>NC_134794.1:48661695-48711695 GCF_046742065.1 Oratosquilla oratoria | reverse complement strand
ATAAGGCAAACAGTGGCACAGGAACACAATATCGCCACAGTCAGTGAGGTGTTTATGCATCAATCTACTCTGATGTTTGATGGGTAACTTAGGCTTGAAGCGTGCTGTGCACACCGCACGGAAGAGGAAGTCCTGCTGATGCCAGACGTACAAAAACATAGCTGTTTCATGGAATTAGATAAGCGAAAACAAGACATATTTTTAGATATTTAGGGCCTATTCTTGCGTGAGCCATTTAAATTGACACGCCTCCCGGGCCCTTTAAACTTCTTCCATTACGCTGGGGAGGAACAAGTTGTTCATATTTTGCTTTTATTATGTCTATATTATTTAAATATGCCCATATCTAAAATTCGATTTTTGGATGATTCTAGGTGTTCAGCCCCCCCCCCTAAAATATTTATTGTCGTCGGTGATCTATAATTCTAAGCTTCACTACAGATTGATTGGGCCATAATTTTCTCCTTGTTTTTTATTCGTCCTTCATTTGTTCTTACAATGATTATAATCAATATGTCCTTACATTCCTGACGAAATGAGCACACGCACACACGAACACACACAGCTTGCTGTTGTACTACTGTCTAGTGTCATGATGTCTCATGTGGAAGGGAAGTCAAGAGTTCGAGCCACGCTCACGTTTTGAAAGGTCCACTAACACTGCAACCCGTCACTGCCTCTATTGCGTGCTTACGTGTAAAGTTCATAATTTTCCATGGATCCAACGTATGAAATCAGAGCTCTCATCCGCAAGGGTGACCAGCTGTCAATCACGAGTTCAAAACATGATCCATGAACATGGTGAATCACTCACATAAACACACGTACGCACGCACACATGAAGACGGAAACGGCATTATGGGATGGAACGAGAAGGGAAGTGAGAGAGAGAGAGAGAGAGAGAACTGGAAGGTTAGATAAGGCCTCTAGTTGGACGATGGCAGAGAGATGGAATGATGGACGCGCACCTCGAGGGAACAAACAAATAACTAAGATTACTTGAGGCTCCACTCCGAGGGTCCTTCCCTCTGGAGGTCAGATTCATCGCAACCAATATTACCCTTCACGCAAGCTGCACCGTCCTTGTTGTTTGCTACCGCCATATCCCCACCACCCACCCCAACCGCCACCGGGCGAGACGACCGTTACTCTTCGTTTCATCTTTTCTTTATCGTTTCGTATCCATTGCAGGGTCATTTATGTTTGTGTGATTACAGTGTTTGTCTTGTAAGGATTATGTAATGTTAATGGAATTTGTATAATCATCACCACGGTAATTGCAGACAAATACGGACACCACTATCTTCAAAGTTAGCATAATTTTTAATCCATTCTCAACATTACTAGAAAGAGAGCATTACACCGCTAACTTAAAACCCCAGCAAAAAGTCAATACCACTACAGTCGTACCTTGCAACCATCACGATCAACTATCAGTTCATCTTCATGACACTTCCACCTCAGGCATAACCATCACCTTCAAGGCTGACCTTGCACGTTGGGTAACATAAGCTGTCCCAGGGTCGCCCTTGAGCTGAGGGTCAATAGCACCTGCTTCTTTATGGAGCAATGAATGCGTGTCACATATGTTCTTGTGCTTCAATCCCTGACTCGTCATACGTCCCCTGCCCCATTCTGGGTACAAGGGATTCCAGATGCTACTTCCTCCTTTATATTTGATCCACTCAACCTTCCGCAACGGGTGGTACTGTGCTATTTTTGATGTTGATGATGTAATTGATTCATCTCGGTGGTTCCAAGTTGGGAATGAAAATACACTCGCTTCACACTCGACCAAGTTTCGTCAAATGTGAATTTGAATACCGGTAAGAAAAAATCGCTTACAGACTTCCTTAAGAACATTTCAACTATGGCATTTCTCCTAGTCTGTCAATCTGTCCCCTCAACATGTGAACCCAAGGTAAAATGCATCTCGATACTAAAAAATGTAACCAAAGTCATACTCAAACGAACTCGCAAGAGCCGATAATTGGCCTTGGGGTGAAGCGGCCTTGTCATGTTTAATAACCCCTTTTTCGCCAAATTATGTTTTGCCAAATCGTATTACGCCAAACCCTTTGGGTTAGGTTTGGCTTGGTTAGGTCAAATCACATCACGACATATTTGGTTAGGTTTGGCTGGGTCAGGTCAAATCACATTATGATGGATTAAGTTAAGTTGCAGTTTGTCTAAATGTGGCAAAATGGGAATTCAGAAAAAACAAATTGAGGGAAAAGGAATAATTCACACTTTTGCATATGCTACGGATGAATCAGATTTTAGATGACTGTGCCCGAGGTATGTTTACATCGGAAAAGACTTTTATTTTAACTTGAGCCTAACTGTCGAGATATTTCAACTGTACCCAAGATGCCGAACAACATCGCGCATAAATATGCAGTTTACCACGCTTTCTTCTTTTCACGCGGGAAAACTCGTGCGCGTAAGCACACGCGCATGCGCATGCAACACACGCAGACAATGACAACCAAGTTATAGGACCTTGACAGTATGTTATGCGTGTAGGCACACACTACATCACCATGTACACCTCCCACCGGCCATGGAACATGAGCGATACAAGTAATTACAGTTCCTTGGAAGATTTAAGACAACGCAAGGCAAGAATGAATGGAGTAAGGTCATACAAATGGAAGGTAAAATGAGGTTAGATATGGTAAAGTAAGGTATGGAGAGGTTTAGGCAAGAACAAGTGAGAGGACAGATATTAGAGAAATATAAATTCAGGAGAGATACAAGGGAAGAGAGGGTAATATGAGAAGGTTTAATACAGGACGAGACAAATCGAGGCAACGCGTGGCTACGTGATGTGGATTATATAAAAGATCAATGCTGTTAAAAGTACGGCAATACAACTCAAGGAGACGGCGAAATTGGGACAATGCGTGCGCGCACACGACAGGGAGAGAGAGAGAGAGAGAGAGAGTGAGTGAGGAGGGGGGGGACTGAAAAGGCGATAGTCTTGCTATATACGTAAGTCTCCACCCTCAGTTATGACCCGAGCCCATCCACACACACACACACACACACACACACACGTTCTCTCTCCCTAGCTCCCCACAGGATATTGCTTCTCATTGATATTAAATCTATTTTTTCCCTGTCAGTTCGATTCTCAGAAACGCTTCCTCTGCTGCTGTCTCTCCAGCAACGGGTAATGTACTACAACCTTTACTGCGTAGCTGACCGGTTTCTTAGCGATAAGCTTGATAAATTTTATTCTGGCTAACGTTTGACATTTCCCTCAGCGATGTATGTAATTTATTCCAGCTGCCGCTAAACGATTTTAGTCAGATAAGAGAAACGCCGAACATTGGTTTCATGAATTCTTTGTGCTGAACTCTTCCTTTACTCAGTGTTCCACGTTCAAGTCTCAACTTCTTGGGTATTTTATCTTGCACGCACGCGCACACAGCCGGTAACAGTCACAATATGTAGAATAATTATTAGAAGGAATTGGAAAGACAAAAAGGACCAAGAGGAACCGCAGCAGGGAGCTTGTGGTGGATGGAAGATGTGGAGGTGGAAGAACAGTGGAAGAGGGAGGGTGAATGAAGGAGGGGGGAAGAGGAGGAAGATAAGGAGAATCGGGGACGGGTATATATCATGACATCACAACTGTCTTCTCGCATAATTGTTCCAGTCTTTTGATTTGTCTTGTTGTCTAGCACACATATATTCGTATGCATACACATACACACTTTATTTTTCTTTCCAATAGAAATACTATACCTCACCGGGTCAACCTTCCCCAGAAAAGGGGGGGTGGCTACTTACTTCCAACCGACATGCAAACAGCCAATGGAAAGTAACAATCACTAACACACAAACAAGGTCGTTAAACCTGACGGCCTTGCCACAATCACGCCAGGCCGTAACCCATGATTTGGCTAACAAGGGACGTGCAAAATACAACCAAGGCCCCAACAACAACAACAACAACATTGTACACCATTAAAAACATGGCCATAACACCATAGCCGGGCAGACGACCGCCTTCCCCCCTGTAAGCACCTCAATGAACGTGCCACTGTCCGGGCGGCCCCAAAGGCTTCAGGGAACCACAAAAGACCTCAAAAACCCCGGACACTCTCCGGGTCGTACCAGGAAGCCGGTGTCTAGGACGCCTCCTCAACGCCACACCATTCACTCACCTCCGAGCCACTCCCACTCCCTGTACCTCCACGCACCAAGCAACCCGTCTGGAGGAGGAGGAGGAAAGTGGGAGGTGTTTGAGAAATCAAGCAGATCTGATGAAGTTCGGTTTTATTATGGCTTCATCAGCGTTTTCTTTTTCCATTTTACTTCTTTACTCCATTCTTCTATACTTCGGGTTGCATGCATGCACACACACACACACACATATATATATATATATATATATATATATATATATATATATATATATATATATATGTATATTAAAAATAAGCAAATAAATGAAAAAATACATAAATGCATACGTGACAAATAAATTACACATTACTCGCGACTAGGGCATTCCAATTTACTCCATGTGGCGCAATTCCACTTTCCTCCACACATCACTCCACTTTCCTCCACACCTTACACAACCTCCACCATTCACCTCCAGCTGCAAGAGACCAGGCCTGACTCACTCCATTTGTCGCCTCCACTCAAGCCGCCCACTTTCCTCTCCTACACACCAATGACCTCCACATTCCTCCTCCACTCAGTGCATCTCCAACAACTCGCCCAATCCTCATCACACTCATGGCTCGATGGTATGGTGGTGCCGCGCTCGACGCCTAATTCAGCGATCCGAGTTCGAGCCTTGCCCAAGGCTGGACATTTCAGCAACCCACACTCCAACTCTGATGAGTAAGGAATTGTGTGTGTGTGTGTGTGTGTGTGTGTTCACATTACTCATAGATCGGGCCATATATGAGCTCTCATTCGAGAGAATTGCTGTCAATCATGAATCCAATACTCCAAGACAGTTGTGAATCACATGCAAAATTACACACACACACACACACATATATATATAATATATATATATATATATACATATATATGTGTGTGTGTGTGTAACTCATCCCTTCGACTTACCACCGCCAACCCCCTTTCAACGCTCACTTAACAGGAACTCAATCTCTTCTTCTGCTCCACCAACTCCATTCCATCAGTTCCCGTTTCTATGTAATCCGCCCACTCCCAACAGACTCCTCTTGCCCATCGCTTACACTCCACGGACGGGGGTGGGAAATAGGGGGAGTGAGAGGGAGTACTTCACTTAAATCCACTCACTACACTGACCTACTTTGAGATTTCTCCAATCTAGCGCCAGTCGATTTTATTCGTTCATTTGTGGAAACAGGGTCTATGTTCAGATGATTTCATTCGGTTTTCTGGAGACTCAGGTCTCAATAGAGATCCTCATTTTGCTGACCTTCTCAGTTGAATAATATCGTCATGTATCAATATGAACAAATTCAGAGTAAGTCACTGTGACAGCGAAGATCATCCCCTCCATTTATTATTGTTATTATTTTCATATCTATATATATATATCTAGATCATCAAATCTTCCTCCCCCCACCCTTCCTTCCGGAACCTCTCGTCACTTTCTACTCACACCTCCTCCCTTGTTCCTCAACCTACCTCCATCCACCTTCTTCAGAAGCTGAAATCATCTCTCTGCCCTTGACCCCATCTTCGCCTTCTTCAGATCTCCTTCGTGTTGGGGGGGGGGGGGGTTTGCAGACGTTTTAAGTAGTTAAACTTTTAGGGGGAAGTGGAAAGAGCCTTTAGTGACACTCCTACGGGCCACAGTTACACAACTTTTTATTTTATGACCTGGGTATTAGTCTCAACTCAAAACTGAATGCCGATCGCTTTTAACCTTTTCGCTTTTTATCTCCACCATGACCTCACGTCACCATCCACCCACCCCCTCCCCCCCTTCCTCTGGGAATGCAATTACGTTCCCATCTCCTGTGGGCGGTAGCGCAGGAGCACAAGAAGAAGAGGAAGAAAAATAAAGAACACACTGGTGCGTATTTATACATGCAAACTCGCTGCAATTGGGGGGAGGTAATAGGAAGATTGAGAAAATACGGCATCAAATAGGAGAAGCATTAAATAGGGCGGGAACGCTGTGCCTTGGGAGGAAATGGCGGACTAGAATTCAAGGTGTGTGGAGAGGAGATTACCAACTGATACTAGACAAGGAGAGAGTAGTGATGATGGTGGAAGAGAGGATTGGTCTTGAAGAGAGAGAAAGAGAGAGAGAGACAGTACAGGTTTGGTAAAGAGAAAGGGAAAGGAGGGGAAGAGTGGTGATCGAAAAAGTGGCACAGAAAGTGGAGGTGAAGAACGATGGACGGCTGTGGTAAAGAGAGTAAAATTGAAGAAGCGATAGGAATGCTGAAGAAGTGGAAATGGAATACAGAGAGAGAAGGATGCCGCGGATGGAATGGTAAGAGTGAAGAAGAGTGAGGAAGGTAAATATTGTGAAAGAATGGTAGAGGGGGGAATAGAGGAAAGGGATGAGACATATATATATATATATATATATATATATATATATATATATATATATATATAAAAATCATTAAAAGTGATCGATAGTCGTGCACTATAATGATTATCTATTGTAGAGTCATAAACCTCCTTTCAAAGGAAAACAAGTCCATAGTAAGACATGCGGAAAATACTCTAAAGAAACTAATAAGTGAACAACTGGCCACCACTTTCAATGAGGTATGTATAACAGAAAATCTCCTGCCCATTTATACCATTATATATATATATATATATTATATATATATACATATTATATATATATATATATATATATGTGTGTGTGTGTGTGTGTGTGTGTGTGTGTGTGTGTGTGTGTGTGTGTGAGAGAGAGTGGTAGGGTGGTGAGTTTAAACGCCAAGAATCCGTTGAAGTTTTATTACTGACGATTCGTTCTAGTTGGACGAAACGTCAGTAATAAAACTAACGGATTTTTGGCGTTTAAACTCACCATCCTATCACTCATTCTGTCTTCACACCTCAACACACACACACACACAATATATATATATATATATATATATATATATATATATATATATACACACACACTAATATACAAAGACAGCCAGACAGAGGGTAAAAAATTATGAAATAAAAAAGAACGAGGGGAGAACGTGAAAAGGAGGAATAAAAGAAGAAAAATATAAACAAGGGAGGGAGAAACGGGAACGAAAGACAAAAGTGACAAAAGAATAATAAATGTAAAGAAAAGGAGGATGCGGCGTGTGGGGGAAAGGCGGTGGGAGTGGGAGGAGGTGGAGGAGGAGGAAGGTTGAAGGAGAAGGAAGAAGAGAAGACGGAGGAGGAAGAAGGTGGAGAGAGGAGAGTGGAGGAGGAGGAGGAGGAGGAGGAAGAAGGCGGAGGGAGGAGAAGAGGAGAATGAGAAGGAGGAAGAGGAGGACGAGGAGGCTGCCAGCACAGTTCGTCTCTCCCCAAAGCCGAGGTTAACTGTTTCAATACGGTCAACTCCCTCCATGATCCCTGATCCGTGTTGAACCAAGGCAGGTTATTCTATTCATTCAGAAGGAAGAATCCCACGATGAAGACCCTCTTTCTGATCGTGATCTGCCGTCGTACTGGATAAAAAACGAACAAATTGATTAATACATGAAAAAATAAATTCGCGTTCGTCACAAAGGAAGCAGGAGAACGTTTCCGCATTGAAGTGTTCGTCTGGCAAGAGCTCTCGAAGAAAGGGGCGGCCACAGTTTGGAGTAGAAAGACCAAAGAAGGGATTTCGCATTTAATTTTGTTTCTGTGTGTATATATATATATATATATATATATATATATATATATATATATATATATATATATATATATATATATATATATACATATATATACTGTAGACACAATTACGAATGAGAACATTTTCGTCTATTAAGTCATCTTCAGGAACCAATGATGGGTAATCTATTTGCAGGTGGCGATCCACTGGCCCGAGTGTCAAATAGAATCATCTCCGCAACACCTGCCTTCAAAACCCATCAGCACTCTCACCTCCACCTAAAGGTGCAACCCCAAGGGGCTGACCCTCGGTCTCTGGACGCAGTTCAAGATCTTTATCAACTGTTCTCTTCTTTCCACTTCTGTACTACAAGCCATACATAACAGCCAACATTCCAAAGTTTCTTTCCAGAGTTCTAAAGGAGGGTACAAGGACAGTTGCAGCGAGTTTCCAGTCACCGGAAGCCGAGGCAACACTCGTTATTGTTAATACAACTTCAATGACGGTTAACATTTTTTTTTTATGGGAGGGGTTCGGAGAGGAGTGAGGGGGGTCTTGTTCTGTCGTGTGTGTTACAACACTTGTAAGTACAGAGCCCTTTGTTATCGAAGAGGTAACACGAACATGGTTAAAAGATATACGTTGGCCGCAGCTAAAAGAAAATGAAAAGTACTACACCGTTAGGGTAGACAATGATGGGCAATTTGGAGAATTGAACTAACGAATAAAACTAACATAGAGCAGAGACGACTGAGGTATTGTATGACACTATACGGTGCTGCGTGATGTGGTATTGTGTGATGTTATTTAATCTGACGTGGCGTGGAAAAGAGAACAGGGAAGTTGGGAAAACGAGGAAGTAGATCGTCGGGGCAGCGAAAACGACGTTGAGGAGGTGGAGGAGGAGACGACAGCGCGTGCGATGACGTCATGTCGGCGGCATCACGCCCGTCTGGCCCGGCCGACCAATCGAGGTCGAAACGATGCCCTGCACCACCACCCCGACGCTTGCGAGGCTGTGATAGTCCTCTCCTTCCTGTTATCACACAAGGCACATTTCCTTAGACATTCTTTTTAATTAACCTGCCAGGCAGGCACATTGCCAATGTCATTCAGTGTCTTCCATACCCTTTGAATGTCGAATGCCCACACAATTAAACATGCATCCTTTTTCCTCAAAGGTGAATCTTAATTCAAACAAGGAATTCTCGCCACTCGTACACGGCACACAATTTATTTACATTATATTATCTATATTCTTAATAGTTATAATAAATACATAACAGGATATTTGGTACATGGAATATCGTTTTGTATAGCACAATTAAGTATGGAGAGAGAGAGAGAGAGATATAGAGAGAGAGCACACGCAATCACAATACACTCTATCGTTTTCCTTGGTCAATATAAGACACTTTAAACAACACCAAACCCTAAACCCTCGAAGAAGACAACTACAGCGAGTTCAGCATCACTAGTCAAATGCAGGACCGTCGGACTAACCCGTGGAGTAACGATTCAGACTTTATATCTCACCGCGGGTACTCAATCCACACTGGGAAAGATTATACATACATACATATACCAAAGGCTTTTCCCCCCTACATGGAGGGTAGCCAAAAAGAAAAAGGCATAGAAACCGCTCCCACCCATTCCATTTCCTATATATTCCACTCCCCTCCACCCTCCTCCCTCCCTCTTATCTTGGCACCTCCTGGAAGATTATAGTAAAACATGTGACATGACTAAAAAACATACAAGACTGCGGTGTCGCCTCAAGGCGACCACACTGGGTTCTTTTTCCTCCGACTGCCATTGCCATTTGACGGAGGTTGGAGGAAAAATATCCTAATGTGATAACCCCCCCCCCTCGCTCACCGGCACCGGGACGCTAAGAGGTGACACGTGGCCTTGCGCCCGTGACCTTGTCTCCCAGAATGCTCTGTGACCTCATATTACCGCTAGAGATATCGACTTCCTTCTTACACTTGCTATTTTTGGTTCTTCCACCCACGCTGACGAGTATGTACTCTTTCCTCGCATCCTTGTTAACGCGCGCGCACATACAAATGTGAGCAGGAGGCTATTCGTGCTAAACTAAACATTTCTAAGAAGAGATCACAAGTAACCCCGTTTTGTATTGCACAATTATGTATGGAGAGAGAGAGAGAGAGAGAGAGAGAGAGAGAGAGAGAGAGAGAGAGAGAGAGAGCACACGCAAAGACGTGAGACCCATGCCCACAGCTGGGTAAACGCACACGCAGAACGGGACCCCATGAACATTATCAACAGTGTACTAAGTCATTAGATACTATACCAAAGAGACGGCATCCCACGTGTTCCAACCCCGTACACTACAATTAAGTAAATCTGTGAACTACACACTCACACTCGTGGCACAATTGGTAGAGTTCTCGGCTGCCACTACGTCGGTCCGAGTTCGAGTCCCACCCAGGGCTGAAATAATTTCAGTATCGCTGTGCTGAGAGTCGTTACTCCAATTGTCGTGGGCGGGGAGTTGGGTGTGTGTGTGTGTGCGTGTATTACCCATAGACAGGTCATATACGAGCTCTGAGCTCTCTTCCATGAGGGAAATAGCTGTCGATCACGACTCCAACACGTGATCCAAGACAATAGTGAATCACACACACACACACACACACGGCTACTTCCTGTTTTACGTCCACCCAACTGTACATGTACATACGAAGACAAACGCACACGCACAAAAACAAGCGAATGCACAAACACGCGCTCGCGCGCGCGCGTTCTGGAGGTCAGATACCCTTCTTGATGTGAAGAGCTTCCGCGAGAGCAAAGGCGGACCTCAAAAGAACACCCTGGAGGAGGAGGAAGAGGACCCTGGGAGGAGGAGGAAGTTGGAGTGAAAGACTTATGAAGCGGCTTCCAGATTTTGGAGGCGGTGGCACGGAAAAAAGAGCACTTAAATCAAGAGAGTTTATAATAATTTTCTTCTGGGAATTTAGTTGTTGTGAAACGACAAGGATATATGAGAGAGAGAGAGAGAGAGAGAGAGAGAGAGAGAGAGAGAGAGAGAGAGAGAGAGAGAGAGAGAGAGATAGAGAAGGCGAGGGGGGATGGGGGGAGAGGTCACATTAAAGCCAACTCCCTATTGACATCTGTCATTATCCAAGATTTCAATTAACATCCCACTTCCTTGCGGTGTGATTTTGTTTCATTTAACGAAGCAACTTTTTTCCATACCGGAAAAAAGTAATTTACGATGAATATCTTATTCGCACTGATTAACTTCATATGATCTTGCTATTCGACCGGAATAAGAATTGACTTTTAGCAAATATATGAGTGAGTGTGTGTGTGTGTGTGTGTGTGTGTGTGTGTGTGTGAGAGAGAGAGAGAATATTTTAAGCTTTTAGCCCACTGCATCAGAGACCCTTAAGGTTGGAGCAAACACACACACACACTTCACAATAGCCTCAGCGCACCAACGCACACGCGCGCACACACAAAGTAGCCTATTCGCTCGCCTCTATACATCACTTTTGCCGAGTGACCTAAACCACGAGAGGAGAGGTGGAGAAGGGAGGGGGCAACGTTCAATGTGAACCCAAGGATAATGGGGCTCCATGATAACCTGCCAGGATACATCCCTCTTGAGGTCAAGCCCCCTGTGAATGAGGGAGGAAGGGAGGAAGGCTGAAGGGCCAGGGTCCGAGGACGAGGAGCCTCAAGGATGAGCTCCTGGCGCTTCCAGGGTCGAGGAGGTCCTCCGGGAGACGTCTTCTTGTTCTGAAGTGGAAGGAGGATGAGGACGACCTTGTGCATTCGAGAGGACATGGAAGGTCGAGGACTTGGGTCTGTCTGTGCTGATCTCTCGAAAACGCGAGAACGCGAGAACGCGAGAACGAGAAACGAGAGGCAAATGACAATTTTACTTCTTCATTCCAGAAGAATCCGTCCGTCAAAGAGAGACAAAGATAGACAGAGTAATGACGCGTGTGCACGTACACACACACACACACACACACACACACAATAAGAATAAACGTACATACACATCTAACATAATACACAAATATCCAAACATGCACAACACGAAATGCACAGGCAATACGTACCAACACAAAAGCGCACACTATTCTGTTATATACAGCAGAAAGTGAGAAAACAAGAAAGAGGTACAAGAATGGAAGAGAGGAAGGAAGAGGGGAAATGTGAGGGAAATGGTCAGTAGTGATGAAGGGAATGCAGAAGGGGAAGGATAATGTGGAAGGAAAAGAGAGGGAAGAGGGAGAGAAAGAGGACGGGAAGGAAGAGGTAGGAAAGGAAAGGAAAGGAGAGGAAAGAAAGGAAAAAGGGGAGGAATGGAGGGAAGGTATGAGGGGAAAAGAAGAAGGGAAGGTGAGAGAGGGGAGGAGGGAAGGAGGAAGGGGAGGTAGGGAGAAAGGGAAAGAGTGAGAGGAAAAGAATAAAGTGTGTGTGTGTGTGTGTGTGTGTGTGTGTGAGAGAGAGAGAGAGAGAGAGAGAGAGAGAGAGAGAGAGAGAGAGAGAGAGAGAGAGAGAGAGAGAGCATGCAAACCGATACGACTCCATTCGTGAGTTAGAAAGATTAAGGTAAATGTGCTTGAGCGCGCGAACGAGTGCATCCAAATTAAGAATTAATAAACTATTTGAACGAGCGAATCACGGGAGATCGAAGAGAGGAGAGAGAGAGGAGGGAGAAGTGAGAGAAAAGGAGAAGAGAGGGGAAGGGAGAAGAGGAGGGAGAGGAGGGGAGACAAATTGAGGGGAAAGGGGTAGTGAGAAGATAAAAGAAGAAACCAAAAGAGAGGACAACGAAATAAGGAGCTGGTTGGTTGTTATGGACTGTCGTTTACTAGCTCTTCTGTGCTTTTGGAGGGGAAGAAGAGAGGGAGGTGGGGAGAGAAGGGAGAGATGTGGAAAAGGGGAAAGGGGAGGAACTGGGAAATGACCAAGCGTGTGCAAACGGCGCTAAATTGTCATCAGAGGTGGAATGGCAATTCGGGACAATTACCATCAACCTCCGTGATTGCTACAACCACCACCACCAGCACTACCTCCTCATCTTCATCCTACTCCTCCTCCTTCCTCCACCTGTCTCTTTCCCTTACCTTCCTCTACCTTCCCTTCATCACCTCCCTCTGTCCTTCCTCCTCCACCTTCCTCCTTGCTTCCCTCCTCTTCCACTTTCTCCTGTTTCCCCTCCTTTCCTTCATCTTCCTCCACCTTCTCCACGTTCCTCTTTATTCCCTTTCTCCTCTTCATCTTCATTCTTCCCACTTCCTCTTCCACCTTCTCTTCTTTCTCCTGCTTCCCTTCCTCATTTCTCCCGTCGGACATCTCGTCATCGTCCTAAGACACAAATACTTCAGAAATTGGACAGTTCCTCCCATTCTATATCACAATAGAACACGCCAATCCGGGTGTTCTTTACCAGCAGAACAACGCTACTAGCGGTATAACAACATCAAAACTAAAGTAGAAATATAAAAAAACAAGAATATAAAAATTCTAAACACAAAAAAATAACATCAATAAAACAATAAAAATCAATGACAAAAACAATTATAACAGTAAAAACATTAATACTAAAAATAATAACAATAACATTAAAACGAAGAACGATAACGAAAGGAGCGAGCAAAAGAAGTCATAGCGCGCGTGAAATCGGTTCCTTTCAGAAGATTCCGCCAAGACGGACGGACGGGCTTGAGGAGGACCCACTCAAGGACCGGCGTGCGTTCCTTCGAGAGCTCTTCGAGGGCGGTGTGCTTCAGAGTCAAAGTGCTCAATGGAGGTGTAAGCAGTAGAGAGAGAGGTGGTGCTGAATGTGGTGGTAATGGTCTAGGTGTCGGTGGTGGTGTAGGTGGTGAGTTGTGATGGCGTTGAAAGTGATGGTAGTAGTGAAGGTGGCTGTGGTCGTGATGGCGGTGGTGAAGATGTTGGTAGTGGTGGTGAGAGTGGTGGTGATACTGGAGAGTGGTGATGGTGAAGGAAGATGAAGGATGGTGGATTGACAAAGGATTACAAAGGCGGAGCATGCCGACAGGAGACCTTTTGGTCCATATCTAGGTCGGATGCGAAAAAAAAAAAATTATGATAAATAAATGAATAAATAAAAAAAACGATAATAATGTAAGTAATAAATAAAAAATAAAATAAATAAATGCATAGGTATAGTTAAATAATAAACAAACAGGTAAATAGTAAATAATAGACATACAACTAATGATAAATGATAATCACGCAAATAATAATAAACAAACGGACAAATGATAAACAAATAAGATAAAATAAATAATAGTCATTACAGGATCTTGCTTAGGTGTTTATCTAAATGATTCTTAAAGCTTCGAACTGCAGGAAGTTTATTCCATTCATTAACTACACGGTTGGCGAAGTTACTTCTACCCACTTTCAAATTAAATCTATTTCCGGACAGTTTGAGACCATTGTTTCTTGTCGGATTCTCATTGAGTGTGAGCATTTTGTCACTTTTGATGTCAATTCCCTTTAGAATCTTAAAGACCTGTATCAAGTCACCTCTGAGTCTACGCTTTTTTAGGGAAAACAGATTCATATGTTTTAGTCGATTTTCGTATGACTTATTTTTGATATTTGGAATCAGTTTTGTGGCTGTCAATGTCTTTAATGAGATTCTGTGACTATACGGAAACAGCATATTCCAAATGTGGACGAACTAACGATTTATATAGGTTGTTAATTAGAGAGGGACTTTTGAAGTCAAAAGATCGCGCAATCAATCCAAGGATCTTATTTGCTTTCTCAAGAGGCTGTAATACACTGCTTGGATGATTTGAGATCGTTAATGATAATTACGCCGAGATCCTTTTCACTATCAACTTTTGTTAAAGAATTTCCAAATAACTTGTAATCGTACTTAGTTATTCTTATCTATGTGCATTACCTTGCATTTACTTGTGTTAAATTTCATTAGCTACTTTTCAGACCATTGCTGTAATTTATCTAAATCTTCTTGAATATCTAATTGGTTTAAGTGATCATTTGCCATTCCGCACAGTTTTGTATCATCAGCAAATTTGGAAGCAGCATATTTTAGTCCATGGTCTATATCATTTATATATACTATGGATAGAAGTGGCCCAAGAACGGAACCCTGAGGAACTCCACATGTAACATTTTTCCACCCAGAAGTTTTTCCATTTAAAACAATGTTTATGTGCACTTACAATTAACTGAAAAAAAAAAAAATCGCAAACGATGTCCTTATCTCTTCCAAAACGTGGCGCGAAGGGACTCGACATTGTCTTAACTACTGATGACTGCTAATAGCTTTGGCTGTCAGGGCACACAGGGAAAATCCGATGACAAATCTTCCTGTGCATGAGGAAGCAAAGCCTATACCGGACAGAACCTAACTGCGGCCGAAGCCGTAAGTTTTGCCCTGGGATACTGACACAGCAAGTCATAGCGTGACGGAATTGAATGGGCGAGCGACGCTGCTCTCCCCTTCCACACACTCCCTGAGATAAAATACGCTGACTTGTCCACAAAAGAAGAAGCAATAGAATAATCACCCGTCCTTGGCCACGGCTCACATAGGCGTCTCAACTCCCAGTAAAGGGTCCGTGATCAACACACACACTCCAGCGACTTCTGTGAGTTTATTCACCATGAAAGAGCTACGGATCTAGACACTAACCCTAGTCTACTTGACCACTCTCTCTCTCAAATCCGGCGGTCACGGAGCCTCGATCCCGGACCTCAGGATCACGACTCCAGTTTGCTACTACCTTGCCACGCACAGGATTAAAAGAGTCTACTACCTAACTGAATCTTATCTTACTTTTCCTGGCATTCTCGATGTTTCATTGAGAGAAAAAAAGTAGTTTTCAACACCACATGTCTTAACAGAAAATTTGCTACCATCTTTTACACACACACACATATTATATACATACATACATACATACATATATATATATATATATAGAGAGAGAGAGAGAGAGATTAGGAATTTCGTGTTTCTTTTCATTTATTGGTAACCACCATACTGAATCCCGTGCTAGTTTTGTAATTTATCTGCGCACACACACACACACACATATATATACATATGTGTGTGTGTGTGTGTGTGTGACCACTATTTCCCAGGAAGACAAGTAAAAATAATATAAAAATATACACAACGACAGAAAGAAGTGCATCTTCAAACGTTTTAAATCTCAAACATTCAAGAACTGGCGACTGCCAGCCGGCTTTTGCAATTCGACTACGCTTCCGTGAGAGAGAGAGAGCGCGAGAGAGAAGGAAGGAGGGAGGGAGGGGAGAGGGAGAGGGAGAGGGAGAGAGAGAGAGAAGGAGGAAGAGAGAGAGGGAGGAAGAGAGAGAGAGAGGGGGGGAGAGAGAGAGAGAGGGGGGGAGAGAGAGAGAGAGGGGGGGGAGAGAGAGAGGGGAGAGAGAGAGAGAGAGAAGGAAGGAGGAAGAGAAGGAGGAAGAGAAGGAGGAAGAGAGAGAGGGAGGGAGGGAGGGAGGGAGGGAAGAAGGGAGGGGGGAGAGTGAGAGAGAGAGTGAGAGCTCGCGCGCAAGCGTAGATTGGTGGGTCGAGTGTGTTTTCAAAGCATCTGCGGTGGGGAGCCCTTCTGCTGGGGTTTGGAAGAGCTCGGCATTTCTGAATTGGGCCGTGGAATGTCAAGTGTAAGGTTTACAAGTGTAAGTGTCTGTGTGTGTGTGTGTGTGTGTGTGTGTGTGTGTGTGTGTGAGAGAGAGAGAGCACGTGTATGTATACGTGTACACATCTACATCCATAGAAGTATGATTATGTGCACCTATTTTCACATCTGCATATTATATATATATATATATATATATACATATATATATACATATATAAAGGATATTGGGGGACGAGAGAATGCGTGAGCGGTCGCGTGGCTCAGACGAAGCCAGAGTCAGTCTCTTAGCACAGGCGAGAATCCGACGACAGAGCGAGAATGCGGATGCAGCATCCCGTCCCTCCTCCCCTCGCCACCCCTCACAGCGTCCGTAGGACGCGAGTACAGTAAAGAAGCGAGGATAAGGGCAAGGCCAGTGGAGAAAATAACGGGAACTGCTGGTGAAAGGGAGACGGGAAAGTGGGAAGACGAAATGTGATACAATAAGATGCGCGATATACATACATACATACATACATATATATATATATATATATATATATATATAACGAGAGAGAGAGGAAAAGAAGGAATGAGGGGAGAAAAGCTTAGGTGGGGGAAATGAAAGAAATATGAAAGAAATGGAGAGCGCAGAGTCAAACGAGAAAGAATGAAAACTGCGAATGAAACTCATAAGAATAAACTAGGAAAGGAGAAGGAAGGGGAAGGGATGGGGGAAGGGAAGGATGGGGGAAAAGGGAAGGGAAGGGAAGGGGAGGGAAGGGATAGGGATAGGGGGAAGGGAAAGGGGAAAGGGGAGAACGGAAAGGTGGAAGGGAAGGGGAAAGGAGGGAGGTAATGGGATGGGGAAAGGTAGGAACGGATGGGAAATGGAAAGGACAGCACAATGACAACATGGAAATGGAAGGCAAAACAAAGATCGGCAAGGAAACACGGGAATAGTTTTGGGGATGCAAAGGTGAGAGTGAAACTCAAAGAGAAAGTGGACAGTGCGGGTGACACGCAATGCTGCTGCTGCTGCGGAGGCGGCGGCGGCGGAGGTGTCGTTGCGTCGCGGCGTGGCAGACGCATTACTGCTATGCAGCGGTGACAGAGCCATCCACTCTACTGATTGGGAGAAGCGTGGGGAACGGCGAGAGGGTGAGGTCTACAGCCCCGCCCACCACCTACTTTAATCCACCCGCACCCTATCCGTGAATTATACGCTCTGAGGTTAATGTTCATCAGCGTTACCAAGCCCACGAGCAACAGCAAAGCATAAAACCAGAATTTCCAATGGACACGCAAATATACGAACACAAAAAACACAGAGGAACAAGCACACGCAATCATACACGTACACGCGCGCATACACACACACACGAACAAGTACACGCACACGCACACACACACACACATCAACACACGGAACAAACGAAGCGTTACGTCCAATAGCACACAGCTACGCACACAGACCTACAAAAGCGAGACTGCCAGCAGCGGACAAGGGCGAGAGCAGTAGGTAGCGGGCGAAGCGACCTTGGCCTAGTCAAGTCGAGAGTGAAGGAGTGGCCGGGTGAGGATCGGTTATGGAGAGGGAGGGGTGGGAGGAGGAAGGAAGAGGAGGAGGAAGAGGGGAAGGAAGGGAAGGGGAAAGGGAAGGGAAAGGATAAGGAGGGGAAAGGGAAGGGGAGAAAGGGAAGGGAAAGGAGGGAGAGGGAAAGGAAGGAGAAAGTGGAGAGGAGAAAAAGACATCACATGGACAGGATGCATGAAATGAAAAGGGAGAGGAATGGAATTGGGAGGGGAAAGGGACGGACGTGGAGAAAAGGACGACAGGGCTTTGGAAAAGAAAATGTAAAGAACGGAAAGAACGAGTCGAAAAAGAGGGAAATGAAGAAACGGGAGAGAAAACAAGGAAATGGAAGAGAGGGGGAAGGGAACGAGAAAGCAGAGAAGGGGGGGGGAATGAAACGAGAGAGGAAAGGGAGGGGACGGGGAAGGGAATATGAAGGAAGGAGGGGGAGTCAAATGGAAAGATGGAAAGATAGCGGAGAAAGGATCAAGAGTATATAGGAAACCAATTTGCCTGGAAGGGGACCTTAATCGGAGGAGAGCAATGGGAAGGAGGAGGAGAAGAGGGAGGAGGAGGAGGAAGAGGAGGAGATATGAAGAAAGAAGAGGAGCAGAGGGATAGAAATGGTAAAAGAGAAGGGGGAAGTGATTGGTGAGGAGGGCGAGGGAGAGCGCGAAGAGGAGCGGAAGGATGATGTGGAGGAAAGAAGAGGAAAGGCGAGGAGAATCAGAGCGAGGAGGTGGAGGGGGAGGGGGAGGACTACGATTAGGAGAACGAAGATGAAAAGGAAGAAGAGGAGAAGGAAGAGGAGGAAGAGGGAGGGGAGGAAGAGGAGAACGAAGAGGAAGAGGAGAAAGAAGGGGAGGATGAGGGGGAGGATGAGGAGAAGGAAGATGAGGGGGAGGAGGAGAAGGAAGATGAGGAGGGGTAGGGTGTAATGGCGGGAAGGAAGTAAGGAAGGAAGGAGGGCCGGGAACGCGGAAGTCCCAGTCGGTGCCACGCAAGTGCCGAGAGTTGGACGACGACGATGACGCAACCTCAGATCCCACCAACACAACAGTGCCGCCCCTGTCCTGACGTCGAACTCCCAAGTCAAGGTTCAGGGAAGGAAGGGCGGGCTGTGCCCCGGGGGAGGGAGGGAGAGGTGGGGGGAAGACGGAAGGAAGAATTGGCCGGATGAAAAGAGGGGAAGGTGACTGGAGGGAGGGAGGGAAGAGAGAGGGGGGAAGAGAGAGAGAGAGAGAGAGAGAGAGAGAGAGAGAGAGAGAGAGAGAGAGAGAGAGAGAGAGAGAGAGAGAGAGGGGGGGTAATCATGGAAGTTGAGGGAGCGGAAGGGTACGGATGGAGGACGGGGGGATGGAAAAAGGGGGACGGGAGAGAGGACACTCAATAGGAATAATAGACAGAAGAAGAGGAAGAGAGGGAGTAGGAGGCATATGAGGAGCGAGAGAAGTGGAAGGAAGAAGAGGAAAAGGAGATGGAGGAAGAGAGGAAGTAGGAGGCGTAGGAGTAAGAGAATTGGAAGGGAGAAGAGGAAAAGGAGAAGGAAGAGATGAAGATCAAGAGGCGAACGAGTAAAGGATTGCATCAATAAACACACCGGGAGGTAGGCGTGTGTATGTGTGTGTGTGTGTGTGTGTGTGTGTGTGTGTGTGTGTGTGTGTGTGTGTGTGCGCGCGTTCACAAGTGGCAGGTCATTTCTTCTGCCTCTCCCTGTCCAAAAGAAGCCCCGAGTCCCTAACCCAACCTAAGCCCTAACTCAAGCCATGAACGAAACTAGGCCGTCTGCAGCACGGGCATGGAATAAGAGTACAACAGCAACGGTGGTGAGATTATACAAGAAGACAAGACCGTTAGGATGCTGATACCATCTGTTCCAACGACAGTCTCCAAGCGTGCCATTTATGTGGCGCTGTCAACAGTTGTGGTAGGAGAAAATGGGGGGAGGGGTGAATAAACATACATAATGAAGATATATTACTGTGTGTAGGGAGAATCGTGTACGCATATCCAATGGGGACTGAACGAAACAATATATATATATATATATATATATATATATATATATATATATATATATATATATATGACGTAAGTGGGAGTAGGGAAACACAGGAGTCTTAGTTTAAGTTTATTCCTGACAAATTTCGCTGGAGAAAGCATTCCTGTGAAACTAGTCGGGAATAAACTCAGAATAAGACTCCTGTGTTTCCTATTACCACTTACGTCAACGTGTCAGAATGTCTCAACACACGCACAAACACACACACACATATATATATATATATATATATATATATATATATATATATATATATATATATATATATATTTCTAAACAGAAATGTAGTAGCACATTTGTAAATGACACACAGGAACCCACAGTCGGAGAAAGAATAAACTACAAATAAAGAAAAATCCTATATTTCGGCTATCAACTGTAGCCCTCTTCAGGAGGGCTGAAGAGGGCTACAGTTGATAGCCGAAATATAGGATTTTTCTTTATTCGAAGTTTATTCTTTCTCCGACTGTGGGTTCCTGTGTGTCATATATATACATGCATATACACATATATTTACATACATATAAACATATATATATATATATATATATATGTATATATATATGTATATATATATATATATATATATATATATATATATATATATATGTCAGAGGATTTCATTCGGCTTGATAAAGCCTCCCGATGGAAGACCCTCATACAACCAGTACATCAAGTTCCTAAGCACTGACGTACAGTCTTTGCATCTTGTATATGACGAGAACTGTCGTACAGTAATTTAATCATGAATAAACAAACGAACTCCTTGTTTACCTTCTGTCGCAGGCCCGATTTTTTGTCTAAGTTCTGTGTGAATAAGAACCCTTTTCAATACCAACGTATCTTATCAAAGCATCAAAGAGCTCCCCCACCCCCCCAACCAACTGTACACAGAAGGGGAGCCATACACCATCCGAGCTGTCTGTCCCTCTCGCCTTTAAGACTGCCGAGAAAAGGAAGGTAAAAATAAATGGAAGAGAATATATGGAGGGTAAATGGACGTTTCGTTTTCTCGACTCCTGAATGTGGAGGGAGGGTCCAACACAGTGGGGGGGGGAAGAGAGAGAGAGAGAGAGAGAGAGAGAGAGAGAGAGAGAGAGAGAGAGAGAGAGAGTCCGCGTGATGAGTTGGATTATATATATATATATATCTATATATATCTTTATATATATATATATATATATATATATATATATATATATATATATATATATATATGTTGGTACATTGTGACAAGTTGATGAAGGTGGAAAAAGAAGTCACGGGTCTAGTTCCGAGTTCCTGAGTTTATTCCTGACCGGTTTCGCTCTATGCTTCTTCAGAGGAATGTGACTCTACTATATATTTCTTTGGCATTTATTTATTTATTCATTGTTGTATATGTATGTATATTTTTTGATAACATTCTGTCACACAACGATATGCGATGAGATGTCATGTCACTTTAAATAAGCACATTTTTATTTATTTATTTTCTATTTATATTTGTATTTGTATTTTTATTTTCATTTTATTTCATTCATTTTATTTATCTGGATATTTATCTTTATATTATTTAATACTATAAGTTATCTTATGACACTTTTTAGGATTCCCACATTTTTACACCACTCACTTCACTTACAATGTTACACCCTCGATCAACATTCCACACACACCGGAGCTGTTTTGTAATAACATCACAACAATTTATTGTATACTTTATTATCACTATTGTTCATTGTATTAAAAACCATTGTACAACCAAACGTAACCCACCTCCAAGGAGGGAACGCGGTCTTACTCAGACTATGTATACCGCCAGCTTCACTCCAGAGTCATATTCCTCTGAAGAAGCATAGAGCGAAACCGGTCAGGAATAAACTCAGGAACTCGGTACTAGACCCGTGACTTCTTTTTCCACCTTCATCATATATATATATATATATATATATATATATATATATACTGTATATATACATATATACATGTACACACACACAAGGATTTCCCCCTTACAAGGGAGGTAGACAAAGCCAAAAGCATAAATCTACTCCCACCTATATATATATATATATATATATGTGTGTGTGTGTGTGTGTGTGTGTGTGTGTGTGTGTGTGTGTGTGTGTGTGTGTGTGTGACAAAACCACAGGAGAAAAAGGGTAGACATGCATTCTTTGAAGATGTAACAACGAAAAATCTTAACGACTAGTCTCTGTTTTCTTCTGTGGCTATGTCGCATTAGGAACTTACATTAAATTCCTTTTCTACATACATACATACATGCAGAGCTATAACATTACCGTGATTTTTTTTCTTCTTCTTTTTTAAGGTTTGCGGGGATCACCCGTTAGGACCTCAACCTTGCAACGGTCCGAAACATTTCACACAACCTCAGGAGACAGTGTCCACATTAAGCCACAGATAGGATTGGCGGTCTTGGTTGAGCAGTGTGGTTAGCTCCAAGGCAGCATCGGTTACCAGAGATGGACAGACTCTGATGCCAAGTGACAGCATGTCATTCTGGCGCCAACGTACAGGGTTAAGGGTGCCAGGTCTAACAAGACTGGGGACCAGAGGAATTGAGGAACCAAAGAGCAGCCATTATCCAAAGGGAGGTCTGGTGGGGTCTATCATATGAGAAAGCGTAAAGATAAAACAAAAGAGAAAAAGAAAGATGAAATGAAGGAAGAAATTCAGACAACTTGGCATCCGACGCTGCTGACCCTCCTATATGGTTTCCAAGCTGCACCGGAGTACATTTCACCATTTGTCTTAGAGAAACAGAAATGTAAATATATTTTTATCAACGACTGCTTCCTTCCTAAGCACCCTCTTCGCACTTAATAGACATTAGGTTTCGATTACTTTTTCCTATCTGAGCGGCCTAACGCTGACAACTGTACAACATTGGTGACAATTCAAGGGTGTAGTAGGACCTGCTTTTGCTCGCGAGCGCACATATACACACGTGCACGCGCACAGCAGGTCCGGGAAACGAACTCACGTCCACCTGCTCATGAGTTAAAGACAGTACGCTGGGGTACCCCGCGGCCCAGGGGAACGCGTGTATGTATGTATATATATATATATATATATATATATATATATATATATATATATATATAGATATATTATTTATATATATATATATATATATATATATATATATGTGTGTGTGTGTGTGTGTGTGTGTGTGTGTGTGTGTGTGTGTGTGTGTGTGTGTTGGTAAACAAGTAGATAAACGCAGACAAGTAGTAGCATGGTAATTCAGGGGGCATATCATTCCCGCCATCCGCTCCTGCAGTCAATGTACCCTCATAAAGTAGACTTTATAAAAAGAAAAATGCTATGTCTAACGGAAAGAGAGACACTTATGTAAGGCATAGAGTTGGCTGCACCAATTGAAAATGTCCAACAACCATTATTATAACAAACATAAATTAACTTGCACGACGATAGTGAACGTATTGCTGTCAGCAATTAAGTGAGGTATCGGGGGGGGGGGGGATGATATCTGACACCTCTCTGATACGGAAATCAAAAGAAGATGCTGCCGCGAGTTTTCTATTTACAGCGGTGGTTCTCAACCTTTTCGTTCGCAGGTCCTTCACTTATGGAATGCTGTTTCCAAACTTCCTGGAGATCTTCTCAATGCTGAATAAAATGGCTTTACATTCACACACACACACACACACACACATATATATTTAGGAGGTTCTCTGGATGCCCAAGACTTCCCAGAGCTCATGTTGAGAAACATTGGTTTACACCAATGGCGTGATGCAAGCAACAAATGTAGTCAACCCATCTCGCTAGTGTTAGCTAACTTCTCCCAGCCCAAACATCTAAATATATCTTGAAACTAAGTATACTTTTTCCTAGTATGGACGGTTTTACACTACCTAATCATACTATATGGGCGTGATTCACCATGGTCTTGAACCATGGTCTTGATCTCGTGATCGACAGATACTACCATCCCGGATGTGAGCTCTGATTTCATATATGGCACGATCTATGAGTAATGCTGTGATCTTATACACAACTCTCTGTCCTATACAGTTGACTGCCAACTCGCAGTGCATCGATGCTGACGTGTCCAGCCCTGGGGGGCACTTGAACTCCGTTCGCTGAATTAGCAGTCGATCCCGATAGCACCACACCATCGAGCCGTGTGATTCACCATGGTCTTGAATCATGTGTTGGACTCGTGATCGGCAGCTATTTCCCTCCCGGAAGAGAATTCAGAGCTCATATATGACCGATCTATGGGTAACGCTGTGACCTTACACGCACACACACACCCAACTCCCCGCCCACGAGAGTTGGAGTAACGACTCGCAGCGCAGCGATACTGAAATTATTTCAGCCCTGGGCGGGATTCGAACTCGGACCGCTGTAGCAGCGGTTGCGAACGCTACCACTGCGCCGTCGAGTCGTGTGTGTGTGTGTGTGTGCGCGCGCGCGCGCGTGTGATAGCAAGTGCACGCGTAAGTAATGGTTTCCTATTCTTCTAAATTTCCGCCAACGCAGATAAAACACTGTCGTCGTGGCTCAGCGGTCGTCGGTCGGATATCCTCTGTCGACCTACTGGTAATCAATCATTGGAACTGCTGACGATGATGACAGCCTTCAGCTGACACTTAGTGATATTTCCCTTGGATTGTTGGTTTATTGTCAATTTTACCAACCTAAAAATCATACTGATGTGAGTAATGGGTTGTGTGTGTGTGTGTGTGTGTGTGTGTGTGTGTGTGTGTGTGTGTGTGTGTGTGTGGAGACCTTTCTCTTGCTCTCCAATTATCATACCAGGCTCTGTGTGTGTGTGTGTGTGTGTGTGTGTGTGTGTGTGTGTGTGTGCTCAAGCAGAACAACCGCTTACAGAACAAAGCACTATCGACACCAACAAAATCCATAACACATTGGCCAATTTCACGGCTGAATAACTTGAACTAAATTGTCCAAATCAAGAGTTACTGGGACAATCTAACAATTCACAACGCATAAACATTCAAACAAGATTCATACATCAATATGCTATTAGGAACCAATAGCCCACAGACACAGCTCGATGGCGTGGTGGTACCGCGCTCGACAGCTGATCTAGCGATCCGAGATGAAGTCCCATCTATAGTTGAAAATTTCAGCATCGCTGCAGTGCGTGCGTGCGTGTGCGTGTGTGTGTGTGTGTGTGTGTGTGTGTGTGTGTGTGTGTGTGTGTGTGTGTGTGTGTATGTGTGTGTGTGTGTGTGTGTGTGTGGTCACAGCATAACCCATGGTTCGGGCCTTATATGAACTCCGGGCTTTAATCTGTGAGGGTAATAACCGTCAATCACGATCCCAACACGTGATCCAAGACGGTGGTGACACCAACACACCGGATGATAGTATGGTACCTCGATCTCGCCTGTTTCATTCTCGGGTTTAGAACAAACACAGGGCTACTGGAAGTCTCATGACATACGCCCACACTTTTCTTTTTAGAATAAAATAAATGAATAAATAAATAAATACCGCGACAGTAGTTCCAATACGATTCAATTCGAAAGTAATATGAGATTCCCATCTCAATGTTGCCATTAGTGATGGTGATGATGATGGTGATAAGGACCATATAACAATTTTCAAAGGCATTTCTAAATAAACCCTTAGGGAACATTGAAACATATCTCCAAGAAACACCAGCCCCCCCCCCAAAAAAAAAATATGTTCACATACAAATACGCGCACGCAACGACGCGCCTTCTCTGTGCAGCTTCCCAGGAATTGCACAGCTGCCAAGGCAGTACAGGGGCAATTCTCATTAGCACACCTGTGTCAAGGCAGCTGTCTCATTACCACACCTGCATAAGTGATATGCCGAGAACAGAGCAAGAAGTCTTTTTAAATAAAGAAGTGGTAGGAGCAACCAAACTGTATTAGTGAAACGCATGATTAAACAATGATGCTTGCATATGTAATGCCTATGAGAGAGAGAGAGAGAGAGAGAGAGAGAGAGAGAGAGAGAGAGAGAGAGAGAGAGAGAGAGAGAGAGAGAGAGTGAGAGAGAGAGAGATAATGAGACCGGAAGCGTAAATGAGAGAGTGGGGGAAAGGGGGAGATAATTGAGAGCGAAAGCGTGTGAGGTTATGTATGTATGTGCACATGCACACTGAAGTTGAAAACAACACTTCATACTTCCACTCTGCTGGGTCAACTTCTGCACCCACGAATAAACTTCATCCCCCTCTATCAGTTACCAGTTTTCTTTTCTTTGTTCCTCACACAGACACACTTACATGCACGCTGGTCCTTTCCGGCACACGAAACCCAGAGCTCACCTTAAATAATAGATAAAAAAAAAAAAAAAAAACGAACTTCATTTGTATGGCCACTGGTACATGCTGCGTTTGGCCGGCGGATTCGCGCTCCCCTAGATGAAGGGAGGGAGGGAGGGGGGTCCATAATCGTATATAGGCATATAATTCTATTCCGTTTGCGAGAAAAAGTGTATAGTAAATTTGGCTGATTTTGGCATCCACACTTAAAAAGACTGCCCACCCCATGACCTACAATGTTGAAGATTGCCATATATTTCTTAGAAAAAATAAATAAATATAAATAAATAAATAAATAAAAAATAAATAAAAATTATATTATATATATATATATATATATATTTATAATAAAATAAATAAATAAAATAAAGGATTCCTATGTCCTTTTTGTCTTTAGGTCTCTACAATCCTTTCCTGCATAACCACTGTTCCCGTCCGCTGTTTCTCATACAGCAAGTGGCTTCGTCAATCGGTACCGTTACTGTAAAGTTTGAATATGTGCCCGCTTCACCCACCCAGCAACCGTCGCGACCTTACTCAGGCTGTTCTTGCTTGTCTGTCTCCCAACCCAATTGATGTCCCTGTCTATCTAACTGTAAATATATCTGTCTACATTCTTTCCAGCATGTTTACCAGTCTGCCAATCTGTTTGTTTACCTACCAGACTGTCTTCTTGACTGCCTGTCTGTTAACAAAATGTCTGTCTACCTCCCCGTCTGTTTACCAGTCTGCCTGTCTATGCCTGCCTTCCTGTATGTACAGTATATCTGCCTCACTTCCTATCTCCTCTCCACCAGTCTGCCTGTCTTCCAGATGTCAAGTTTGCCTCCATGTTTGTCTGATCTACATGGCAGCTGAGGTTGGTCGAAATTTTTCCTGTATACATACATTATATATTCGATTCTTCTTCTCGACACTTGGGCGGAACCAACATCCGCTTGGCACGTTGTGTTCATTTAACCTTTTATTCATTCTAGTTTCCAAATAAAAAACACTTACGACTCGTGAACATACACATAACTCACACGAGTATTATTTGAAAATGTACGTATATTTACGACACTCAAATATAAACGTTCACAAAGTATGTGTAGACACACGCAACCTTCACATCCCCCATGGGAATCCTTGTACAGCGAAGCCACCCACACTAATTTCTGACAAGCGGGCACACCAGGCCAACCTGCTCCCCCAAAACATAGCAAGCTTGTTCTAATTAGGAATGTCTGAACCAAGTTGTCGGAGTCGGTTCGCTTGCCTCCCACTCAGTTGTGGACTGAACGTATTATATATATATATATATATATATATATATATATATATATATATATATATATATATATATATATATATATATATATATATATATATATATATATATATATATATATATATATATACTCCTTCTCTGTACATTTGTTTACATCTTCCTCTAGTTCTGACATCACCCAGATGCTACACCAGCACACCCCGTCGATACCCAGTCCAGGCCATTTCTCTCCCCTTCATTTCTTTGTGCCTTTACCCAGATGTCCCTCCCCAGTTTCTTGTCTCTTGTATAAATTACGTCTACATTTATAAAGACAATTCACTAATGGAACAATATATTTTTTTTCGTCTACGGGGATGTGAACCTTTCATTTAGGTAAGGGGACTCCTATTAGTTGACTAAAATTATCTGGATTTTGACCAAAAGCAAGCATGGCAACATTATTTAATCGTCCCTCCCTCAATGTTTCTGTTGAGAACATAATTATCAGAATGACACCCGTTGGAGTTAAAACGACATGACGTCATATCGGCGTTTTTCTCAACAATAATGTCGACCATTCACCATGTCCTGACGCTACTTTAACCTTAGTTTTCGTCCTTAATAATTTAAACACTGGCATACTTTATAAGTATAAAAGAAAAATCTGTTGCAGCATCGGGACAGAAAATAATATACTTAGACCTTTACCACAGGAGCCAAATTCTTCTTTTAAGAATATTTTTCTTAACGCAAAGCGATTGTTATAATTTGTAAGACCTCTAGACTGTAAAGGGGCAAGGATGAATACCAATCGAAATTAAATTATACAAGTCCGTCAACAAATAAACAATGCCCCTTACTGCCGACACAAATCTTTGCAACCACAATACAGTCAGGAACTTGACCTTTACTACTCCAGTATACCATAAATTTACATAAAATTACCAAATCTCCTTCCTGCTTGATACTTTATACTGCCCTTAAATAGCTAGTCTTATTGTAATATATCGGTTTGCAAGGTTCCGGTTGATTAGATTTGTAAAATTCCTCACAAGCAAGACCCAGGGTGATCTATGTGGATAATTGACCTCTTTATTCTCATTCGATTCCGCTGTAGCAAATACATGCAAAAATTTTGCTCTACTGCCAGCAGATGTTATTCAGTTCAGAAGACCCCCTAGATATGAATAAAACGTATAACTATCTCGATTAAACTAATGATTCCATTCTCAACCACTACACTCGGCTCGGAGGAGTCCTGGGTATAAAATAGATTGGATCTCCATCGTACATTTCGATGTCACACGAGAACTGAATTAGTGTATTTTCTTCCTGTTGACGCCAAACTATTGTTTGGAGTGAACAACCTCAGATTGATCACTTGCCCCCTCCCCCTCCCAACTTGAGCTCAATCCTCGTAGTTTTGAACAATTCACGAGGTACATACGTGCTTGCAGGTGACTTGGGGAAAACCTGTGATTAAAAAGACTACCTATATGCAAGTCTCATGGGGTTATTCGCGTGGTTATCCTTTAAGTATAATTTCAGCAGACCACAAAAGTAAAACAAATACATGGACAAGCAACCGGCTTAACCTCCCAAAAACCTATGGGGCTTCACTCACACTAACACAATCACGAATACAATACACATATACATATGCAATGAGGGTTGAATCAATGTCCCATCATTCAAAACAACATAAAACCAGCACACACTTAAAAAAACAAAAACCTGTCGATACAGACTGCACGAGTCCCCGACAGTCCAGCCGCCCAAAGTAAAGCTGCCCCACCCTCGCTGTCCATCTGGGTGATGGGGGACGAGGAGGGAGAGGTTGGATGGATGGAATGGCCACAGCATGGCTGGCAGCCGGTGGAGTTGCCATCCACTCTGCTTGCAGCAGCTACAGCTTCCCTCAGCTTGTATCAATGACTTACTGAGTCTCCTGGCTGGTTCCACCGACCTTTCATCATGTTGCCATATTATGTGATGCTGTTTTGATACGCCAGATTTCATTCGACTTGGGCAAATTCAGAGCTTACGAGTCTCTTAGTATTGGACCCTTCTGCCGTCACTTCAACCCAGGTTCCTGCAAGATAATAAAATCGCCTGGCATGTGCCACAACAGAACCTGTGACGTGCACAGTCATCGTATCCAGCCAACCTGCTACGATAAACCGGCCCAGTCGCCACAGCAGACATCGAGGACCCTTAGCGCCCATGGAAACCGTGTCCCTTACGCCAAGTCGTAGAACAATCGCGCCAACTTTACCTAAAAAGAGAGAGAAAAAAAAGTTTTAGTACTTAACGAAGACAAAATTTACAAAGGTATTTGGGGAGGAGTAACTACCAGGGCCCATGTATAGACCTTGGCTGGCCAAGGCGAACAACACAATCGATAGAACTGTCTCCTGTCTAAGGATGCAGAAGTGGGGCACTTGACCCCCCCCCCAAAAAAAAAAAAAAAAACATACATATAACAAGGTTTTTTCCCTCTTACAAGGGAGGCAGCCAAAAAGGGAGACATAAAATAATTTCCACCCATTCCATCCCTGAATACACTCCACACCCCTCCACCCTCCCTCTTATCTTAAAAAAAAAAGAAATCTGGAAGAAATATACATGCCTTATCGTATGCCTTTGTATAGTGCGTGACGCGTACTGCAGTGCAAATATACAAGACAAGCACATGAACACGTATAAAGTACGTACGAGAAACACTGGCGGACATTTCTACAATACACAAATATATATACGAATAAACTGCGTGTGTGTGTTTGTGTGTGTGTATACGACTCACCCCCAGCAACATTACTGAAGAGCCCAAACGTTCAGACACACTTGCAGCACTGAAGTCCCCAGCTTTGGCGGGAATCTCACAGCACGTCGGCAGTGAAAGCCACCGGCACGAAATTTACAACCCAAACACTATCCACCAGATCCCGGGAGTCCCTTCGGCAAAGGAATGGAAGCTCAGGATAAAGTATGGCGAAGATGTCTTCGCAAGTGCACGGGGTAGCCGAACGATACAATATGAAAAGGCCGAAGTATTTTCGTACATTTTTTTGTGGAAGGAAATATGCCTTAGGTTCTGTAATCAAATTCCTTGGCCGAACCGAAGTAATATTACGATTGGTGCTACTGGCAATACATTTCGCTTCCTTCGCTTCCCCAAGCACAAAACTCGGCACACCAATAAAGCGATATTCCGCTTGGCTTGATAAAATTTGCACGCATAAATCCTCATGCATTTAAAATACCTATTCACCAATACACGTACATACTTATATCATTAGTTGCCAATAATGATACTGAGGAAGCACAGCAACTACAATTATAAATTGCAATTAGTTCATATGATTCCAGAAGACAGGAGGTGGGAACGGAAAGAAACCCGGCAGGTTTGAAATGCGACGCTGAAACCTCACCACTGGAAGGTCGAGAGCGGGAAAATAACGACAATAATTCAGGAACGCGTTCTTCTTCCTCCCACCAATCACTGCAAACTCGCTTCAGCTGTTTTGTAGGCTCATGGAAGACGTGAGTGCTGAAGCTAAGGACGCAGTCGGAAGGCCAGCAGACAGGTGGATAAAATATCAAAATGTTCAGGGAATATTTTCTGCTCTGACCGTTATGGCGACTCATCGGTTTGCGTTACGGCCCGCATTCGCATACGTCCCAGCAACGCAAAACCTAAATGCATGGATAAGTGGATAATAACCGGGATAAATACGACCAGACATAAATCACATAAAAATAAGGAAGGTTATGGGTTTTTAATTTCATATGTTTGGCATTGGAAGAAAAACGAAAGGATGATATAGCAACTTTATACAAAACTTAACATTTTCCCATCACTTGCGCCTAAGGTCAACATAACTTCAACCAGCATTGAGCCAGCCACCATTCAAATAATTTTCAGAGGCAATGCACTTCCAAGCATTTTTTCCCTTCCCGGCAGGCCAACATCCCCGTCTGCAGAGCGCAACCGTTTTCTGTCGACTTAAAATGAAATCCTTACATTCCGGTTTAAAAAAACGGATCATCTAAACCTCCTATCTTCCTCCGGAACGACTCTGAGCCTCTTCAGAACCTCGGATTCCGCTGTAAAATTCTCAGATAATACGGTCTAACGAACTTGTATGACCCGAGTGCCACGTCACTAAAAAGGTTAATTATAACCTCACCGGTGTTCCATGGCGGATGAAGGGCGGACCCAAGCACGCGCCGGCCTTGGGTCGCCTTTCGGTCGAATACCAGGCATGAGATACATTTTTCTTTCCCGTCTGGTCCGTTCCTTGACTTAAGATACACCTTCCCCCTGCACTCTGAGTGCTGTGACGTTCCCCTTTGGATGACTTTGATGTATTTGTCTATACATGTAATGGCGATTTTTGACATTATGTGGGATGGGATGATGGGTGGGTGTATGCCTTGACTGACTAACTTCCTTGTAAGGGGAAAGCACTTTGGTATGTATATAGAGATCTCAATGTTAGTTGAGGTTAGTGCAGTGGTTACGTAGTAGGGGAAAGGGACCAGTTGGTAAACAATACGTTCTTGTGGCACCGGCCCCAGGTGTCCACCATCCTGGGGCCAAGGCACGCACAGTTAGACACAATCTCTGTTGCTTGTGCGCGCGCACGTTACTGGCCGATGATAACATACTCACGGTGTTCCTAGGTGACTGATATACAATGCTGGAGCACACGAGCACACTTAATGAATCCGTGCTGTGATGAATAGAGTGACTGCGCCTAGGCTAATATATGTTACGCGGTAAGTTCCATGTGAACTCAATAGTCAAAGAACGAAAATAATGTACATACGCGCGCGCGTACACAATTAATTCTACCACGTACAAAAGTTGTCTGCTTGTAGCAGTATATTTACGTGTATACAAACACGCGCACACACATACACGCGCACACACACACACGTGTGTGTGTGTGTGTGTGTACGAATAGAAACAGTGAGGGAATCACACTGGCAATAAACAAAAGATGATCGCATGACAAACGATCCATGCAAAATAACATTTCCAACTCTACCTTCGCTATAACATAAAATAGTCATCCTTGCATTAAATACCTTACAGTCTGCCCCCTCCCATTCCTCTTTATCCGACCTAGTATCCTGTTTGTCCATTATTAATATAAAAAAATTCGTGAGGGGTAGTGGGAGGGGGGGGAGGCGAGAAAATGACAAGAAAGTTACAACACTGGAAAACAGTACACAAAGGATGAGGTTGACAGGTGAGGGGGACGAGGTGAGGAGGTAGTAAATAGGGGAAAAGGGACGAAAAAAAATGAAGGGTCCGAGGGGCGATGGGGAAGACGAAAACCACAAGAAGACAGGTCATCATTTATTTACTTCGTTGCATGCGTCATGCAAGTCATCTACATTCAACATTCACTCTAATTATGAAAACGCCCCACTTCTTCTTACATAAATACACACAATTATATATATATATATATCTATATATATATATATAAATATATATATATATATATATATATATATAGTCTTTCTAAGGAAGGTAACGTGTCAAACCTCACGTCTTTAACTCCCCCTTCATTCTCACGAGTCTCACCAATACCCGCCATGCGGACCCCAACTCCGCCCCGTCTTCAATCGAACGTCTTCCTCAATTCCCAAAACGTTCAAAAAATCAATAAAAAAAAAATGGTCTCACCGGGAAGCGAAAATTACTACTTCGCTAAAAGTGGTCGATGGCACTACTTTCTGTCTCATACTTTTTCGACCACCGTTAAAAGACCCCCAACCGTTTCAAATATAAATTTGACGGGAACGGTAGGAAATCATTAACTGACCTTACGAATGAAAACATGGCACCAGAATCTTGCCAAGAAGCTGGACGTGAGCCCGATTTCAAGAGGTTGCTGGAGGAGGAGGAGGAAGAGGAGGAGGAGGAAGAGGGGGAGGAGGAAGAGGGGGAGGACGAAGAGGTGGTCACTGGGTGTGGTGCATGGCGGGGGGAGAGCTCTCTGAAGCTGAGATACCAAAATGAAAACAGAAGAGATTTTCTCTGAAGGCTCTCGATGTTAAAAGAGAGATTGGAAAATGGAAGAGACTGAGGAGATATTCTTTCAAGGGAAATATATCAAAGGGGGAGAGGATATGTAAGAGGAAGCACGTTTTCTAATATTAAGAGAAGTATTACAAAAATATCTACAAAACCATTTCATGGGGACAGGTATCTGGATTGGAGGGACAAGGAGGGGAATACTTTGTGGTGGTGGGATAAGTTTTTTTTTTTTTTTTTTTTTTTTTTTTATTGGGAGTGGAATATCACTCTCACGGGCCTTGTTTGAGCCCATGCGTTTTTTTCCTGTTTTTTTTTTTTGGGGGGGAGGGGGTATGCGAAGCAGAAGCTTTGATGTAATCTGTTTTAGAAAGAGCGAGAGCGAGAAAGAGAGACTGAGTTAAGACGTGTTTGGGTGACTACGATACAAACAGATAATCCTTTTGATATTCGTTGTGCTTATGCCGATAATGGTAATACTAGTTACTAATGCAGTGTGATGATGATGGGATGTTTCCAAAGAACCGAATCTGTTAAATCGATGAGTTCATTAGTCTTCTGCCTTCCTTCTCCCCTTTCCATTTCCTCTGGCAGCCAACATTCTTGTATTCATTCCCAATCCCACGTGATGAGTTTCTATTCCGACAAAGCGTCCCCTTGGGACTGACCCCAGGCTGACGCAGCCCCAACGGGCATCCAGGCGAGACCGGAGGGAAAAACGAGACAAAAATCACCTTCCAGGATGGGGGCGTAAAATATTCACCACTAACGACGACTGCAGCAGAAATCTGGCCGGTGGCACCGGTCAGACCAGTCTCGAGGAGGAGGAGGAGGTAGGAGAGGAGGAGGTAGGAGAGGAGGAGGAGGAGGAGCAGGAAGAGGAGGACAAGGAAAAAAAAGAAGAAAAAGAAGGACAAGGAAGAGGAGGACAGAGAAGACAAGGAAGGGGAGGACTGAGAAGAAGACAAGGACAGAGAAGAAGACAAGGAAGAGGAGGACAGAGAAGAAGACAAGGAAGAGGAGGACTGAGAAGAGGACAAGGAAGAGGAGGACAGAGAAGACAAGGAAGGGGAGGACTGAGAAGAAGACAAGGACAGAGAAGAAGACAAGGAAGAGGAGAAGGGGGACGAGGAGGAGGACGAGGAGAAAAATCAATAAAACGTGACATCCTTCACAATTCTTGTTCTTGCCAAACCCGCTCGATTTCCATCGGACTGCAAGTCCCGAAAACCCTTCTCATGCCACTCCAGTCTTTAAGTATTTTATTATGGCTGCTAGTTTTGACGGGAAAAGGTTGACCCCTCTACAATGAATTATGAGGGCATGACATACAAACAGGAGACTTGTTGGCCCATCACGTACCCGTGCTACCCATCAACTGAATAAAATCGCTATCGGGCTGAAGGTGTTAAACACTGGATTACCACCCACAACGAGATAGATAGAGAGACAGGGAGAGAGACGATAATGCAATAACGAGACTGATGCTGGTGATGGAGAGCAAGTGGCGAAGGTGGAAAAGGACAAAGGAGTAGAAAGAGAAGAGGAAGGAGACTAAAGAGGAGAGAGGGTATATAGAAATAGGAGACGAATTATACATACATACACCAAAGGCTTTTTCCCCCTTACATGGGGGCTAGCCAAAAAGAAAAAGGCATAGAAATCACTCCCACCCATTTCATTTCCCATATATTCTACTCCCCTCCACCCTCCTATCTTGGCACCTCCTGGATGACGGGTCATCCCTGCATCCTGTCCACTGCCCTGGGTCAGAAGCAGTGTCGCAAGACACAGCACATCCACAGCAAGGCCGCTTCATAAATTCGGCGACGCCCCCTCTCCGTCCCCTCATGCAGAAAAGGAGAAGACGGGAGACGAATTATGAGGTGAAAAAAGGAAGGGGAGGAGAATGAGGGGAAAGAGGAGAAGAAGGAGAAAGAGGAGAAGAAGGAGAAAGAGGAGAAGAAGGAGAAAGGGAAGGAGAATAAAAAGGAAAAAGGAGGAGGAGGAGAAAGAGAAAGAAGGGGAGAATGAGGCGGAGGAGTAAGAGGGGAAGAAATATATGGAAGAGGTGAATAAGAAGAAAAATGAAGAAGGTGGGAAGGAGAAGAAGAGAGAGAAGTAGAAAACGTGGAGGATGAAGAGGGAAAAGAGAGGGCAATGGTGTAGGCGGAAGCAACGTCGATAAAAGCAAGAGGTCAAGAAACGTGTGGAGCCGAGGTAAAAATCAAGGAAAATGCTTCTTGCATGTACGCGTGACGTCAGAGACGCCGACGTCATCATCCCCTGCATTCATATCCTTTGGAGTATATTTTCCCCCAAAGAAAATATCCGGACACCCAGACCATGTCATAAGGGAATTCCCTTGACTGGTACAGACATGCAGACATACATGCACACACGCACACCTATTTTGCACTAACAGGAATACACACACACATGCAGAGAGAGAGAGAGAGAGAGAGAGAGAGAGAGAGAGAGAGAGAGAGGAAAAGAAGAGAGAGAGAGGAAAAGAAGAGAGAGAGGAAAAGAAGAGACAGAGGAGAGAAGGGTGAGGGGGTGACATCCTGACACCAATTTTTTCCCATAATCAACAAAATATAAATTCAAGTAAACAAGTTTATTGTACATCTATACGTACGCAAAGCAAACGAGAGAGGAGAGAGAGGAGAGAGAGAGAGAGAGAGAGAGAGAGAGAGAGAGAGAGAGAGAGAGAGAGAGAGAGAGAGAGAGAGAGAGAGAGAGAGCCTGGCAGCATTATGAATGTATAACCCAATTACAGAAGTTCACCCGGCACCACTTGGCACGGACCAAATGAGCAAGGGAGGTGCAAAATCCCGCGGGAGGCAATAAACTGGAGTGGTCTTCTGGAAGACATCCAATCGAGCGGATCGGAAGTCCTCCTGCTCCTCTCAATAATTTTCGTGTCAGTCGTCGTCATCGTCGTCGATTCTTAATTCCATTCCCATAATGCTCCCACCTCCACCCTGCCCAGTCTTCAAGGCCATTGATTTTTTTTGTATTTTTTCGGTAGTTATCAAATTAACTTATTTTGATTAACAGTTCTCGGACATTTTTGTCCTTTTCAACTTGTTCTGGCTGTCAAGTGATTTCATTCAGGTCAGTGACAACTCTTCCCCTCACACATACCGGGAGCGGAGGTGTTAAAGTTGATCACTTTATCTATATTTTTTTTTTATTCCATTCAATTTGTATTTGATATTATCATTATTATTATGAATTTTATCATTATCATTTTTACCTATTTTCGTTTGTTTTATATCTGATATTATTATTATCATTATTAGTGTTATTATCAATATGACTTATTACAATTATTTAATTTTTTTCGTTTGCTCTGTATCTGATACTATTATCATTATTATTATTATCATTATTAATATCGTTATTATTTCTATGTCGGCCCGCGTTTTTAGTGCAATTCATTGTTATGTAAATCTCCGTTGTGAACAACGTATAATGCAGGTCTGATGTAGGATGATCAAATATAACGTAAAACTAAGCAGCTGTGACGATACATAATATTTGAATCACGGAATCCAAATTTGTTACAAATCTTTATCATAACAACCATCCGGACTATATTCATCTTTTCTTATAATTCATATGATTGAGTTAATGAAGGACAAAGCCTTGTAAAAACATTCCATATCTTAAGTAACAAGTTTAGAAGGGTATATAATTTGTTTTTCTTGAATCGGAGAACGCGCACACAAAATCTTGACTTCAAGAGTGAAGCTCCTTTCCTGTACACTACATTTAGGTAAATACATGTGTGTATACATGTACATAATATAGAAATAATAGATATACTGAAATATTTACATAGAAACAAATGCTGCAAACGTGCAACATACGAATGCAGCTGGTTTTGTATACTCGTCCCCACTGCAGCTGCCCGTACAGCTGAACCAATTATTAAATGGAGGCTGTTACATAATAATTATATATATATATATATATATATATATATATATATATATATATATATATATATATAAAACCGTGGGAATTCAACAAAGACGACCAGCTTAGCGACATCATACACATGGCGACACTCATGGTTGACACTTTTGTACAAGTGGATTTTTTTTTAATGAAGTGTTAATATTTTTATCTGTTCATAGGTACGGTATCCTGAATGAATATGCCAAGTTTCATTATCTTTATTATTCTATTTATTTATTTTGTATATGTGTCTATTTTTGGACAGGCTAGGCTACTCCAAGGTGCCTTGGTGGACAAATGAATATGGCAGCGAGTAACGCAACTACTTGAAAAACAGCTGTTTGGGACTTTGAATTAACCAACTTTCAGACTTAGTTTATTTTTATTAGTTCTCAAATAACAATAAATGAACAGGTAAAAATAATTGAAAACCAAATAAATTAAATAATAACAATTAATATAATTAATATATAAAATTAAATTACTGCACAGATGAAACTGTATATATTTTTTTCTTTATTTTTCACACTTGAAAGCTCGAGTTGGTACTGGAGACACACAAGCACACACAGAGAAGAAATATCACCACGATCTACAATGTTTCAGCCCATATTAACCTGTCGCGACGCACTCCCTATATAATCGAAAAAAGCACTTCATACAGAGTCCATCGCAGGTAACACAGTTCCAAAGTTCTATAATCTATTTGAAATTTGATAAACATCTTTACGTGAAAAAAGCGATTTTTTTTTTTTTTTTGCTGAGTTTTTCATTCAACCTCCATCCCAGCTTCATTAAGCACACTTTTGCAATCCAGATCGAATAAGGACAGGCCCTCCCCGCTAAAAGGGTATACAATATGGATGACATTACAATGATGAATGGAAAACTGTCCTTCTTCACCACCACCACCACCACCGCGACACTTATACCACTCACCACCAATCCATTTTCCATCTTCGGCGACTTCCCGTTTCGACACATTACAGTTTCTTTTTGCCAAATTGCATTTCACCAAAATCCCTTGGGATAGGTGAGGTTCATTAAAGCTAGGTTTGGTGAAATGTGAGTTTGTTAACACAATTTGGCGAAATGTGAGCGACTCACTTCTCCATACACATCACTTCATCTTCAAGTACGACTATAAATAATCCCATAGTCAGTACACCAGGGGGCAGACAGGTCCTGCACAAAACCACTAACTTCTTCACCAACCTATGGGGTAAAAAAAAAAAAAAAAAAAAAAAAAAAAATTGGTTGCTCAAAGAACCTCCTCTTCCTCCTTTCCCGTCCCCTCCTACAGCCCATCTCCTCCTCCTCTTCCTCCCTCCACGTGGCCGGAGTATGACGTCATAGCCTGGCCACAGGAGTATTGACGAACATTTATCACTTCCGTTCTCAGTTCGAGTATTTGCTCGCCTCAGAAGCGGAGCACCCTTACGTAACTCCCTCCCCTACGTCAGAGCCGCCGTCAGGAGAAGACCCGTTCACGCCTAAGGTGCTGGCACACTAAGCATTTCTCGCAAGCATGCTACTCAATTTTGCTACTTCGTTTGAATAGAAACGATTTTGGCTACGATTTTTTCTTTTTCGATTCTCCTAATGACAAATCACTCTTGCATTACATAGTGAGAAACAGAATGACGAACTAAGTGAAGTTAAACTTATACGAATGTTAGATACATTGTTCAAGATACCCTTAATGAAGTCTAGAATGTTGTAACCGAAGTAATTTCTACTCGAACGAAGAAGCAAAAGCAAGTAGCACGCTAGCCTAATGTGCCACCATGTTTACTCCTATGATACATAAGGCCTGAGCTATCTCATAATGCTGAGCTGCCCTGAAGTCCTACCCACTTCAGACGATGAAGTTTCTCTATCTCATCAGGGTGTATTACCGACGCATTCCATTTACACCCGAGTCGTGATGGTTCAATGCAGAATCGCCTGTCTAACCCGTGAGGTGCGATACGGCCTACGTGCCTTGTCACGGTATATTACCACATTTCACTCACACTTGAGCATCAATGTCATACTTTGTATAATTGGCAGTTGAAAGAAAGCTTTAACAAAGGATATGTAGAAGTAATAAAGGCTTCATCCTCTTATGGTTTTTCTTTTAATATAATTATTTTGACCATTGAAAGTCCTATTCAGCATATAACAGGTTTAGTTAATTCTTAAAAAAAATTATATAACAATAGATAATTTAATAAGTTATATAATAAAAATAAATTCTATAATCCCACTAGACCAAAAGGTATAAGTTTACTATAAGACGGTACGTAAAGATTGGCAGAATATGAAAGAGAGATGGCAAATAAAACGTTAAGGATAGAGAATGGCATTTATTTCAGAACCAGACATCTCGATCTCTTGGGCCTTCTTCGGTCATCCTCTCGTTCAATCCACTGACGAGGGTGGGGAACCGTTGGCACGCGTGCACATGGCACACGACTTTTTGTCCGGCACGCGAAACCCAGAGATAAAAAAAAAAAAAAAAAAAAAAAAAAAAAATCCAACTTCTTTTGTGTGACCATTGGGTGGTGAAGATTGGGGGCCCATACCCGTATGGACCAATCTTTATTCCGCTGGCACGCGAGAAAATTTTGCATCAAAGATTTGGCCGAGTTTAGCGCCCACACTTAAAAGGTTGCCCACCTCTGCACTAGAGGTCGAAACGTCTGGTTCTGAATAAAACTCCAGTTTCGTTGCCACCTCACCTCCATATATCTACTCTCTTTGGCAGATCCTCCCCCACCGGGAGCAGCAGGGATAGAAAGAAGAACAAGTCTGCATGCCACATCATTGAGAGACTGTCCACAAGAGCAACTGTATATCATACACGCAAAAGAAGAAAATGAGAATGTAAAAGTGAGAGAGAGAGAGAGAGAGAGAGAGAGAGAGAGAGAGAGAGAGAGAGAGAGAGAGAGAGAGAGAGTGAGAGAGAGAGAGAGAGAGAGAGAGAGAGAGAGAGAGAGAGAGAGGGGGGGGGGAGGAAGGAGAGGGGTCTCTCCATGGTCGCAAATTGTGTGGGGGGTGGGGAGGCTTAACCCCCCACCCCACACACACACAAATTCCCATTTCAATTTAAAAGCAACCAATCGCAACCAACACTGCATATAAAGGGATTCATTCCGGGGGATTTTCGACACATCATTTGAAGAACTCGGTCCCTGTGCAGGATCAACCCAAAACAAAAACCGTTTTTCATTAGCGTTGCCACAGTCATCCCCACATCCAACTGAACGCACACCACCTACGCATTTGCATCCATCTGCATGTCTGTTTGTCTGTCTGTCTGTGACTCAAAGTGCTCTCGGATCAGGTGTAGGACTTGTGAGTGGCAGTATCACCCCCTCCGGATGGAAACTGTTCGTGTGGTCCGATGTATGGGTAATGCTGTGAGCTTACACACACGCACGCGCGCGCGCGCAGGCCAACTTGCCCAGGGGAGAGGATTGGTAATTGTACTATTGTGATGCTTTTCAAGCACAGGCCACTATTACTACAAGCAGTGCGTGCGCGCACGCGCGTGTGTGATGTCAGCATTAACCAAAGATTTGTCTATATACAAACTCTAAGCTCCGGGAAGGTAATAACTACCGACCACGAGTACCTGCAGCACACGACCCATGTTGAACTAAACACAAACACACACACAAACAAACACACGGGAGAGAAAGGGAGAGAGAGAGAGAGAGAGAGAGAGAGAGAGAGAGAGAGAGAGAGAGAGAGAGAGAGAGAGAGCGTAAGTCTCATCTTGCTGACAGTCACCTCCACCCGTTAATGATATTACAATACCTGTACAAACAATGACAAAAATGGGCGTGAAGATAGCACTAAACCTGAACGTAGTTCGGTGAGGTCATACACCTGATACCCAACAGGACCTATGCCCCCCCCACCCCTCCACCCCCTTTCCCCGTGAGAGATCAAGGCGGGTTCTACCAGGCAGAGCGAGGTAGAGCAAACCTGTGAACACAACCGGTACACGTTGTGACTGGACACTGAGGCAGGTACACGTACGTGCACACTTTTATACACACACGTGTATATATATACCATTACTGTCCCCCTTGAGCAAGAGGATGGTGTGTGTGTGTGTGTGTGTGTGTGTGTGTGTGTGTGTGTGTGTGTGTGTGTGCATACAAAGAGGAGAGAGGGAGATAGAAAGAAAGGGTGGTATGGAGAGAGAGGAAGAGAGGGAGAGAGAGAGAAGGAAGGAGGAAGAGAAGGAAGGGGGGAGAGTTGGAGAGGGAGAGAGCGATCGAGAGAAAAGAAGAAGAAATAGAAGCAGGGAAAAAAAGAGACGCAGAAAGAGGAAAAGGCCGAGGGAGTCATAGAGAGAGAAAGAGGACTTGCATCCAGGTACAGTATATCGATGTACGTGAAAGTGTACATGGGGGCGTGTGTGGGCGTGGGTGCACGCGGGTGTGTAGGAGGGCAGGCGGATGACGCACGACCCTGGTGAAAATGGAGAGAAGACCAAATAAATACCTCTGGTGAGGGTGTGTGTGCGAGATCCTGGCGAGACAGAACGGCGAGAGCAGCAAGCCACTAAAGGAGTTGAGAAGAGATGGAAAGACAGGGACAGGGATGGAAAGAGGTGGGAAGAGAAGATAGGATGAAGAAGAATAAAGAGTTGGGAAGAGAGTGGGAGAGGGAGAGAGTGAGAGTGGGGGAGGGAGAGGGAAAGAGATAGGGAAGTGAGAGGGAGAGGGAAAGAGAGAGGGAAGTGAGAGGGATTGTAGGAGGAGGAGGAGAAGGGGAGAAGGAAGGGGAGGGGGAAGGGGGAGGAGGAAGGGGGAAGGGGGAGGAGAAGGGGAAGGAGGAAGGGGGAGGAGAAGGGGAGGAGGAAGGGGGAGGAAGGAGGAGGAAGATGAAAATGGCGCATGGCGAACGACGAGGGCACGTCAGTTGCATTTGCTACGTGTAGACATGCGGGTTCTCTACCACACAATTGACTCTCTCTACAGAGTGTTGGAGGAGGGAGGAGGGAGGAAGGAGGGGTGGGGGAGGGGGAGATGTGCACAAAAGGGGATAGGGTCCAGGGAAGAGTGTGCAGTGGATAGTCTGTAGGTAGATCAATGGTCATAAATATTTCACACACGCACACACAGTTAAGATGCTTATCGACAAAGCAAAATAACATAACACAATAACTTTTATTTATATATAACGGCCACTATATCTGCAGAGTAGACAATGCTATCAAATTATTTTACCTATGTGGGCGACTCCTTACCATGAATTTATAACAATGATATAATACTGTAGCCTTAGCTATAACAAAAACGTTTTTTTTTTATATTTAACAAAATATGTTCAACGCATCAGTACATACTCGTTCAACCAGGTAATTATTAATTTTATTCACAAACTCAAAAATATATTTCTGGCTGACTACCACCACATCACCCCACCAAAGATTAAATAAGACAAAATAAAATATATAAATAAATCCTTTACATCTTATGTAAATACATTTTTATCAACCACAATGCACTTTAATTCTAAGCCACATCGGACGAACCGTGGAGGCACATGCAGAAATTGAAACGTGGTACCCCCGAGGACTCGAACCAATGTATCGATCCATTTTGATGATGTTGTCTAGTTTCTCTCCCATCTTCTTTTCCCCTTCTTTCCCACACACAAATTCTCATTTTCTTTAACGACTTGCTTCTATCATTATCTTTCCATTTATGGAGCAATCATTCACGTTACTTCTGCATCCTCATTCGTTGTCCTCTCTCCCGAACCTGTTTTACCTCGTACACTTTTTTTTAATAGTTTATATTCTTCCATCTTCTCCCCTTAAAACTTGTTCTCTTCTTGTACTTATCTTTGGCGTCCTTGTATGGCATGTCAGGTCTCCCGTGTGTGTGTGTGTGTGTGTGTGTGTGTGTGTGTGTGTGTGTGTGTGTGTGTGTGTGTGTGTGTGTGTGTGTGTGTGTGTGTGTGCACGCGCTCACATATACACACACACACACATACACACGAAGAGCAAATGAATATATTCTCTGCGGAGCTATGATCTAATTACGAATTTAATATCCCCATTGGTTAACCCTATGGTTCACTTCACAGGGTGTATTACTTTATTGCAAATACACCCTGCAAGGGGAGTGAAAAACTGCATACGCCGAGACTGTGGGCCGTAGGGGTTCAGGAACCTGGGGAGATGCTATGACCTCCACATACGTCAAAGTGGCACCGCCCGGGTTTCCATAATGTTTAATATTCTTACTTTTCGTCATTGTATAACACACAAAAACCAATCTTATCCCAGGTGGGCTACGTCAAGCCTAGCACAACTCTGTAATAATTGTCTATCTGGGATTGTAGTATATTCGCGAAATTCATTTTCTTCGCTACTTTTTTGAGTGCCACCTAGTAATTTTGATAACAATAATTATGATAAAACTATTAGTAATAAAAATAACAGTAACAATAATAAAATTATAATAACAAAACAACAATAATAATAATAAATCATTATACTAATATCAATAATGATTAATTTGGTATAACGTCACAAACTCCCCCTATCAGTGGGCAAGAACGGTGTCCCTTACAGCGGACTCTGTAGATTTGAATTTAATGAACCATATCTTTAGTTCAACTCACCGGTGGCAGGGTTCGAACTGCCATACCTTGACCTCCATTGCAAATAGCGACGTTCTAACCGGCTCGGCCAGCGAGCATAATAATAATAATAATAATAATAATAATAATAATAACAATAATAAGAGTAATAATAATAATAATAATAATAATGATGATGATAACAATAATAGCACTAATTATAATAAAATAATTTAATAGTAATAATAACACTAATTTCAATAAAATAATAATAGCAATAACTGTGTTAAAAATCATAATAATAATAATAAATAATCCGACACTTCACTGACACAGAACCTCCTCCGAGGACTTTCCTGGCTGAAGGAGCCTGGGTTCTTAATCAACCATTTGACTGAAACCATTTACATTTTAAGCAAACAACAATGCAGCCTTCATGTTTTTTTATTATTATTTTGAACTCACTGCAGCGAATGCAAGAACTCTCCGAGTATTCTCCCGGGATGGCCCCCAGTGCAAAGCATTACCTAAAACAAGATCTTGCTAAATGCAACGCAAAATTGTGGCCTGAAATAACTTTCGACTTCGCCCAACGCAAGAGAGAGAGAGAGAGAGAGAGAGAGAGAGAGAGAGAGAGAGAGAGAGAGAGAGAGAGAACAGAAGAGAGCGAGAAAGATGAAAGAGAACAGGAAGGAGCGAGAATGATGAGAGAACAAAAGAGCGAGAGAGAGAGATGGCTAGAGAGCGAAAGTGAGAAAATAAAAGACAAAGAAAAATAGAAAAAGACAATCTTCTTTTTGGTTCCCCCGCGTACCTGCAGGAGGAACTCTTCACTTCGTCATCACCTCCTCCTGCGCCCCCTTCATGCCCCTATGAGCTCGGGTATCACAAGCACTGACGCCCCCATCTCTTCCAGCATCCGCTTGCGCCTATTGTTCCTCCCTCTCTTTTCCTTCCCTCCCTCCCCCTCTTTTCCTTCCCTCCTTCTCCCACTTTTCCTTCCCTCCTTCTCCCACTTTTCCTTCCCTCCCTCTCCCTCTTTTCCTTCCCTTCCCTCTCTCTCTCCCTCTTTTCCTTCCCTTCCCTCTCTCTCTCCCTCTTTTCCTTCCCTTCCCTCTCTCTCTCCCTCTTTTCCTTCCCTTCCCTCTCTCTCCCTCTTTTCCTTCCCTTCCCTCTCTCTCCCTCTTTTCCTTCCCTCCCTCCCCCTCTTTTCCTTCCCTTCCTCTCCCTCTTTTCCTTCCCTTCCTCTCCCTCTTTTCCTTCCCTCCCTCTCCCTCTTTTCCTTCCCTTCCTCTCCCTCTTTTCCTTCCCTCCCACATTTCCTTCCCTCCCTCTCCCTATTTTCCTTCCCTTACCTCTCCCTCTTTTCCTTCCCTCCCTCTCCCTCTTTTCCTTCCCTCCCTCTCCCTCTTTTCCTTCCCTCCCTCTCCCTATTTTCTTTCCCTCCCTCTCTCTTTTCCTTCCCTTCCCTCCATATCCCTCTTTTCCTTCCCTCCCTCTCCCCCTTTTCCTTCCTTTCCTCTCCCCCTTTTCCTCACCTCCCCCTCTCTCCTTTCCTTCCTCCTCCTTCACCGTTTTCTTCAATCTTTTAGTCCACAAATCCGGTTCCACTTTTTTCTTTACTAAAAATAAGAAATCTCCAATTTTCGGACCGAAAAGTTCCAAACTCTAGAGAATTCCAGACTCCAGAAGCATTGCCTGCTATATATTCGAATGTAGTTTTCATTCCGAACAGTGGAGTGTCAGATTTTTTCACAAGAGAGAACTGACTTGGCTTTGGCAAATTCATTTCAATGTTCTTATACATCACCTTAAACACGATAAAGTATAAAAGTAACGAAAATATTGAGTGATTTAATGATTCTGATTTACTTGTTAAAATTCGACGAATCCCTCATTATATATATATATATATATATATACACACATATATGTATATATATATATATATATATATATACATGTGTATATGTATACATATATATATACATACATACACACACATACACACACACACACATGTGTGTGTGTGTATATGTATATATATATATATATACATACATACTGTATATGTATATATATATATATATATATATACATATACACACACACACATATATATATATATATATACATATATATATATATATATATATATTATATATATATATATAATATATATATATATTGTATAGAAGAAAGTCAACGCTGGACTCGTCGATATAAGCTTATTCCGGCGTTTACTTTATTCTATACAATGGTTCCTGGACTCCAGCTCTTCGCGAATATATACAGAGATACATACATTTTACACACACACACACACACACACACACATATATATATATATATATATATATATATATATATATATATATATACATATACTAAGAAAGTAAACACTGGACTCGTCGAAATAAGTTTATTCCTACGTTTACTTTCTTTGTCTATACAATGGTTCCTGGACTCCAGCTCCTCACGAATATATACAGAGATACATACATTTTACACACACACACTTTATAAATATATATATATATATATATATTCTCATATATATATATACATATATATATATATATATATATATATATATATATATATATATATATATATATATATATATAAAGCTCTAGGCATTGCAGGAGCCTTTTCAGTGCAGAGTCACTGGGCCGGAGGGCACAACGGTGAAGAATCACCAAGACAACAGCAACTCTTCGGCCCTTCTCTTCCTTTTGTTCTACGAGGAACGTCCCTTTCCTACGTCAACCCCAGATTGCGGCCCATTCTTCACGCTCCCTGCACACTCCCCACTCCCTACCTCCTCCTTCTCTCCTCCGCCCCCATGCAGGATGACTTACATCTCTCCCCTCCCCATCATCATTTCGTCACACTCGTTAGGCGTGTTCATAAATATGTTAAACATCTTCATCAATATACATAATTCCCTCTCTGTATTTTCATCTCTTCTACCACCTATATCTCTTGCCGCCAGACGATTTTATTCATCTACTTGAGAGCTCCCAGGACATGCCCACGATTTACTAAGGCTCCAGTGGCGCGTTGGTTTCAGTCTCACCCCATGCCACGTGAGCCAGGAATCGAATCTTATACCTGGTGACATCAAAGTCCTGGCCCTCCGAGCACTCAGGGCAACGGTGGTGGTGGTAGTGTCTGTGGTCAGGAGCGGGACAAAGGAGACGTCCAATCAAATTAGCTCTGCGGGTCGCTGCGGTTATGGGCACTGGAACAGGAGGCGCAGATTGAGAAAGTTCCTCAGGAGAGGACAAGGCCGGCGTGACAAGGATGCTCGCGGGCCACAACTGCAAGTTGTGTAGTTCCTACAAGTGTAAGTGTAAGTGTAAGTGTGTGTGTGTGTGTGTGTGTGTATGTGTGTCCGTATTCTTGCCTACATTTACACGGGTGCATGCATACATACATACCTACATATATATATGTATATATATATACAAATATATATATATATAAACATACATATACGTATATGTATATATGTATATATATATATATACATATATAAACATATATATACGTATATATATATATATATATATATATATATATACATATATATATATATATATTACACATATATTTAGGCTGGTGAAAGTTGAAAAAACAAAAGTTGGTCTGGACCACTTTGAGAGTAATCCACTGTGGAGTGAGTTATACACTCTGGAGATGGAAGTGGATGCTGAGGAGAGGAAAGAGGAACGAGGACGAGATCGAGGACGAGAGAAGGGCGTGGATGAGGACGAAGACTTTGGAGGTGCAATGGAGAGGCGCAAGAGGAGTTTGGAGTTTGAAACTTTCAAAACAAGAGGACATTGGGAGGAGTGGAATAAGAGAAGTGAAAAAAATGTGAAGGGGAGGAGAATGAAGAAAGAGAAAGAAGAGGAGGAGACGGAAGAGGAAGGGGAAGAGATTGAAGAGAACAGGGAGGAGGAAGAAGTGGAGGAGAAAGCAGAATTTTCAGTGGAGGACGATAAGAGGAAGAAAAGGGGTGGAAAAGAGGAAGAAAGTGTGAGGAGGAGACGGAAGAGGAGGGGAGAGAAGGAAGAAAAGATGCAAAGAGGTGTGTGTGTATTCACCTTGGTCTTTGGATCACGTGCTGGAGTCGTGATCGACAGCTATTTCCCTCCCGGAAGAGAGCTCAGAGCTCGTATGACCGATCTATGGGTAATGCTGTGACCTTACATGCACACACACACACACCCAACTCCCCGCCCATGAGTTGGAGTAACGACTCGAAGCGCAGCGATACTGAAATTATTTCAGCCCTGGGAAGGATTCGAACCCGGACCGCCGTAGTGACAGTCGGAGACTATATCAACCGCGCCACCGTGTGTGTGTGTGTGTGTGTGTGTGTGTGTGTGTGTGTGTGTGTGTGTGTGTGTGTGTGTGTGTGTGTGTGTGTGTGTGTGTGTGTGTGTGTGTGTGTGTGTGTGTGTGTGTGTGTGTGTGTGTGTGTGTGTTTTTTTTGGGGTTGAGTTGAGGTCCTATCAACCGGACCTCCATGCCTAAAGCCACGGGCGAAGCCGGAGGGGAGGGGGAGGGGGGGTAAAGAGCAAAGTTCTGCACATCCACATCCACCCCCACCGGATGTTGGGAAAGAAGAAAAGTTTGGTTTACGAGAAGTGTATGGTCGGAGGGGGGAAAGGGAATGGGACGAGAGGCTAAAAGGGAGGGGACGGGAGAGATGAGAGAGGGAAGGGAAGTAATGAAGGGAAAGGATAAGGGAAAGGAAGAGGGAAGGTGAGGTAGGTAGGGAGGTGGGGGAGGGAAGGAAAGTGAAACGAGAAAAATGAAGGGAAAAAATGAGAGGGAAGAAAGGGAAGAGAGGGGAACATGTAAGAGGAGTAAAGAGAGATAACGAGAGTGGAAAGAGAGGGGATAAAGAGAGAGGGAGGTGAGCAAGGAGAGGATCAGACTTGGGTGAAAAAGAGGCGGAGAGAACGTAAAGAGAACAAGCATAACAGGAGAGTAGAGGGGAGGAGAAGATAGGAGAGGAGAAGAGAGGGGACGGGAGGGAGCTGAAGAAAAGGAGAGAAGAGGTGAGGAGGCTGAAGAAGAGTAGAGGGGAGAAGAGAGTAGAAGAGAGGAGAGGAGAGAAGTGGGGACGCGAGGAAGCTAAAGAAGAGTAGAGGGGAGGAGAAGAGAGGAGAAGAGAAGAGAGGAGAGGAGAGGGGAGTGGAGGAGAGGGGAGTGGAGGAGAGGGGAGTGGAGGAGAGGGGATGCGAGGAAGCTGAAGAATAGTAGAGGAGAGGATAGGAGAGGGGACGCGAGGTTGCTGAAGAAGAGGAGAGGAGAGGGAAGGAGAGGGGACGCGAGGAAGCTGAAGAAGAGTAGAGGAGAGGGGAAGCAAGGAAGCTGAAGAAGAGAGAAGACTCGAGGAAGCTGAAGAAGAGGAGAGGAGAGTAGAGGAGAGGGGAAACTGAAGAGGTTGAAGTCTAGAAAACACTGGACACCCAAAGCACATTCTATCGTTTTAGTTTATTTTCGAAAGGCATTTTTATTTTGATTATTCTTTTATCCATCCACTTTTTTATTTCCTAAGTCACAACTTGCTTCATTCTCTTGCCGGAAAACCGATAAGGATTCGACAATGGCGGACATGACGTCACTCAAAGCAGAGATGACGTCAGCGACATGGGAGGATAATGGAAGGCTCTAACGAAAGGAAAAAGACAATAACTGTGAATGCAAGTCATATATATATGCAACGGAATATGTTG
>NC_134794.1:48571695-48654195 GCF_046742065.1 Oratosquilla oratoria | reverse complement strand
AGGGGAAAGAGAGAGAGAAGGGAAAGAGAGAGAGAGAGAGAGAGAGAGAGGGGGGGAAGAGAGAGAAGGGAAAGAGAGAGAGAGAGAGAGAGAGAAGGGAAGGAGAGAGGGGGGAAAGAGAGAGGGGGGAAAGAGAGAGAGAGAGAGAGAGAGAGAGAGAGATAGAGAGAGAGAGAGAGAGGAGAGATAGAGAGAGAGAAGGGAAAGAGACTTGAGTGTACAGACCGCAGGAGAGGATAGCGAGGATCCTCTTTAACTGTGTAGGACAAGAGGAAGCATATAACCAACATTTTTCCCATTCCATTACTTACTTCCCAAAACGAACTTCCTCTTCACTTCCTCCATTCCCTTGTCTCCTCTTCCCCCTTCCCTCCTCCCTACCTACTTCTTCTTTTAACTTCCTACTTTTTCCTTCCCATGTACAACTCAATTAACTTTGGTCTAACATGTGCTACTCTCTCTCTCTCTCTCTCTCCACCCTGTATCTCTCTTTTCTAATCACTTTTATCGTGTTTCCATATCACCAAACCACCTTCCACTCCTTCATGCCCTCCTTCCCCTCCCCCTCCTTCTTTTCTTATTACCATTTCGTATACCATCTCCTGCTTTGTACTAATACACACAACTGTCACACACTATCCCAGCAAAATCATTAGTACACTCTTGGTCCTTTTCAAATAATTATTAAATAGGAAGGATCGAAATCATGAAAACGAAATATGTAATATCCACACAAAAAACAGAGGGGGGAACATCTTTTCCTTCTATTTCCTTTACCATACCCCTCGAATTTAACTACAAGACAATTCTAATTTCCCCCTCTGTATTTTCTACCATTATTTAAGAACCCTTACACCAAAAAAGCACGCATACATACACGCTTACATTCACGCGCAAACATACAAACTCACATATACATACACGCGCACGCACACGAAATATCCATTAGAAACTATCTTCTTTACTTGAGCGAACTGAAAGTTTGAGTGGGTTACGCTTTTATAAAACGTCAAATATACACCGCACGGGTTTTTGAATGGAAGAAAGCTTCCTCCTGTTTTCTCACCCGAACACAATCCTCTTACAAGTTGAACTCCATCTACTTTTCCATGTCCTCGTCCAACCCCTTAAACATCTCCGAGAGCTGATTTTTTATTTGCTTCGTTACAAGAACTGGTCGCCGGTGAATTATCCTTTCATCTAGACATGAAATCCTCTTTAGTTCAGTCTTTTTATCTGTCTACTTACTCTTCCGTATCCTCTTTTCCAGTTGTACTATCACCCCCACACCCGTTTTCTTTTCTTTCTTCGATTTTTAGTTTTTCATTATTTTCAGGTTCTTCCTCTCCTCTTCTCTTTACATAAAATCCTCTTTAGTTCACACTCTTTTTATTTGTCTACTTCCTCTTCCGTATCTTCTTTTCCAGTTGTACTATCACCCCCACACCAGTTTTCTTTTTCTTCGATTTTATTTCTTTTTCATTATCTTCAGGTTCTTCCTCTCCTCTTCTCTTTACTGCAGATTTTCCTCCTCTTTTTTTACTTTTTTTTTCGTTCAACTGCAACATTTCCATCTTCGGTTTCTTCCCAACTTCCTCTCTTTCTCACAGCCACACAACTCTTTTTCTCTCTCGTTCGCACTTCTCTCCCACTTTCTCTTTCTTCGCCTCATTACTCTTCTTCTCTCTTCCCTCATCCTCCATCTTCTTTTCTTTTCCCACTTCCCTCCCTTTTCTTTTACAATCCTTTTCTCAACTTCACCCCCTTCATCCTATTCCTCCTCTCGTCCTCTCTTCCCTCAACCATCCTCTTCCCTCGCCTTCTATTTCATAATTTTCCAACTTCAATTTCTCTCTCTTCTCCTCTCCCAGTTTTTATCTACTCCCATAAGCCACGGATCTCTCCCTTTTCCATCCATCAATTATTCTCCCAATGCTCCGTCTCCTCCTCCTCCTCCCACCCTCCCCCTCCTAACATCATCCTCTCCCCAACAAAGGCTTCAGTTCCAAACCACTTTTCCAGATTCTTTTTCTCAACATTCAGTTTCATTTTCCTTCCTTCCCATCTTCCTCGTCATCTTCTTCGTCATCCTTTTCCTTCCTCCACTCCTCTTCCCCAATCCCCGTTCTCTTCTTCCTTTCGTTTTTATTTTGCTTTCGCTCGTCCCTCTTTCGTATCAGTTTAATTCTCTTTCTCCTTCTCTTTTCCATTCTCTTCTTTCACATTTATCTTCCCATTCTTCTCTTCTCCGCTCTTTATTCACCTATTATTTTTTTTTTACTTCTCTCTTTCTTCACGGAAGCCTCTTACGTCACATTCTAGCCTCGTTAACCTGGGGCTAGTACTAGGGCTAGTTACATGTTAACTTTCCCGGCAAGTAAGTGTTCACACTAGGATTGTTTGGAGTCAAGTTGACCAACTTTCCGTTGACATTGGGCATGTAGAGGGATAGTTTACAAGAAGTTGGCACTAGCGGCCACTGAACTAGGTAGCCCAGTGTACACACGCTCTTTTTTTTTCCTTCTTCTTCTCCAACTCTTCCTCCTCCTTCCGCTCCCTCCCCCACTCTCCCTTCTCTACTCCTGTTTGTATTCTATCCCATTGCAAACGTTGTTCAAGCCTTTCCTGTTTACAAAGAATTAAACATGTTGAAATATACGTAACAACCTCAAAACTACTCGTTTTGAAACAACGTGACCATTTCCCATCGATCCTTTAACAAACTTGGCATGGTGGTCCACATGCATCCCAGAATATATCTATATATTTATATATATGCATATATATACTGTATATATACATATAATATATATACACACACACATATATATATATATATATACACACATACATATATATATATATATATATACAAACACATATATATATGCTAATATATATATATATATATTATATATACTCAAATATAATATATATATATATACACATTCACACCCACACACACATAAGAGTCCAGTATCATTCAGGGGAGATATTGGTACCTATTTAACGTTCTTATCTATTTCATTTTGGAATAAGCAACTTATGAAACATTTTGCATGTAAATTCGTAGCTTCCTACTCCATTTTTATCATTCCACTCCTAATGACCACACTTCCACGGGTGACCCGGTACCGAACGTCTGACTTCTGTTACGCTTCTTTTCGTTTAAATATGATCACCTGACAATAACAAAATAAATATGTAAATAAAATAAATAAATAAATAAATAAATAAATAAATAAACAAATCAAATACAGCGTCACTGCCAATAGGCAAACAATATTTCCCTCACCCGTTGAGCCTGATGCTCGTTTTCTATAATCGACCCGCTCGACTCCCCCTCTGAATTACACTATTCCACCTCCTCTCCACATGGTGTGTCTTAAATAAACACCACCGCACGGGCTCAAAAAAAAAAAAAAAAAAAAAAAAAAAAAACCACGACTGACTCCACCTCCTGACAGCCCCCTACCCCAGCCATAAACTTCTTAATCCCAATTTCATTTCTCGGCCCTTTTCCATCATTTCTTTATTATTTCTTGTCATTTGACCATTTTTTTTTTCACTTTTATAATATCCCAAGAACCCTTCCCAATATTCTTCTAGACAACTGGGCCAGACAATTTGGTAAAGGAATCAAGAGGAAAATACACATTAAGAATACAAGGTAATAGCATGACAAGCACTTTACACGGTCATGACGTTACAGTCGCAATAGAGGTTATATTCCTATACCTTAAGAAAGTATATGACTTCATAAGATTTCATTATTCTTAAGGCTCGTCTTGCATAATTATGTGCCCCCGTTCAAACGAATACAATAAACTCAAAACAATATTCTTTACAATACATATTCGTTTAATGTATTCTCATTATACACGCGAGATAAGAATTGCGAAAAAATGGCAATGACTCCGTCGTACCAGATACAACCAAGACACGGAAAACAAAGTATCCCGTTCTAATGCCCTCCTGTCAACACAAACTACCCCAATGATTTATGGCCGTGGTCGATTAACTTGGGGCCGCGGGTCCTTTACAAGACTCCTGAGGGGACTGATTGTCTAAGAACTTTACACTAAGAGTTTAGGAAAAAAAAAAAAAAAACACGGTTCTTTGAATTGCTGACTGGTCGGCCAGGCGGTTGCAGTTACAAGATTTCGACAATTTGTTTATATATTGAACTGTTTATTACAATCACTTCATCATTCGACATGCTTGACTCCAGAGAGACAATTGGCAGACTCAATCAATCCCGCCAACTACCTAACAACTTGTATGATTATTTTCTACCTCCAGACGATCTCATTCGGCTGAGAAGGAAGCCAGTGGGTTAAGAATACGCGGGCGCACGGAGAAGGGAGGGAGGGAGGGAGGGAGAGGAGGGTCATCTCGCACATGTTGCGCTCAGCGGACGATGGCCATAAACAAAGACGCAGCCGGAGAAGGAAGTGCATTTTGAGGGTAAGATTAAGAATGTTTGGTTCGTGCATTACCCAAAAGGCAAGACTGGTTCTAGTTCCGGGGATAATACAGCGCCCCCCGCCGCCGCCGCCGCCCACACACCAAAAACTAGGAACTCCCACGGGGCATAGAAGAGGAGGAGGAGGAAGAGGAAGTTAAAGTTAAGCAGCCGGAAGCATCCGCGCCCGTCTCCTCGATTCAAACATGTTTAAATGGGATCTAACGTTTTTCGGGTAAAAAGTTCAACATATACCGTGCACGTGGGAAATCTCCCACCAATAATCCATACACAAAACTGTATATGAAACAAAATATTTGTATACAAGACTTATACAACCATAACCCTCATGTGTGCCTGCATATGTTATGTGTTCACATATATGGGAATGGGGGGGGGAAGAGAGGGTCACACATGCATGCACACAAAGAAATCAACCACGTACCACGTGGTCGGAGCTCAAGTCACACATAAAATTGTACCATGACCCTGGAAACGCAGCGATCGGGAAAAACGCCTACCTGGAAGTGGGAGGGCAGTTGAATGCGACGGGAGAGGTGGAGGGAGGGAGGGGGAGGGGGTAAAGAAAGAGTTCCCACAGGGGCGGGCGGGCCGAAGGAGGGCGAGGAGAGGCCAATGTGAAAATGTTATATTTCAATGAGGGAGGGTGTCAGGACGCTAAGAACCAAGTTGGGGAACTTGGCGTGGTGGACTACAAAGAATTACCAGCGAGCTGGAAAAGGGATCCTTTGTGTCACTCTTGATCTGGTTGGGGCATCGGCTACCTGTGACTACCGTTTCTCTCAGCCATCAGGGTACAGCGGTGAAAGGTGACGACTTAAGACCGATAAACATCTGGTGTAGGTTCATTAGGTTTTGTGAATGGTCCTAATATCCCGACTCCAAATCCAGGATGAACCACAAGTACTAAAAGTTTGCAAATCAATCGGCCATATAATGTACTCGCATGTATTTACGGGTACAAAAATGTTAAAAAAAGTTGGTGTGTGTGTGTGTGTGTGTGTGTGTGTGTGTGTGTGTGTGTGTGTGTGTTTATGTGCGCGCGCGCACCACGGTCTTGCATGACGTTCGGATTTGTAACCGAGTTATTGCATTCCAGATGAAAAATCAAGAGCTCATATATAGCCTATATAGCCCAATCTATGAGTATTACTTTGATCTTACACACACAATCCCTTGCCCACCCGAGTTGGAGTGCCGGCTCGCAATGCAACGATGCCGCAATTCTTCACTTTGTGCGATGTGAATCGTGTGTGTGTAATGTGTATGTATGTATGTATGTATGTATGTATAAGTGTGTGTATATATATTTCACACACAATAGTGATAAGCGCGGGCGCAGACACACATACGAACATACAAAAACACACTTTCCATATTTTATGTGTATCGCGGCTTCCCTGACGCTATTATAGTGAAGGACACGAAGATAACTATTTCCCTTCCTCCATCGTTATTTCTACGGACTGTAGTCTTTGTCCCCCATGGAACTACATAGGGAGAGAGATATTTAATCTGTGTAAGTCTTAAACAACAGTGACGTCATCTTTAGGGAACTGTGTAAGTCTTAAACAACGGTGACGTCATCTTTAGGGAAATCATAAAAAATAGGGGGAAGTGAGGGGGGGCAGGTGCTTAATTTTAAAACAAGACCTGCCTTATGGGCTTGGGCACACAAGCACACACACATACAAATACACATGGATCTATACACATCATAAACACATACACGCGTATACACACAAACATACACGTTTACACACATCTAATGTACGCAGGTGCGAGCTTGACAAAATTGGATCAACTCCAACACATTCGAGAGATCAAGTCATATTACGACTATTCTTGTTTGAACCAAAACATGGATGGCAGGGCATTACGAGATTAACTCGATCCTATTATTTGCAACTAAGTAAATACGTGCACATAATCTAAAATGGCCGTCCTGAATCCTGGAACATAAATACAATGCCAAGCGAAGCTATTCCAGTTCACCTACCCAACCTTCCTCCTCTTTTTAGTGGACATCTCCCCCTCCCCTCTTTCTCCCCTCCCTTCATCCAAACCCCCCCCATCTCCCTCCACTTCCCTTAACAGTAATGGAGTGTGCTTTCTCCTGATCATCATCCTTTCTAATTGCCTATTTACCCCTTTGCACCCCCCTTCCCCTTCCTCCCTTCCCCTGCTGTATCTTTCGTTGATCGGGCTGTCACAATTCCCCTTCCCACCACTAGCACCGCCACTAAATCACCGCCGCTGTGGCGCCCTGGTTTCGATCTCTCCTTGGATGCCCTAGCAAACTGGGCAAATGTGACGGCTTCGTCCGTAGTTGCGCACATCCTGGGGACTTCCCCGTGTAATCTTCTGATGCCAAATAATCCCCAATAAATAAATAAATAATAAATCCCCATGTCATCTGGACCCCAACCTTACTACCACCACCTCTCTTATCCCCTTGCCAATTCTTGTTCTTCCACTTCCTACCCCTAATCCCAGCCCCAAACCAAGCCCGCATCCCATAAAAATGGTGGTCAAGCTTTAATTAACCTACACTCTTGTAACAAAATACTGCCGTATCCCCCTTACCCCGAGCTCACACTTCCCCTTTTACCAAGTCATGATTTGCTATATCTTTGACCCTAGCCACCCTACCACACAATACCTCCCTCTATACCTCGATGGTCTCGCCTGTACACCCCTCCCTCGGAAACACTATCCCTCTTTTGTCCCCCTCGCCACCCTCCCAACTAACTCCCACTAGAGTCCCCTTCTCGCCGTCCCATTATTCCCTGCCCCTCTAGCTCCCTAACCCCTCGCCCCCCAGGGCTCAATCCCACCGTTCCCCCCTCACGTGGTCTCCTATTAGACGAGAGCAATGACGTCATTCGATAAAAGTTTGAGTACACGATGACTCATCCAAGAGTACACCCCCCACCCTCCATGAACGCTGGGTGCGCGCGCGCGGACGCCCATATGCACGGCATCTGCGCATGCGTCAAGTGACGCCGTCGACGCTGGAAAGCAACATAATTTCCCAAGTCTACTGTGCCACATAGTTCTGATTAAACACAGTAAACAGATTATTTAATTTCACTAATTAAACAAAATCAAATGGGGAAATAAATGAAAAAATTGAAACTTGGCCAACCGTGACCAGTTGAACCAAGCCTCAGCGGTCTAGGCTCTGGACAGCCCCACAAGACCAAGCCTGGAGCCCTGCCCATTTTTTACTTCCTGATTTGGCTTGTATATTCATTGCGGCTGGTGTCAAGCGATTTTATTTAACTGAGGGTACCCCGAGAAATCGAAGGGCAAAGAATTTGAACGCGTCTTCAGCCCAACTGTTCCAGTAACGTTTTCCTAGTGACCCAGATCTTCTATCATCTCACTCGCCAGCGTCAACACAACACCGATTAAACTTTTCACCGTTTTACTTTACTCGTTTATTCTAGCGGTCGCTAGACGATATTATGAATGCAATCCCATAGTGGTTACTAGGTTACTTGAATTAATTTCATTCAGCAAAGAAAAACACATTCCATACCAAAAAATGAACTTCCTCTGTGTCCACGTGACATTTCGTAGTAATCGAAGAACCTTGAAGTACACAATGTTAGGGGGGCTTCCCCCAGGAGTAATCACAGTGAGTCACGACAGGGTCTACGCTAGATCACCAACCTCATGCTCGAGAGCACCGCCACACAATCCGATATTCCAGATTTTTTTTTTAACTGAAATTAATCTCACGTTCCCTTTCTGGAAGTCTAAGTCTATCAAAGAGCTTAATCTCGTGACTTCCCATCGGCTAATCACCTCTAGTAAATGTGCAAGATTTATATTTGTGAAACTTCTGTTTAAGTAATTCAAAGTTGTTGTGACTTTCACAATAAGTCTAAGTGGACCGTTTCATAATAATGATATTGATAATGATAATAAAATAAGTATTCCCCAGATCGTCCCCAAATCAACTAAGCAACTTAAAAATAATTATATGTATACACACACACATACAGTATATATATATATCTATATATATTATATTATATTATATATATATATATATATATATATATTATATATTGTGTACTCACGCCTACAATGGTATGGAAGACCGGTGGGCATAGTCATCTCGATGATTAATTCACCTCACGTGAAAAAGAATGTGGTCAGTACGTTCGAATGTGGTGGTAATCAAATAATATTTTTCCAATACAAGGAAAAACGTAGACGCGCAGACTCCAGGAAAGGAGCGTACGCACACACCCCGACCTCCACCAAGAGAGAGGATGTGTAAAAGCAGGATTTGCATTATAGAGAAATGCAAGAGGACGACAAATATGAAATAGTTTTAAATGTCAACAGTTATATACACCTAACTACAGACCTGACATTTCATGGATATAAAATTTAAGGTTCTACTTGTATACATCGATATAGCCCTTCTCGTTGTTCAGAGGACGATTTCTACGGCCGATAATTATCCCACTCAGGGTAACTGGCTATCATAGAATAAACAAGCATATTAATAATAAATATATACATAAATACGTAAACAAGGTTATAAAAATGTGGTTCCATCTGTCCATCTACAACGAAATATCATGCGATCTTCGTTAGATCGACTACACCACCGTCGCAAATCGTACTCCCTCGACTGCGCATGCCCGCCAACCGACATGCCTAGATTCTAATTTCCTCTTTTCCATTACCCGTTTAACTAAGCATTTACAACTATTGCCCGCTGCACATCTTCTCTTATTGCAGATCTACGCCAGCATTGTCTCTTCCATTTCCCCCATCACCCATTCCCTGTTATTGTCGACGTAATCCTCCCTTCTTCCTCCTCCTCCTCCTCCTCCTTCTCGCATCACTCCCGAATGTTACCATTCGCTTGTCTCGTATTTTCCCTAATAGTCTCCCCAGCCCGCTGATAAACTTATAATTATATTTTAGTTGCAGCCATGAGATTTTACTAAGTTGTATGGCATCACCTCGAATAATTATACTCAGGGCGCTGTTGTCATTTAAAAATTGACCTACTCTGTTAGTCACAACGTAAGAAGTAGACACGGTGTGGACAATGACGTCATCGGCGTTACGTTACTATGACGATAAACCGTGGATATGAGCTTTTGCCATTTAGTAGTTGTACTTTTTAATTGTTGAAAAATGTTGACTGTTCATGAAATTGCTGCAGAAAAAAGAGGAATAAACGATTATATATTGAATCTGGAATACACCACATTATCGTTATTAAAAACGTAGGACAATGGGCTTTGTAAGCAAACATTATCCCAATATCTTTAAATTTACTCTTGATCCCCAACCTCTCGACATTTTCGGCTGAGGCAGACACGCCATGACAACGATGACGTCAAGTCGCTTCGTGTCGTCAACCAATGAACTCAAGTTACATAATTTCGGGGTAGTGAACTCCTCATGTTCAGTCTGGTAATATAGTTTCCTAATGCCCCCACAGACTATGTATGGTAAGATCATGCTATAACTCGTTGTTATGGTAAATAATAATAATAATAATAATAACATCTATAACAATAAACGGATCACATGAAGAATTGTCACCCCCCCCCCAGACTTCTACATGGGTGACAATTCTTCATGTGGGCTATCCTAGGGTGACAATTCTTCATGTGGGCCATACTGGGTTTACGATTCTTCAGTTATATAAGCTGATGCAAATAAGCATAACCCTCATTCAACCTAACCTAACCTTATTCAACTGTTGATAGTCGGCGTACTGGGGTGACAGTTCTTAAGGTGGGATCTCATGGGGTGACAATTCTTCATGTGACCCCAATAGCCTTTGTTCTTTGGCTACCTCCTGTGTAAGGGGGAAAAAGCCTTTGGTATATGTATGCATGTATGTTTAGTAACCTGAGAAGAGAAGGTATCAAACTATGATACCAAACACTAAATCCAAAACATTCTAGTTCGATAATGCTTTATTTGATCATCTTAAACGGCAACTTCTGGGAAAAAGTCACAAAAGCATATAGATTGGGTCTCGTGTGTTGTGCGTGTTCTGATATAGATTTTATACAGTGACAAACTCGGCTCGCCCTGGATGGCTCTATACTAGCGCGCTTGATTCATGCACAAGAAACACGAGTTTAAATCCCGAGACGAATACTAATCTGTGGGCTGGTAGCCCAGTTGGGCTTTTCTGTGGCTACATTGCAACAAACAAACACACACACAGACACACACATCCTTAGATTATATACACACTACGCTTTCAAGCCTCCCCCAGATCAACAACAACCTAAATCCCCGGTCACACATTCAAGATTCTCGTCAAATGTTGTTAATTAAAAATCACTTACAGTATTCTAAACTTTCCTAAGTCTACAATTCAACAATGTGCCTAATATTCGCATAGGTTTAACTTCTCGTAGTTCGTCATTCAGCTTCTCAATGTACGACGCAAAGGTAATTTGACATTTGGAAATTCGAAAATTAAAAAATCGGAGTCGTGTATGTGTGACGGGGCTTAAGCTTCTTCCACCGTTGCAACTTTGTTTTTTTTTCAGTCGACGCATTTCCCCAACACAACCACCACCTAATCAAAAATCGATCAAATCAATCACCACTTCGAGCCCAATCAGACCAATCAGCACACGCTACAATTAAGCCAATCAACGCACATAATGTAATTCAACTAGTCAATATGACCAATCACGACGGCCGACTACGAGAACCTAAGCCGATCAGCACCCCAAGGAGTACAAGTACAGAACGTGGTGTTTGCTCATGCATCCCATAATTTATGTATTGCTGTTCTTTAGTCTCCTGTAGACCACTTCAACAGTGAATAAAATCGCTAAGCATTAGCAGTAACTCCCACTAGATTTCTGACCGTGGCCACACTTGGGGAACTCTGTAGCCTCCCCCCCTTCCCATCCCACAGGAAGGAAACCTCTGTAGCCCCCCCACCCCCTTCCCACCCCACAGTAAGGAACCCTGGGCTATAGGATTGTTTTGAGCCACAAACTACGATCACTTACCTCCTATCAGTACACACGGAGTACTTTCGTCTTAACTGAGGGATTGGTATATGTACGAAAAACCTCAATGCTGGTATTATATCAAACGTTATTTATTAATTTACCCATTTATTGACCTAATATTAATATTATCATTATCATTACTACTCAAACAATTGCAGGTTTGGTATGACATCCATCATACCGGAGGGCAACATGAAAGACAATGTAGTTTCCGACTATCTTAAATTTTAAGTCTTCGAAATACTGTGAAACTGAAACATATATCCTATTGCAAGACAGCGAATTTGCAAAATTATTTTATTTTGACTATGGCCAAACGATTTTATTTTGTTTAGGGGTGGGTGTGATGGGGGATCTCTAGGTAGTAAGACCCTTCGTCAACACTGTAACCTACTTTATGGACTTCTGTTCCTGCTAACGCTATACAATGTTATTAATGGTGGCGACACATTAGGTACATTCGCACAGGTTTAACTTCTCTTAATTCGTCATTCGGCTTCTCGCACAAAACAAAAGACCGTAACCGAAGTAGTTTATACTCTAATGAGGTACCAAAATCAAGTAGTATACTAGCGACAAATGCCTGATGTGGCGCCACCTATAGTCATGGTGCTGTGGACTTGAGACAAATTGGAACCTCGACCAAATGTGACCCCCAAATAACCCCCCCCCCCTTAGGAACACAGACACATAATGTATACAAACACACTGACCCAGACACAAACACACCCGAAAATACAAACACACAAAGCATACAGGCTGGGGACAGAGATACTCTCTTCCTCTCCCCCTCCCTCCCACCTCCTTCCCTCGCAGCAATATCTCCGCAGACCCATGTTAGCAGTGGGAGGAAAGAAGACGCAGATATAAATACAGGATTCTGGGGGAAGGGTTGAGAAACGAAGGCACGCCAAATTTAAGAGCGATAATTTTTCTCCCTTCATGTCTACCGACACAAGTAGAGATAAATACCGACACAAGTAGAGATAAATATGGCCGGGAGGGCTGCTTAATATAAAAATAAAATATAAATGAAAGACATACACAATGAAGGCATTAAACAACAAAAATTAAAGTTACAGAAGGAGAGGAGAGGTCATAGTCTGAATATAAAGGAAAAAGTACATATGAACATACCAATTATGAGAGAGAGAGAGAGAGAGAGAGAGAGAGAGAGAGAGCCCTCTTCCACGAAGGAACAAGAACAGGAAAATTAAATCAAGTCATATAGACACGAGCAATTCGAAGAGAAGTAAAATGAACGGAACCGTGAACAAAGGAACTGCGAGGAGAGAGAACGAAATGTACTTCGAGGAAGGGGAGGGAAGAACTCGAAGGGAAGGGGACAGACCGAACAGCGGGCGAAGTGTGTGTGTGTGTGGAGGGGGGGGGGGAATCGGACCAATGGCGGACAGACGGGGGGGGGGGATGGGGGGGATGGCCACTGCAGGCAACGCTGGTGCTGGGTTGGAGGAGGTGGGAGGGGGATGCAAACAGGAGCGTAGATGGCAAGAGTAGACTTTTTTCATAAAGAGTCCCTTCCCTGACTTATCTGATCCACTTACTCAACATTTAAAATAAACAAATGAATAAATAAGTAACGAGAAATCGAAGCGAAACCTTTCTACCATCTGGAGTTGGGGAAGGGTTCCCCAGGGAAAGAATTCTACTTCTGCGAGTAGTTGGTGTAGGATAAATGTAGGCGTGGCAATGCAGAGAGATGCAACTTGAGAAAGACCAGCTGAAACTGAGGTTCAAAATGAAGACAAGTGAGGCAGATGGTGCATTGGCGAGAAAGACGAGACGGGAAGAAGAGAGAAAGGAAGAGAGAGGGGAAGAGAGTGGGGAAGAGAGAGGGGAAAGATGGTGCATTGGCGAGAAAGACGAGACGGGAAGAAGAGAGAAAGGAAGAGAGTGGGAAAGAGAGAGGGGAAAGAGTGAGAAAGAGAGGGAAAGCGGGAGAGGGAAAGTGACAGGCAGTGACCAGAGGTGAGTTAAAAATGTTAAAACGAAGGGAATAGGCACCATACAAGAGATAGGAACGGGGTAGGGCAAAAGAAAACGGAAGGAGGTGGGGAACTGAAGACGATGAAAAGGGCGGGAAGGGGAGAGAAGATGGAAAGGATAGAAACGGAGAGAGAGGGAAAAGACAAATTTCGGAGAGAGGAAAAACGTGGAGAAGAGAGGGAGAAGGAGAGGAGAGGAGAGGAGAGGGTGGTGAAAGGGCTGTAGGAGGTAAGGGTGGAATGAGAGAAGGGGTCGGTGGAGTGGCAGACATGAGAGGAAGAGAAGGAAAGAGTGGGCGGAGGGGGGGGGGAGAAGACGGAGGGATGAGTCTTTGGGGAGAGATTGGGATGGAATGAGGAATTACAAGTCCACATGCCCGAGATAAGGCGAAGGGTTGATGGGTTTGGGTCTGATAAGGCTATGTGGAGAGTTGAGAACATGCAAGTTGTGAAGGAAGAAGAGGAGGAATGGGGGAAGGAAAAACGACAGAAAGGAGGAGGAGGAGGAGAGAGATGAAAGGTGGGTGGGGAAGAAGGGAGGCTGAGGAAAAGGAGGGTAAAGAGGGACAGGAAGAGGAGGGCGAAAGAGGAGAGGAGGAAGAGAAGGAAAAAGAGGAGCATGGGAAAGAAGGGGGGAGGGGATGTGTGTTGGAGGAGAAGGAGGAGAAAGTGGAGAAAGAGGAGGAAAAGGAGGAGAACGAGGGGGCACCGATATTGTTCAATTGAGGAGAGAGTGGGGGGGGGCAGAGGGGGGGGCGAAGATCGCCTCAGAGATCCAAAGAAGAGGAAGAGGAGGATTACACGTGATTTTTACGATCGCACAGGCCTTACGGTCCCAACCACTTAATCAGCCCTTGACCTCGTCTGCATCGTGACGGGAAAATGGACCATGGACACTTGTGGTACAACTAGGTATATGCCATTAGGAGGCACTTTTTCAGATAAACAAATCTTGCACGTAAACGTATCTAAAAAGAAATTCCTTATACAATTATTGTTAGCATGTCGTACGTCAGAGTTAAGTGTCCGTAACTACATCCTCTCCACAATAGGAACCATAACAAAGATAAGTAATTTACATTCTTACGAAATACGGAGATACCATGCGAGAGAGAGAGAGAGAGAGAGAGAGAGAGAGAGAGAGAGAGAGAGAGAGAGAGAGGGAGGGAGATAGAAAAATGAAGGGAGGGAAGGAGAGAGAGAAAGATGGTGAGAGCAAGAGGGAGAGATTGATGGAGAGATGGATAGACAGATAGACAGATAGAGGGAGAGAAAGAGAGAGGGAGAGAAAGAGAGAGGAAGAGAAAGAGAGGGAGAGAAAGAGAGGGAGAGAAAGAGAGAGGGAGAGAAAGAGAGAGGAAGAGAAAGAGAGAGGGAGAGAGTTGGCGTTTGAGAGCCACATGGAGGGCCAATTCCAGGAGATGGAGGAGGACCTACGACTGGAGGGCAGCAGGAACGAGGAAAATGCAGCGACAGAAGTCACGAAAAATGATGATCCTCATTATGATGATGAGGATGATGAAGAGGGGGAGGAAGAAGAGGGGGAGGAAGAAGAGGAGGAGGAAGAACAAGAAAAGGAGGAGGAGGAGGAGGAAAGGGAGGAGGAGGAAAGGGAGGAGGAGGAGGAAGACGAGGACTAAAAGGAAGAACTGGAGAAGGAAAGGGAGGAGGAATGGCTCTCAAGGGGGTGGGGCGGAGGAGTAGGGGGAAGAGGAGGAGGAAGAGGGGGAGGAAGAGGAGGTAAGAGCAGGAGGAGGGGAGAGAGAGGAGTGGCGAGGCTCTGAGGTGGAGAAACAGGGGGAGGGGAGAAGGAAGGAAATTAAAGGAAGAAAAAGAGGGAACGGCCATTTTCCAGTCGTATAGAGGCAAATCATCCACCTGAAGGAAGAATGGATGGTTAAGGAGGAGGAGGAGGAGAAGGAGGAGGAGGAGGAGGAGGAGAGGGAGGAGGAAGAGAAGGCTGCCGGCTGGAGGAAAATAAGTGGAATTGGAAGGAAATTCGGGGAAAATTGGAGGGGAAACGGAGGAAATTTGAAGGTGAAGTGGAAGGAAATTGGAGGAAAATGAATGGGGGAAAATCAAAAGGGGAAAAGTGGAGGGAAGGTGGAAGAAAGAGATTGTGAAGTAGAAAGAAGGTGAGAGAAAGAGGAGAGAAAGATCAAAGAGGATGTGGAAGACGAAATGGGGAATCAGGGAAACAACGATAGGTGGCAATACAATGCAAACGAAAGGAAAAAAAATAATGCGTGTGTACAAAGAATAATAAAAAGAAGAATAACCACGAGAAGAATAAGAATCAGAAGAAAATGAGGACGTAGAAAAAACAGAAAGAGAAAAACGGTGGAAAGATGAAATTGTCGAGACACAACAAGACAGAAGAAAACGACGAAGACCAAAAGAGGTAGGAGGGATTAGAGAAGGAGGGCGGGGATTACGAGTTGAAGAAGGAAGGAGGAGGAAGATCATTATGAAGGGAAGAGAAGAAGGTGAGGGAGAGGATGAGGAAGAAGAGGAGGAATAGTGAGGAAGGCACGGAGGAAGGTTCAAAAAGGAAGAAGGGGATAAGGAGGAGGAGGAGGAGGAGGAGGAGGAGACGAAGAACAAGCTGGTGAGAGGACGAATAGAAGGGAGGTGGGGGTGGGGGTGGAGAACGAACTAAGAGTTCTCTTACACCGTCCAAGGAGGACTCTCTTGTAATAGGAGGTCCTGGCGGAGGAATGAAGGCAGTCAGTCAGTCAGTCAGTCAGTCAGTCAGGCTGACTACTCAAGCACAAATATCGTCACGACAGTCGAGGATTTAATGAGGCGGCGATCAATTAGACGAGCCGAGAGGCGCCCAGCTCCGCCTTAGACCAAGTGTCACTCCCGAAGGACTGAGTGTCACTTAAGATGTCACTTTTGTCTTCGTCCCGACGACCCACGCCGCGTGAAGTTGGTTTTCGAGACGAAAATGGACCTTTTTTCTCGGAGTGGGGCCACACTTCACGATTTTACTCGGGCGAAGAGCTGATGAAGTCAAAAAGAAATCTACCTCACCACGTATTACTAGGCATGCTTGAACTCGAAGTGCATTAGTATGTCCATGAAAAATAAACGAAAAACAGAGGTTGAGAGAGTGCGAGAGTGAGTGAGAGAGAGAAGGAGAGCAACCCTCCAAACTCATTACTGGAGCCAACTGAAGCAAAGACTATCAATTCCCCCTTCCGCTCGTTCAAGCCGTAACGAAAAGTGGATCTGCAACAATTAAGAAAAACAATGCAACCTTGGAACACTCCCATTTCTGTGTCACGTAAACAAACACCTATTAGCATACTGCCCCCATTTATGATCTCGTTCTTGCTACAAGCGAGCAATTTCATTCAAATGGGAACACAGGGTGGTGGGTGAGATGGAAGACGGGGGGTGGGAGGGGGCTTGTCATAGTCCCGGACTTTTGACCATCTAGTACTAGCCCCCCCCCCACACACATGAGGACAGTCTGTATTCTAGACGCTCAGTCGCACAGAATCATCTGAAATTTGACACTGCTTTCCACAATACACGTCACATTTCCCCCATCCATCCCTACCCCTCACTCGTTCTCTCTCCCTGACCTTAAAGATATCTCTTACCGGAAATTCGGCGCGTGAAGCAGGCAACTCAATGCCTCGAATAAAACCGAAAGTAGGAAAGTGTGAGAATGCTGAGGTGACACTGACCTTATTACGGGCCCTTCACTAGCAAGTGACGTCACCCATAAACTGTGAGGCTCACGTGTATTCAATTCAGTTTATATATATATATATATATATATATATATATTTTTTTTTATGGAGGTAGAATGTAGACTGAGAGAAGCAAGTAAATGCCTTGGGGGATTAAAAAGTGTGATGAGAAATAGACATTTGGGAATGCATGACAGGGTGTGGATGGGGGATGGGGATGAAGGAGTATGTGTGAAAAAATAATTTGACGCAGCCCGAAGGGATTTCTCCTTGTCTTCTCTTTTTCTGCATAAGGGGTTGGAGATTTAATGAAGCGACCTTGCTGCGGATGTGCTGTGTCTTGTGACTGCTTCTGATCCAGGGCAGTGGACGAGATACAGGGATGATCTGTCATCCAGGAGGAGCCAAGATAAGAGGGAGGGATGGGGGTGAATGAGAATAATTATGTGGGGATGGAATAGGTGGGAGTGGATTTCATGCCTTTTTGGGCTACCTCCCTTGTAAGGGGTAAAAAAGCCTTTGGTATACGTACACTAACGCACACACACACCTCGTGGCGCTGTGGTTAGAGTTCTTGCCTGCCACTATGGCGGTCCGGGTTCGACTCCCGCCCAAGGATGAAATAATTTCAGTATCGCTGCGCTGCGGGGTGTTACTCCAACTCTCGTGGGCGGGGACTTTCGTGTGTGTGTGTGCGTGTGTGACCACAGATCGGTCATACGAGCGCTGAGTTCTCATCCGGGAGGTTAATAACTGTCGATCACGAATTCAACACGTGATCCAAAACCATGATGGTGAATCACATGGTTACCCAATACTAAAAAGAATATAAGGAAATCGAGAGAATCCAGAGAGCATCTACGAAGATGGCCCTAACACTATCAGAACTGTCATATAAAGACAGATTGTCAAAACAAGAATTACCGACTCTGGAACAAAGGAGAAAATGAGGTGACTTGTTGACCATCTACATATTTATAAGAAGTATAGAAGTCCTTGATAGAGAAGACTTACTAAATTAGGATAAGAGAAACGCAAGAGGACATGAAAGGAAGCTCAAAAAGGACAGTTATAGAAGAGACCTGAAAAAGAACAGCTTTCCCCACAGAGTGGTGGATGTATGGAAGATATTAGACGAAACAATGGTGTTTGCAAAAACAATACACGAATTTAAGAGCAAATTAGAATGGCGAGATACAGAGACGGGGCATCGCGAGCGTAGCTCCGCTTCCCGTAAGATACTAGGTAAAACTAGGTGTGTGTGTGTGTGTGTGTGTGTGTGTGTGTGTGTGTGTGTGTGTGTGTGTGTGTGATTCACCATGGTCTTGGATCATGTGTTGGACTCGTGATCGACAGCTATTTCCCTCCCAGAAGACCTCAGAGCTCATATATGACCTTACACGCACACACAGACCCTATTCCCCCAGTTGGAGTAACGACTCGCAGCGCACCGATACTGAAATTATTTCGGCCCTGGGCGGGATTCGAACCAGGACCCCCCAAAGCTGAAATAATTTCAGAGTGAGTGTGTGTGTGTGTGTGTGTGTGTGTGTGTGTGTGTGTGTGTGTGTGTGTGTGTGTATACAAGGACTTCAGGTCCTTGAACTCGCTTTGGAAATGTTTGCATCCTGACATACAAAAGCATTTGCGCAAGCGCCAAGTTGACTTCAACGCGCAAGGTGTTCTGGTCTCTGATGCATGAATGCATTTCTAAACAAATAAATTAATGAATAATAAATGAATTAACTAAAAACATTCGAATAAACAATTGTTGAGTGAGGAAGGCAGGCAAGTGTAGAGATTCGGATAACGAAAGGTCTGTAGGGGATAAAGATGCACGGGACAAGGCATTGTGGGTACGTGCAAGGAAACGGACAAGGCATTGTGGGTACGTGCAAGGAAACGGACAAGGCACTGTGGGTACGTGCAAGGAAACGGGACAAGGCATTGTGGGTACGTGCAAGGACAAAAGAGGTAGATATCAGGATTTTACAAATTCATTATGACTTACGACTTTAGTCTGTCATTCGAGCTGCCTCCAGGCGATCTCGTTCAACTGTGGAAAGCCCCCTCCATGACGAAAAGTTTAATCATAAAGAAAACGGAGCAAAACGAGAGTCGAGATATATATGAAGGAGATGGATGAAACGAATGCAAACGATAGAAACAGTGACAGAAAGGCGCAGTGTTATATGGCTGTACAGATCGTGGAGCTTGATAAGAAAAGGGGCTGGGAAGAAGGACAGAGAAGTAAAGTGATGATGACAGGAGATAAGCCTGAGAAGGGGGAGGGAAACAAAAGTGAATAAAGTTACGGATGGTCTATTTTCAGAGTATAGTTTTCCCTTTCCGACGAGAACATATGAACAGTCGATCTTGCCGAAAAAGAGAGAAAAACGAAGGCATGAAGGGGAAATATGCTAATATAAAGGGGAAGGCAGTCATCGTGAACAGGTGTGAGCGCGGCGGAAAAAAATATATATAGGAAGCGACGGGAGGGAGGGAAGGGGAGCGGGAAGAAGTTTCAAATCACGGCCGTCATGACGTCACGACGCGAAGGCCGTTGTGGTCATTCCCGTTCGACCTCGCCACGTTGACAAAGAACAAATAATAACCTTGCGGTTATGTCAAGAATCAAAATGCAGTACAACTAAAGAACAATATTCTTGTTTTCTATGCACGCCCTTCAAATAACAACACAAAGAGTTCTTACCAGTAAAACAGAAAAAAACGATACTTTCCCCACTACTGCCCGCCATCAACACCACACCTCCCACGATTACTATAACAAGGACAGCTATAAAACAGAATGAAATGCTGCTGCAGCTACAGTCTTTGTTCTTTGTCACCAAAAACGTGGCAGAAAGACGAGGGCAAATAGAATTAATGAAGACAAAGAGGTGTCACCTAATGCAAAATTAAAAATTGAAAAGAATTGCAGTTCCTTGTTAGAATAATGAAGGCGGGGTACCGGGGGCTAAATGGGGGTTTACAAATGCAAGATGTGCGTGCACATTCACTCAATCACACACACACACACACACGCACGCGTGCGCACACAGGGTCCTTGCTAATGCAGTGGTTAGTGTCACGGCCTGTCAATCCAGCAGAACCGAGATCAAGCACAATTTAGACATTGAAGAGCATCATAATACTGCAAACTGCCATTTCTTTTTAACATAGTGGTTGTGTGTGTGGAGGGGGGCATGCGGTACACATAAATAGGAACATACGAGGCTCTCTCCGGTAGGACAATCGATCACGTGATCCAAGACCACAAGGAAATGCCGGCGCGGGCACACGTACACACACACACACACACAGAAAGGAGAGTGAGAGTGAGAGAGAGAGAGAGAGAGAGAGAGAGAGAGAGAGAGAGAGAGAGAGAGAGAGAGAGAGAGAGAGAGAGAGAGAGAGTGTGTGAGTGTGTGAGTGAGAGGCGGAAAATGCCTTTTACAACGAAAGCAATCGTGTGTCACGAGCTCCCCCACCCAACGCTTGTTCCAGCAACAAACATTTCCTCAGGTGTAATTAAGTTTCTCCTTAATCCGGTTAACCTTTCTGCCTTTCTTCAATAATTGTGATGGGAGACACGCTGCACAGAACACAATGAACATATTTTCAAGGTACGTTTTGAACACCCCTCCCTCCTCCCCACATACACTCACCAACCCCTTGGCTTCTCTGCCCAGGATGACGAAAACGGCGACGATAGAAACATGGCCGTGTTCTTTGTTGGATGCTTGAACGCTGGATACTGGATATTCGGATGTGACTGGAAGCCACTAGATACCTAAGGACACACTTGAACCAAGAAACAAACTGGTAAAGACGTTGGATATAGGTGCAGTTAATGATTTAACCTAAACTCATTGTAAACAAACAACATAACCTAACCTGACGGAGTCTGGAAAAACAGAATCGGACAAATCACATGAGGCGAAGTGGAATTTGGCAGAGATATTTGGCGAAATGCAATTTTGCGAAGCTGAGAGCCAAAACCTTCATACAGGAAGAGACAACTGAGGAACAATTTAAAAACAACCAGAAATTTGAATAATCTGCGAATGTAGACGGACAAACAGATACAATAGGAACAACTGTGAATACACGAAGGGCAAATGGGAACAGGAGCTGTAGATGTAACAAGAGGCAGTAGTGTAACAGTAACTGGGCTGACAATTCTTCATGGGGAACTCTGCATGTGTACGGAAAAACAGTACGCACGCACACATATACACACACATACACGCACACATACGTACATACATAAACATCACTAACGCCACAGCAAGTGTGGCAGAAGAGAAACAAGGAGAGCAATGTCCACATAAGCGATACAATCATCAGAGACGCGACCGAGAAGAGGGACGAGGAGGAAGAGTGAAATAAACAAACGGAACAGAAAGAGACAAACCGGAAAAATCCGGACCAACCAAGCCAGATCGGTCATGAGGAACGACCTACACATGAAGGAAACAGATTTAGGTTCTTGCAGTATGTAACGGTACGTTGCAGTGCAAACTTACCACACTTAGGTGAGAAAGCCCCAGGAAGGGGGGGATGGGGGTGGGGGTGTGTGAGACCCTTAAGACGTTGGTGTTGTCCTTTGCCACAGATAGGCACAGGTACTAAGACTATACAGAGAATTGTCGGTGTAGTCAATTCTCAAAAATCTATCCAACTTTGTAATAAAGCAAAGGTTCTTAATCATTTTATAATTATATTTTTCTTTACCTTTTTGGAGGGCTGGGGTTTAAGAGATGATGAAGAGGTCCCATGAAGAGGGTAATGGAGTGAAAAAGATCGAGAACCATTGTATTAGACGCACTGAGCAACAGAGTGCCCCCTGAAAACAGCAAGTTCTCCATCAGACACCGGGAAGGGCTTCCAACGCAGGGAAGCTGAGCACGAGAGACAGGAAACCAACCTAAAGAAGGACGCAGAAGAGGAAGAACTTCCACCCACGAAGGAGTGTCAGCAGTAAGGAAAGTGTGTCACAGGACATTGAACTTGCCCAGAGGGGAGTTACTGGGTCTAAACAAGACTCCAAAGCTTGAAAAGAGTCAAGACCCCAACTCGGGGAGGGCAGGTCCAAAGGCGATGGGACGTTTTTGCATTTCAGGCCAAAATACCACAAGTGGCTGCAGTTTTGACAGGAATGGGGGGGATGAGAAAAAACATCCCAGAAAATAACCGCACCATACGACTGCTCCAGCAGGAGCCTGAAGGAAGATGAGGAAGAGGACAAAGGCTTAGAGGCGGAGGAAGAGGAGAAGCAGCAGGAACAGGACCAAGAGCAGGAGGAGGAGGAAGCGGAGGAAGAGGACAAAGGCTTAGAGGCGGAGGAAGAGGAGAAGCAGCAGGAACAGGACCAAGAGCAGGAGGAGGAGGAGAAGAGGGAAGAGGAGGGACCCCCGGGTCGACAAAAGACCGCCAACCAAAGAAAAGGCCACATCAATAACACCGCCGGCCAGACCAGACCAGACCAGACCAAACCACACCGAACCAGACATTCAAGGGGAAGCGGCGAGTGCAGGAGTTGAAGGTTGGAGGTTGAGGAAAAGGGGGGGGGAGGGGAGGCGGGGAGAAGGGGGAAAGGGGATACGGGAATGATGAAGACAGAAGATGGCAGCGGGGAGAAGGGGAAGGAGGATTAGTTACTTCAATCATCAAGGAATACTCAGTGACTCTGGTCCGTACGGATATGAAATACCTCAGATACCATCTGCACAAAACATCCAGTCAATACCCCAAACGAAGGAGAAGAGGGTGAATAGAGAAGAGGGAAATGTGGGGTATTGTGTCAATAAACCAGATTTTCTCTCCTTGGGGACAATACCCCTCCCAAAGGGACGGTTTGATGATGACAGTAAAACGGAGAGATAGTAAAGTAGAAATTAAAAAAGTCATCAGGGCTTCCCTGGAACATCGACTACACCCACCTGAAGGCAATACATGGTCTCGAAAAATGTTGGTGACAAAGAAGATACCTAGTCAGCAGACTAGTTAAAACTAATCAGTATTTCTTAAATGATGATTAATTTTCAGTCAATCTGGTATGCTACCTGAGATAGAAGGGCGAGAAAGGGCGGAGAAGAAGAGAAAGATGGAAGTAGAGGCAGAGGAGGAGGGAAGAGCAAGAGAAAGAAGGAGGAGGAACACAGGGACGTGGAAAAAGAGAAAGAGGTCAAAGAGACAAGTGGCGAAGAAAAGGGCGATAAGGATTAGCTGGAGGAGGAGGAGGAACAGAAGGAGGTGAAGGAGGAGGAAGAGGAGGCAGTGTACGAGGCCCGAGAGAAAGGCAAAGTGGAAAACGAGGCCGAAGATTCGGAGCGACATGGCAGATTCGGAAGCAATTGAGCGCGAGTTCGGTGATCTCCTCAGCAGTTCGGGGAAGCTCCAGGCAGCAGACAAGCCACCAGACAACAACCCCGTTCTCAACACCGGCAGCCTTAATGACACTTCCCTACTTGCTTAGGGCGGTCCGTCGGTAGTGGACGACGACAGTGCTCCGGTGAGGTGAGATGGTGTGAGTGAATTTAAGTGTTGATGCTAAGTTCTTTGTCGTTGATATCAACGGAGGTGACTGTGGAGCCCAATTTTGGATCCACATGTCTTTCCACACTACGGGGAGGTCAGATCTGGATCAGGTAGATATGCTTCGAATGGCACTACCATTATCATGATGGTGGCCTTCATCATAGTACCTCCGGAGTCAAGTCCCAACAACACACGTTGAAGTGTGTAACTTACACCAAGAGTGAAACTTTGAAGACAAACTGTGTTTCTCATTACCCGTAATCATTCCCATGCTCAACTTTAGTATCTGGCCGTTGCCTATGAACTTCACAAGTATCCATACAAAATAAAAGTACACTTACAGTCACACACACACACACACACACACACACACACACACACACACACACACACACACAATCCCGAATTTAGCATATAGCCGTTGCTCACGAATTTTACAAGCATCCACAAACATTCAAAAGTACACTTGCAGTAACACACACGAACACGCCACACACACATACACAACACACACAAGAGCTCAGCAGCCACGCTAGACCCAAAAGGACGTTTCCTGAGGCCAGGCTCCGACACTTGAAACCATAGACACATAAAAATAATGAGTGGAGGTATGTCACGCCCTAACCTCTCTCACTTCTCCCCATCCATTGAGGATAGGGGGGGGGTGCGAGGAGGAGACCAAAAGGAAGGGTGTGGGACATATGGTGGAGGTATACAGAGGACCCCTATCAAGCCAAAGTGAAAAAAAGAGGGGGATAAAGGGAGAAGGAAGAGGAAGACGGGAATTATACGCGGAAAGAAAACATGGATAAAGAGGAAGAAGAAGAACAGCAAGAGGTGGACGAGTAGTATAATAAGGAGGAAAAAGGGCATAAAGAGGAGTAAGCGGCGTATAAAGAGGAGGGGTAGGATAAGGAGGAGGAAGAGGAGGGGGAGAGAGGGATAACAAGGGTAAGGAATACAAAGATAAGGAGGAAGATAATGAGAAAGAAGAGGAAGGATATGGAGAGTGAGACTAGAGAGCAGAGGAAGAAAGATGGAGGAAAGCGTGAGGTCGGACAACAGAGGTGTCTGCCTGGGAGCTCGTAAAGCTTGGGTCATAATGTTGCAGTCAGCGGGCAGTGGCAGACGACTAACGCGATTGGTTATTTGTTGCATTGGACCAATGGCCCTGTCCACCTTTGAAGGGGTTTCATAGTACGCGCACTCACGCACGCACTAATATCTTAATGATTTCATTTAATTGCGGCTGAAATAGCTACTACCATAAAGTCTACACAACCCTCTCTCTCTCTCTCTCTCTCTCTCTCTATATATATATATATATATATATATATATATATATATATATATATATATATATATATGTTTTACATGTAACTGGAAACATTTCACATGAGAGCTTCATTCCAAATATTTACTAACATTTATAGATTTCGATGGCTATAGATTAAAAACGGTCGACCCATCTTCCAAAAAATAATTTCCGTTTTCCATACATCCAGAGCTAAATATTTTTACGTTTGATATCCATACAAATAATCCTATTCAATACTGCTGCAAAGATGCAGAACTGGGAAATACAGAAAAAAGGGATGGAAGGAGCAAGATGAAAGGTGGGGGGGGGGAGATGAAATAAAGAAATAGATTAAATACAGAGACATAGTTGAGAAAGAAATGTAAGTGTAAAGGGGACACTAAGACGAAGAGGTACGAGAGGAATGCAGTGATGTAGTGTGATCCGAGTAGAGACGAGAGAAAAAAAAAAAAAAAAAAAAAAAAATAGTCCTTAGGGAAGTCCTTGGGGACAAAATCGAAGACTTGGAGCCACCGAGGAGGTGCAGGGGAGATGGGAGAGTGAGAGAACGGAGGGATAATTGAAATTAAAAAAGATATCGACATCCTGTTAAGAATGGAGACCAATCATAAAAAAAATAAGGAGAGGCTTAGTCTTCTGGCATGCCGGCATGCCGGTGTTCATACTAAAAAAGAAAGAAGAAAGAGGGCATGGAAGAAAACGGGAGTAGGGATAGGATTAAAAATATAATGGAGACAAAAGAAAATGGGAAGAAACTGGTAACCAAGGGGGGGTGGGGGAATAAAGAAAGATGAAACAACTGTGAAAGAAATGAAACGAGGTCAATGAAAGTGGAAAGGGGAGAGGGAAAGACGGATAGAGGCCATAAAAAAGACTGAGGCAAAAATGAAGAAATGAATGGAAGAACAAAGTCGGATGCGACACAGGATATATGGACACAATGAAAAGAGCGACGAGGAAAGCAGTCGCAACACATGAACGAAAAGAGAGAGAGAGAAAGAGAGAGAGAGAGAGAGAGAGAGAGAGAGAGAGAGAGAGAGAGAGAGAGAGAGAGAGAGAAGAATGGGGGAGGCTGCAAAAGACCATAAGGCCTAGGCTAGGCATTTCCGTATAACTTATCACCTGTCATTCATATTAATAAATCTAATTAATCTTCACTTAACACAACCAATGGTTTCAGGCCTCACTACATGGTTATCAAGTTAATTCCACTCGTTGAGCACTCTCTTGGTAAACCAAATCTTGCTCATTTCCTTTTTAAACCTAAAATTGCCCAATGTAAATCCATTGCAAAGGATTACAAAGGATTACAAAGGCGGAGCATGCCGACAGGTGACCTTTTGGTCCATATCTAGGTCGGATGCGAAAAAAATCATAATAATGATAAATAAATAAAATACATAAATAAATGCATAGGTATAGTTAAATAATAAACAAACAGGTAAATAGTAAATAATAAATTGACATATAACTAATAATAAATGAGAATAAAGCAAATAATAATAAACAAACAGACAAATGATAATAAAACAAAAACAAATAATATAAAATAAATGATAGTCATTACAGCATCTTGCTTAGGTGTTTATCTAAATGATTCTTAAAGCGTCGATTACTTGCTCTCCTCATATAACGACTTTGACTGCATTACCCTTGACCCGTCTGAATACCTCTATCTGTTCACCCCCAAACTCTTCGTCTTTCCAGAGAGTGAAAGTTAAGATGCATAAACCTGTCTTAGTACGGTGATTAAATAACGCTAGATTATGGATGGGTCTGGGATGGACACCTCATTTCTACTTCACCCGATTAAACGCATGTAGCACGCAAACACACACACAAAGGTCCTTAGTTGAAAGCTAAACATTAAATATTATATATGTATATGTATGTATATAGACGTATGTTCTAAAAATGCAAGGTTAACCACTTTAGGAAAAAAACTGAAGTAGAGCGCTTTCGTGTATTATACTGCAAAAATACAGAGGGTACAAAGTATGTGTGTATGGATATATATATATATATATATATATATATATATATATATATATATATATATATATATATATTCGACAAAAAAAGGCTCTGTAGGAGTGAGATATTGGGGCAGGGGAGAAGAAATTGAGTTTCCAGTACGGATTTTAAAGCGGAGAGGCGACTGGGTGATACTTGGTTTTGTGTGTGTGTGTGTGTGTGTGTGTGTGTGTGTGTGTGTGTGTGTGTGTGTGTGTGTGTGTGTGTGTGTGTGTGTGTGTGTGTGTGTGTGTGTGTGTGTGTGTGTGTGTGTGTGTGCGCGCTCGTCGATGTAAGCGAGTGGAATAGACGCGGTTTCCGTTGCGGGTCAGGGGATGGGTGGGATTTCTGTTACGTCTAACAAAAGGCGTAGGGGAAGGAGAGGTAAATCGACGGGGCCCAGACGGAATTTTGGGGCGAATGAAGTATAGAGGGGGGGTAACCTCTCACTACTCACAGCGGCCCATCGACGATCGACGAGGACAGTGCTCCGGTGAAGTGTGGTAGTTTGAATGAATCTGGGTGGCGATGCTGAGGTCACTGGCGCTGATGCCAGCGGAGGTGACTGCGGAGCGAAATTCATGACCCGTATCCTTCCACATTCCGCGTAAGTCAGCTCTGAATCAGGAGGATAAACTCAATTGTTGAGATGACATCTTTTTTCCCCGCCGGTCGTCCCGTGTTTGGTTGCGAACAGACTCGAGATGCCTGACCCCTTGTGAGCTCTTCGTGCACCGTGAGACGCGATAGTTTCAAGATTAGACACACAGGCGCGCGCGCACACACACGCACGCTGTTGATATTGAGGGCCAAATTGGTGTTAGGGTGAGGGACTGGTCCATGGACTACCGAAAAAACTGGGATAAAGGGGCAACGCCTTGAATCGGATTGGGATCAGGGGGACGTCCCTAATCCTATTTGGGAGTCGCTCAAGTATGACAACATTGAAAGGCGCTTTACATACAGGGTGGTTCTGAAGAATATTGAATATTTTTGCGATTTTATTGTAGAGAAAAAATAAACTACGGAAGGTACTGGTACACTCAGGAAGCTGTTTCTACATTTGTATGCGACTTGTGGTATAGGTTACTGATGTTTGTTAGTTCTTAGTGATCTGTGACACTGGGATTACAGAAGAACCTTGTCGTCTTATCTGCCTATTGCCAGACTTCCTCCTCCCCATTTATGTCGTGGCCGTGTCTCAAGAGGGAGCAGAGTAGATACTTGACTTTACAGATATTTTACTAGATTTATCGAGAAACAGGCAAAGTGCTATCGGAAGGTCGTGAGAAGTCGGGTGAGGCGGTGGTGGACTTTGGTGATTATAGAAGGAGAAGAAAGAAGGAGGAGAAGAAGAAGAAGAAAGAAGAAGAAGAAGAAAGAAGAAAGAAGAAGAAGAAGAAGGAAGAACAAGAAGAAGGAAGAACAAGAAGAAGAAAGAAGAACAAGAAGAAAGAAGAAGAAAGAAGAAAGAAGAAGAAGAAAAAGAAGAAAGAAGAAGAAGAAGAAGAAAAGTGCGCGTACATGCGTGTCCCGAGTTGGGATAGATGGTGACGTAGAAGATAGCATTTATTGAGCACGTAATTAAGGGCGTGGTTTTCCGACAGCTTGGGTTTAATCAGTTTAATCACGTGTGCTTGTTTCACCATTGTTTTGGATCAAGTGCTGGACTAGTGATCTATAGCTGTTATCCTTGTTGTAAGCTGTTCGTATATACAATACCCCCGATCTATGGGCAATGTTGTGGACACACACACACACCATCCTCTTGCTCAAGGGGGACAGTAAAGACAAGCATTGTTAATGAAGCTCCGTGACCCGTGCTCGAACAATGACTTCATGCGTAAGAAATAAAGACCAACACCTGCAAGCCCTGCGTGTTTGTTCGTTTGTTTGTTTGTGCGTGTCTGCGCCAGGTTTTGGGATGTTTATGAGAAGTTACGTATCTCATCACTCACGGGAAGCGGATGAGCTGGGAGGACCCCACACGAAGCATGTTGAGCATATGTTCAATTCATGTTCCTGCCTAGTTTCATTCAGGATACGTGTTAAATGCATGTTCCCGACATGTTAAATTCATACTGCTGACATGTTGAGCTCATGTTGCTGACATGTTGAATTGATGCTGTCGACTTGTTTAATTCATGTAGGTGATATGTTGAGTCCATGTTGTTGATATGTTGAGTTCATGTTACTCACATGTTGAGTTCATTTTACTGATACTGAATAATGTTATATTTTTAAATCATGTTGCTGAAGTGTTGTTGCTGCTCACATGTTACCTTTCTGACATGTCGAGTTCATGTTGTGTCATGTGCATGACGATCGTTGCGTGCCGATACGTCTTCATGACGCTTAACATGCACAGAGTTGCATGTCACATGGCATGGAACTACCTGGTGTAGGCCTTATGGTCTTTCATTATGCTTTTATGCATGGTGCAAATATAATGTACGTTGCAGATTGACTTAAATATACTTTCTCTGTCACTTGTTTTATTTGAATTGTGAGGTATTTGTTTTTTATATACGAGGACTTTTTTTATTTGTGTACTATGATGTGAACGGTGTGAGTCAATTTTTTTGTCTGCCACTGGAGTGTAACTAGATCATTTCGTGTTGGTTTTTGACTGCCAAGACCATTCTAGATCCTAAGGACATTCCTGTGGCATTCTATTTCATTTGACTAATGTCGCCAAAAGAGATCGATGTCTTGGAGGGGGGGAGGGGGGGCAGCGGACGAACCTGAACAAGAGCTGAAACTACAGTAGTGTCCATAAGTATCGAGCCACTAAAGAGTTATGGTGGCGGCACACTTGGCATTTCTCGTTAGCATGCTACTTGCTTTTGCTACTTCGTTTGAGGACAAACGACTTCGGTGACGATCTTTTGTTTCTCAAATTTCCAAATGTCAAATTACTTTTGCGTCATATAATGAGAAGCTGAACGACAAACTAAGTTAAACCTATACAAATGTTAGACACAGTGTCGAGATGTTCTTACGGAAGTCTAGAATATTGTAACTGAAATAATTTCTACTCAAACGAAAAAAGGCAAATGCAAGTAGCAAATTAGCCTAGTGCGCCGCCATCTTTAGAATGGTGTATCATTTGCCCTCGAGCACTGTATCTTTTCTGTAACAAGAACAACTGCAGTAATTGTAAGACGCTGCATTAGGGACGTATATCCTTGGTAAATGATCGTTGTCATTTCGATGTGAAATTCGTGAGATATCTAAGGATTTTTGAAAAGGACGGCATTTCGTCGACAGTCCACGCACCGCCGGCGTGGGCCCAGGATTGTGTCCTTCATGTATATTTACAAAGTCGTTCTCTCTCTCTCTCTCTCTCGATTATTTTGGGACATCCTTACGGACTAAGTCGCTTGGCATTCTTTTATGATTGGAGATATATGCCCACTCATCAAAGAATGATGATCACTTGTTATTATCCCTCCGTTCTGGTACCGGGCTTGTATCTCCAAATCTACTGTACCCCTGTGACGCTACCTCTTTGGTGCTCTATTACCCCCCGAGGATAGAAGCGCTAGTTCTTGCTGACAAAAAGTGCGTGCATGTATGTCCATGCAAGCAAGCAAGCAACCTCTATTCTCCCGTTGACCGGTTTGATGTGAAATCGTCACAAGGTTCTTGCTGCGCTTGGTTGCCATGGAAACCACCGATCTGTAATTACACAACTTCCAATGGTGCCATCTCCTCCCGGTTTGGTCTTCGGCGGGACAGGATTCGCTCCTGTGGAGGGCACGTCGGTGCTCCGGAGAGGCGAGACGGTAAGACCTCTTCTCACATTCCCTCACACCCTCCCCCGCTCATTTTTCCATTTCTCTCCCTCTGTCCTTTTCTCGCTATTCGTTAATTTAATTTTCTTTTTATTTTCCTTACCGCGGCCTTGCCCCTTTTTACACACATACACAGTTTTCCCACAGAATATAAATAAGAACTACCAGGAAGGCCTTGATCAGCCAGGTCTGGTTACTGGTGTCTGGGGTGGGGTGGGGGTATTCTTTTGTCGCTGTTTCCAGGCCTGTTTTCCTTGCCGGCTTTGTTGTTGTTGTTGCCGCTGCTGCATTGCCCTGCTCTCCCCGGCGGTGGAGTTCTGACCAGGACCACTTCAAGACCCAACAACATGACATATCGTGTTTCAGACATGGGTGGAGGTGGGAAGGGGAGAGGTGTTCCCCCTCCCCCCGTCTTCCTCTTCTCTACTTTCTCCTCACCCATCCTTAATTCCTTCGCTTCTCTTTTCTCTTCTCCTGTTACCCCCTCCCCCTTCTCTTCTCTTTCATCATTTTCTTCTCTCTCCCTCTATCTCTCTTTTCTAATCTCCTCTTCCTTGTGTGTGTGTGTGTGTGTGTGTGTGTGTGTGTGTGTGTGTGTGTGTGTGTGTGTGTGTGTGTGTGTGTGTGTGTGTGTGTGTGTGCGTGCGCGCGCTCGCCACGCGTTGCACCTCGCCTGGGTAGAATTTAATTTGTTATTCCTGGTATATAAAGTTTAATCAAATATGTTTTAATTAACGAGTTATGAAAAAATATTTAACAAGCTACCTGATACTCAACACACGGAGTAAAGCACAGGTTGTGTGTCTGTATGATGAGGTTCAATCTAGTTTCAACATGGTGTCGCAAGAAATATTTCTTTATTTATATGGTTATTTAGCTTTATTTCTTAGGCCATTTGGCTTCATTGGGAGGCTGGGGATTTGGAAAGCACTGGTATTAGAACGTGCTTCTGGTATTCGGAGTTTTAGAGAATTATGAGAGAGAGAGAGAGAGAGAGAGAGAGAGAGAGAGAGAGCGAGAGAATGAGAGAACCGCATATTCTTGCCTGAGCTCTCTGCAAATGCAACAATAACAACCCGGCACAGCAACGGCAAAACAGACGCGCAGACCACCCAAACGTATTTAGACTTCGATAAAACAGATTTGATTCCTGGCCCTCTGAATCATCAGTGTCATTGCTTATTCCAGACAACCATAATTCCAAGAACCATCCACCAGCAACATTGAATGGCCAGATCTTTCCATCAAACAAGAACACAAAAATCATGGACCGCACTTTTGATACCTACTTAACCGTTAACCAGCACAATGAAGGTTTCACCGTAAAAAATAAATACATAAATATACCAAGATCAATAACAAACACATGATCTGGCCAGCTGGAAATTATAATCAGTCTACAGACGGTTCATAAGAACCAAACTCCACTACGATATGGTTCCCTAGTCTATGAAATATAGCCGCCACTGTTACTTAGGTCCTTCCAGACGTCTTGTTGCTACACCGGTCTTCTAGACGTTCGGTGTTTATGTCGGTCTTCCAGACGTTGTTGCTATGTCGGTCTTCCAGACGTTGTTGCTATATCGGTTTTCCAGACGTCGGATTTCCAGACGTCTTTCTGATCATATCGCTCGTCTTATTACTGTATCATTTTCATAAAATAGCGGTATACAACTTCGTATTTCCATATCTGTTTGCAGTCTGAATAAATGACACATGGACTACATATGAAACTTCATTTACGAAATGTGGTGAAATTCAAATAATACCCGGCCCAGGTCATGATAACCATTCGTAAAATAACATGGTAATGTGATGATTTATTATAAAGTTCAGAACAACTCTCCAGTTATGTATTCTATTGATCTTTTTAATATTGACAGGTATGGCAACTGTCTAGGCTTATAAATGCGTAATTATAATAAAAAATATATAAATAGCTACGTCTTTATTCCCCATGTAGTAGCAATTTTATTCATTTATGAATTTATCATTTTTATTTCAATTATGGGGATAAATTTATTTAATGCGACTGTAAACTTATCAAAACACCAGTTAAGTCTGGATTTTAGCGTGTACAGCGGTATTTCCGAAGTTCGTCGACAACCTATTGGTATACGTTTTTGCTATTAGATGGAGTTGAAATCACCGTCGGCTTCCTGACGTAGATATGCATGGTGATGATTAGTGTCGAAAAGTTGAAATGATAAAACATTTTGTGCCATATTTGACAAGAGAGGACCACCACAAAATTGTTGGCGATTTTATACTATTCATTTATCTATGTTTGTTTACACGTAATTAATTAATGTGAATGTATGATCAAACGATCATCCAGCATAAGTCCACGCGCGTCGTCCTATCTTTGAATTTTCTCAGCATCGCCGCGTCTTTTCAATTCTCTCTCTCTCATACGAAGACAGGCTTATGCACCTTAACCTACACTCTCTAGAAAGACAAAAAGTGCGGGGGGATGTAATAGAGGTATTAAAATGGGACAAGGGGTTTAACAAGAGTGATGCAGGTCAGGTCATCATATTCAGACAACAAGGCAGGACTCGTAAGAATTATTTTAAATTGGACAAATTTGTTTAAGAAGGCAATAGACAAGAACTGGTTAACAGTGTGGTTAATGGTTGGAATAAATTTAGTGACCATGTAGTAGCGACTGCTGGAACCATTGCTTGCTCTACCAGAAAATTAGATAATTGACAGGTGTACGGGAAATGGAATTGCCTTGCCTTATAGTCTCTTGTAGTCTCTTCTATTCTTATGTTCTCATGTTGCCGAGTATGCGATGTAATGTTCACTATGTGTAAACACACTTTACATTAAGGTGAAGAGCATAAAAAATAAAAGCCATGACTGTAAGAACAGTCTATTGATGTAAGGGGGAAAGCCTTTGGTATATGTATGTGTATGTGTGCGTGTGTGTGTGTGTGTGTGTGTGTGTGTAAAGAAATTCTTAAGTGCAGACTCAGACTGAAAAAGAGTGTCATTTGGTGGATGCATCACGATTTCACAAGCGTTCCTCTTCGAGTGAAGATTAACCCGCATTCACAAAAAGAACGGTATGTGCCTCTGGTCCGTAGGGATGTCATTTAACTCCCTAAAATATCAACTGCATAAACGTGCACTCAATACTACATACCAGTCGAAGAATATGAGATGAGGAACAGTAAAAAGGGGAGGAGGAAATGAGATGGGGAAGAGGGGAAAGGAGATGGGGAAGAGAGGAAAAGAGAAGGGGAAGATGGGGAGGGAGGGAGAAGGAGAAGAGAAAAGGGGGAGGGGGAAATGGGGGAAGGGGAAAGTGAAGATGATTGGAAAAGCAGAAAGGGGGAAGGGGAGGATGGAAAGGGAGAGGGAAAGAAGAGAAAGAGGGAAAACAGAAAGGGGGATCGGGGAACAATGGGGAAAGATGAGAACAGGGGAGATGAAACAAGGAAACAACGGGGAAAGGGGGAATGTCTGCCTATAGAGAAGACCACGTTCTGTGCGGAAATACTGGGAGGTGGGTAATGTTGTGTGGTTGAGAGAGAGAGAGAGAGAGAGAGAGAGAGAGAGAGAGAGAGAGAGAGAGAGAGAGAGAGAGAGAGAGAGAGAGAGAGAGAGAGAGAGAGAGAGAGAGAGAGAGAGAGAGAGAGGGAGGGGGAGCAACTGAGCGATATATATATATATATATATATATATATATATATATATATATATATATATATTATATATATATATATATATATATATATATATATATATATATAGAGAGAGAGAGAGAGAGAGAGAGAGACTAGGAAAGATTTCCGAGAACTACCATGACGTCAAATCGTGCTTGGTTCCCCAAAAGAAACTGTATAAAAAAGATAAATTATGAAATGATTGCTAGCCATAAAGTGAAGAAATGCGTACTAATGAGCAATAATAATGACAACAATAATGACAAAAACAATAATATTAATACTACAATTATGTCTGCCAGAATTTAATTTTCTGCCACAATATTCAATGGTTCTGTCACATCATCTAGGCATCCAAGAAAATGTTAACATCATGATCAGGAAGTCACCAACTGGCTAGTGCGTACGCGACAAACATACGAAAAAATAAAAACCCAGTGCGCGGCAAGACTACGAAAAGTAAATACATCTTCCTTGCACAAGACGGAATATCAGAATTTCAAAATAATCACAGGAAAAGAAAAATCTTTCATCCATCGTATATCAGACACAATGTCACTGTTCCCGTCAATACATCCATGGATCGTGTTCACTGGAACTTCCATGCAGTAGAAATAACGAAATCTGTAACACGGAAAGAAACGAACAAGGCGCAAAAACTAAAAGTTGCCAGATGCTGCCAAAAAGAAGTGTGCATTGCATACCCTTCAGAAAACACCAGTTCGAAAGATGCACAACTTTGAGCAGCTTCCGGTACTATACAGCACAGCCTGCTATGCCAATTATAGCACAGGAAACATGAAATAATAACAATATTAATAATAATAAAAAAAATGGGAAGGATTTGGCAATGATGTTCTCGTCAAGATGCAGGAACCCCCAAGGCCGCTGTGAAGTCCCAGTGTTTCCGTGTCTGCGTTCAATCCTAGTACAGATGCACGTCACACGATCCCACCATCTTCAGTTTCAAACTAGGCAGAAACTGACTACAGGACAAGTTTCTTCGGCCGTTAAATAAAAAAAAGGCAGTAACACAAGAGAATAACTACAAATCATAGTGTACAAACAAATAATAGTTTGTAGAAATAATCGAAATCTGAAAATGTTGCATGGGTGACAATGAGGGTGATGACAATTATGGTGACGTGGGAATGTGCGCTGCGGCTAAGCATCTAGCAGCTGAAACCCGCTAAAGACGAAGCAGACAGTCCCGGCCAAGCCGCAACGGGCACAGCCCGGGGTTCGTTCTAAGAAAAAGCAATTCGAGACCAACAAATCAACTGCTGAAAATTATATATATATATATATATATATATATATATATATATATATATAATTAGCAGGCCATTCACGTAAGTAGAAGTGACTTTAGCACTCGTATTAGTCACATAATAAATGAGAGAATGGGCGAATCACTTAAAGGATGGTGAATTATGGGAAACCCTCCCATCTATCCTACTCCTACATAATTACAATCTCACCTTCCCGCCTCAGTACCTCTATAATGAACGGCCACAAAACTAAAATATAACAAGAATAAAAAAAAACGAATTATAACAAACCAACGAACATAGAACAAAATGCAAGGTGAAATAAAACGAAGACGACGACTCGGACGCATTTGCTCGATACTTACATAACTTGGGAGAGAGGTGCTCCGGACTTGCAAGCACATACCCGCGTTGAACCAACTTAGGCCATGGCGCATGCGCAGTGTCTGTCCTGCACGCACGCACACACATAAGCATACACGTGCAAGCACACACTTTGATTCTGGAGTGACGTCTCAGACATCTCTTCCTTGATGTTTAAAGGGACACAAATATTTAACAGAGTTCAATATCTTGCACACAATCCTTGTTGTCAAGTAATTTCATTCGGCACAGGGAAAGAATCATATTACTTTTAAGCGTTAAAGTAGAGAGGGGTAAAAGAGAAGTGCCTTTGTGTGATTCAACATGGTCTTGGATCACGTGTTAGACTCGTGATCGACAGCTATTTTCCTCCCAGAAGAGAGCTCTGAGCTCATATATGACCGATCTTAAGGTAATGCACGCACACACTCACACACACCAACTCCCCGTTCACAAGAGTTGGAGTAACGACTCAGAGCGAAGCGGTATTGAAATTATTTCAACCCTGGGCGAGATTTGAACCCGGACCGACGTAGTGGCAGCCGAGAACTCTAGCACCGCGCCATCGAGCCGTATTGTGTGTATTTACCTAGTTGTAATATACGGGAGGGGAGCTATGCTCGTGGTGACCCGTCTTTGTATCTCTCCGCATCAAGTTTTATCTTAAAATCTTGTATAGTGTTAGCACATACTGTTTTGTTGTCTAATTTGTTCCATGTATTTATCGCTCTGTGTGGGAAACTGTTCCTTTTCAAGTTTTTTCTATAACTATCCTTTTTCAATTTTTTTCCGTGTCCTCTTGTTTTACCGCTGTCCCACATTAATAGGTCGTTCCTGTCTAAAACTTCCATTCCTTTCATTATTCTGTAGATAGTTAGCAAATCTCCTCTTTCTCTTCTTTGTTCCAGAGTTGGTAGGTTCAATTTGGATAGTCTTTGCTCATATGTTAGTTCGGCGAGTGTCGGTGCTAGTTTTGTTGTCGCTCTTTGTAATCTTTCTAGTTTCTTAATATTCTTTTTGGTACTGGGTGTCCAAAGTGATGCTGCGTACTCGAGTTTTGGTCTTATTAGTGTAGTAAGTATTTTCCTTATCATTTCTTCGTCCATATAGGTAAATGCCACTTTGATTGCTCAGTGTGTGTGTGTATGTGAGTGTGTTCAAGATGTTGTCTTCAAACATCTATACCAAAGGGCCTTTCCCCACTAATAAGAAGGGTGGCCGAGTCAAGGAATCCACCCACACCACAACCCCCATTCGTCCCCCGTTTCGTATTAGCAACTCGTGGATGAAAGGTCAGTCCAGACTCCCGTCACACCACTCGGGTCAAAGAGCGAGACACGGCGCCTGCGGGACCCAACTTTAGTTGTTTGTTTGTTTGTGTGCGCGCGCGCGTCACACACACACACGTTCCATTTCTGGTTGCATCCTGATTTACTTTTATCATGAATGGCTACCAGTGATCGCCACTTGCTCAAGCTACAAGAGTATACAATAGAGAAGCGACTACTTCAGTCGCAACTAAGCATCTCTTCGTATGATACACTTGTCGCATACGGGCGTAGCTACACGATTTTATTCAACTAAATGAACAATCCCTGAGGCCCTCTCCCCCATAGAGTGGTTGCATAACTGTCGAAGACACAACCCGAGCTGCATGCTGTTGTGTAGAGGCGTGGTTGATTCCTGGTTGACAAAAAGCTCTTACGTAAGATGAGCCTGATGGTCGCAGGTCGAAGGTGTGGCTGTGGGGTGTAATCACTGACTTAAATGAAGATGGGTAGGCGCCGAATGCAGCCAGCAAGGAGTAGGAAGACTATACCTCCTTGCAGATACACCAGCGCCTCTATCATTAGGGACAACACTGGGCATAAAAGGTGATGTCGTTGACTTGGACAAAGGAAATCTTTAAAAAGTAAGGGCAGTGATTTGCAGTGACTCCAAGAATCTACATCTTCATAGTACCATCCTGAAACGGGTGGAAAACGAAACGCAGACAAGCGAGGCTGGAGGGAGTGGATGAGGCAGTGAGGGTGGCGTTCACGAGGATCCTCAAAAACGCTTTACATAAGACGAGTTGGCAGATGCTGCGACGTTGGCACGCCGTCCTCTCTACACTAATTTTAACAACATTCAGAGCAAAGGTTCATAACCTTTGTAGCTACAGAAGCTTCCCCCTAGCAACTACCTGACCTCCATGCCTCAAACAAGTAACTGGTCTTTATCCGCGTCTCACTACTTGAAAATAAACAAATAATTTAAGTGAAACAAATAAAAATTAAGTGAATAAAAATTTGTCCTATAATTAAAATGAAAATAAATAAACGAGACATGCAACTCCTCATTTTAATGTTCAACCAATTACAAGAATATATTTATCTTGTCCCTCCCCTCACATTCCACTACGATGAAGCGTCGCATCATCTGCACACTACCATAATTTCTACAGATACGAGAAGCCAAGTCTGATAAGACAAGTCGACTAAAAAATCTAATGATTTTACTAATATACATTTATGCACTATATCACAGTTGAACACGCACACACGAGGTGAAATACACACATACACAAAACAGTGTGCACCGTGAACATGAACACTTTCATAAAAACCACGCGAGCGCACACACACACACAATGTATACACCTACGCGCTGACACACCACATCCGGACGACAAAATAAGTAGCGTGTAAGAGAAAAAAACAAGTACAACCCACGCACACATCCTTCCTATGAAACACACCAATCCTTTCTAACAAGACGCATCCTGCCCACTCGTAGGGTGCAAGCATATACGTCGTGCTTCGTGTGTGCAGCATTAGGATAGCGACAAGCATACACAACTTCAAAAAAGACAAACTACCCCCAACCAATGCTGCAGGAAGATGATTAAGAGTTCAAGCCCGGTCTGAAAATATCCTTTACTCTACTCTGCTTCCACGAGACATTCAAACTGCTGTATACAATGACAATTTAACTGTGACTGTCCAGGTGTTCAATTAAAGAAAATATTGTTCTTATTTAACTACAAATGGGACTAAGGATGGGCGTATTGACAAACGAAAATAACTATATTGTTTCAAGAAAATGCATTTGACTGAATGAAGTGCAATAGATGAACCAAAAGTGTAACATCACATCTATGTGGGGTGCCGATTTCCAGTCAACCTCGATTTCCAGCCAACACAATCTCCACTACCCCCCCCCCCGCCGTCTCACACTGCAAGCACACAGCATCCGTGCCAACTCGCCGTTTCACATAAGGTTTTATTTAATAAAGTTAACATACGTTTAAGTTATAATGTGTTACAATGATAAAAACATGACTAAGTCGAATACAACTTTGTACCTGACTACATCAATATCTTGACAGTTCGCTGCGATTTCGTCAGCCAAGATAGTCTGTACCACCACACCGAAGATTTTCAAAGTTGCTCCCCCAATACACTCGTTACTAACAGTCTACACCAAAATAAAACATATAAAGAACGGAATCACAAAAATTGGAGAAAAAACACGTCTGAAGATACGGCCATGACTGTTCAACTATTACGTAAGCTTACAAACACACCTGAAACCAACTGAAAAAAACGCAAACTGTTAACAAAAATGAAAGTAATGATGTAATGAAAAGACAGAATAAATGTCAAAGCCATGACTGTCAAGTCATTGTCAAGTCACGCAGAACCGCTGACCGCTCCATGAGAGGGAAAGCAGTTACAAGCAAGAAATCACACACAACACAAACTTGTAGACACTTTTCTGGGCAATCAAATATCAGTCATACATATATACAAAGAAACTAACCAATAACATATTCTACACATTTGAACACATGCAAGTCACGATTCCTTTCCCGATGAAAAAAAATGTAATTTCCACTAATTAACATGCGCGATAGTGAACACTTTCCAATCACATTAGAGATGAAAACGTCTCTTCCTAATTACTTCTTGAACTTTAACACCATATAATACTTTCCAAGTTTTCCAGACAAATTTCGTGAGGATAATATCAACTCGTGACCAATTAAGAAATATTAACACGGCAGTCCATAATACTTCTACAATTTCCAGTGCATCCTTTAACTTAGCTTTATGTTCCCGGTAATTCAAAACACAATGTTGAATCCGAACACCAAACACAAACTTTAATAATTAATCAACAAACAACTTCCGCTGTGCTATGAGTCACAAAAGAATATACCAAAACTAAAATTTACATATTTCTATAACTGTGTGTTTCTTCTGCATATCCTGTAAAAGGGACACATTAAGGTAGCAAAACTGGTCAAGTTGCTAGTAATAACCTAGCGTAGTGAAGCAGGACAACCTAGCGTTCAGCAAAATCAATGTTACATGCCCCTTACCTTGCAAACGATCGGGTTCCAGGCTTCCATCCGGACATAGGCCAATTATCGAAAAGTAGTCAAATAACTTTTGACTATCTCTCCCACTCGTAGCACTCATGTTTGAATTTTATCACTTAGAATCTAAGCGTCAACATAGCACGGACCACTGTGCACTGACGTCGGACACCACCTCACAACCATCGCGGATAAACAACTGAGCGTACAAAGGAGCCTTGGCTTTAGACTCGACAGTTGCCATGTTTCGCCACCCTCTCCACTTATTTTCGCTAACGTTAACTTTAAATAGCTGACTTCAGACCCTAGAATGTTTAAAGGACAACTAAAAATTCACGCCATATAACTACTGAAATAACAATAACATAAATTACAAAAAATTCCCACGCGAAGATCCTTTTAATATATTACTCAAATCCAAATACATGTAGCATCAAAATTACGCTAATATTCGACATGCAGAGCTTGGGGTCTTAGAAACTTGTTATAAAAATGCTGATATGGATCATTGAAACACGCGTAATAAATTGACATAATTTCGTCCAGAATTGTTCAGACCCGTGCGACAAATTTAAATGTTAAGCGTGGGAAAATTGAATTATTGTTGGTGTCAGCCGCTCTGCTTTGAATGTTTTGGCTGTAGTGATCCCCTACATGAGAAGTGGTTACTGGCAGAAATCATCTGTAATTTATATATTTTCCATAAAATAATGTAATTGTCTGGTTAAGAGGCGTAACGGCGCTACTGGGATTTATTTGATACATATTTAATACATTAAATGATTCAGATTGTAATGGTACTGGAAAACTCCTACGTATCATGATATAACAACTACCAGGCAACAACGTTAAAACTATATCGAACCTTCTAAATCATTATCACAATTTCATTGTCCAGACGTAGCAGGAGACCTACAGCTCCCAAGTAACCAGAAACCGCTATCGACTAGGCCCACAAGTACTTCACGGAAGAGATGTTGTCTGAATAAGGCTAGAGTACGGCAGTGTAAGATAAAGTGTTCTGTCTTCAGCGTGGTGGTTACATCCGAAGCAGTTTACATTTGTGGCAAAGCCTACCCAGTTTTGATACAGTTTTAAAACGGGAAGGTGGCCTGAACGCGTGGGTCTTGCTTGTGAAAAGGACCTCTGTATGTGTACATATATGTACACAGGCATATCCGGAAATCTACTCAAGGCTGCCTAAGTTGCTAACCCTTCTCAAATAGTTATTCACTATATCACAGGAGTGATTTAGAATTCACACGCACACACATTGCCGTTCTCTCGCAGACCTGCAACTCCCTTACCTGTCTGGTTTTGATCCAAGCACTGTATCCAGAAATAGCTGGTCCTACATCCCTGTTGTGGCAAGGAAAGACTGACAAACTTTATCAACTTATTGTTTTCCTTTACCCTTAATGGGTCCTTTAACTCAGCCATACATGCCTTATAAGGGAAAAAAGACTTTCAGTACCATACACAAGTACTCAGTCTTGAGGAGTCACTGCTGGACCATTGGCCTATAACCTGAAGGATAATATAACCTTTGTTCTTCACCTGTGGCTTAATCTGAGCCAGTAGGTTGTGGCCACGGTAATGAACAAAGCCCAAAAACAGGGCAATCGGCACAACTGTACTTGTTAGGTACTAGCACTAAAATGCAATAGTAGTGTATATGTGGACTGAACCAGTCTCCATTTGAGGCATAAATTCCACCAATTGATCCGCATGGATTTGGCCTTCAGAGCAACATATTTGCATACACAGCACATATGCACAGTAAATGTAGGATTGTATATTAAAGTAATTTGCATGTAAATCTAAGAAACAACTCCTTTATATGGCTTTATTAGATCAACATATGTAAATCCATGGTACCAAAATATATCAAGAACTTATTTGTGAGGTTCCCATATTAAAAACAGCTTTCCATAGAAAATCATAAGAGCAAAATAGAAATTCATTACAACTATGCATATTAAAATAGAACTTTTTTGCAACAATAATGTGCTCCATACATTTTACGCTGGTCTATTCCCAACAATCTTATACAGCAACTAGTGTGCCACTGCACTGTTAAAATTCTCAATTAATCCAGTCTAGTGACATAACAATGGCAGATATAATTAAAATGTGAAGTAGGGCCCCAACTACTGGGGTATCAACTTACAAAGTTTCTCTTGAATCTAAGAATCAACACCTGCCATTGGCCTGATCAAAAACATAATTTTTCCCATACTGAATGAGTATGTAGCAATTAAAAACCTATGCCCAGCAAATTTAATGAGGGTGGTCAAGACAATTTCCTCATAAAAAGATGGATCTGGAAAGAGTGAAAATGAGGAGGGGGACTGGTGAGGAGAGGGATAATGAGAAAGGAAGAAGACAAAGAAAAGGGAAATGGGGAAAGGAAGAAGTATTTGAGGCCAATGATACTTGCAGGTAGTGGTCCTAGGAAATGTATATCACCATAAATTAAACTCCCTGATACCCCTCTTCAAAACCCATCAACATCCTCTACACCTGTAAGTGTAGCCCTGAGGGGCTGACACTTTGCACTGCACCCAAGATCTCTATTAACTGTATTTCCTACAGCTTTTCACAAAAGAAGAGCCAACCATGAGTAACTGCTCTTCTCTTAGTTTTACAAGCTTGCAACTTTTCGACAGAAAATAGTCCCCCCCACACAAAATAGATTCAATCTTATAGCCAATAACCAGCACTGGGAGACAATTTATGTTCAAGTGATGGAGTCATAGAGCTAGTAAAGGAGAGATTAAAGGATGGCATAAGTTGCAAATGATCGGCACTTTCTTTCTTTCCTTTTTTTTGAATGGTGCATAGTTTCCAATCATAAAATAGTACTGTATGACTTTGGTCCATAGGGGCATTTACTGAAGTACTGAACATATTGACTACATAAAGCTTGTGCAGCAAGTGCCCCATCTGGGGTCAAATACAACTGCCCAATGGTTCTTCCCAGAGATCTATGGGATGTCCTAAGAATCAGTGCAAGCCACTGTGGGGTCATTTCCAGTCAGCGAAACTTGTGTATATGTATATACATATATATACAAAAGGCTTTTCCCCCCCTTGTAAGGGATAGAGGAAGATGTCTAATCTAAGCAACATATCCACTTCAAATACAAATCCCGTCAAGCAAGCATCTGGAGTAATACAAGATCTTGGTAATGAAGAGAGTGCATGATAAAAGTGAATGAAGTGATTGTAAATGGATGAAGAAATGATGCAACCCAAGATATTTTCATCACTTCTGTAGAATTTTCAAGAGGTCATGATGTAAGGAGCACATTTCATGTGTAGTTGTGGCTGAGCTATCACCTTTACTGTACGCTTGGACTGCTAGGGCTGGGGAGTCACTATATGATGAGGTGGTAGGGATAAACCAGATGCAACTGTCAGGCCCTGCTGTGGAGGCACTTTCTCACTGCACTGCTCCTGACTTGAGCAGTGTGGTAGAACTGGGATGACTTTTCACCCACCAGGTGCAAAGAAGGGGATGAGAGGGTGGTTAATAGATTTTGGATGGGCAAGATGGATAATCTGGCTTTGCCACCTTCTAATAACAGTAAGAAGAAAAATAATAATAATAAAATAAAATAAAATCATATACAATGGTCCTCCACCTCATTGCACTTCCTATCAAAGGGAATGCAGTGAGGCCCAGGTCTTCCACAGCAGCTGGTTTATCCCCACCACTTTATCACATGACAACCCACCCTCCCAACTCAATCCACATCTTCATTTCATTCCTATCATTTGCAGAGAGAGAGAGAGAAAAAAAAAAGGGGGGGGGGGGGTATACAGTTGAGGTCGACAGATATTGAGCCCAGTCTGACCTAAGCAATGTGATGACAAATTACCCTTCGTCCATGAGATGTCAAAATGGGAGGGACGTCAAATAGGTTTTTGGATGGATGTAGGGCGAAGGTATGCTTTGATTCAGCCACCCTCCCTTGTAGGGAGGAAATGGCTTCCTGCAGCACTTGGCAGGGAACTGGACAATCTTTCACTTACAAAGTACGAAGATGGTAGTGGTAATGAATGGAGTTGGATGGGTGTGGGATGGACGTTTGCTTCGAGTCAACTACCCTTTATAAGGGGGAAAGGCCCTTCTGTATATATCAGGTAAACCACTAAACTTATTATACATACCATTCAAAATTCACAATTAACCTAAAAAATCACTGGCTAAACAATATTTTACTACAAGGCCACGACTCCTATATTATGGTTTGACCACATTAAGTTATACATAAAGGTATTCCTGGAGTAGAACTATTATGATTGGTTGATTTATAAGATTTATGGCCTTTAGCCAAGCACCAGAGCCATAGGGCCATTCAGTGCTAGAACTATTATGGATGGGAGCTTAGTCCAACCTGATATTAATCAAACAATATCAGTAAATAATATAGTAGTATGTCAACAGTGTCGTACATAAATCATTAAACTAGAATGCTGAAGAACATGTTTATTCTATAACCTATATCTGGCCTCAGCTCCTGCAAATGTAATCTAAATAAAACCTAAAATAAAAATATAAGCAAAGGTTTTTCTTTATTTACATAACCAATGCAAATTCTCAATACTGAAATGTATGAATGTATGGGCAACTATAATACATGAAAATGAAATGGATATTTTCAAGGAATCCACAAAGGCAATGAGAGGTATACACACATACTACTGAATTTTGTGGTTCCCTTGGAGAACAAAAATTTCAAGGAAAAAATATATGCAATAAAAATACAACTGAGGACATGTAACAGACACAACATATTGTGTAATAATGGACTGGCTATTGATAATTATGTTGCAGTCAGTCATACAATGTAAAAGTCTTCTCTTTATGGGGAATCTTTGGAGACATTCTTGGGCACAGGGTATTTTCTATTTTCCCACACTAGGCTATATTTCTATGAATACACAGCTTTCATTATAGATAATTGTGTTTGTGGTAGGAATGTTTTGGACCAACTTTTGAGTGAATGAATTAGTGAATGCATGGGTGAACAAGGGAGTATATGTGATCCTAGTTATAAAGAGTCTGACAAGTTGCCTAAAAAAAGAACTACATATGAAGCCATACTACCAGCACCCATTTTATTGTTGGCCCTGGTCATCTGAACTCCCGTCTTGCACATGTGAAGCAAGAATGTTACCCAGAAGTCATCCATGGCTCCCATTGTAGTAATCAGCAATTCTTTCTATAGCTTTACAATAAGGTAAATAGCTGGTAGCTGGAGCAATTCACATAATTCCAGGCTATATTGCATGAAGTTCGTAAAATCACAACAAGATATAGAGGCAAATTTTCTGTATTAATGACCAATGATTCTGACACAAAGCTGATGTTGTCTTTCAATCTGCCCTTCCCTTCCCCAATCTAGTCTCAAAATTTCCTCTTCCAAAATAAGTTTGTCTGGATTGACAAGATTCCTTAGAAGATAATTTTCTGTAGGACATATCCTATGGAACCAAGCTCTCCAGGTAGTCTTTAACATTATCAAATCCTTTGGCTCTTGCAATGTTAATGAGGATTCCTGTTGCACCTCTCCCACTGCGATTGCGGCAGATAGAACAGTTGCAAAGTCCTCGACACGGAGGGCACATCCACTTCTGAAAATGGACCAAAGTTATGTACCTTAAACACAAATTCAAGCTTAGTAATTGTTTGAAAATAACTAAATTACGGTATTACAACAATTTCAAAATCCATTCGAGATGGGTATCATTATAACAGATATATCTATATATATACATGTATATACACAGGACAGAGGTTGGGGAGAATGGAGCAGGGAGGGAATAACACAATTTTTTTTATCATAAATTGTACTTACTGGGTCAAGTAAGGCATCATAGACTTCTTCTCCATATCTGTTCTTCAAGCAGGGACCACAGAACATCCCTCGAACTCCGACACATTCACCCGACCTGCATATAGTTTTGGTGTCCAAGGTTTTCTGGCTGTTGGATGTAAAATATGATGTACAAGAAAATTAGATGAAAAATAAGGTAAGGCCTGATATTCTATAACACTAGACACACTTTCAAATGATGTTAAAATTACCACCAACTCAAAATGAAATTATTACTTAAGATATGCCCTGAAAACAGTTATAGGGAACCTTTCATATACATCACACTCAACTTCACTAGGTCTTTCTCAAACAACAATCCACCTTAACCCTTCTTTCTCTTACCGACACTGATGGCACGTTGTCCCAATACTGGAATTGTATACTTTATTTCCAGAACGATCTGCAATATTATCCAAGTCTCTCTGGGTAACATCCTCTGGCATGACTATGTTTACATTTGGATCTATACTGTTTTTGTAAACCCCTCCACCTCCGCCTCCACCACCACCACCCAAACTATTTCTTCTACTGGAGGAAGAGCATGATGTGAAGGCAGATGACAAATTGCAGCTGACCCGTTTTACTTTACTTGCATCCATATCCTGAAATTATGTTAACATTGTTATTACCACATCAGTCCAAATAAACATAAGATAAAAAACACTTTCAATTTCATAAGAAAATCAATAGATTTATAGTTTACATATATTTAGTTGACTATCAGAATTGTCAACTAAAATATATCAACACCTACAAACAAATTTTTAGATTAGTCAGTAATAAGAAGATCCGAAAACAAGAATATTATCACAACTTGGACAACAGTTCAGATAGCTAGAAGTGGAAAGTTTTAAATATTTAGGATCACACGTACCAATGATTGGAGTAGGGGTGGAGGTAGACTAGAGTGAGGGGAGCAAACAAGTCACAAGAAAGTGAGGGATGGATGCAAAGAGAACACAATGATGAAGTGATTATCTTTGTGGCATTATGGAACAGAGCATTGGAATTCAAAGGAGGTTGAAAGGAGGAATCTATATGTGTTTGAGATGAAGTGTTTAAAAATATGGTGGGGATTATGGGGATGGACAGGGTGAGAAACAAGTTATGCAGAGAGTGTGGGATGGAAAAGGAGCTGGCAGATAGGGTCAATCAAAGAATATTGTGATGGTTTAAAGATATGGGGATTACAAGTGTTGAAGGTAAAGGTGAATGGAGTGAACTTGAGAAGATTGAGAATGAGATGGGGTGAAGGGGACCCTGAGAAAAAAGGGAACGTTTGTTGAGCAAAGAAGGGATAGGGCAAGAGATGGGTGCAAATGGAAAGTGGACAAGACTGGATGATAAATTGACATGATCCAAAGGGATTTCTCCTTGTCTTCTTTAATTACCCGTGAGCGGACAGGTCACCATACAATGAAGCAGTAGGAGTAAATCATCATCAGCTGTTGGGCCCTGCTGTGGTGCTGTGTCTTCCAGCACTGCTACTGATCCAAGAAGTGGGTGGAGAGCAGGGATACCCCTTCATCCATAAAGAAGTGAGAAAATAGGGGAAATAAATGAATATTGGATGGGTGAGGGGTGGGCACATGCCTTGCATGGCCACCTCCCTTACAAAGGAGAAGAGTCCTTTTAGTGTATACATATACACACACATACTGGAGAAGTTTAAATGTCTCAGAGTAAGGTAGGGTTAACAAGGATGGATAGTGAGAAATGAGGCGAGGAGGAGAGCGGGGATGGAAACGTAAACTGGCTGATAGGGCCAATGAAAAATTATTGAGATGGTTTGGACATGTGTAAAGAATGAGTGAAGAAAGATTAGCAAAAGAGGTGTGGAAAGCAGAGGTGGATGGATGGGGTTGAAAGGGGCTTTGAGCAAGAGGGATGTCTGTTGAGCAAGGAAGGGAGAAGGCAGGGATAGTGGTGAGTGGAGGACAGTTATGTATAGATGATATTTTGATACAATCTGAAGGAATTTCTCCCCATCTTTATTTTCTCCATGATGGGGTGGGGAAGAGGAGGTGCCGTGACAGTGAAGCGGCCCAACTGTGGATGTGCTATCTTGCTGCATTGCTTTTGACCCAGGCAGTGGGTAAGAGATAGATGATTTCATCCATGTGGAGCTAAGATAATAGGGAAACAAGAGTGGTGGGTGGGAGTGGGAGCATACCCTGACTTGGCTACCTTCCTTATAAGAGGGAAGAAGCTCTTGGTATATTGGTGTGTATATACATATGTATACATACATATATATATGTGTATATATATATATATATATATATATATATATATATATATATATATATATGTGTGTGTGTGTGTGTGTGTGTGTGTGTGTGTATTTAATCAAACACTTTTAACATCAAACGACCCTTTTCAGAGAGGGCTAGTAAGCCCCTCATTAGGAGCAACTTTTTGAAGCAGGGAATTTAATGTAGTATGCCCTAATTACAAACTCACTCCACCAAGCAGATTTAAACTGCTTCTACTCCTGACTTCTTGCACATGAAAATCTACTGCTACTAATACCAAGAGTGAGAGAGAGAGAGAGAGAACTAGTGAGTGAGGGGAGGCTATGGACTAGGACTAGATGTTATAAAGTATTAATTAAACAAAGGATTAGTAGTCTCATACATCTAAAAATACTTCAAAGTCTTCTTCAGAATCGGAACTGTACTTCGTGTGATCCTCTTTCTTGAAACGAAACTTGAAGAAAATAGGTTTGGGTTCCTCCTCTTCGTCATCAAACTCGAAATGACTACTTGTTGGCGAACTCAGGGTGGAAGAGCTTACGCTTCCCCGTCGAGATCTGAAATGTACCAAAAAACGACTAAAAGAGACTGAGCACATATATAAAAATAAGCAATGTCTATGTAATCAAATCTAAATCAAGTACATGTAAAGTTCATATATATACATATTGTTGCAAACTATTTCTGCTGACAAGATCTATGATAGTTTTTTATTTGCATTCATAACGTTAATATAAGAAATTGGAGATCAATCAATCCCAGTTTGATTCCAGATAGAAATTTATCTCCAGATTTTTTACAACACCTGGTGAAAGAAATTTTCACTTTTTTAACATTACATACATACATATACCAAGGGCTTTTTCCCCCCTTACATGGGAGGCAGTCAAAGTCAAAGGCATAAATCCACTCCCACCCATTTCATCTCCACATACTCCTCCCATTCATCACCCCTTCCTCTTTTCTTGGTTCTTCCTGGATGATGGGTCATCCCTGCATCTCTCCCACCGCATTGGGTCAGAAGCAATGTAGCAAGACACAGCACATCCACAGCAAGGCCACTTCATTTAATCAGTGCCCCCCCCCCCTGTCCCCTCTATGCAGAAAAAGATGACAGGGATATAACACTTTGGGCTGCATCAAAATATCACTCACACATACTATCTAACCCCCCCCCCAGTCCCTTCCATGTGTCAGTCATCCATACACAACCATTCTCCATTCACCCCTATCTTCATCTCATCTCATCCTTGGTTTCCCCCTCATGTTCACTCCTTCCAGCTCTGCCTTCCACACTTCTTTTACTAATCTTTCTTCACTCATTCCTTCCATGTGTCCAAACCATCCCAATATTTTCATCAACCGTATCTCCCAACTCCTTTTCCACCCCTGCTCTCCTCACATCCCATTTCTCACTCTATCCAGCCTAGTAACCCCTACCATACTTCTCAGACATTTCATCTCAAACACATTTAAACTCTTTCTCCCTTATGTTCCAAGTTTTTGTCCTGTACAGTGCTGTTGGCACAATCATTCCTTCATACAATCTCCTCTTAGCATCCATTCCCAAATGTCTATTTCTCATTACACTTTTCAATTCCCCAAGGCATTTACTTTCTTCTCTCAATCTACATCCTACCTCCCCTCCACTCCTCCCTTTCCTGCCACATTCATCCCCAAGTATCTAAAGCTATCCACTTCCTCCAGCCTCTCTCCCTTAATATTCACTTCCAATTTGCTGCCACCCTCTCCTTTGTACATTTCATCACTTTACATTTACCCACATTTATCTTCAACTTCCTTCTTTCACACACCTTCCCAAACTGTCACTAACTTCCTTTATTCCTCCTCTGATCCTACATTTTTTATTACTTTACTTAAATCAGTTAAAGTAAAAGTTAAGCCTTCAAATGTCATACAATGTGAAAAAAGCATGGAAACTGCACATTTCTTCGTCAAAGTCCTTAACAACTAAAAGTTATTACAAGACAGATTATATCAAAATTCAGTTTTATGCAATGGATTTTTTAATAACTGAAATCAAATTGTATGTATTTCTAGCTCAGAGGAGAGAAAACTGTGAGGGAATGATTTTGTATTTCTAAACCAGGAAACTGGTAACAGTCAGGAGAACGGGCTGGGATTTAAAAAATAATTTCATCACTGAGAAACTGCAGTAACAGCCAGGAGAACTGGCAGGGAGTGCATAAAGAATTTTGTTACTAAGAAACTTCAGTAATAGCCAGGTAATGGAAAATTCTGGTTAGAGATTACAAGGCATGAATGGCTTTGTCATAAAATAGGACCAGGCATCAACTAAATAGAGTAATACATTGACTAAGCACCATGACAAGATATACACAGGGCAGTGAGATGCAGGGCTGACTAGTCATCCAGGAGGAGCCAAGATAAGAGGGAAGGAGGGGTGGGTGGTGGTGGCTAGGAGTAGAGTATGTGGGGATGGTATGGGTGGGAGTGGTTTTTATGCCTTTGTTTTCTGGCTACCTCCCATGTAAGTGGGAGAAAGCCTTTGGTATATGTATGTACATACATACATACACTAAGGCTTTTTCACCCTTTCCATCCCTAAATACACTCCACTCCCCTCTATCCTCTACCATCCCTCCCATCTTGGCACCTCCTGGATGATGGGTCATCCCTGCATCTTGTCCACTGGCCTGGGTCAGAGGCAGTGTGTATATATGTATAAAAGCCTTAGAAGGGGTAGGGAGAGGATGGGGTAAATTAAGGTAAAGAGACACTGAAAGGACAAGGGAAGTGAGAAGTTAAGGAAGGTCACATGGCCAGGGCATGTGTTAGCCTTCAAAATCTTTTTCACCTTGACAATTACTCATGGTGCCATGCTGAACATGCCCTTCTGTTGTATAATTCTCTATATGACCCTCATATATCTGCTGCTCCCAGACACTTCTTTATACTGTCAATTTCACACCCTTATTGCAGTCCATTAGGAAATTGGTATTATCCTGGTGTTTTGAATATTTTTGCAATCCTTGTTTTAGGTCATGTGACATTTCACCTATGCAAGACTCCCTTACATAGAATATTCTAGATCAATCACTTCCCTGGTCTCTTTCGCAGAAGACCTGCAGCTTTCGGGTAATTGGCAAGAGCCTCACAGAATCTTGTAAATATTAGACTTGATGTCTTTCTTTTCTTACACTTTTGTATTTTTTTTCTTTATCTTCTAAGTTTGGCACACCACTTTTATGGTGCTAGCTTTAAGCACCCAAGCAAGAGTTGAGGGTAGCACTGCTGGTCAGAAGTGTAATCCTAAGAGATAGATGGAATAGTAGGAAGGTGACAGAAACTACAGCGGAGAAATGATATTGGAAACTTGTATCTAATGGGCAATGATGATAGTAAACACAGTGTTTAAGAAGAAAGACAAATGTAAGTATACATGAACCAGGATGGTGATAAAAAAGGGTGTTAATGGAGTACTTCATGGTACCCATTCACATACAAATAAAGTTCTACAACTTTACATTACACTACTTACATACATATCGCAGCAAATCAAGATGACATGCACATAATTCTTTAGCATACTAAAATCCAGCATTAAAACCAAACCTTGTTCGAGGCGGAGATCTGTGGGCAATGGTATATCTCGGTGCCTTTCTACGTGGTACATAACTCTCTGATTCCTCATCTTCAGTCCTAGGCCTTTTGGTTGGAGGTTTTTTATTATTTACTGCTATGTTTCCTTTTAATGTTGTCTCTTTGAAATCTTTAAAGTCTTTCATTAAAGCAGCAATCTGTTAAAAAACAGGGTACACTTTATCAAGTACACATAAAATATCTATGGTACAGTATTGTGTAATAAGGAGTGAATCATGTGAAAACTACTCTGTACATTGAAATTTTCCAAAGAAAATTTAGAGGGTCCACTGCTCAAACAATGGCACTTTTTATCCCTTTTTTCTTATCAATTTCTAATTCATCCCTCATTTATATATATGTGATGAAGATGAGATGGATGGATGGGGTGAAAGGGGCATTAAGGAAGAGGGGGATGTCTGTCAAGCAGGGAAGGGAGAGGGCAGGAGTGGAGAATGGCTGTGTATAGATGATACCATGATGCAAGGGAGTGATTATGTATGAATGATATTTTGATGCAGCCCAAAGGGATTTCTCCCTGTTTGCTATTTCGTACATGAGGGGGCAGAGGGGTGTTGCCAATTAAGTGAAGCAGCCTTGCTGTGGATGTGCTGTCTTGCTGCAGTGCTTCTAACCCAGGGCAGTGGATGGGACACTGGGATGACCTGTCATCCATGAGAAGCTAAGATGTGAGGAAGGAAAAGGTGGAGGATGGGAGTGGACTGGGTGGAGTGTATATACACATATACACACACACACACACACCTATACACATACATACTGTTCAATGTTCATGGCCTGGCCCCTCCCCTGCTCCTGTTTTTATGCAAAAATGTCACCATACAGTTGATCTTCCCTGATCTTGGGAGATGGAATTGCTTGCCAGGGAAAGGTATCTAACACACACCTCTATACTTGTTCCCCCCATTCTTATATTTATCTATTTTCTTTTTTTACATCATCATTCATTATCCAACATAATCCTCTAAGGAGTAGTTACAAATGAGAACATCTTGAAGGAATTTGATTCACATGGGATGTCCCTCATCATCATATCTTCCCATGACCCACAATCACCCTTCTTCCCTCCCCCAACACTCTACTGCCTTCCTCCCCCCCCATGACTTTATTTCTCCCTTCACCCAGCCCTTAACACCTTCCATATCTCCTATCCACATCTATCTGATAATACGCAACAGGTGACTTGAAGTCAACTGTTTCCAATTGACATTCAACTGCCTGCTTGTTATTGTGACTCACAGACGAGTTCTGTTTCTTGACGCTGCATACAAATTATGTAATGGTGATCTTATAGAGGAGGGGAACAACAATAGGTTCACCCATCAATACTTCCTAACACACCTGTAGGTAGTATCCTATTACCATAGGATGTCATCAATTACCACGGCTTCATTTACAACCATCCTTAACCCTTATGTACAAATATTTCTCCTACAGAAACTCTATGTACATATATAACTATCAGTCACTAGATTTCAACTATATCTCAACACTGGGAGCTGTGGGTCTCCTGCAAGAGCTGGGGCACTGGATCAATTGACTGCATCTTAACATAAAATAGGGAATATTTCAAAACTACAATTATTGACACTTGGAGAATAATTACATTAGTTGTGAACATAGTACAAAAAGACTTGTTGGAGGGAGGGGGAGGGAGGGAGGGGGAGAGAGAGAGAGAGAGAGAGAGATATATATATATACATATATATATATACATACATACATACATATACCAAGGCTTTTTTCCCCCTTACAAGGGAGGTAGCCAAAAAGGGAAAGGCATAAAAACACTCCCACCCATTTCATCCCCAAATACACTCCACACCCCTCCCACCCTTCCTCTCATCTGAGCACCTCCTGGATGACGGGTCATCCCTGCAGTGAGGACTTTTGGTATTTCAGGGGAATTTTTTTGTGCATGTTAAAAAACAGTACAATATGCAGTTGTGAGCTTCTTTGGTAAAAGTACAAAATATCACACAAACTGAATGAATGCTTTCATTAACAAGCTCTGCATGTATCATTTTTCTATATATAAAGATTTTCTGCCAAAAGTAGTTAAGCAATTACAGTACAGTACTTGTCAATAAACTGTGCACCATTTCCTATGGAGTGCACACTATTCTGGTGGAAAAAGGAAAACCTTGAACTAGCCATTATTCTTAACAGATGTCTGCACCTTTCATGTTTTCTGTGAAAACACAAGATCTGGCAACATCATAAGTATATCAACTGCATACAATCAGTAATGGTTTGTACTTGATAGAAGACACCTATCTTGCTCCAGAGCACTCATGTTAATGCATTACTTTTCCATCTTTGTGGCTCTCACACACAATATATACATATATATATATATATATATATTATATATAACAATAATAAATAAATACACAAGTAAAATCAATAAAATAAATCTATATAACAATCTACACCAGTGATAAAGTTTCATGCAGCAATTAGTCTTGGGTAAATATACCTTAAGCTACCCTAAAAAATCTGGCACCATCATTTCCTTGTCATCTGCAGGTAGTGAAGAGACATAAAGGAATCCATATGAAGTATTGAAGTAAAAAAAGTATATTATATTTCATTGTAATATTTCCCTGCTTACCCATGCAAATTTATTCAGAGGTGTGCACTTTATCAACAAGTACAGTATACTAAAACTTGCAGATCTTCCTATTCATTTAATACCACAATTTCAAACAAGTGTACTAATACAAATGTACCCTCCTAAGTATGTGGCAACATGTCCCCTCAGGGTTACAGATCGATTGGTACATATATTCAGAAAGAAAAATAATTAATCATTGTCTTAGTTTTCATTCAATGGAAAACCCACACCAGTACAGTGGCTGGCAATGGTCCTTTGGCCATGAACCAGATCTCTCTGGGAAGAAAATTTGGACCGTTTTCCATGTTGTGTTTGTGGGGAACCGTTTCAATGTCACTGGCTTAACATCTTCAATAGGAGTCAAATGTTTGTGCGGAGCATCAGATGCCTGATGTACGATGATGCATCACATTACTCACATTATAAAACACAAGTCACTGATGATTTACTTGTTCTCTTTCCCTCTGAGAAATAACAAACACAGAAAACGTGATTGAGCCAGTTCACAGAATTCGAGGGGTCACTCAGCTATAACTACAAAGTAAACATAACCAGGATGCCAAAGCTAGCACCCTAGTATACCCACTTGCACCCAGTGACAGTTACGTGGGTGTCATAGTCTGGAAAAGGTTAAAATGGTAAGGGAGGGCAGCAGTCCCTGGTTGTCTGCTTTTCATGTGTGACAATTTTCTGGAAATATAGTTGGAGCTAATAAAAGAGAATCTTGGGCTCAGTCTGGAGACTGTGTGCCAGTCCCTCAAGACTCCCAGTTTTTTGTTTTTTTTTTCCCCATTACCAGGGAGGTAGCAAAGTCAAAAGGTGTATACCCACTCCCACTCCTTTCATTCCCATCCACCACATTTCACCCCTCTCATCTTAGCTTAAAATTTTATGCTTTAAATGTTAAAACAATAAAAATATCACAATCTGTGTGTGTGTGTATGATTCACCATGGTCTTGGATCACATGTTGGACTCATGATCGACAGCTATCATTCTCCCAGAGGAGCCCAGGGTAATGCTGTGACCTCACAAACAACATGCACACAACTCCTTGCCCATGAGTTGGAGTGCCTGCTTGTAGTGCAACAATGCTGAAATTATTTCAGTCCTGGGTGGGAATTGAACTTGGACCGATGGAATAAGAGTTGTGGATGGTACCACTGTGCTGTCAAGCTGTGCATGTGTTTAATCCATGAAACACATGCAACTTCAACCTCTTGTACAGAACAAAATAACGGTGGTTTTTGCTATTCAAACCTTGCAGTAGAACAGATAGGCCTAAAATGCAATGAGAAGAAAATGGAAATTATGAAACTAAGTAGAAATGGTAATTATACACCAGTAGAAGAGCAAGCTGGATCGCTAAGTGTGATGAAAGGGGATAAGTTCAAGTACCTGGGGTCCATTGTCAATGAGAGAAATGAACTGGACATATAAACAAATGAACAAATAGCTGTAGGAAAGATGTTAATATGCCCTGGCATCAGTAATAAAGTCAGACCATCAGCAGAAGAACTAAGATAAGAACATATAACATTGTAATAAAACCAACAGTCCTGTATGGATGTGAGACATGGACACTGACAAGAGAGAAGAGACTTGAAATTTTTTAAAAACAATATTCTGAGAAGAATCCTTGGCCCAGTATATGATGAAGAAGAAGGGAGATGGAGACAAAGACCTAACAGAGAAATTAGAGATCAGACCAGACAACCATACATTCAGGATGAAGTACGGGGAAGAGGAGCAGGGTGGGCTGTACACTGCATCCGAATGGAGGTAGACGGGCTACCAAGGAAGGCAATGAAAGGAGTACAGGGCAGATGACTATTAGGGAGACCCAGGTACAGATGGATGAATGAAGTCAAGGATGTGGAGATGGGTGGCACCAAGTGAGGACTGGAAAGAATTGGCAGAGGATAGAACCATCTGGAGAGGCATAGTGAAAGCAGTCAAGGGCCATCCGGCCTGACAACCAACAGAGTATTAGACAAAAATACTACATCAAATCCTTCATTATCCAAAATCCATGGGACTTTCATATCTTTGGTTGATGGGATTTTTTGGTAAACTGGGAGAAATCTTATACAATGACCTTACACTAACACTTACACGTGTATAAGAATTACTGTATTTCACATTTACCTGTAATATCATCATTATTATATATACTTTATCTTTATATATTTTTTGCCTTTTTTTTTTTTCTTTGTTTATTGTCTAATCACTGCCCTCCATCACTTCTTCAGCAATAGTGGATATAAGTGAAGAAGTGAAAGGATAGTGGCTAGCTTGGGGTGGCCTAGGCCCGATGGGAGAGAATTCCAAGGCATCACGTGATGTGTTTACTTTTATGTGCATAGTTGTTGGTGTAGAGCTAAAGTTTTTCCTGACTTAGGCTTAAAGAAGTTTCTTATGTCAGACTGATGAATAGCTCAACATTGACGATTTCAGACACCATGATATTCAGCCCCTTTTTGCAGCAATTCTTAGGTGGTGTAGGCTGGGCATTTTCCCATGAACTTGATTAAAACTTGCAGAGCACTGTCAACTTCTTTCCAGCCATAGTATTTGTATCTCTTCCTTTTCACTATTGGAATCAGATGATTAATTGTCGTTTTTGTCAGTAAGAGAAAGCACAGCAGTGATCAGTTCTTGGTCAGAAAATAATTCACAGGTATTTGTAAGGATATTCTGATTGGCCTCCATACACTGCTTGATTTTATCAGCCTTTAACAAACTGAGCTTCCTGATTCAGTGCCTTTTCATAAACCTATTGATCCATCCTAGAGAAAATTCATACTTTTCCTTAACCTTGTGAATATGATTATGAATATGTAAGCATCATGAGCCACGAATGGGGTATACAGGGATGCTGGTGTTGGCTTCCTGATTATATTTATTTTGTAGCTGAGTGACCCCCGTATTCTGTGAACAGGCTTGATCACATTTTCTGTAATGTTATATTTATTCAGTGTGAAAGGAAATGAGTATAACAGCAGTAACTTTATATTTTGTAATGCATCATTGTACATAGGGGTGTGCTGATGCCAATACCAATGCAGATTCCTATTTACCATTAACTGCCAATACCAATGCAGATTACTATTTACCATTAACTGCCAATATTCCCTCCTAGGTGCTGATGCCGATACAACTTTATATAATTACAGTATATCAGTTTTTATATAAAGTAATCAAACTATGATTTTTACTTGCTTTATAACCTATGTAGATTTATAGATGCCAGTCACTGAGCTGTTGGACAATAATGACTGAATGAACTTAATGAAGTGCTTATTGATTGACCACTTTATGATTAATTATTGATGTATTATTGTATTATTTCCTATTGGTTGTAAAAGAGGTTAAAATTTACCTATTTCATAGATTTTCATGTAACTCCTAACTTCAAGTAATTTTAATCATTTAATGCATGGTTTTAGCAAAACACATGTGCAGAATGTAAAATTTATTGATCAAGTTCTTAATCCTAACTTAAAAGTTAAATCTAACCCAGTCTCTACTACCTAATATTTGACTCCAGGAATGTGGGAAATGGCATCGGCATCAGCAGTTTTTGCTGATGCCGAATACCATTCTCACACACACACACAGAGGAGGAGGAGATGGAGGAGAAAAAGAAGAAGAAGAAGATGATGATTCGTGTGATGCTGATTCACCAAAAAGTGCTGATTCTTGTCAATGCTGATTAATCAGCACACCCCTAACCGTGCATCAGGCAACCTGATATATGCACAAATATTTTACTTGTATTGAAGAGGTTAATTTCCATGAGTTCATGAAGCTTGTGAGCCTTTTCAATAATGACAGGCCCAGTCATTGGACAACCATTGGCCTTTTTCACTAGGAACCATTCATACAGTACTTCATCCAGTTTTTCAAACTTTGCATCCTTTTAGAGTACAGTGCTTTTCAATGTATGGGTAACATCAGAGTTCACAATAAATTTCATGAGTTTGTCTCTTTGCCTTCAGATGTCATACATGGTGGTTGTACTAACATTGTAAGTTTTCATCAGTACACTTCTATTTACACATTGTTCCATTTTTCTATATATTTCAATTTTTTTTTTTACTGTTAGCATAACCCTTTATCATTTTGTTCACCATCAACTGATGGTTTAACAGGAGCCATGGTGGTAGTTATAGATGATAAATATAGTGATCCTGGAATGCTATAGTGAGCACGTACACAGTGAAAGCATGGTGGGAACTGGAGAAGGGGGTGGCTGCAACCTGCAGGTTGGTAGTATAAACATGTGGATGGCACGAAAAACATCCACTAAATTCGGATTTTCAGTTGGATCACAAATGTATTGATAAATTAATTTAGAAGTCTCATAAAAACCTACATTTAATCACTACTTACATAAATTTGGAACATGGTTAAACAGGGTTTTAATGTTAATAAATTACAGTTGCTAGGTTAATTAAGTTGCCATATTTACTGGGTTGACACTACTTCCTGATGCTTTCAAATATCTAAATCTTCCAACTCTGATGCACTAGATTTTCTGGCTAATGCTAGACATACTAAAGGTCAGAGTGCACAATGAGAAAGACTTTTTCATAACCCAAAGAGAGCATTGCTGACCATTTCCACATAACATTTTTGTTATCAAACTTGAATTTAGGCAACAAAAAACTATCTTTCAACTCTGAATAAATCATCTGCATTTCAAAAACAGATTCAAATATCACTGGAAGCCTTCTGAAGTGTGACATATGAGTAGACAAACATCAGTATTTACACTCCATTGTTAAACATTGAATTTATTGAATAGCTGTGAATTTTTTTAAATAAATTATAGCCTAAACTTTCTCACAGCTATTCACTGTTTCACGATGGCATGTAAATTGCAATGTTTGGCTACTTGCATGTCACATACATATAAACACCAAGGTTTTTTTCCACATTACCAAGAAGGTAGCAAAAAAGAAGGCATAAAACCATTCCCACCCATTCCATCCCTAAATACACTCCACCCCACTCCACCCTATCTTAGCACCTCTTGGATGATGGGTCATCTATTGCACCTTGTCCACTGCCCTGGGTCAGAGGCAGTGTCACACTTTTGAAAATTCACAATGATAGCTGAAGCTGTTTTTGAAGTGCAAACGATTAATTCAGAGTTGATTTTGTTGTTGTTGCCTAAATTAAATTAAATTGCCATATTCACTGGGTTGACACTGTACTTCCTAAATCCAAGTTTAGTAGCAAAAATATTTAATGGAAATGGTCAGCAATGTTTTTTTATTTACCTTGGTTGGAATTCCGAAAAAATGTCTCCAATTGTGCATTCTGACCTTTAATTATGGCAATCCTTCTTCAGAAATTGTAATTAATTTCATCATCTTTAAATTAGTTAAGATGTACACCACAGCTGATGTATGGTTCTGGGATGTTATTATGAAACATGATATGGTTTAATGTCACAAACTCCCCCCTATCGAAAGGCTAGGAAGGTGCCCCTCACAGAGGACTTGGTAGCGTGGAATTTAATGAACCATGCCCTTAGTTCAACTTCGCCGGTGGCAGCATTCAAACCGCCATCCCCTTGACCTTCACCGCAAGTAATGATGCCCTAATGTACATTTATTTCTAAAACTTCTTTTTCTGTATTCTTCTTTAGACTTGTATCCAACTCACTGCCATCCTCTAACCTTGTACATTTCATCACCTTGCTTTTACTCACCTTCAGCTTCAACTTTCTTCTACTACATACCTTCCCAAGTATGTAAGGGGTTACAAGGTTGGATAAGAGTGAGAAATGAGGTGAGGAGGAGAGCAGGAGTGGAAAAGATGACAGACAGGGCTGATGAAAGATTATTGGGGTGGTTTGGACACATGGAAAGAATGAGTGATGAAATATTAGTAAAAGAGGTGTGGAAGGCTGAAGTAGAGGGAGTGAACTTGAGGGGACAACTGAAGATGAGATGGATGGATGGGGTGATGGGGGTGTTGAGCAAGAGAGAGGGCAGGAGATAGGGATGAGTGGAGAGTGACTGTGTATAGATAATACTGTTATGCAAGCAAGGGAGGGGTAGGGGATGGGAGTGTGTGTAAATGATATTTTGATGCAGCCCAAAGGGATTTCTTCCAATTTTCTCTTTTTCTGAACAAGGGGGGTTGCTGATTAAGTGAAGCAGCCTTGCTGTGGATACACGGTGTCTTGCTACATTGCTTCTGACCCAGGGCAGTGGGCGGGATACTGGGCAGACTCATCATCCATGAGGAGGTAAAATGAGAGGGAGGGGGGAAGGGTGGTGAATGGAAGTGAAATGGGTGGGAGTAGGTAGCTGCCTTTGACTTGGCTACCACCCTTATTTGAGGGAAAAAGCTCTTGGTATATATAGCTCCTCATGATATGTTAATGTCTTACACATCTCTGCCAGATCATATTCCTCAACAGGTTCATCAAACTGGTCTTTTACCCAATGAATTGAGGTTCCTCAAACATGAACAAAATCATGTGACACCATTGGATCAGCCAAAACAACACTCCTAAAAAGGCTACAATTCTTCACTATGTACGGAATTTCTATAAATTTTCTAAAAGCTGCTTACCAGGTCTTGTCGTTCTTTGATGTTCTTCTCCCGAATAAGTTCATATTCACTAAGTTCCTTAATTCCAAACATTGTGAAGGAATTCTGGTTTCCACCCTTTATCTGAAAGCAAACATTCATCACCATCAGTAAAAATTTTAAAGATGCTTGACATCCTATAATGAAAAACATGCATACATATACCAAAAGGCCCATTACCCCTTACGAGTAGAGTGCCATTCAAAGCATACACCCATCTGATGTCCTCTCATCTTAGCTCTTTGTGGGTGACAGGTAATCCACGACTCGTCAGGAATAAGTTCCAATAGAGATGTTTTTGGACTCAAAAATACAGCTGCTACTACCAACTATAAACATTACCAGGGGTTGCTACTTTAATGAATTTAGTACTCTGAGAGTTGCATGGCTAGAATAATTTTTTTTCAATAAAAAAAATTAGGCTTATTGAAGCTGTATCAAAATTAGTTCTTTAGAATGTTTATTATATAGGACTGATCTAAATGAAGCTGAAAAATTTCCCCAATTTTTTGGGGGGAATAATTTACTACAGGTCATTCCTGCTTCCCACCCACTGCCTGGGTTGAAAGCAAGGCAACAAGACAACACATCCACAGCAAGGATGTGATTCTTGAGATAATTGATTATACTTTGATATCAAAATAGGGATATATTGCTTGTGCACATACTCTTTATTTCGGGGTTTAATTAGCCCTTTCATCAACTGACACAGTTATGTAGCTTTGCTGATGCACACAATTGTTGTAGATATCCAAAATGACCTAACCATTATTAAATATTTGGGACAGTCACCAATATCATTTGTTGGAAGCGTTATATTCTCTACATCCCCTGCCCACTCATCAGAGCAGACAAGAAGAAATCCCTTATGGCTGTACCATCTTCAATTCTATTCAAAGCTAACCTTTAGTCATACCCTCCTGCCCTAACCCTTCCCTACTACAGACATCTCTCATCCATCAAATGCCCCTTTTATACGACCCATCTACCACACTTTTGAGCTTCTACATCCTTTGCTTTCTCAACTCTTTTTACTGGTCTTTCTTCACTCATTTTTTCCATATGTCCAAACCTTCCGAGTATTCTCTGATCAATCCTATTTGCCAGCTCTCTTTCTATCCCTACTCTCTACCTTACCTCCACATTTCTCACTTTATCCATCCTTATGACCCCTACCACACTTCTGAAACCCTTCCTCTAAAAGACATTTAGGTTCTCCCTTTCCACCTCCTTCAAATTCTAGTGTATGATCTATACAGTGTCATGAGAACTATCTCTGACTCATACAGCCTTTTCTTTTACATTCAGAGGGGTAAAACACCATGAAAATGTAGAAAATCATACAAATGGGATTAAGATATTAAAAACCAAACACCCCTTTGCAAATTAAGTTGAATAATATATAACAATAATTGCCACAGTTATCTGTGACTGGAAACCCAAATCCTCAGAAAAATTTGAAATACACATCAGTGTACTATGATAATTCGTCCCAGTCCTGCAGTGGCTGACAATGACCCCTGAACCATCCTACAGATATCTCTTGAAAGAAAATACTGTTGTCTGTGTCATATTCATGTGGGACGGTTTCTATATGTCACTGGCTTATAATCTGATGTGAGGAACAACTGTTGGTTGTCATCTTTCTTCAATTGAAAAGCCGGAGGAGATACTGATGAATTTGATAAAGAGACCTTGAGCCTGGTTCAAAGGGTGCACCTCCACATGAGGTGAGGTTTTTTGTAAGTTGTTAACATCAGGATGATTATTCTCTCACATTAATATCGCAGGGCAATTGCAAGTAGGTTCCTATCATTAGTCCTATCAGTTTGAAAAATAATTACCCCACCTCACTTGTGACATTTGCTTAATGCCATACATAGTTCAAAACTAAAACAATGGCCGTAAAAAATAAATAAATAAATAAAAATAAATGTCCTATGATAGAATTTAAAAAATACTGGCTGACCAGAAATGAAAATTTACAAAAATGCCCTTCAGGGCATATCCATTTCCAAGTTTTCCAATACACTACCCAAATTGCTTACCATCTCATTACGAGAATAAATTGTTGAAACTTATAACGGATTAATTATATCTGGCTACAACTAAATTAACGATAAAATATAAATGAAAATACATAGTTTAATAGTTAAACTTAAACTGCATAGCAGCTAATCCCAATTTCAATACTTTAGTACTTATTTATATTTGCTTACAAATCAAATTAAACAAATTTTGCAGATATCCCAATATTCATAAATATGACTTCAAACTCTTAGTAATACAACACACATAAAAATTGGTTTATCGCCCCTGCAAAAGTATGAGAACTGGATTTAAAGGGCTGAGCAAAGTCAAGTGGGAAAAATGATTAGTATTCTGAACCATTATTCCAACTGCCGTAAGTGCTACAAATGCATCTATATAATTACAGCAGCTCGTCATCAGACTGAATACCTATGAACAATGTAAGTATTTCAAATACTAAAATCATTACCTAATTAGTCCAGAACTTGGGTTTTTAATGTAAACACTCAACCAGTCGATTCCTGATGCTCGGTACAAGCGTCCAAGACTTCCCGCCTTTTCTCACCAGGTATACTTACTAACATTATAACATAAATAATGTTAAAGAAACAGAAAAGTAAATTACTATATTTCTTATTATCTTTTAAATAATTTTTTATTCTTTTGATAAGTGTATAAAGTAAGTTTCAACTTACTGTGGGATTAATTTTCCTGACTGGTAGATTGAAGTCTAACGACTGTTTGTAGTAGTAGTAAGTGTAACGCCCGGGTGATTCTAAATGTCTGAGAGTTTCAGTTCTGATGCCATTTAGATTTACCGGCGTCTTAATTAATGATGTAAATAGTGCAATTGGCCAAATGTCGGTGTCTGAGTGAGGTCAACTTTTTATTTCAACTTAAGTAAACTAATGTAAATGTATATATTTTTCAACCGTAAACTAATTGTAAATGTAACGCTCGGGCGATTCTAAATCGTCTGAATGTTTCTGTTCTGATGTAGTTTAGATCTAATTAGTTTATATCTATATACCAAGAGCTTTTCCTCCCTTATAAGGGAAGTAGCCAAGTCAAAGGCACGTACCCACTCTCATCAATTTCATTTCCTCCCTCTCATCTTGGCTCTTCATGGATGAAAGGGCATCCCTGTAGCTCGCACATTGCCGTGTCTGAAGCAATGTAGCAAGACAGTAAGGTCACTTCACTTAATCGGCGACCCTTCCTTTCTGTCCCCTCATGCAAACGGCATCAACAAGATACTGAGAAATTAGTTTTAAGATTATATTATCTTTGGTTGTTACAATTCAGATAAACCAAGGCAAACACTTGATAACAAATATAGTAGCAAAAAAGAATATAAGAATCACTATCCGGGAGCTACGTTAACTGATGTCTCGGTTAATGATGTTGATAGTGTAATTGGCCAACTATCAGTGTCAGAGTGGAATTGGATTTTAATTTAAACTCAAGTAAACTTAAGTAAATCTAAATGACATCAGAAATGAAACAGACTAGAATCGCCGTGTGCTATCGGGTTGTCCTGGGGTTCTAAACAATGTTTATTGCCACGAAGATATTCGCACGCGCTCATTGTTGAGAGTGGTTGTGCCTTATTATTTTCTGATTTTTTGAAATCCTGCTAATATGTCTAAATGAAAGTGTACTACAGTACAACAGACTTGGGTGGCATTTTAACAAATGCTGGGAGAAACGGTAAGCACTGATATCGAGGGAACAATAAATAAATTAATAAAATAAATAACTAAAAAATAAAAACATCAACTACGAGGGGTGATCAAAAAGTAATGACAGTGATACCATATATTTTCACGGTACAGAGGTAAATCCAAATAGTGGCCTACATTCCTTCAAAGTACTCCCCTCCTGCCTCTATGCAACGTTCCATCCTATTTCGCCACTTCATGAAGCACTCACGGTACTCAGAAGCCGATATACCTCGTAGCTCTGAATTGACTGCTCGCGCCAGATCTTGGATGCGATGAAACAGCTTCCCTGCGATCGCACCCTTGATCTTTGGAAACAACCAAAAATCACAGGGAGCAAGGTCAGGCGAGTAGGGTGGGTGGGGGAGAAGTGTGATCCCCTGCTGCTCCAGGAACTGCACAGTGAGGCGAGCTTTGTGGGGGGCAGCAAAAGGCGCGATCGGCGACGGGTTGGTGCAGTCTTGGCCTGATATTCCAGGACTCGAGGAAGGACGTGATCAGTGTAGTACTGGGCTGTGATAGTACACTGTTGAGGCATTACATCCACACACATTGGTCCTTGTGAATTGAAGAAGATGGTGAAAAGGCGCTTCCTGCTGCGAAATCCTTCCTTCAGAATCTGAGGTCGAGGTTCTTCATCACTCAACCACACCATGTTAGACTGCTTGTCTCTGGTGGTGAAGAAAGATATCCAACACTCATCTCCGGTAGCTACATCTGAGAACAGTTTCGGACCATTTGGCTCGAATTCAGCCAGCCATAGACGACAAATCCGCACCCGTTCGCTCTTCTGCTCTTCCGTAAGCAAATGAGATATCCATCGAGCACACTTCTTCCTCAGCCCTAAGTGTTCATGCACGATGTCATGTGCGCTCCCATAACTGACACCGAGCTCCAAGGATAAGAATCGAAGAGTAACAGTTGGATCTTCGTCAATGATGGCCCGCGCACGGACCGTCGTTGCTTCGGTCACGGATGTCCGAGGGCGGCCAGGACGATGATCATCTTCTAGCTGCAATTTTCCGGCTGCGAAAGCTCGAATCCAGCGGGAAACAGTTTCCAGTGATGGAGTAGACTCGGGAAAAACTTGCAACAATTCCTCTCTGATCTCCGTTGCTTTTATCCCGAGTTTCCACCTTGTGAATGTGTAGAATCTGCAGCCTTCTTTCGAAAAATCCATGTTTCCGGTTAGAGAGGCAAACCAACAATGACGCAATCGCACAGCGCAACGATAAAATGTAAGCTAGACAAACAGCGACAAGCTCAAACATGTAACAACAGACAACACTTGCTGCCCCTTGCTCCCCGCCCCCCCAACACTTATAGTCTCTCAGCTACGAGTCCGACTGTCATTACTTTCTGATCACCCCTGGTAATAAATAAATAAAAACGCAGACATTAGCAGAAACAATTGAAGAGAGAGGATACATACAACAACAGATATTTAATGTCGATACAGGACTTTTCCGGAAACGTATGCCATCCAGAAGTTACATTGAAGTGTTATCACACTGAGCAATATTTTCCTTCGATTGTTGGGGCAGATTTGTAGCCGCAGTTTTCGGGAAGGAATCTGATATACTGGAGGTGGATGGTACCACTGATGAATTGGAGGATCATGATAACGCCTTAAGGAAAAATCTGCGTTGCTTGGTTTTAAAGTTGCAAAAGATCGACTGACATTATCGTTTGGATGAAAAGTATTTTGGTATTTAAAATTAAAACCAATGCTAGTTTATCGAACATAAAATCCTAAGCCTAAGTAAGGGATCTTATAATGCGCCCTTCCAGGTATAAGAGTATGGGAACCAAATAAAATAAAAACTTATGAAAAGGATTAGTGATATTGTAGTAGTTTTTAGTTCGGAACAACGGCAGGACAAATGAAAATCAACACAAAATATATAATCTCTTTCTTTTGGTAATTAGCCACAAGGTGCGACACTAGAAGTGTCACATGAGAAATATAGGTGAAGCTCGGACTAAGGCCACGGCTTAGTGGAGCTTATGGTTGTAGCTGGACGTGGAGCCTAACGTCAGCGAGGCGGTAGCAGATGATGACGGCGAGGCTCGATGGGACGGCTAGAAGATTGGACGAGGAGATGTTGTTGTATGTGCTGGCCGGTACTGTTCTGCCCTTCTCGGCTAGTCTAGTCTATGTAATTTGGGAGTGAGGCTCCCACGGGCTTTAGATGTGAGCCCGTTTGGAGGGTGATATTACATATGAGTGTGTGTGGGCCCAGCCACACACACTCATACATTCACAAGATGTGCACACGCATATGAAATGCGCATGCACATCTCAGTGAATGCACCCTTCTAGATATAACTGGTTCGGATATAGTGGTGACATCTAATACATAAATTTATAAGAAAAGAGGGGGTGATTCAATGTATGAGTGTGTGTGGCCTTGGTCACACACACTCATACATACATTAGATGTGCATACGTATGCGATATACGCATGCACATCGCTATGAATCACCCTTCCGGACAGAGACATATATGTAAAAAATAGAGGTGGGGGGGTGATTCAATGTATGAGTGTGTGTGGCCTTGGTCACACACACTCATACATACATTAGATGTGCATAGGCATGCAGTATACGTATGCACATCGCCATGAATTCACCCTCCCGGACATGAACATACATATGAAAATTTAAAGGGGGGGCTGACACTCCACCAGCCGACGCAGTTCAAACGGACTTAAGTGGCTGCATAGGCGGCGCACAAGACCCTCAGATGTTGTCGGAGGCCCTCTCCTCAGAAAAGCAGTTGCGGGGCAATGCTTGAGGTAGTGGTCAAGGGTGGCTTCAGGGTGGCGGCAATGATGGCATCTGCTCTCGTCGGTCGTGGCGTTGGTCTTGATTTGCCAGAAACAACGGTCCTCCAGCCGCAGACGGAAAAGCAGAGTTTCCACTTTTCTAGGTGTGGAGCGAGGAAGTACAAGGGGCTCGTAGTCTGTGACTGCCCTGTACCACCTCGCCCTCTCTGACACCTCTGCCTCCAGTCTGTGCTCGCCCCTTCTCGGCGAAACACCGACCTTTTAAAGGAGGCTGGCGGGAACGTGAGGAGCTTTCCAAGTTCCTGATTGGCTGACCGCTGGCTGGCAGGGACACCCTTGCGAACTACGCTTGCCAACTACAGGAACTTGGAAGATTTCTTTGATTAGTGTGTGACGGGTCGTAGGATGCATCACGTCACTACAATATAAACCTTACTTTGCTTTCTCATTGTAAATATACAGTACTATGCATTGGCTATCATGTCTCGTACCCCTAAATTCAAAGTTTCGTACACCTTGGGGGCACAAGTACCCCAGGTTAAGAACCACTGAATTAGAACGAACTTCCATTTTATGCAGTGCTGTTTATTGCTAATGCACCAAATCACCCTCCGATTCTACAATATCCATCCTAATGTCAAAATTATTTTTTAGCAACCAATGGACCGCAGTGTTATCGCAACTTTCAAAGCCCTTTGTTTGCGCTACACATTTGAAATTTTGAGTGAAAAAGCAAAGAATGGGGACCAACTGTAATGGAATTATAGAAAAATCAACCTCTTAATTGCATTAAAATAATAAAAATTGGGATAGTATAATTCAAAAGAATATTTAGGGTGTTTGAAAAAATATCTTCATTTTGTTGATGATTTTGAGGATTTCGGTTTACTACAAGAAATGTACAAAAAGAAACAGAAGAAATCATAAACCTGCCAAATGAATTGAATATCGACGTAATGACAAATGATGTTGATGAGGTGCTTCAATCACATAGTGACGAACTCACCAAAGAAGACCTTAATGCACTACAAGAACAGACAACAATATAAAATGAAAATTACACTGTCAATGGAACATCCGTTAGTGGACTCACGTTGAAAGAACTCGTGGAAGCATTTCGACATTTGGATAAAGCGTTAGAAATTTTTCATGCAGAAGATCCACATTTTGAACGAAGTGCAAAAGTTTCAACTGCAAAAATTTATATTTTTGTGTGTTACTGAGAACCAATAAAGATCGTAAAGAATCTAAGCAAACAACTCTCGACTCGTTTTTTCTAAGAAGAAACCTACAAGTCCATCTGCGAGTGTCTGTGAATCGGCGCTTGCATCTACAAGTGGTGTGTGTCAATCTGACCCGTGTCAACAATTGATGGGGAAACACTCTACCCGGTACATTGAAGAGTCTAATGCCGCGGTAGTTGTTGCAGTCATACCAGTCCTATTTCCTCTCCCAGATAGGAACGACTAGACCCCTTTTCCAGTCAGAGGGAATGGTACCGGACTGCCCGATAGCAGGCACTACTATATGCAACCCACGGATCGTGCCCTCACCTCCAGTTTTCAACAACTCCGCACGGATGTAGCAGATGCCAGCTGCATTTCTACCCTTCACCTTACTTACAGCCTCTTTGACCTCATTCAGAGAGGGCGGAGATTCGTCTATTGGTTGACCAGGAACCGCCACCCGAACACCATCTAGGGGAAGGTGTCCGCTTGGAGGGTCAACCATGAGCAACAGCTCAAAGAACTCGTCAAAGGGGCTACACCCCTCCACATCTGACACTAACTCGCCATCAACTTTTCGTATTGTACTCCTATTGGTTATGGATTTGGAGTGGAGTTTTCAGGGCTCAGTAAGCAGGCCTGAGGTAATTTTCATTAAATGGCACTCGACATCCTAAGCGATTCCTCTGCCTTACCTCTCCTCATACATTTCCATGAGAACTCTAGTCCGCTGTCTCTGAGTCCTGTATTAATCCAGGTTCCCGGATATGCAGGCAGGACGGCCTAACTCTATACTCCCCAGTGTCTCCAGCGACGCCAGACCACTCCTCGACCATAGTTTTCCAGAGTTCTCAAGAAAGCCAAGTACTTCAAACCGGTTAAAGACTGATACCTCATACCCCTGGGCACACGCATCAGCCCTGAGTTTCTCAGGATGAAACCCAGGTGGGCTACATCTCGGAATTCTCCTGGATTTGATACACAGTCTGAGTGTTACGACCACAAGGCTATGATCGGTCTCAAAGAATTCAGTTTTTCGATAACCTCTGCAGTTCTGTAGGATCTCCCAACGAGTGCTAACAAGTGTGCGATCAATCTCCTTGGCCACTCCTCCTGTATTAGTATACTATGTCCTTCAGTGTGGCTCTCGTCTCTGAAACCAAGACCCAATCCTAAGCCTTCTGGATTTTGCAAAGTTCAGAAGGAGAGAACTGTTGATGCTCCTGGTCCTAGAATCATGAAGGGAAATACATACTTCATAACCATCTCTGTCGGTGCCAGTAACCGCATTGAAGTCGCCCAAAACAATAAGTGTGTCTCGTGGTGGGGGACTTGTCAATTATAGATTCAAGCTTAACATAGAATATCCCCTTCTCTCCAAGGTTATAGGCCTCAGCAGGAGTCTGTACTTCAATAGGAGAGATAAAATCCAAGATGTGCTTCAGCTTCACAAGTACCATACGGTCATCAACCGGAGTAACATTTACAACGACGTGCTGTAATCGGCTAGATATGCCAACAAATACTCATGCGATGTGGGTCCCACCGGTCCAGCCCGACCAGAAGTTTATTCCACCTTCATCAACTTGTCACAATGTCCCAACATCTCTCTATGTCTTATTCCGAAACTTTCGAAATATAATATATATATATATATATATATATATATATTATATATATATATATATATATATATATATATATATATATATATATATATATATATTGCAGTAATTCACAAGGCACACGTGAAAATAATATGCAGTGGTTTTTTTCCTGCATATATATATATATATATATATATATATATATATATATATATATATATATATATATATATATCATATATTTTACTCTGGTTCTTATATGATTTTATCTATTCTGTTTGGTAAATATCGTTAATTTGTATAAAAAAGAATATACTTATGTCTGTGAACCATGCTCGCGACTAAATTTTGTATTTACTCCCTTTAAAATTATTGTTTTCTTTTATGATTAAGCAAATGTTAGAAAACAGTATTTTAGGACTAACCTTAAATGTTGTGCTGGCTGACTAATTTTTTTTTCTCACTCCTTTACTGTTTAAATTACTATACGAACAGCAGAAACATCATGGATAAAATAGATTTTTGAGAGGTAAAATTTGTTTAGAAAGATTTGACAATATTTTTTACTGATCCTTGGATCAATATGGTGGATAGATATTTCCATCTGGAAATCGAGATAGCGGGATATAAAATATTTCACAAGCACAGGGAAGGCAGAAAGTGGGGGAGGCGTAGCACTTTTCATTAAAAACACATTTATATGCATGATCAACAATTCGATTAGGGATGACGTGGGCACGGAAACAATTTGCGTGGAGATAATAGGCAGGAAGAAGAAAGTTATTATCGGGATTCTCATTAGACCTCCTAACCTGAGTATAGAAGAAGCTAAACCTTTGATGCAACAAGTTTTCAGGGCGTTGCAATACAAACATATTGTGATCACCGGAGATTTTAACTATAGGGACATTTATTGTGACGATCTATTATGAGATCAGGATTTTTTCTTTTTTTTTTAGATGTGGTACAATATAATTTTCTAGAGCAATTTATTACCAAGCCTACCTGGTGGAGAATACAATGGACACTGTTAACAAAGACGATATAATAAGAAACGTATTAGTGGGTGATAGACGAAGTACTAGTGATCACCAAGAAATAAAAATGAACATTAAATGGGAAGAAATGAATAACACATTAATACTTGACCATAGAAAGATAACCACCATGGCAAGGTACAACTTTGCATTTTCTCTGCTGTAATGTTATATATTTTCACGAGAACTGTTTTTAAAAATAATATCTCATCTTAATAGTAATATCTGAGGGACTTTCTGACGAAACTATTCGTCGTCTACTATGCAGTATTTTAAAACAACATTCAGCTCCACCGCTTGGTATTAGTTCCGATGACGTCATGTGTTGCGTACCACACCAAGCGTCCTGCAGCAAAGCAGTTGATATTTAGCGATATTGAGAGTTTTTCATTGTCTTTTGGGAGTAGTCTCGACTCCCTAAATGTCTCTGACGACAATCAAGATGTGCAAGTAGACGGAAACATGACATATTCAATGTTTTTGCAGTAAGCTCCTACACAAAATCCTGTACGTTCACATTACGCTTATTAGATGCCACAAGGTTTATGAACAATGATTTCTACAACGTAATACAGGTATTTTTTCACATGGGCCCGAATGTATCAGAAAAAGGCTAATTATGGTGGTTTGTTACATGGTTTTACGTAATTTGAATTACATAATTATCAGTGAGGTCGAAAGCCCTGACTTCGTCGATGCGTCGGCCGTTCCAACACCCTAAACGGCTCACAATTACGAGATCCGGATCTTATCGTTCATCTGAAAGAGCCGGTTCATAGATCCAGCTCGTTCACGAACGTTCACGAACGACAATGTTCACGAACATTCACGAATGAGTACGTTCACGAACTAGCACCAAGCCAATCCATTTCAATTAACAATGACGTCCTGTAGCGAAACAGACGATTCCATCTGCGATATTGAGTTTGTGATCATATTTTGAGAGCAATGTCAACTCCCTAAATATCTCTGACAACAGCCAAGACGAGGGAATAGACGGCATAGTTATGGGCTATCGCATTTGATTCCTCGGGGGAAATGGTCTGAACAAACAAATAATGAGCCTGTATAGTAAATAAAATCCGCTCGATTGTGTTTCACAACGCCTACCCATTCGGCATGTCTGGCTGCTTCCTTGTCCGTCAATGGAAAAACTAAACACTCCCACTCAGTCTTTGCCGCGGCTTTTGCTATCGTTCCTCACAGAACAATACTTCCCGCATTCCGTCCTCTTCTTCCCCATCTTCTTCGGCGGTTCACCATTTTCATCGGTCATTTTTAGGAAAAAAATAGTCTAAAGTTGGTATTATATAGCCTGCGGTAGTCGGCACGATCACAATGCATGAAGAATGAACGTAACCTCTGAATTCACTGTGGGGTGTACCACGAGTAGGTTTTACGAGAATGGCCAAAGCAGACGACGTTTTGATCATAGGATCAGTAATTTCAGAGTGTAATATGTTAAACCGAAAGAGTTTTGTGTAATTCATTTAGTTACTATTGAGTTTGGGAAGTACTAAAAAAAGATTACGGTAAAATTAGACACTTTTTCTTTCACAGAGAAATTACCATTTACTTCTGAGGTAATGAGGAAAGACCAGAGTAAACTTGGATACCACTCCGGGGTGGGGGTTAATAAACCTGCCTAGGTTATAAAGTGGTGATGCTGTTTCGATGACGATAGTATCACCACGTTATACTAGGCCCACTATGTCTATGATGAATAGTACCACACACAAGTGGGCCTCCTTCGGTAGGCTAAAATGCTATCATATATATTTACATAAAGTTCGCGGCTTCTCTGAAAAATCTCCTACGTTACCTGTATACGCCAACCTTGGGCGTAAAGAGGGGAACGCGACAATGACACGCGGGAACTCTCAAAGGAAGTCACTACCAAGGTCAGCCCGGAGGTCACAACGAAGTTAGGGGTCTAGAGGAATCGTACAATACCCTAACTGCTAGGGTTCTGATGAGCCAATGAAACTTTATACCCTACTGGAAAGTAAGACCGGAAACTAGTACACGTAAATGGATGACGGGTAGGTTGAAAAAATAAAAGGAGAGCTTGTGTTTGAATGAAAAGGGGAGAAGCAAACCTTAGGACTAGGTATAGTGAAACGGCTAGACTGGTTAAAAAGAACACACACACAGCAAAACGTAACTGTGAAATTAAGGTTGCCAGGCAAATAGGATCTAACAGCAAGAGTTTCTTTAATCTCCACAGAACTAAAAACAAGGAAAAGATAGGGCAAATTAAATTCGAGGATGTCTTGATAGATACAAAAGAGAAAATGAGCGAGGCGTTAAATAAATATTCCCTCTCATTATTTACAAGAGAGGTTAGATATAGTATCTGATTGCAACCCGATCTTCAGTGGGGAAGAGAGATATAGACTAACTAGCATCAGCATTAGCAATGAAGATGTAGTAAAACAGATAGACTTAAAGCTACAAAATATCCGGGTCCAGAGATTATTTTTTCCGACAATATTAAAAGAATGGAAATTTGAAATCTGTGAGCAGGCAAAGGGTGATAAATCTTCTATGCACAAATACACACCGATCAGTTTGAGGTTAGTTATGGCTAAAATGTTGGGCGTATTGATAGCAAATAGTATGAGGGATCATTTAAGGAGGCATAATCTGATTCGTGACTCACAGCATGCGTTCGCCAAGGGTAGGTTGTGTGTGACTAATCTTTTATCCTTTTACACTACTGTCTACAAGGCAGCAGATAACAATGATAACACTAATTAGATCAAGGTCCCTGGCATAGTAGGAAAGGTGTTTAATGGGTTAGTGCATGGACTAATGACAGAAAAAGCGGGTCTCCTTTAACGGTGTAAAATCCAAATGGGGTAGTATTACTAGTGGAGTTCTTCAGGGCTCGATTTTGGGTTCCTTATTGTTCATTATGTATATAAACGACTTGGACAATGGGATTAATATTGATATTAGTAAGTTTGCAGATGACACTAAAAGAAAATGCTGGGTATTGAAAGAGAATCCTCATAAATTGTTTGCATGGTCAGAGAAATAGCAAATGGACTTCAATATCTCAAAATATCGTGTGACGTAGGAATACACAATCCAGCTGATATGTATAGCTTAGATAACGCCATTAAGAAAACTGAATGTGAAAATTACTTAGGAGTGTTATCAAGTCCTGATCTTAAATCCAGGTAACCGTGCATTAGTGCTAAGAATAGGGCTAACAGGACATTAGAATTTATTTCTAGGACGGTGACAAACAAAACTGCAGAGGCAATCATTAAACTCTAACTGGCTATACTTAGACCCATCCTTGGTTATGCGGTACATTTTTTGTCTCCGTTCTATAGAACGGATATTGATTTACTAGAATCAGTACATATGGAAATGATCAAAATTATACAAAAGATTAAAAATTTACCACATGAAGACAGACTTAGGCACTTTAACTTACACTCTCAGGCAAGATGGAGAGTGCGGGGTGATCTAAAAGAGGTATTCAAATGGATCAAAGACTTTAACAAGGGTGATGTAGGCAAGGTCACCATACTAAAACAGCAGGGCAGGACTCGCTGTAATGGATATAAATTGGACAAATTTGGATTAAAGAAGGAAGTGGGAAAGAACTGGTTTACCAACAAAGTGGTTAACGAATGGAATAGACTTATTAACCGTGTAGTGAGCGCTGAAACAACTGGTTGTTTAAAAGAAAACTAGACAACTTTATGGATAGTGTAACCATTACTAACCATCACCTACCACGCACGTGATCCACATGCTTGCAACATAGCACTCACTCCCCTCTTGCTTACCTTGCTTTCCCAGAACATACATCTAACGCAGCAGAAATCAGACAAACAAGATATTGCTGCCAAATGTCACCAGACTAACCCATTAAACCCCCTTTATTATACCTATCCCTATTATATTACCCATAAGCTAACATATATATATAACATACCTAACCATACCCACCAACTATACGACTAACCCTATATATAGAAACTACCACAATACATAGAATAACAAGACTAACACCCTTACTTAAGACAACCCACTAACCCCCTATATTAACCGACGATAATGTAACAAAGACAGGAGAGCTGTGGAGGTCAAAAGCCTACCAGCAAGAGGGCTGAACAGGTCGATGAGCCTGCCAGCCAGGTGTGCCCTAGGTCAAGGCCTGGCACTTATCATATATTGCCCACAGGACCCATATATACTCTGTTGTTAATAACTCCAAATTCTGTTGTTATAAATAGAAGAAACTCCAGTTTTGGAGTTTATCTCGCCCGCATTAAGTCCACCTTATGTAACCTACGACAATCACCAACCAAAAAGGAGTTACAAAAGGGGTGACAGGTGGTAAGGGGCATAGAACTCCCTAGTGTAGGACTTATGGTCTCTTGCAGTCTCCTCCATTCTTATGTTTTTATCTCACTCCTCTTTCTTTCCCTCTCCCTTTCTTTCCCCATGTAGAGTATCGACATCATAAGTTTTGTGTAGTCGAGTCAGTATCGTGTGGGGGTGGGGGGGCTTAGTGGCACCCCTACGGACCAGAGACATTCCCTCTCCCTATGCACCTCCTTCTCCTCTCGCCTCTTCCCTTCCATCTCGCTTTACTCCCACCCTCTCCCCTTCCCTTTCCATTTCACTTTCTTCTTCCCATCACTTCTTGCCCCTTCTATTCTCCCTCTCCCCCATCATTTCTCCCTCTTCTCCTCATCGCCCCTTTCCCTTTTTATCCATTTCCCCACCCGACTCTACATTCTCATCCTTGTTCTTTCCGTCTTCCGTCCTCTCTCTCTTTCTCTCTCTCTCTCAAAAAGAAAAAAAATTCTCTTTTCACCTTATTTTGCCCTTCCCTTCTCCCCGTCCTTTCCCTTCGTACCCCCCGTCTCCCCCGAGCCCCCTTCTTCTTTTCTCACACTCCTTTTCCACTTCCCCCTCTATTTTCCCTTCACCATCCTGCCTCCTCTTCCTTCGTTCTCCCTTCCTCTCCTCCCGTTCCATCTGTTCACTTTCCTCCCCTTGATTTTCCTTCCTTCCTTCCTTTGCCTCCTCCCTTCCCTACGTCCCTTTTCCTCTATCTCTTTAATTTCGTTCTCCTCTTTTCTTGCCCTTCTCTCCCATCCTCTCCTCTCCCTTCCCCATCTCTCTTCCCCTTTCTCTCTCTTATTCCGCATTACAATTTCCTCTTCCCTTTTCTCCCTCTCCTTCTCCCTCCCACTTGCCCGGGTCGTCCTCCCGGGGGAGGGACAAGGCAGTCGAAGTAGTAGCAGATGCGTCCTCTGGGGAAAACTTCGACGGCATTCTCCGCCCTGACTCTGCATCGATAGGACAAGGCAGTCATAGTTACAGCAGTCCCGTCCCGTCTCGTCCCTCCATACTTGTTGCATTTCCACATATCGTATCATCTTTGCGTACCACCTAGTGATACGATACGGTACAACATGGTATTGTACCCACTTGTTGCGTCTCCGTATACAGCAGGCGGATACGCAACAAGAGGGCACAATACCCTGTTGCACCGTATCGTATCACTAGGTGGTACGCAAAGATGATACATACATACATATACCAAGGCTTTTTCCTCCTTCCAAGGGAGGTAGCCAAAAAGGGAAAGGCATAAAAACACTCCCACCCATTTCAGCATGCAGTCGATACTTTAGGGTCTATAAGGGGCGCCCCTACGGACCAGAGCCACACATCATTTTGTCTATGATAGAAGAAATTCTGTTCATAGAGAAATGATGACACTTTTATACTACGACTGTCCCTCCGTTATGCTGTCCCCCAACCCCTTGTTGCTGTCCTGTACCATTTCTCTGAGTATTCTCTTTCTGTGATGGGGGAATTCCCTGTGGTGGGAGAAAAGAATACTGCCACCAAGTATCCCACTTGGATCGTAAGAGGTGAGAAGAAAGGGACGGGGAGAGGGACTAGGCATCCTTCTCCCTGTACGCAAAGATGATACGATACGTGGAAATGCAACAAGTGTGGACGCGGGTTTCGACGGCATCCCCACCCCCGTCCCTGTCCTTCCCTCCCCACATGTGAGGCGGGAGAGAGGGAGCCAGACGCCCACCATGGTCCTCTTCTTTCTAGAAATAGGCCCACCCCGTCTCTGTCTTCTGAGCGACGTTGAAACAGGACATTGGCATGAAGTTGAACGTATAGATACTGAAAGTCCCTGACAAGATGCTAATCTCGCATTTTATCTTATCACATTGTATGATTTGTTGACATCTATTTTTAGATCAGACATATTTAGCTCCAAGAGGCTGACCAAAGGGGGACGGGACCACTCTTACAGGGGGAAGTGGTGACAATGTCGCGTCATGTTTCTGCCGCACACTGAATCTCTTTTGTTTCCTTCCTTTCTTTCTTGGTGTGTGTGTGTGTGTGTTGGGGGGGGGGGTGACCTTTCCGCATTGTCAGAAAATTTGGCCAAGTGACCCAACGAGGAAGAAGGCGTGTTCATCGAGGGCTGTCTCATCATCACCATCCTCTCCTTCGATCAACGAGAAAAGATCATTATCTATTACTATCAGCCAACCAACCACGCGCGCGCGCACACACACACACACACACACACACACACACACACACACGATGAAAATTGTCCTCTTCATTTTCTTCTGTGACTTTTTTTTTCTGAATTCACTGATGCAACACAGACATCAATCCAATTTTTTTTTATCTGAGAGAGAGCTGTGGTAGGTTATGAGGATCGTTGCCGGCCACTGAAAGGCTGCAAGTTCTCGTCCGGTCGGCCACCACGCATGATAGGAAATTCATGAAATAAATATGCACATTTTTATGTGACATGTATTTTACAAAAATACATTACAACTTATTTTCTATTTTGGAATATATACAGAAAATTATTTCTTTGTCATAGTCATGCATTTTTGTAAGATACATGACTATGGCAAAAACCTCTCTACCTTAGAACATATATAAAAGCTTATTTCTCTAACATAGACATGTTTTCACGTGATGAGTTATAACCGCTTAATGGGGAAGGGTTTCCATTGCCAAAGCTGAAATTCCAAGTCAGCTTTTATAGGAATGTGAATCAAAGAAGTGACAAGTATGAGAAACGATATTCCAAGTCATCTAGGCTTGGTATTCAACAGCCAAAAGGAATGATTTTATAAGCGTCTATTTTGACATGTAGCTAAATGTTTGGTTTTTAAAAATGATGATCTAATGTACCCCGGTAATTTGGTTGGAATATAAGTGACCTCATTTCACTAATACCAACCACTAAGGCCAGGCACCTTCTTGAAATTTGCACTTCCTTCCTCCCAGCCTCATTTGGTTGTTTTGGATTTGAGTTCGATCAGCTCGAGAGTTTTCCCTCGGGTTTCCGGCAGGAAGGACGTAGAGACGAAGGCTGCGATCAGACACCATCCGGCGTAGACCCAGAAGGTACCGTAGGGCTGGAGGGCTTTGTTCATGTAGGGAAACGCGTAGACCATAATGAAGATGGAAAAGTAGGCAAATGAATCAATGAACCCGCTGCCAAGTGACCTGAAGGCCACAGGGAGGGTCTCTAACTTCATCAAAAGAACGATGGTGACGCCGTAGAAGACACAAAATATTTGCAGAAGGGCAAAGACAAGAGGCAGGAAGCTAAAATTGGTGAGAAATGCCGGGCTGTCCACTTCAAGCTGGATGTAGAAGTAAGCTCCCATGCACGCCATGTTAACTGCACCGCATAGGAAAGAGACAAGAAGAACCTTTCGTCGGCTGATCCGCTCGATGACGATGATGTAAGTCACACTTGTTAAGCTCCTGACGATTCCCAGTATGATAGTGCACAAGGAAGGGTCGAGCCCTTCCACCACACTCCCGAAAATGTTCAGGGCGTAAGAAAATATGGCCAAATACCCAGACCACTGTGATGCAAAGACGGTGAATGCTAGGACGAGAAGTCGCTTTAAGAGAGACCAGTCGCGCAAATGGAGGAGTTGGGATTTGAGAGTTGGCTGGGCTCTGCTATTCTCAACCGTTATTTTGATTTCTTCCATCTCGTCAGAGATGTCACACTCTTGTCCCCTGAAGAACTTGAGAGCCCTTTCTGCCTCTTCATAGCGTTTGTTACTAGCCAGCCATCGTGGAGAGTTCGGAAAAAATAACAAACCCAGGAGAGGTGGAACTGACCCCACAATGCCACACACAAGCGTCACATGCCGCCAATACATGGACGCTGCCGCGAGGCCAAAAGGGAGGAAGATACCCCCACTTCGTACAAATGTAATGATACCGTCTAGTGTGCCCCTATATCTTTTATCGGCGAACTCAGCTACGTAGGCGTGTGGGGCGACGGTCAGGATTCCCAGGCAGACCCCATGGACGACACGCATTACCTGCACGACGATAATGACATCGGTGAAGGATATTGCGAGCCATGATGCTAGACAAACGGGTAGGGTGACAAGCAGTGTGATGCGTTGCCCAAGGGCCACCATCATCACGCCAGAGATGAGGCATCCAGCAACTCCTCCCATGTTGGGTGAACTACCTGCAAAACAGACGACACGGGTGTAAGTGTTGCCCACAAATGTCTCGCCATGTCATATTTAAGTGTAATACATGGAAATAAATTTCTTGGTAAACAATGCATTGCATCTAAACCTTGCCCTTTGTGGGGACCAGTGCTTACGCAAAGTCGTGAACCATAAGATCAAGACCTTATTGTGAAATTTAGATATCTTCAAAGTAAGACATTACATTCATCACTTCACGTGCTTTCACCACAAACCACGTCAACGCTTGCATCAATACACCAAAGTCTACATAATTTCCCACGAGTTCTCTTGCTCCGCGAAACTTGTCATTTTCATGGAACTGCCTAGTGTAGGCCTTATGGTCTCTTGCAGTCTCCTTCATTCTTATGTTCTTATAAAATGCTGCGTGTTCTGTAGCCACTGAGAACATACCTACTTGGTCCGAACGGCGTGTCCGCGGGATCTCCATCAATTCTTTTGAAAGCCTCTCCAATCACCGTCCAAAATGGCGATCCGCGGCATGATTAACAGAATAATTTTCCTGACAAATCATTCAACCCAAAACAGATCAACATAAGATATTGTACTATTAAAATCTAGTAGAGAGTGTAATCATAACAGTTACCAATTAATTGACTATAAAACCGAGTCGTGGAGATAAATCTTGAAATAAACAACTGAAATTAGTTTTATGTGGTATCTAAAACAATTCATAGACAACAAAATTAAATGCCTCTCAATCTATCAAGCCATAATGAAGGGCATAAGTATACGTGGGAAACGGTGGTCGAGGGGAAGGTGGTTGAGAAGGCATTAATGGACTATGTAGTGGTATCCAAATGGTGGATTGGAGGAGTTCTGGGTGTAAGTGTTTTCAGGGGAGAGACTAGGGAATTTTTATATTATGATTTGGTAGAAGGGAATTTATCAAGAGTGGGGTAAAAGTGAAAGTGGAAAATAAGTAGTAATAAAAAAAAAAAAAAAAAAAAAAAAAACGCCCCCCTACCCCCTCAGAGTTACTCCAATGAATTAAAATAGTTATCCATTTAACACACTTTCAGGGGCTTTAGTTAATATGAAAATTACAGGTGGACACTGCAAATTAGAGGATTGAATCCAAGAGCCCCGTCTATCTGGGCCACGTCAGCGATGTAAAGACGAAATTAGAACTTCGTCAGACCCTGAAAAGAAGCTATCGTTATGTGGGGGAAAGAATTTAGGACACTGCCGCCGGCTGCAGGTTCTTAATGAAACATTAATAATTGTGCTCAAGGTGACTGATGACCAGTACTGTACTGGTGGAAAGCAGTGTTCACGGGCTACGGGGCGCGCATTACCCCCAATTGGGCCGGGCCACGCCTGTATACGCCACCATATACATGATGAGTAATATCACTCACTCACTCACCCCACTCACTCACTCACTCACTCACTTGTCCGCCCGACTGTCCGTCACCAAGCGCATCCTCTCAATCTTGCTGACTGGGCGGTTGCCGACTCAGCACTTCGTGCCCGTGCGAGCGGCACTACCAAGCAACAGACGTGCGAATGCACACGAGCATCCCAGTAACCACACAGACATAACACACAAAAAGACGTATATTAACAGCCACCCCCTGGATATATATATATACTAAGAATTATATTTAATGATGATTTGTAACCCCAGGATAGTAACCTTAATTAATGATTATGGTCTCGCATACACAAACTCTAAATGATAAGTGAGTATGGCAACTCGAGAAGTGATGACCTAATCGTTTCCGGAGTTTAAAAAGTCAAGAAGCGCGGACCTCCGAGAGGCGTCGGTCCGATGATACGTACAGAGACATTAAAATAGTGCACTGTGGTTTACAAACAGTGATATTCAGATAGCTTGGAACTAATATCTCGACAGATAGACACAAACAAAATGATAGTGTTCAAGTTATTAAGTATTTATCATAATTGAAGAAGTGATTGACATTGTGTAAAATATAGAAGAAATTGTGAAG
>NC_134794.1:48501695-48561695 GCF_046742065.1 Oratosquilla oratoria | reverse complement strand
AATAAAAACTGGACATCGAGCGATGGAGTGTGAAGAATGTCTAAAAACTCGTCAATAGATCATAATGAGTATTTCTTGGGTATATAAGGTGTGATGATGTTATTGATTTGCTTGGCCAGACGGTACGTAGGGGTGGTGTACCTGTGAGGTGATGGGTCGGAGAGTGGCGTCGGGTTTGTGTCTTCACATTACTGTAGATGTAGTCTGGGGAGTATTCACCGATGATGGGGGTGGTGGTGGGTGGTGGTAGATAGATGGTCTATTGCTGCGTTGTTGGCTGCGATTCGTTTGTTCACCTTGACTTTGAGTTCACTGGTGGGGTCACTGGAGATCTTGAATTTTGTGGTTTCAGAAAGTATATATATATATATATATATATATATATATATATATATATATATATATATATATATATATATATATATATATATATATATATGTATGTGTGTGTGTGTGTGTGTGTGAAGTGATAGGTGAAAAGGGGTAAACGAAGATGGGCTTAAGAATACGTTTATTGTCCTAACGTTTCGGTCTCTATGACCTTCTTCGGAGGACTCATAGAGACCGAAACATTAGGACAATAAACTTATTCTTAAGCCCAACTTCGTTTACCATTCCCCACCTATCACTCTCTCATTTGTCTCAAACAATGTATATATATATATGTATATATATATATATATATATATATACTCGTATATATATATATATACATATATATATATATATATCTGTGTGTGTGTGTGCATATATATACACACACACGCGCGCACACCCACACACCCACACACCCACACACACATAGTCCGAAACATTAGGACAAAAGACCTAGACTAGGCGTGTTACTCATATAATTACAGTATTGTATTATTGTCAGTGTATCACTGTTATTTCAATAAACCTATTATCATCATTATTACACACACACACACACACACACACACACACACACACACACACACACACACACACACACACACATACAGTGTATATATATATATATATACATACATATATATATATACATATATATATATACATACATATATATATATACATATATATATATACATACATATATATATATATATATATATATATATATATATATATACATACACACACTGAATGGTCCCCAGTGAATGGATTTACATCTTTTCAACCACAAATCACTTTTAATTCCATGCCATCGCAGTCGAAACTGACGGGTAGCTCGAAGGAATCATATGTTGGAAATTAAAACGTGGTCGAGCCGAGAACTCGAACTCATCTCGAACATGACCAAGAATTAGTGACATAGCCCATTGCGCAATGGGCTAAGTCACTGATGTCTGGTCATGTCTGATCTGAGTTCGAGTCCTCGGCTCCACCACGTTTCAGTTTCCAACATATGCTTACTTCCAGCTACCCGTCAGTCTCGACTGCGATGGCATGGAATTAAAAGTGATTTGTGGTTGAAAAGATATATGTATATATGTATATACATATATAACCCCATATATATATATATATATATATATATATATATATATATATATATATATATATATACTTTGATAAAGTAGTAGCCTCTGTCTGTCTGCCTGTCTGTTTATTCATGAACTTCTAGGGTTTTGGAGATAGATCCCCATAACCATATATATTCTGATACTCTATCACTCCAAGTACTTGGATAAATATATTTCATTAGAAAAATATTTTGGTTAGGGTTAAGGGTTAAAGTTAGGTGAGGTATGGTTAGGTGAGTGATTATTCACGAACTCTTAGGTTTTTGCAGATAGACCGCTATAACCATATATATTCTGAAACCTTATAACCCAAGGTACTTAGATTACTATCTTTCATTTGTCTGTCTGTCTGTTTGTTTGTTTATTCATGAACTCCTACGGTTTTGGAGATAGACCTCCATAGCCATATATATTCTGATACCCTATCACTCCAGGTACATGGATAACTATATTTCATAAAAAAAATTGTTAGGGTTAAGGGTTAAAGTCAGGTGGGATATGGTTAGGTTAGGGATTATTCATGAACTCGCAGCAACGCGCTGGTAATTTGGCTAGTATATGTACACACACACACACACACACACACACATATATATATATATATATATATATATATATATATATATAATTTCTATGACAGTCGCATGTAGGATTCGAACCCACTGCTTTCGGACACCCGTAAGATTATCTTCACAGAACATTACAATATATATATATATATATATATATATATATATATATATATATTCATATACATATATATATGTACGAGTATATATATACATATATTTATATATATATATATATATATATATATATATATATATATATATATATGCAAGCAATCACATCACCGTGATACAAAAATGCAAAATAACCACAGGAGAAAGGAAACTTGTAGACAGTAAGTACTTTCGTATATTACATCTTCAGACTAAATGACAGAGATACAGAATTGGGTTTAAATATAAGTATCAGGTGCAACAATAGGAGGGAAGGGGGGAGACAATACAATGTGAGGAGGGGGGATGACCTTACCCCTATCGACCTGACCAACACATAAGGCTCAATCTGGCGGAAAGATCTCGGTGACCATTTGGGTTACCAATTTATCACATTTAAAATTACCATAGCTTAAGTTTATATTTTTGTCAAACGTGCCTGATATTAAGCAGGATTCTATTATATTTCTTTCTTGTAGGCTTTTTTCCTTTAGATAAAATTGTTGCCTTAAACCAATCAATATGAAGGTTGTATAATGCTTTATGTTGGAATAACACATTATTTTCCTGGGCAGATCTCACACCATATTTATGGCAGAGCTGCAAAAAGGAAACAACTCCTTCGTCCAGCCAATATCAAGCGCAGAAAGGATTGGGCTGTTGAGATGGTGGAGAGACCTGTAGCCTTTTGGAGCACTATCATTTTGTCTAATGAGTCGCATTATTTTCTGACAGTGGATGAGTGTGTGTCTGGAGACTCTGTAGTCAAGAGTTTGACCTCAGAAGACTGCAGCCAACAGTGAAACATGGTGCATTTCAATAATGCTGTGGGGTGCAATTTGGAGTGATGGTCGACCAGAGTTTGTGGAGTGTCAAGGAAACATCAGTTTAGACAAATATGTTTTTATATTAAAGGACTCATTCCAATATTCTCCAGTGGTAGAATGAGTAAAAATGTCTTCCTATTTATGGAAGATGGAGCTCCTTGTCACACTACTCAAGCAACACAAAATTGGTTGAGCCAAAATGAGATCAGGAAATTTCCATGGCCAAGTCAGTCCCCGGATATGAACCCTATTGAACACCTCTGGGGCATTAGACCGACTTCACAAAAAGAACAGGAAGCCATCTTCAAGAAACCCTTCAAGACAATATTCGTGAACTAATCACTAGCATGCCTAGAAAGGACCTTGCATTGAAAAAAGCAAAGGGGGATGTCAACCAAGTATATTGTGACCATTTATAAGCACTTTAATTGTATCAATTGCTTGTTTAATAAATAAAAAGATTTCTCTTAGTGTCTATTAAATTGTCATATCTGTATATATATATATATATATATATATATATATATATATACATATACACATAATATCAGTATATATATATATATATATATACATAATATAAGTATATATATATATTTATTATATATACATATATATACACTTATGCATATATATATATATATACATATATATATACATATATATATATATATATACACATATATATATATATATATATATTTATATAAAATGATAGACGTTTTGTTGTTTTGTTGCAACACTACATATGATAAGTTGTAGCCAAGGTCTTCTGAGAATTTTTTCTGGTGATTATGACATGACTCACGCCGTCAGTTTCGTGCACATGAGACGAATCTCTGTATACTCATTCTCCATGACAGAAGAAGACGAAGAAGGAAAAAGAAGAGGAAACAACAGAAGAAAAAGAAGATAAAGAAGAGGAAACAACAGAAGAAAAAGAAGACAAAGAAGAAGAGGAAGAAAAAAAAAAAAAAAAGGAAAATAATCTCTCCATGGTACCTCCTTTCAAATACCGAGAATTGCCAGGCTATGAAAATTTATACCTACCTCATTTCAACATATAATAAATAGACGTTTGGAGGTACAGTGCAATAATCAATCTGTTTCCCTCTCTTACTGTCTTTCCCTCCAATCCTTTTTCAGTATCTCTCTCTCCTTTTCATTCTTCCTCTCTCGCTGTTTTTTTTTTACTTCCTCTCTTTGTCTGCCTCTCGCTCTGTCTCCCAGCACCCAACCTCTCTCATCCACGCTCTCTCCTCTTTCTGTCCCCTCTCTTTTCTCTCTTGCAGATATCACTAACACAAACACTATAGTACTAAAATTATCACTAAATTCACCGATGCTACTAATAGCATGTGATACTAATTATAAGTTTCGGTACTATACCGATGAATCAACCCGTAAGCTTAGGGGGGTGATAACTAGGATTTCGCATATGATGGAAAGCAATGATAGACGAGAGCTCAGACAAAAAGTTCGCTCTCGGACTGCGAACGTCAATCTGTGATGACGTGCAATGGAACTGCGACACGACATATCCACCCATTCACGAGTGAAATCGCTATTGAAGTAATATCGATGAGAGGGATTGCTTCAGAAGATAAGGATAGTTAGGAAGGGTACCAGGTGGTATTGGTCCAATAATATCAACGTGAATCGATTGGAAATGGTCAGTAGGAGTAACTATGTAAGTGAAACAGTTGATAAGGTGTGGCGTGTAGTCTTAGCCGGTTGACATTTAAGACATTCATTGACAAATTTCTTCATATCTTCGTCTATCTAAGGCCACAGTTATCCTTATGTAGTGTCCATTAATGCTTTCATGCAGTGATTTTGTGTTTGTGCTATATAGTTATCTTGTTTAATAATTCAACTACATAGATCTATATAGTCACGCGCACCACTAACCATTACGTCATACACACGCACATGCATCGGTGACATGTTGCCATGTATCTTATGTGTTTCATGTATTCTTGTATAAGCGTCACCTATAATCTTAGCACGTAGAAACACACACACACACACACATATATATACATACATATATATATTTACACATATGTTTACCCCCTTTGCCACATACATCTAATATATTTCTATATATTGTTATATAACTTACACAACAAAAGATGCCAGACCACGAGTACATGCCCAGGCCTTTGAGCCCGAGCAGTCGGTGCTAACTCCTTAATTGATGCCAGTCATGCATTGCGCTATCAAATAAATGCATAACCTCTACACTATTTTACTTATCACGTGTTACAACCACCAACCCCTACAGATATAAGCAAGATCAAGAGAATACAACTGGCAGCAACAAAACTGATCCCCAGTCTGGCAAATAAACCGTATGAGGAAAGACTAAAAGCACTGGGTCTTCCAACTTTGAAAGATCGAAGAGAAAGAGGTGATAGGATTACAGTATTCAGGTCACTAAAAGGGTTAGATTACATTGAAAGAAAGAGATCTCTTGAGTAAGGGAGAACTTTAAGAGGTCATGGGAACAAATTAAGAAAGACCACGTGTAGAAAGGATGTGAAGAAATACAGTTTTTCATATAGGTACTTAAATACTTGGAATAGCTTAGGTGATATAGTCCAAACTAGAACAATGCATGAATTCAAATCTAAATATGATAATTGGAAATCAATTATATAAATTTAATTAGAAATGTGCATGAATTTGAGGCTAGTTATGATAAACTGGTTGTGCAATTCATATTGTGGGTAAAAAGTATGGTGATGAGATGTACAAGAAGAGAATACAGCAGCAAAATGGTAGTAAATATTAAGGGAGAGAGACTGGAGGAAGTGGACAGCTTTAGATACTTGGGTGCAAGCGTGGTGGGAAAGGGAGAAGAGGTAGATTGTAGGTTGAGAGAAGCAAGTAAATATCTTGGTGGATTAAAAAGTGTAATGAGAAATAGACATTTGGAAATGGATGCTAAAATGAGATTGTATGAAAGAGTGATTGTGCCGACAGCACTATATGGGACAGAAACATGGAACATAAGAGAGGAAGAGTTTATATGTGTGAGATAAAATATCTGAGAAGTATGGTAGGAATTACTAGGCTAGATAGAGTGAGAACGAGGTGAGGAGGAGAACGAGTGTGGAAAAGGAGTTGGGAGATAGGGCTGATGAAAGAGTATTGGGATGGTTTGGATACACGTAAAGAATGAGTGAAGAAAGATTAGTAAAAGAGGTATGGAAGGCAGAGATGGAAGTAGTGAACATGAGGGGGCGACCAAGGATGAGATAGATGGATGGGGAAAAGGGGGCACTGGGGAAGAGGGGAATGTATATTGAGGAAGGGAGATGAAAGAAGATAGGGGTGAGTGGAGAATGGTTGTGTATGGATGATGCTGTGATGCATGGAAGGGAGTGGGTGAGGGATGGGGGAGTATATGTAAATGATATTTTGACGCAGTCCGAAGGGATTTCTCCCCGTCTTCTCTTTTTCTGCATGAGGGGACGGGGAGCGGGGTAGGGGTCGCCGATTAAATGAAGCGGTATTGCTGTGGATGTGATATGTCTTGCTGCATTGCTCCTGACCCAGGGCAGTAGGATGAGATGCAGGGATGACCCGTCATCCATGAGCCAAGAAAAAAGGGAGGGAGGAAGGGGTGGTGAATAGGACTGGAGTATGTGGGGATGAAATGGGTAGGAGTGGATTTATGCCTTGACATTGGCTACCTGTCTTGTAAGGGGGAAAAGCCGTTGGTATATATATATGCATGCAATTCATATTTACTATGAAGGAATTTTAGCAGTAATCTCACCTCCCTGTCAACTTGTTTCTGGTGATATGTTTCCTTGGTGCCACCTTATTAAGTATATTCGGTGGACCCCTATATATCTATAGGGTACCCAATGGTCCACGTTGTCATTATGACGGTTCCCCATATCTCTGAGGAATTTCCCTGCTTGCTACCAGGGAAAACGAATACTCCAAAGCTACAAGTGATCTAATTAAAAGAATGATTGTACAAATTTAAAGCAGGAGGAACGAGATAGAGTAGAATTCAACAAACCTATTAACAAAAGGCAGAGATCAGAGAAAAGAAAGAGAAACATGGATGAAATAGAGGGAACTATTTGGAGGTAAAAGTACTTAAGGGGCCAAGCGCAGTCAGTTTTGAGAAGGCAGTAAATGACACATTTGAAAAAAAAAAAACCAGAAATTGAGAGATCATTAAATACACACACACAATGGTAAAAAAAGAGTAGAATTTAACCAAGAGCTTTACTTGTAAAAGACCGTAGTTGAGTTCGTGAATTCATATGTAGACGTTATTAGTGTACTCGAAATTACAATGGAAGAAATAATTTGCTCTAAAAAGTATGAAACGAGGAAAAGCACCTGGTGAAAATGGTATATTGATAGATCTTCTGAAAGACACAGGGAAAGTTAATTGAAAATTAGCTTAATTGTACACCCAGTGTGTGCGTCAAGAAAGCGGTCCTGAATCCTGGTGCAATGCTATAGTGATTTTGCTTCACACACACACAAAAGAGAGAGAGAGAGAGCGAGCGAGCAGAAAGACCCTTGTAACTACCGACCGATTAGCTTGCTATCAAATGTAGATATTCTCCAAGATCCATACAAATAGATTAAGTCAAGTTTTAGATGGAAACCAAGAGAACAGGCAGGATTTAGAAACGTATATTCGACTCTAGACCTTTTGCAGGCGGATCATTTAATCGAAAAAACGACTGAATACAATACAACTCTTTGTTTATTTTACTTCGACTCGGTAGAACAAATATACTAATCTCGCTTCGCAAAGTGCAAACGAACAGATCGTAATGGTTCTAGAAAAGATTTATTCGAATGGTACCGCTGTAATATGACTACATAAAGATCGACAAAAGCGTACGGTAAGGCGATACAATTTCACTCAAATTATTCACAACTTGCTTGGAAGAGATTTTCAGAAGGTTGAGTTGAGAAGAGAAAGGTTTGAATATTAATGGGGAATACTTTAATCACCTAAGATTTACGGATGACATTACTCTTATTTCAGAAACAGAAGACTTGCAAGATATGCTGAGTGATCTGAACAATGAAAGTTTCAAAGTATGCTTGAAAATGAATACGAGTAAACTCAAAGTAACGTTCAACACGAAAAGTTCTAAGTGAATTGATTATAATTGGTAGTGAGGTTCTTTAAGAAGTTGAAGAATATATTTAGGTCAGATGGTGAAAGTAACTGAAGATCATGACAATGAAATAACAGAGCTGGGCGCGTTACTGAAAAATCTGGGGTGCAATTCCGTCAGTGTGTTACTGATTTTTAACTTCCTTAGAGCTGTCCGCGTTACTGCGTATATATATATATATATATATATTTATGAGTGTGTGGGTGGAGGAAGAGCAAGCGAAGATGGGCTGTCCTTTATTGCTGATACGTTTCGACTGACTCAGTCTTCTTCAGCAAGGTCTAAATATACAGGTCAGACCGTTTGAATTATTGTGCGCAGCTTCTGACGTCATTAGGCTGGGTCCGTTTTCTCTTTGTGAAACACTGAAGAAAACTGTGAAACGCCAAGACAGGAACTATAAAATTTTATATATTCATATATATAGACATTATATCTATATAATATTTGTCAGAATATAACTAATTGCGTGGAGCGGTGCGAGCGAAGGCAACAACATTCCCGAACGACGGACCAGCTTCAACTGACAGCTATAGGACCCGAGAACCCCACTTTGAACAGCCAGGTGACGTTCACGGGCCCGCTGCGCCAACTCCCTCGAAATTCGGTCGGAAGTGGTTAGACCTTATATCCTTAGTTCTTGTTCTTCAGTAAGCTGTCTACAAACAACTCGAACCTTACAATTTTATACTCGAAGTTGGAAACTCGGCCAGGTCATCCCGCTGGCTGTCTGGGGATTCCCATTCCCTTACTAGGTACATGCTTCCCAATTGTATTTTTTATCAATTTGCTTGCTACGTACGATAAACATACGAAACCTTCTCATTAGTATTTTCAGATGTGTTAATATAGGCAGCTTCAACAGTTTTTCTTATCTCTCTCTTTAATGCCGTATGCAGAACCTCGACCCTACCCCAGTGGGGCAAATGTCCAGATTTGTCAGCGTGCTGAACGAGTGAGTTGGATGTTCAGTGTGACCTCATATCCCTCTTATGCTCGGCTAGACGCTTCTCAACGCCTCGACCTGACTTACCGTAGTATGTAGAGGTGCACCTGCTACATGGAATGCGGTAAATGTTACCGAGGACTCTGGGGCAGCATCTTTTTACTCTTGGCCTTGAAAATGGGTAGAAACAACTTCACCAACTGTGTAGTTAATGAAGAGGCAGCGCAATGTAGTTCAGTTCGAAGCTTTAAGATTCGTTTAGATAAATATCTAAGATTCTGTAATGCCTGCTATTAATTTATTATTATTTACTTATCATTTATTATGTCAATTCAATTTTTACTATTTACCTGTTTATTATTCAACTTTACCTATCTGTGTATTTATCTATTATTTATATTATAATTTTTATTGATTCATCATAATTTTCTTTGCATGACCAAAAGGTCTCCTGTTGGCATGCTCCTCATTTGTGATCCTTTAAGTTGTCAATTGCTAGTATGAAGAGTAGGACACTGAGAATACTTCCTTGTGTAGTGTCTTGGGAGGACATGGCTGTTTCCACATGAACTCTGAAAGTTCGATGTGATAGAGAATTTGTCATGAATGTTGGAAGTGCTCCACACAGATCTAGGAGGAAAAGTTCCTGTGTGATCCACCATTGCCAAGCTGTAGTGTATGCTTTTCCCAAATAAAAAAAAATACAGTGAAGATATGGTGGGTATTGGCATACACATTGTGGATTGTCGTTTCAGTGTGTCAGCATGTCTGGTGCTGTGGCCTGTTCTAAAACCTGTTTGAAGGGGTGATAAGAGGGAATGGTGTTCCAGTTGCCATGAGAAGGGCAAAAGAAGACAATTTTCACAAGTTTGTAGAGGCAATTTGTGAGGGCTATTGGGCAGCAGTTGTTTGGGGAGGAACTATATTTTCCTGGTTTAGGGAGAGGGAGGAGGATGGTTTCTCTCCAAGCTGTGAAGAAAGTACCTTCTATCCATGTTATCAAAAATGGTTAATATGGTTTTGTTGTTGAACGTAGGTATTTAAGCATATAGAAGTAAATGTTATCTGGGATGGGGGCTGTTGTTCTGTATTTGGAGACCTTTGCTTTTGTGAATTGTTTGTTGTAGTCCAAAAAGGTGTTGGGGTGTAAAATCTTGTGTTGGGGAGGACTCGAGCATAGTTTTTCTAGAAAGGAATTTATGTTTTTGTCTGGTATGACCAAGTCGATTATATAGTTGTTGCTAGTGTTTTTGCTACTTGGGGGGCTGAATGGATAGTCTTTGTTGACTTCAAGGATTGGGAGGGAATATGTTAGTGGTTTGTTGGAGAGTTTTTGGATTTTCTTCCATATTTTGGATATGGGAGTCTGAGGGGTTATTGTTGAGATGTAGGTTCACCAAGATATCTTGCGTGCTCGGCACATTACTTGGTGGGCAGGAACTCAGGTTCTCTTAGAGAATTATATTTTCTGGGATGGGGTGACGTTGTATGCGGTGGAAGGCCTTTTGCTCTGTGGGCCATGGTACAGTCAGTGTTCTGCCAGGGAAGATTGTTGGGATGTGGGTGGTGAGGCCAGTGGGATAAAGTAGAAAGCTACTGCTGTTATGTGGTCTGTGAGGTGAGTGTCGTGACAATTTATTGTTTTCCAATGTGTGTGTTTTTGTTGTGAATGTCTTCCAATTTGTTCAGGAGAGTGACCATCTAGGTGGTGGGGTGAAGCAGGAGTTATGTTATGGGTGAGGACTGGAAAGTGGTCGCTGTGGTGGTCAGGTGATACTGACCACTCAAAATCTAGGTCAGGAGAACATATAGTTAAATCTTAGTAGTAGCAGGTTCATGTTTGTAAATTGAAAACTGTGGGTTGTGTTGTGTTAAGCAGTGATATTAAGTAGACAGTAAGAAGGGTTGTGATCATTCTCCCTCATGGGGTTGTTGTGGCATCACCCAAGGGAAAGTCGAGCACTGAAATCTCATAGTAGGGAGTAAGGGGAGGGTAACTGTGTTCTAGTGTTTAGTTGGTTTGTTTCTGTGGTGGATGTAATATATATTGCATTTCTTCTATTTCTGGTGGAGATTTTGATCTTTTCAGAGGTCATTGGGTTTGTTGGATTGGGTTGTGTATTGATTGTATGGCTACTGCATAGGATCTTGGGGGTGAGTTGGTGGGAGTTGGGGTTGGTTGTGGGGCTAGACAGGTAGACAGTTGAGGTGGGCTGATAGGAGATGGAGTTGAAATGAATGATGAATGAGGTGGGTTTGTGGGGGTGGATTGAGAAGTGGGTTAGTTGAAAAAGAGGTTTGGGGTGGTTGTTGGGACTGATGGTGAGGTGGGCAAGGCGAGATGGTGGGTGTTGGGTGGCGAGATGAACTAGACAGGTTGCTGGTTGTGTGGGTTGGGCAAGGTGGGTTGGCAGGAACTGAAGTTGGTTGTGAGGTTGGTGGTGGGTTATTCAGTGGGTTTATGTTCATTGTAGCCATGTGTGGGGGTATTTTTGGGGAGTTGAACTGGATTTACAAATTGTAGTGCTTCATCATAGGTTGTTCTTGGATTGGCCATCATAGATCTGACTTGTGTTAAAGCTTCCCAAAAACTGATTTGTTCTTTGTCTCGAAGACAGATTATTTCTAGTTCATAGCGATATACAGTGCAGAGTGAAGAGGAAGATGCATGGTCTCTTCCACAATTAGTACATTTGAGGGGGTTTTTGCATGGGGATCCATGTTCAGGAGCAGAGCAGTGAACACATACTCCCTATTGGCAGTGACAATTGTTTGATATGGCCAAAGCTTTAGCAATTAAAGCAACAATGAGGATGAGAGTAGTATTTGTGTATTTCATAGCATACATATCCTGCATACAGTTGAGTTGGGAGTTGAAGATGAGCAAAAGTTTGTATCAATGTTGATGAAGGGTATTTCAATCCATTTATAATTCGTTGCTAGTTTGTCAAGGATTTGCGACTCTACAGTATAGTATATGTGGGGCACTTAATACTCCAATGCACGTGTTGAAGGTTGCATGGGATTCATTGTTGATTGGGGTTTGGGCAAGATTTGTTAGAGCTTGAACTCTGTTGTACTGTTGCTTGATTGTGGTTTAACAGCTAGGGTTCCATTTGATTGGGACCACATTTGTTGTGGTATTCCACATGAAGAGACAAAGTCTTCATAAACATTAAAGACATCTTCTGATGCAAGGGGTGATCATTGGTGGATTTTAGGACCAGAAACCTTGGGTAATCCAGTGGTGTGAGGTAGTCCTGGGAAGGCTATATCTAGCAATGGTATAGCTGAAGCTGTAGACTGTTGTGGTTCTCTGGTTGTTCCACCTCCATTGCAGTAGGAACAGCTGCCACCTTCTTCATTTGATTGGGGGGGGGGCAACCTTAGGGTTGTTGTTGATTCCTGTATGTTCAAGATGTGGGAAGCCTCACTGTTCTGTTGTCAAGATGCACCAAGACTGAGTGGGGAGACAACAGGGAAAGTTTCTTGGGATGAAATCAAACCAGAAATTGTGGTGAAATCTTTTAAGAAATGTGGGATTTCGAATGCTCTTGATGGATCTGAAGATGACTTGCTGTGGGATGATCAGGCTAATGATAATGTGGAGGAGGAAGATGATGTTGATGTTTCTATGGCTGATGAAGTTGATCCGTACGACGATACTCTACACAGAAGTGAGTGGGAGGAGCTATTTGGTGGTGAAGATGACATGTGTAGGGTACCATATTCATGGTGAAGATGATGTATGTAGGGTACCATATTCATGGATATGATATTGTTTCACTTAGAGAATATGTACTTTTCTTTTGCATCACAGTAAAGGGGGTACGCGACACCTGGGGGGGTGAATTTGGTCAAGATATGGCATTTTTCAAAACTGTGTTCAAAATGTTCGTATACCACTTAGAAATAAATCCCGACAAATAATTTTCCAGCCGCGCGCAATTTAAAGGTCCTGGGTGAGGTTTAAAGGGACAGATTTAAAGGCGCAACCCACACTAGAGGGAGGCGTGCCACTTAGGACCTTCAGGCGCAGCGAATAACGTTGAAATTTGATTGAATTTACACTCGCCCAGTGTATCAACGGCCAATACGATTGTGGAGGGGAAGGGAGGAAGGTGGAGGGAGAATATTTCGCCAACTTTGTGCGAAACTAAGCGTTAGTTCCCGGCTAGCTCTGAAAAGGGAAGTACACATGTCTCATGAGCTCTCATTGCAATATATTACTTTAGCTAGTACATATTACTCTTTAGTACAGTCATCATGGGTAGCAAAAAGAACAAAAGAACATCACAATGACAAAAAACAGCAGTTAAAGATGGCAAGCAGTCAAAGACGACTAAAGATCTCACCACCTCTCACTCCACCACCGCCCTCACCTGCACCTCTGTGACGATGACAGAGGTAAAGGACAACATTAGACTAAACAATTCAAAGAGTAAGATTAAATCAAAAGAAGAAAGCAAGAGGAAAAAGATCAAGGCTATACAGGAAGAAGAAAGAAGAAGGGACATCATATGATGCTGGAGGGGGTGCCCTACCAACATAGATTGGCGAGGGGAATCTGATGAGGAAAGAGAAGGCGCCCACTACTGGAAAATAAACCTCTTTCCAATGATTTAGATACCCTGAAGACCCCCAGCAGAGAGGTTTCATATGAAGAAACCGCCAAAGGTGCAAAAAAGCAAATTATATGATGTTGTCGTCTGTGCGTCGTCACTACTGTGACATACTTATACTTTAGTTTTTCAGTATTTAAAGTACTTATAATTAAAATATGTTGATAATTTTTACTGTACTTACTTATTATATAATACGAATTAAGCCATGAAAACATCAGTCAAATTGGTGAAACTATAAGCAAGTTACAGATATATTCATATTTCAAGTTGCCATATCTCCGTTCGATATTTTTCTACTTTTTTTTAATCATAAAAAATCTAATATACATCAGATTTAGATTAAACTTACAGGGAATATTACTTTTAGTAACTGCTAGGGCCGATCGTTCGAATATTTTGAATAAAATGAAAGAGTTTGGAGTAATAATGGAAACGAGCAAAAATTTTTTATTTTTCACGATTTTTGCCAGACATTAAAATTGAAATGCCTGTATGCAAAAGTATAAAGGAAGTTGTTCAATTACTCAATGACCGGCCCTAGGTGTGCCTACTGACTAATCATAGCCAAAATATAAAACAAATTGGTCCACGTATTATGGTGCTGTGCACTTTTAAATGTCGCTACTGGTATACGTACATGTGTACATGTGTACATACATCATTCTGCTTCACCTAAAATGTAGGCAATATGGATACCTATTTACCTGAGAAGTTTCAGCTCTTTACTCTAAATATTTTAGAAAATGACCTCCAGGTGTCGCGTACCCCCTTAATACAAAAAAAATTATGTTTACATTTAATGCACAAAAACTTTTGCATCCGTCAATAAATTAAAAAAAAATATGTGCCTTACATTTTTTCTGCTACCCTATGGTAAAATATCTGGTAACAGTAACAAGTTGGCAATACTGAACAGTTTGTTTTCGTGATGGTGAGATCCATGCATTGTTTTGGTAATGGTAATCTTAAACCATATTGAAAGCTAAATTAGAGAATATCACAGCATTTTATACTATAATAGTATACATGATATAATAAGCTCGCCTGTGCTAAGAATTTTAACAAACAGGTAAAACCACGGTATGGGGTTACCGTATCTAGAAGGAATTTCACATGTTTTGGTGCATACCATGTATTTTATGTCCCCATTGTTTACTGGTAGTAACTAGAAGGTAAATATTTTGATTTCTGAACCTAAAGAAAAGGTAAGAGTTCTTCCTAGCCTTTCTTGTCATGTCTGGATTTCAACCTAACAAGATTATTACTTGGGTATAGGTCGACCCCTAGGTTTTGGCCTAAACATTTTTCCTTTAACTCGTCTTGTACGCAATTAGGTCTCAAAAGACCCCTTTTAAAACCGAATATCTGGCCATCCTGGTCAATCTTACCGATTTTGCCTAAACTTGCTTAAATGCCTTATACTACCCACCCGCAGGTCCCCATAAAATAGTAAGGTCCAACTCACCTTGGTTTGGCCACAATAATCCTTCAAAGTTGTAAATGTGGCGGTTGTCGACAATCGTGGTAGAGGGGAGGAGAGGAAGGACGGGGCGTGGGGGATGTGTTTTTGGCGTCAGGTATGCGAATTCATTTAGTATTATAAGTTATTGGCACTGTATTATGATTATGACAGTGGAAACACTATGGAAACACTGTATGGCTTATAAATACTTCAATCTTATCATACAATAATGCAGGAAGCAGTAGGAAACACCATAATATTGGATATACACACGTACGCATCGCTTACGCACAATACTAAAACTACGCTTATCGGTCTTTCCTAAACTTATTATTATTATTGTGGTGAAAGAGCATGAATGAATGTTGCATAGTGTGCCTGGATGGTTGGTATGGACGTGACGTGATTTGTAACGTGTGAGTGATGCGTGAGTCGGAGCAAATGTGTTTCTGGGAAAACTTATACGTTTCCGCTTATAATCAGGGTGCCAATTATTCAATTGAAAATCTGATAATACTGTGAGAATCCTCATGAAATTCTTCTAATATAAATGCATTTACCTTTGAATGTTGACTCACAAAGTTGTGAGTTATTGACTGATAATACCCTTTGTCTTGGTGGCGGGCATGGTGTGTGGCTTTGTTTTTTCATGGAGAAAGCCTTCCCAGTGCCCCCAACTTTGACGCCCCCCTTCCGCCCATAAAAAGTCCTGGGGGACGTAGTAGCTCCTACACCAGATTCTTTGGTACGAGCCGTAGTTTTGGCAATACCAGGGGCAATACTTGAACTTCCTCTCGTTGCCCTCCCTCGTCCTCTTTGGGGCCTCGAAGGTCGAGTATAGACCTCCTCCTCACTCTCACTGCTGTACACAAGCCTCCTTTCAGTTGGGGGAGCCATTATAAGCAATAATAAGGTCAGCGGATACGATTAGACGGCACTTTTAACACTTTTTTGGGAGTGCGATAGGGTGCGTAACGTACCCTTCGAAAGCGAGGCTCACACTGACTGTGCTTGCCTGAGCGGCAGGCTGCAGAGCCAGGGGTGAGGGGGAGGGATAGGTCTACAACACTACCAATTTTCACAGGGATATCAATTACAGTGCATTTGTGGTACGTCCGTGAACATTGTGTCACTCCCGTGGCTTATCGGTCTTCCCCGGTAAAGCCACTCCGGTGGCTTATAGGACTTTACGGGTTAAGATTTCAACCTATAGACGAGTATATATGGTATATAAAATTTGAGCAGTTTCATACATGTAAACATTAAATGTAATAGTTTGTAATTATGATTTTTTCCATTTAGGTTGATATAAACTTTCCCACCTAATTCTAATACCTTAAATTTCAACCTCAAAATTACAAGTTTAATTCATAAATCAAACCATCTTCATGACTTCAAAATAATCCAGTCACTGAAGTTTAAACAAGAGTATTTGCAACTTGAAGGGATTTTTTTCTAATTCTCTACATAACTATTTCAGTTGAAGTGGAGATTTTGCCTTATGACAATGCAGCAAGGGGTGCACCAACTACAGCTGGTGGCCCTACTGCAAAAGTGATGTGCCTTGCCAGGGCAGCACTGTGGTCAAGAGAGAATCTAGATGAATGGTGGTTCGAGTTCTACTTAGCCACCTCACAGGATAGATGTCAAAAAATGCCTATATTAAGAAGTGTAGGAAGAGTTTTGGATGTACATGTTTTTTAGGGGAGAGTGGGGGAATATCAGATCATTTTTTGGTGGAAGATAAGCTGAGAGTGGAGGATAGATGGAGAAAGAGGAAAAGGACAGAGGGTAGGGTGCTTAAGAGTAAACTGCTTAAATGAGAAGGAAAAGGAAGAGTACAAGAAGAAACAGAGAAGAGTGGGAGGAAGTGAAGTATACAGTAGAGATAGGAGTGGAGTAGGAATAGGGACGTTTCGAGGAGGGAGTCTCAAGGTGTGCAAAGATAGATGGTGTGTGGAACAAGAAGGATGGGAAGAAATAGAAGGAAGAGTAGTGAATGGTGGGATGATGAAACAAAGAAGGTTATACAAGAGAAGAAATGAGCATTCACAGACTGGGAGGTTTTGTGGATATATGCGATAGGAGGAAAGCTGTAAAAAGCAGTAGATATTTTTTACAAGATTAGTAAAGCCTGTATTAGAATTAGGAATGGAGACAGCAAGTGGTTGGAGGTAAAGGTGGGACTTCACCAGGGATGTGTCATGTTGCTATGGCTATTCAATGTGTATATGGATGTAATGTGGGAGGTAAATGCAAGGGTAAAGGGCAGGGGATTAGGGATGGTTAGAGAAAATGGGGAAAAATGGGAGATAAGCCAGTTGTTGGTTGCTGACGACACTGCACTTGTTCCAGGATCAGAGGAGGGATTAAGGAAGTTAGTGACAGAGTTTGGGAAGGTGTGCGACAGGAGAAAGTTGAAGGTGTTGTCAGCAAGCAACAACTGGCTTATTATTCAAAAATGGTTTTGATTAAAGTTGACAATTTTCCTCATCTTATGACAGCCTTAACGGAAAGGGTTTGGTAAGTTATCCTTCCACATTAATACATACTTTTTTAATTGCTTCAGCTGTTACCTGCTCTGCAAGGCATGAATACCCTTGTCAGAGTTTCAGGATACAAAATGTATGCCCTTACTCCCATGATACACTCTATAAACTTAAACTACCATTCATCTAGCTTCTCAATTTAATATGTTGATGCCCTCAATATGCTCAGCCACCACACCTCTTCCTTGATAAAAATCATCCAGCAAATATCTCGTATGAGAATAAGTAGTAAATTAATACCTTTATGATATACAATAACTTTTCCCTTAACTGAATTATTCTAGGTTAAATAATAAACATTTACATTCTGATCAATCAAGGTAACAGTTGCATAACAATGTTGAAAAAGTTACTTATGTATTTACAGGGATCATATACAAGATATGGCTCAAATAAACAGCAAATCAAAACTATCTTAGACTACAAAAACCTGTCAACTTACAACTTTTATGCAATGGACAAGAAATATTAGCTGGCATTCTGTGGACCAGGTCCAAGATATGTCTTTTATCAACTAAAACTATTCTTCAACCTTTTCATATATGGAAAGCTGACCACCATCACTGCTCCTCTCCTCCTACTTTCAGCTGGTGATAAAGAAACATCCCAACAATTATACAAATCATACAACAGAGTATCTGGGGGCTGTTACTAACCACTATGGGGCTGTGTGATTCAAGTTACACTCAAAGCATCTTTAAGCCATAGGCTGCTACATACATCATATGATGAAGTGTGAAACTGCAACATACATCATATAATATGAAGATTTTTCTTAAATTTGGTAGTCTATAACGAGGCCCTAACCCGCTCAGCCAGCGAGATTCAGTCTTACTAAAGACATAAAAAACATTCATATGAAAAAGAAAGAGCAGACAAGTGAAGCAGCAATGGTGAGGAACAAAGTCAGAAAAAGTAGTAGAAAAGTTCCCTGTTGCCCACCCATGCATTACCACTACTAAAGCCTGCTATCTTGAAGTAGCAAAATGTGGAATTTCATTACATCACCATGCCTGAATTACTGCACATAATTAACTAACATTTGGTTTTCCTATATTTTTCCATGGAATATTTCATTTTATAACAGTAAAACTTTTTGATTTTTTTCTTAAACAACTGTGCACCATGGGTATGGCAGACAAAACCCTACTGCACATCTCTCAGGTTAATCATCTTGCAATCCTCCATGAATTCAGAATGTTGCAATTTCTAATGACCGTATATATACTAATTACTGTACTTCATGGAGAACAGGAATGCCTCTTACAATCATTAAGTTCAAAAGATTTTCAGCAATCCATAAAACAATCCACTGCACCAGGTCTCTCTTGCAAGAGCCCCATGGCACCCAGGTAACTATTGGATTGGCCCAACTTACTCAATGAAGAAATATTGTGCTATTGTCTAGGTGTGGCTAGGGTGGGTGAGGCAGTCCAAGATGATGTATACAGTGTCTCCTGTATAATGGTTGCACTTGGGGGCACTATGTTTCTGTTGCCAGACCTATTCTGTGTTGGTACAGTCTTAATGCTTGATGGTGACCTGAACAGTCTAGTGTGGTTCTTGCTACTCTTGAGTGAATTGTTTCAATGGGTTTAATGACTAGAGGGGTTTGATGAAGACGGGTCTTTGGTTGCAAGTTTTGGAGTGCTTGTTTTGTGATCCGAGTGTGAATGTTCTTTCATATGGTTTGAGGTGTGGTGTTAGTAATGGTTGTTATCAATGTTTGAGTAGTTTGCTATTGGTGTAGTTACATTCATTTGGTTGTGTTATGTGATGTAACGAGATAGGTAAGGAGGGTTCAGGGCTCTTGCATAAAACTGTGAACTTATCGTATTCATGTTGTTCTATAGGAAGGATTAGGCTGGTGTGTGCACAGGTATTTTTTGGGTTTTGATACATTCTGTAACTATTCTCAATACTTCATTTTCTCAGACTTCACCAAAATAATACTCCTATACATGCAGAATACAAAGAATTACAGAAATTCTACTGTTACAAAGTCAAGAACTATAACTAAAAACAACCTATAATAAACATGAACAAAATATTACTTATTATGACCTATAATGAACACCCCTTGACTGGGGCACATAGAATTCTCTAAAATGAGAATACACTACCCTGATGAATATAACCCTTCATACTGATAAACCTGATCAGAGTTATTTCTGGGCAAGTGCTGCTAAGGCAGCCAGTCTCCCTGGTGCTCCCATAACCCCGCCACCAGGGTGCGCTCCAGCACCACAAAGCCATAGCCCCTTCACTGGGGTGTAGGGAGTTGGTAGGGAAGGACTTGGTCGACACATGTACAGCTGATGAAGACTCATGGCACCGTGGAAAATATTCTAGAATTGAAAAAAAGAAGATATGTGAAAAATCTATGTATATGCTTAAATATCAGAGGCCCTTTCCTCTTACAAAAAAAGTATTACTTAAAAACAAACTTTTGCTTTACTAAGCCGTATACAATGGCCTCAATCACTCTTATAAGGAAATGTGACACTCTGTCAAAGCAAACTTTTGCCCCAACTCTTATGAGTCACAAGGATGAAATATGCCAACACACTATTCAGTCCAGAACAAGGATATATTATGAGAGCTATCTCTATATATATATATATACATATACACATATATATATATATATATGTATATATATATATAAGTATATATATATATATATATATATATATATATATATATATATATATATATATATATATATATATATATATATATATATATATATATATATATAAAAGAGAGAGAGAGAGAGAGAGAGAGAGAGAGAGAGAGAGAGAGAGAGAGAGAGAGAGAGAGAAAGAGAAAGAGAGAAAAAGAAATCTGTTCAATGACATACACACCAAATGATTATTACAATTGTGAAAGAGATGCCTTCACTTTTTTTTAGGAATGTCCCCTGTGGGGCTACAGGGAGAAGGATGCCTAGTCCTAATCCCCGTCCTGTTTTTCTCACTTCTTATGATTCAAGTGGGAAGACTTGGTGGCAGTATTCTTTCCCCCCACCACAGGGGGCACTGGACAAGAGGCAGGGATGACCTGTCATCCAGATGCCAAGATAAGAGGGTGAAGGGGAGTGGAGTGTGATAGGGATGGAATGGGTGGGAGTGGTTTTTATGCCTTTGTTTTTTTTTTGGCTACCTCCCTTATAAGGGGGAAAAAGCCTTTGGTATATGTATGTATGAAAGAGATGAGTAGCATGCTTGATAATCCAAGTATCTACAGTATGCACTTCTCTATGGATACAACAATAACACAATAAGATATGATACAGTATAAGTACATAGCCCCCCTTTGGTGGTGGTGGTACATACATATACTAATGGCTTTTTTCCCCTTACAAGGGAAGTAGCCAAAGTCAAGGCATAAATCCACTCTCATCTGTTTCATCCCCACATACTCCACTCCCATTCACCACCCCCTCCTCCCTCTTTTCTTGGCTCCTCCTGGATGACAGGTCATTCCTGCATCTCACCCACTGGTGATGAATGTTGGTAAAATGTTCAAAAGCTAGATGCATAAAAAAATGACAACCTCCATCAATCAACCTGTTGCCCCATACTGTGAGTCAAGAGACCTGGTGTCCCAAGAAAAGTAGCCATGGTTACCAGATCAGCCTGTAACTCACTCAATGAGGAGATTTTGTGGAGCTGTTGTTTGGATGTTATGGACCGAGATTTACTGGCACCTCTTATTCTTTTTGTGGAGCTGTCTATAGTGGTAAAAGGTGCAGATGGAGAGGTGATAATGGAAGAGAAGGCAATAAGAGGAAGATGGGCAGAGTATTTTAGGGAGTTGCTAAATGTGAAGGAAGATAGGGAGGGAAAGGTAGTTGCAGTGGGAAGCACTAAGAAAATGGCAGTGATGAGGGAGGAAAATGGAGGTGAAATAAGGAAAGATGAGGTGAAGGCAGTTGTTAAGGCGATGAGAGCAAGTAAGGCACCTGGGTTGGATGGATGTCTTGAAGAATGTCTTAAAAAGGAAGTAGTGATGGTGGGCTGGCTGGTGAGCTAATTAATGTTTAAGAGAGGGTAGAGTGCCAGAGGACTGGAGGAATGCCTGTATAGTTCCACTTTACAAGGGAAAGGGGGATAAGTGTAAGTGTAGTAGTTTCAGAGGGATCAGTTTGTAAAGTGTAGTTGGGAAGGCTATGGGAGGGTCTTGATTGAGAGGATTATGAGACGAACAGATGGAGTTATTGGTGAGGAACAGTGTGGGTTTAGGACAGGTAGGAGTTGTGTGGATCAGATTTTTGTGGTAAGACAGATGTGAGAAAGCCTTAGGAAAAGGTAAGGATGTTTTTTGGGCTTTTATGGATTTGGAAAAGGCTTATGACAGGGTAGATAGGAAGGCACTGTGGGAGGTACTGTAGATACATGGGATAGTAGGAAAGCTTTTAAGAGCAGTCAAGAGTTTTTACGAGAGTGGTAGAGCTTGTGTTTGAACCTCCAATCCCTGACCCACTGCCCTTGCATTTACTTCTCGCACCACCCCATCCATGCATAAATTGAACAGCCAAGGTGACATAACACATCCCTTCCTTCCTCAATAGACATTCCCCTCTTACAACATCCATCTCATCCTTGGTTGCCCACTCATGTTCATTCCCTCCATCTCTGCCTTCCATACCTCTTTTACTAATCTTTCTTCACTCATTCTTTCCATGTGTCCAAACCATCCCAACACTCTTTCATCAACCCTATCTCCCACCTCCCTTTCCAACCCAGCTTTCCTCACCTCATTTCTCACTCTATCCAGCCTAGTAACTCCTACCATACTTCTCAAGCATTTCATCTTAAACACACTTAAACTCTTCCTCTCTTATGTTCCATGTTTCTGCCTCATACAGTACTGTGTGCACAATCACCCCTTCATACAATCTCCTCTTAGTGTCCATTTTCTCTTCCCCGCACCACAAGGGACAAAGGTGATTATGGAAATATATATCAAAAGAAGTGGTACAGGCCAGTATTAAGAGGAGGAGGAGGGGGGGGGAGACAGCATAATGGGGGCAGTCACAGTATTAGAATGATGTGTGGTTCTGGTCCGTAGGGGTGCTCTACATAATTCCCAAAATATTGGTTGCGTGCAACTATGCAAATTATACACAATAACATGCAGTCAATAACCCTAGATGGGATGGATATACTGTCAATATACCAAGGGATTCTTCTCCCTTATAAGGGAGGTAACCAGTCAAGGCACCAAGTTATTTTTTAGACTATTTTGTTTTGTTTGTATTTTTTTTTATTTTCTAGATTGTTGGATGCTTTGAAAACAGTTGTGCGAGATTCTTACAGTTGTTTATACATGAAAAATTTGAGCAGGTTCCTCTTACCCCTCCAGTAAGTCCAAAGATCCTTTCCAGCTCAGGTGGAGGTAGGACTTCATAACCAATGATGCTTTCTTTGAAACCTGGGGCATAGCCTTCCACCACATCAAAAATCTGAAAAGGCGAGCACCATACTTTTAACTTTCACATAAGAAGGCTCATGTTTCACTAAAAACAGAAACTCTTTTAACCTGTAATTATTCAAATTTTCAAAAACTATATTTTCCTAATTGCATGTGCTGAAGAGTGAAAGGGGCAAAGAATTTCATCTCCCATGTCAAGTCACCTCATTCCTGACAAATGCATACCTATGCTAGATTATCAATTCTAATATATTAATCACATACACTAAAACATACTTGTTTATATGCAATTAGCTTCAGCCAATAAAAAACCAAAGGTGAAAGCTACCCAAGCAGAACACTAACCTTGTTGGCATATGCATGTTTAGTTTCATCATCCCACTTCTTGCCACCTGCCAGATGGTATGGCACATACTGTGTGAAGAAGAGAGCCACATGGCAGCCTGGTGGTGCAAGGGTCTTGTCAACACTGCTGGGAAGCGTCATTTCAATCATTGGGCTGTTGGCAAAAAAATACATTAAAAGCACATAATTATATCAGATGTTTCAAGTTTCAATGACTAGAAACCCACAGCTGACAATGTTCCTTGAGCCCTCCCACATACTGCTCAGTAAGAAATGTTGGGCTTAGTTGTATTAGAGTGAGAGTATTTTCTCATGTCACTATCTTGCAGCACCAGCAGTGTAGGGTGGTGTGATGTGGTGGTAGTTGGTGGTGTGGTATGGCAGTGGTGGTTGGTGGTATGGTGTGGTGGTGTGGTTGGTAGTAGTCATAAGTTCTCAGGTCTCCTTCAGTGGAAATGAAGTCAGAGTAAAAAGATATCTTTGGTCTGGTCTGGAGACAAAGCATCAGCCTCTCAGGGCTGCACTTCCAGATAGAAAATAGGATGTTAGAGTTCTGAAGACAGTGGGAGGGAAATGAACCTCTTGTGCAACAATCAGTTTCAGATACCAGTCATCATTTTCAAAGTTCATCAAAACCTTAACCTCCATCTGGAGGTCCAGCAGAGGCTGATGCCAGGTCAGTGGGTTGACCCCTAGCTGTCACATCTTGCTGTACTGTACTGTCTGAACCAAGCAGTGTGGTTGGGGGACAGGGTTAGCCCTTCATCCATAAAGTGCTTAAGACATTTTTAACAAGGGAAACAATAGGGTGTTGAATGGGTGTGTGACAGGTACATGCCTTGGCTGGCTACTTCCTTTGCATGGGGAAAGAACTTTTTTGTTATACAGATTGATAAATAGAGGTATACTTTAACTTTTGCTGAAGATCCATGGCTCTGAAGTACTAAGCAATGGCCACTGGATTAGCCCACAAGTCACGAAGGACACTAATATGACACAGACAACTGTCCAAGGTTTTTTCCCAGGCAGATCAATGGGAGAGACCATGACATGTACCTGAACAGAGCAGTCCTGAATGAAGGCCAACAATTCCCTCACTTGCAAAAATAGTACCTGATACTCAGTTTCTGGACTGGACCAGGCTATCAACTTTACATGCATTTCTTGCCCTTCTACATAAGCCCCATACTAATGCAACACAGACAACAGTCCAAAGTTACTTTCCAAGGAGATCTGTGGAAGGAGTCAAAGACTGTTTTTAGCCACCGTGAGGCTGCAACTTTCTGGCTAGAGAAACTTGAGGCAACAATTATTATTCTTTTATACTGGTTTCCTTGGGTCCCTCTTGTCAAGTGCCTTCAGCCTTGAGGCAACTGACTAGTCACTAGTTTATCCCAAAGACCTTTTAGCAAATAAGTGATGTACTGTTGTCTGTTATGCGAGTACAAAACATGAAATAATAAAATCTCACTTGTCAGGAATTAGGCCTTGTTTAGCTTGCAGGTAAGCCTCCTCCAGTAATTCTGTTTTTTCACAGTTGAGATGGATAGTGCAATGGTGGTGTGGCATGACACCGTTTTCAACCATGTTGGGGTTGGCCACAAAATTGGGCAAACTTTTGAGAGCAACTGCAATTCAAACCATATAGATTTGTTAGCATACATACATATATATACCAAAGGCTTTTTCCCCCTTACAAGGGAGGTAGCAAAAAAGAAAAAGGCATAATTATCATTCCCACCCATTCCATCCTGAATCCACTCCACTCCACCCTCCCTCTTATCTTAGCACCTCCTGGATGACGGGTCATCCCTGCATCTTGTCCACTGCCCTGGGTCAGAGGCAGTGTTGAAAGACACAGCATATCCACAGCAAGGTCACTTCATTAAATCGGCAACCCCCCTCTCCATCCCCTCATGCAGAAAAGGAGAAGACGAGAAGATTTGTTAGCATTTAAATTAATTTTTATGTAATATTCAAATTATATGAACTGGCTGGGCTATAGCAAAAGTTGAAGTACAAACAGCAATGAAAATGATGAAAGCTGGTAAAGCACCTAGGCTGGATGAGTGTCATGTAGAGTATCTGACAAAGGGAAGAATAATTAGAGTGGATTGGCTAGCCAGTTTGTCTAATATGTGTCTAATGGAGGGGAGTGTGCCAGAGGGCTGAAGGGGTGGTTGTTTAATTCTGCATTAAAAAGGAAAGGGGGGGGGATGTAAAAATGTTAAGGGATCAGGGGATAGAGAGGGGGGTCACCAATTTAATGAAGCGGCCTTGCTGTGGATGTGTTTGTCTTGCGACACTGCTTCTGACCCAGGGCAGTGGGTGAGATGCAGGGATGACCCGCCATCCAGGAGGAGCCAGGATAAGAGGGAGGGAGAAGAGTATGTGGGGATGGAATGGGTAGGAGTGGATTTTATGCCTTTGTTTTTTGGCTACCTCCCTTGTAAGGGGGAAAGAGCCTTTGGGATATGTATATAAGGATTTAGAGAAGACTTACAGCAGGATAGACAGGAAGGCATTGTGGGAGGTATTGCAGATATAAAAGATAGAGGGAAATTTTTTAAGGGTGGTCTAAAGCTTTTACATAAGAAGTAGAGCTTCTGTTAGGCTTTGGAATGATAAGTGACTGGTCTAAGGTGAAGGTGCAATTGTGCCATGGTTGTGTTATGTTGCCATGGCCCTTCAACAAGTACACGGATGGGTTGGTATGGGAAGTAAATGTGAGGGTGATGGGCAAAGGATTTCAGATGGTTAGAGAGTGGAGGGAAGTGGGATGCAAGCCAATTGTTGTTTGCTGATGACACTGCATTTGTGGCTGGGTCAGACTGTTTGAGGCAATCAGTGACAGATTTTGGGAAGGTATGTAATAGGAGGAAGTTGAAAGTAAATGCTGGCGAGAGCAAGGTGATGAGATGTGCAAGGGGTGAGGGTGGCAGTAAACTGGAGGTAAGTCTTAAAGGAAAGAAGGTTGAGGAAATGGATGGTTTTATATATCTTGGACCACGTGTAGCGGGGAATGGAAAAGTGCTGGTGGAAGTAAACTGTAGAGGGAAGCAAGTGCATGTCTTGGTGGAATGACAAGTGTCATGAGAAACAGGTGGCTGGGGATGGATGTGAACAGGGAATTATATGGCCCTATGACACTGTATTGGGCCAAGACTAAATTAAGAGAGGCAGAATGGAGAAACTTTCATGTGTATGAGATGAATATATGGGGGGGAGGGTTTACAAAAATGGATAGCGAGGGGCATGAGGATGTGAGCAGAAGAGTAGGGGGTGGAAAGGGAGTTGGCAGATAGGACTGATAAAAGAATACTGGGGTGTTTTGGGCACATGGAAAGAAATAGTAAGGTAAGTCTAGCATAAAGAGTGTGGAGAGCAGAAGTGGACTGAGAGAACTTGAAGGGAAGACCAAGTACATGATGGATGGGTTGAAGGGGACCTCAAGTAAATTGGGAATGCCTGTTGAGCAGTGAAGGGAAAGTTGATATAGGTTTGAGTGGAGAATGGTTGTGAATGGACTATAAACTGATGCAGCTCAAAGAGGTTTCTCATCTTCTCCATTTTGACATGCAGGGTCACCATGTAAATGAAGTGATGGAGCCCTGCTGTGGGTGTGCTATGTCTTGCTGCATTACTTCACTCCCTGGCAGTGGGCAAGAACCATGGATACCTCCCTTATATGGGGAAAAAAAATCTTTGGTATATCAAAACATCTAAATAGTTGCTTTCCAATCAATTACCAAAAAATCTGAATAAAACTATGTAGTATCCCCCCCAAAAAAAAAAACATGCACACACTCTCTCTCTTCCCCTTTCAGCACCTGAGGATGAAAGACTGACCTATCCCCTGCCACAGTGCTTGGGTCAAAAGCAATACAAGGTGAAGGATAAATAATAACAGTTGTTGTCTCGAGTTTCACTGACTGAAACCCACAGCCCCAGAGTGGCTGGCAATGTATCTCAGGCTCTGTCATTGATTTCTTCATTAAGATACTTTGTATTGTTGTTTGTGTTGAATATTGAAGGTCTGTTTTTATGTTGGAGAAGTTAGTTTTGCTGCACTGCTCTTGACCTGGGCAGTGGACAGGAGACAGGGATGGCCTTTCATCCATGAGGAGCTATGATGATAAGGAAACAAGGGTGGTAGATGGGAGTGGAGTGAGTGTGCCTTTGACTTGGCTACCTCTCTTGTAAGGGGGAAATACACCCTCGGTATATTGATAGTTTCTATGTCAATGGATGATACTGGGAGGTGAGCAATCATATATTGTCAGGTCTCTATGTGACAAGTGGAAGAAATCCAGTCGAAGACAACAGAGAAATCTTGGGCCCAGCCTGGTGACAGCATGTTGCACCTCCAATTAAAGGTGAAGGGGATGATGGATTTTGAAGATGGTTGGCAGCAAGGGGAAGGTTCCCTCCAGTGTCTATCTTGTATGACCACCACAAACAGGTACCCATCATTGGTTCCTTATCTCGGGATTGACGACAAAGACTAACAACAAATTTAACAGATTTACCAAAAACCTACCGTTTAGTTTGCAGACAGGTGAGGTGTAGTCGAAACCCTGGATAGCTTTTTTGTATTCTTCAGGTAAGATGCCATCAGGCAATAGTCTGTTGAATGTGATATGAGGAGTGGCATTGGATAACACGTGTTTGGCGTACACTTTCTTGCCTTCCGCAGTTTCCACACCAACCACCTCACCCACACCATCTACTACGATGTTCTGCACCTCCTAATTTTGGAAAGATAAACAAGTCTTGTGTGCTGGGATCTATTAATTCAAAACAAATCTAATGTCTCTTAAAGATGAACTTTATAGAGCTAGGGAATCAAAATCTGAAGGAGAAGGGGGAGGAGGATGGAAGGAAGGAGAAGGACGGAAGAGGAAGGAGAAAGAGGAAGGAAGAGGAAGGGGGAGAAAATATAGAAATAAATGATGGGAAGGAGGGAGGGAGGCGAGAGAAAAATACAAGGTAGAGCAATTTGTTTATAAATTCAACTTAAAAATTGCAGCACAAACCTCACACAAAATATACAATACTTGTCCCAGAAATCACCTTCATTTTATTTCAGAACTTGTGACTGATCATACACCACTTCAGCCTACCTGACTCGTATAGAGTTCTGCTCCTGCTTCCCTTGCGGAACGAGCCATGGCTTGAGTAACGCCACCCATACCTCCTTCTGGATAGCCCCAGGCCCCTCGCACACCTGCCAGAGCAGCCATCACATGGTGCAGTAATACATATCTGTAAAGGTATTATGCATACATACACATACTACAGGCTTTTTCCCCCTACACGGGGGGTAGCCAAAAAGAAAAAGGCATAGAAACCACTCCCACCCATTCCATTTCCTATATATTCTACCCCCTCCATCCTCCTCCCTCCCTCTTATCTTATTAAAGGTATTAGGCACTGCTAATAATGACCACAATGCAATGTCTGCCTGGTTTAGGCAGGAGACAGGGATGGCCTTTCATCCAAGAGGGAAACAAGGATGGTGGATGGGAATGAAATGATGCTGACGTTCCCTATGCTGTCTGGCCAAGCAGCCCCATCTCCACGCGGAATGCTTGAGTAGGGTTTTCCCATAAATCCCTTATAGAATGTATGTTGTGTTGTTGGCTTGAGTGATTGTGTACAATGCAGTCTTCCATAACGTGTTCAATAGCATTGGCTTGGGTGATTGTGTACAATGCAGTCTTCCATAACGTGTTCAATAGCATGGGGTGAAGTGTTAAATGCAGGACAAATATCCATGATGTGTTCATCCATCTGTCCCTGGTAATTTAGAACGGGTGAAAAGTGCTGGCACTGTAGTCTGGCCGCGTGGACTCTGTCCTTTTGGAAAGAGACGATGTCAGAGTGTCTGCTGATGGAGCAGTAAGAGATATGATTATTCACATGTTTCTGGAGGCTGGTGTTTGGTGGTTGTGGAGGAAGAAAAGGGGGTAGACATGATGAGGAACCTCCTCAATCCATGCACTTCCATCACATGCCCCTTCCATTCATTCATTCCATTAATCATGTGATGATTGCACCTCTTCAGTTTCATGCAATACTACATACATACATATACCAAGGCTTTTTTTTTTTCCCTTACCAGGGGGGTAGCCAAAAAGGACAAGGCACAAAAACATTCCCACCCATTTCATCCCCGAAAACACTCCACACCCCTCCACCCTCCCTCCCATCTTAGCACCTCCTAGATGACGGGTCATCCCTGCACCCTGTCCACTGCCCTGGGTCATACAATACTGAAACCCAATAAAGAACATGACCCTTCTTATAAAGCTTCTAGCTATCCCTTGGCAATTTCATTCAGCTGCAGGTTAAGCTCATTCTAGGTGATTTTATGATGATGATGATGATATGGTTTAACATCACAAACTCCCCCCTATCGGAAGGCTAGGATGGTGCCCCTTATAGAGGACTTTGTAGCGTGGAATTTAACCTCTTCAGTTCGGGCCAAAATCTCGCGGGCAGCGTTAGCTGCCAGACGTACGATGTGTCGTAATAATACTCGCATCATATAATATAGTCACCGCTTATATCGATCGTTCTCTCTTTCATCTGTGAATTTTGATAACCAAAGAACATGTGATGAAGACAGTTTAGAGAGTATGTCATTACGCAGGGGCAACTACAATAAATATAATCAAGACGCCGATATGGCAGCCTCGTGTATCCACTTGGTCCTCATGCCACCTACGTATGTGGCACCGTATGGAAGGGGTTAACCCCTTCACTCCGGGCCAAAATCTCGAGGGCAGCATTAGCTGCCTGACGTGCGATGTTGCGTCATAATACATACATACATACATATACCAAGGCTTTTTCCCCCTTCCAAGGGAGGTAGCCAAAAAGGGAAAGGCATAAAAACACTCCCACCCATTTAATCCCTAAATACACTCCACACCCCTCCCACCCTTCCTCTCATCTGAGCACCTCCTGGATGACGGGTCATCCCTGCACCCTGCCCACCGCCCTGGGTCAGAAGCAGTGTCGCAAGACACAGTACATCCACAGCAAGGCCGCTTCATTTAATCGGCGACCCCCCCCTCTCCGTCCCCCTTTATATAAGGAGAGGACGGGGAGAAATCCCTTCGGGCTGCGTCAAAATTTACTCACACATACTACCCCACCCCCCACCCATTCCTCCTCATGCAGTCACAACATCATCCATATACAACCGTTCTCCACTCACCTCTGTCTTCCGTCCTCTCCCTTCCTTCCTCAACAGACATTCCCCTCTTCCCCAAAGCCCCCTTCACCCTATCCATCCACCTCATCCTAGGACGTCCCCTCATGTTCACTCCCTCCACATCTGCCTTCCATACCTCCTTTACTAGTCTTTCTTCACTCATTCTTTCCATGTGTCCAAACCATCCTAATATTCTTTCATCAACCCTCTCTCCCAAATCCTTTTTCACCCCTGTTCTCCTCCTCACCTCCTCATTTCTCACTCTATCTAGCCTAGTAACCCCCACCATACTTCTCAGACACCTCATCTCAAACACATTCAAACTCCTTCTCTCTTCTTCTCTTATGTTCCACGTTTCTGCCCCATACAGTGCTGTTGGCACAATCACTCCTTCATACAGTCTCCTCTTCGCATCCATTCCCAAATGTCTATTTCTCATTACACTCTTTAAACCACCAAGGCATTTACTCGCTTCTCTCAATCTACATTCTACCTCCACCTTCACACCACCTTTTCCTGCTACACTTGCACCCAAGTATCTAAAACTATCCACTTCCTCCAGTCGCTCTCCCTTAATGTTCACTTCCAGTCTACTGCCACTTTCACCCCTTGCACATCTCATCACCTTACTTTTACCCACATTTATCTTTAGCTTTCTTCTATCACATACTCTCCCAAACTCTGCCACCAGCTTCCTCAATCCCTCCTCTGACCCTGCCACAAGCGCAGTGTCGTCCGCAAACAACAGCTGACTCACCTCCCACTTTTCTCCATAATACTCATAATACTCGCATTATAAAAAATAGTCACAGCTGTATTGCTCGTTCTCTCTTTCATCTGTGAATTTTGATAACCATAGAAAATATGATGAAGCCAGTTTACAGAGTATGGGGGTCACGCAGGTACAACTACAATAAATATAATCAAAACGCTGACAATGGCATCCTCGCGTACCCACTTGCTCCTCATGACGCCTACGTAGGTGTCATCGTATCGAAGGGGTTAATTAACCGTACCCTTGGTTCAACTTTGCCGATGGCAGGATTCGAACCGCCATCCCCTTGACCTTTGCCGCAAGTAATGACGCCCTAACCCACTCTGCCAGAGAGCTTCTGGTGATTTTATAAAACTTCAAAATGTTTACTCACCCACTGCCAGGAGTGCTGGGACTGATCATGGCTCCAATGACACTGTCAGTGGCAAGTGTAGCTTTCAAAGGTTCAGATTCAAACCAGTGGTCAAGGATCTTTGTGGTAGGTCCTGTCAGCATTTCATAGAAGAATAGCAAATCCTTCCCCAGCATCTGGCCTGTGGGTGAAAGCAGTTGCAAGGTATTAGTAAACTGCAGGATATCCAAACAAGGATGGGGAGGATGAAGATAAAATTGCACTGAAGGGTATTAAAGAATTTTGGAATAAGCACTAACAAATTCATACATACATACATATACCAAGGCTTTTTTCCCCTTACAAGGGGGGTAGCCAAAAAGAAAAAGGCATAAAATCTAACAAATTCATACTAATGGATTATTACAATATTAAAAAAATGCAATGCCTTTACACAAGAAAATAATGAGGAAGGTGAAAAGCTTTATGGTACAGTTTGATTTGGTCTGTCATGAACTTACTCTCTCAGAGAAGGTTGGGATAATGCCTCCTGGAATGAGTTCCCAGCAATGGCATACATTAAATTACCCAACTTAATGTCCTCAGTAATGAGGCACTGTCCTAACCCTCTTTGAGGGAGTAAGTTTGAGCAAGAGCATCAGAGGAATATGAAATCCAGATGCAAGCATTGTGTGCAACTACACTACTAGTTCCCACAGTTCTCCCTTGTAGGCGACTCTTCAACCCTCTGAGGCTGTACCTCCTGATCAAGGTGAGGGTGTTGATAGGTTCTGAAGACTGGTGGCAGGGAGATGATGACCTGTGACATCTATCTCACATGACCACAGTTGGTCCCAGGTTATAATTCTAATGATACTTACCTGTCTTCAGGAGAGGAAGAAACTGAGGTAGTTGTTGTAATTTGCCCATCAAACCAGAGCTGAAGTACTTGTTAACATCTGGCGGACTATTATCCAATAAGGGTGCAACTGCTTCAGCACACTTATTCAACAAAGCCTCAAACTTGGGCATTGCCTGCAAATGACAATTCACATTGAGGCCAAAGCACACCTAAACATATATCAATCTTGTTAAAAAACTAGCATCAAGACATGACCTAATACAGAATGCTAATAAATAATTGCATTTGCCTGTATAGCTACACTTTACAATGGAAAAGGGGACAGGTGTGAGTGTAGTAGTTTCAGAGGGATTAGCTTGTTAAGTGTAGTTGGGAAGGCTTATGGGAGGGTCTTGATTGAGAGGATTAGGAGAAGAACAGAGGGAGTAACTGGTGAGGAACAGCGTGGGTTTAGGACAGGTACAGGTTGCGTAGATCAGATTTTTGTGGTAAGACAGACATGTGAGAAAACCTTAGGAAAAGGTAAGGATGTTTTTTAGGCTTTTGTGGATTTGGAAATTGCTTATGATAGGGTTGACAGGAAGGCACTGTGGGAGGTATTGCAGATATATGGGATAAAAGGAAAGCTTTTAGGAGCTGTCAAGTGTTTTTACGAGAGTAGTAGAGCGTGGGTCAGGATTAGAAATGGACAGAGCGAGTGGTTTGAGGTAAAGGTGGGACTTTGTCAGGGATGTCATATGCCACCCTGGTTGTTCAATTTGTACATTGATGGGGTGGTGCGAGAGGTAAATGCAAGGGTGGTGGGTCAGGGATTGGAGATAGTTAAAGAAAATGGAGGAAAGTGGGAGATAAGCCAGCTGTTGTTTGCAGACGACACTGCGCTTGTGGCAGGATCAGAGGAGGGATTGAGGAAGTTAGTGACAGTTTGGGAAAGTGTGTGAAAGAAGGAAGCTGAAGATAAATGTGGGTAAAAGTAAGATGATGATATGTACAAGGGGAAAAAGTGGCAGCAGACTGGAAGTGAGTGTTAACCCCTTCCATACGGTGCCGCACACGTAGGCGTCATGAGGAGCAAGTGGATTCGCGACACTGCCATATCGGCGTCTTTATTATATTTATTGTAGTCGCCCCTGTGTTTTTACATTCTCTCAAATGTGCCCTGAATCCCATTCTCTGTGGTTTTCAAAATTCGCGGGTGAAAGAGAGAACGATCGATATAAGCGGTGACTATATTTTATGATGCGAGTATTATTACGACACGTCGTACGGCTGGCATTGGCTGCTGCCGGCGAGATTTAAGTTCCGTACCGAAGTGGTTAAGGGAGAGAGACTGGAAGTGGATAGTTTTAGATACTTGGGTGCAAATGTGGGAGGAAAGGGAGGAGTGGAAGTGGAGGTAGAATGTAGATTGAGAGAAGCGAGTAAATGCCTTGGTGGATTAAACAGTGTAATGAGAAATAGACATTTGGGAATGGATGCTAAGAGGAGGTTGTATGAAGGAGTGATTGTGCCAATAGCACTGTATGGGGCAGAAACATGGATTATACAGAGAGATTTAAAAAAGACAATAAGAAAAAGAAAACGACAATATGAAATGAACATCGCTGATAAATCCAAAGAGAATCCCAAATTCGTTAACAAAAGTGGATAGTGAAAAAGATCTCGGCATAATTATCAGTAACAACCTCAAATCATCCAAGCAGTGTATTTCAGCCTCTGAGAAAGCAAATAAGATTCTAGGACTGATTGCGCGATCTTTTGATTCCAAAAGTTCATCACTCATTAACAAGCTATATAAATCGTTGGTTTGTCCACATTTGGAATATGCTGTTTCCGTATGGTCACCGAATCTCATTAAAGACATTGACAGACTGGAAAAGTACAACGGCGAGCCACAAAACTGATTCCAAATATTAAAGATAAATCATACGAAAATTGACTAAAACATATGAATCTGTTTTCCCTAAGAAAGCATAGACTCAAAGGTGACTTGATACAGGTCTTTAAAATTTTAAAGGGAATTGACATCAAAAGTGACAAAATTTTCACATTGAATGAGAATCTGACAAGAAACAATGGTCTCAAACTGTCCAGAAATAGATTCAATTTGGAAGTAGGTAGAAACAACTTTGCCAACTGTGTAGTTAATGAATGGAATAAACTTCCTGCACAGGTAGTGCAATGTAGTTCAGTTCGAAGCTTTAAGAATCATTTAGATAAACACCTAAGCAAGATGCTGCAATGATTATAATTTATTTTATATTGTTTGTTTTTATTTTATTATCATTTGTCTGTTTGATTTTCATTTATTATTAGTCATGTCAATTTATTATTATTTACTATTTACCTGTTTGCTTATTATTTAACTATACCTATGCATTTATGTATTTTATTTGTTATTCACATTATTATAGTTTTTATTATTTTATTATTATTATGATTTTTTCCCGCATCTGACCTAGATATGGACCAAAAGGTCTCCTGTTGGCATGCTCCGCCTTTGTAATCCTTTGTAAACAAGGAAAGAACGAGTGAAGAAAGACTGGTAAAAGAGGTGTGGAAGGCAGATGTGGAAGGAGTGACCATGAGGAGGCGACCTAGGATGAGATGGATGGATGGGGTAAAAGGGGCTTTGGGGAAGAGGGGAATGTCTGTTGAGGAGGGATGGGAGAGGACAGAAGATAGGGGTGAATGGAGAACAGTTGTATATGGGTGATGTTGTGATCCATGAGGTGGAATGGTTGATTTGATTTATGAATTTTTTTCACTTGAAGGCCATGCACTGGAGCCGGTAGGCCATTCAGCGCATATGAGGTGGAATGGGTGGGGGATGGAGGGTGAGAAAAATTTGATGCAGCCCGAAGGGATTTCTTCCTGTCTTCTCCTTTTCTGCATGAGGGGATGGGGGTCATCAATTTAATAAAGCAGCCTTGCTGTGGATGTGCTGTGTCTTGCAACACTGCCTCTGACCCAGGGCAGTGGACAAGATGCAGGGATGACCTGTCATCCAGGAGGTGCCAAGATAAGAGGGAGGGAAGGGGGTGGAGTGTGATATGGATGGAATGGATGAGAGTGGTTTTTATGCCTTTGTTTTTTGGCTACCTCCCTTGTAAGGGGGAAAAGGGCCTTTAGTATATGTATGTAGTTAAGTTTGGCTACCCCCCAAGTAAGGGGGAAAAAAGCCTTTGGTATATGTATGTATGTAGTTAAGTTCAATGTACCTGCAATTGTAATGACCTGAAAGAGAACTGGTTCCCCTTAGATTACAGTATTCCCTGTGATATGTATGAATTATTGATAAAGCAACTGAAAATATGTACTCCTTTATGTCTTTACGTAAAGCAAGACCAGATCAGGATGCAGCAAGCAGCCCTTAGCCAATGTTATTTAATAACTAAGGCAAATGCCAGTAGTCAATGGTGCCATTATGACAAATTTATATTCAAATCATAATGTAGTGATGATTCTTGAAAAAAATCACAAAATTATTCAAAACTGAGATAAAGAAAAAATACAGGCACGCTTTCATCAATTTTGCAAACTCAAATATGTAACCTAGAAACACCAACTCAAATACTATAGAGGCAATATGAAGTTGGGATCATGTAATGTCCAATTCCTGCCACCACTATACATAATAAAAGCAGTTCATTACAGAAGCACATGCATGAAGCTAAAGCAGAGGCATTTGCTGGGGAGTGTAAATTTGATTGAAAGGGGTGAGGAGGTACTTCTGCCAAACCAAGCCACCTCACTCTGAGTCATGATGTACATGTGTAAGTGTGTGTGTGTATTTACCTAGTTGTATCTTCTGGGAAGGGGAGCCATACTCGTGGTGTCCTGTCTTTGTATCTTGCAGTGTCTAGATTGCTCTTAAATTCATGTATAGTTTTGGCACAAACTATTGTTTCATCCAGTTTGTTCCAGAGATCCATTGCTCTGTGTGGAAATCTTTCTAAGAGCCCATTTTTGGGGGCACATAAATCACCATGAACTTTCTACTTTTCATGTCACTGTCTTCAACTTTTATCATGATAATTTCCACACTGTTTTTACCCTCTGTGTCCTTCATCACATTTAAGTTTTTCTTGGCCAAAAATTTGATTCCTCCACCCTATGTGTCTATTTACCTAGTCATATTTTATGGGAAAGGGAGCTATGGTCGTAGTATCCAATCATTGTATCTATCTCGTAGTGTCTAGTTTGCTCTTAAATTCGTGTATGGTTTTTGCACACACTTTTGTTTTGTCCAGTTTGTTCCCGATGTCTACTACTCTGTGGAAAACTTTTTTTTCCCAGGTCTCTTCTATAACTATCCTTTTTGAGTTTTTTTTTTGTCCTCTTTTGTTTCTCTTATCCTAATTTAGTAAGTTCTCTCTATCTTGGATTTCCGTGCCTTTCATTATTCTGTAGATGGTCAGTAGGTTGCCTCTTTCTTTTCTTTGTTCCAAAGTCAGTAATTTCAACCCAGTCTCTCATATGTGTGTGTGTGTGTGCGCGCACGAGTAGTCAATTACAGTATGATACAAGCAAATGGGTAGTGTACTGGACATTATATAGGGTGTAAGTAAATTATAAGCTGATCATAGGCTGATGAGTTTGTATACAGCAAGCAGACTACGTTCCATGTACCACTATCAACATAAAACTACAAACAAAATTATACAATATGAATGACAAGGCCACCTCCCTTATTATAAACATAACTGGCTACTTCCCTTATATGGGAGAAATAGCCTTTTGATATACAGTATAGATAAAATGACAAGACCAAAGTACCTCTAAAGAAGTTGTAAACTTGTACTTCAAAGAGGATATTTTGTGCATAAACTAAAGGTTATTGAGATCACTATGATTTCATAACTAAGGCTACCACATACTTTATCATTGTTAACCCCTTTTTTAAAGCTTCTTGACTTTAAACAGCAAAACAAACACCACTCAAGTATCTAGCTCAGGTATTAGAATCTCCACACTGTCACTGCATTACCTGTAAGGAATACATTGCAAAATTGGAATTACATCACAGGTATAAGGATGTAACACTTACTTTACAAACGATGAAGGAATGATTGGCAACAGGGATATATCTTAAAAAAAAATTGTTTGGGTTAAGGTCAATTCTATTCATCTGTAGGACATTCCTTTTGAGACCCTCTTCCATGTGGACTACAACCTTCAGCTGAATAAAATTGTATGGGTACAATAACACTTCAAACAAATTTTCAATATATCACTCCATTAGAGATGCTAACAAGTTACATACACACAATTGAAACCCCAAAGAAAATACTGAAATCCATGTGGGTTACTACCTTCAACTGAATAAAATTGTACAATAACACTTCAAACAGATTTTCCATATATCACTCCATTAGAGATGCTAACAAGGTACCACACACAATTGAAACCCCAAAGAAAATACTGAAATCTAATTATTAGCAACTTTCTCCAACAATCACATGAGCACAAAATTGTCCAACAGATACCCAATTCCACATACACTGTATAACCATGAAATCCAACCATGAACTTACATGTGCATCCTTCTCGGAAAACTGTGCAATCTGTCTTTGGTCCTCCTCATGGTTTGTACCAAGTATGAGGGAACGTCCTGACCCCTGGGACCACGAGGACTCGTGGAGTGGGGTGTAAGAACTTGGTATACGGGGATAAACTTTGAGTCCATGGCGCTGAAAAAATTAACTTGTTATCAGGATCTGGGCATATTACTTTTTCTAAGCACAATTTCCTTGCTATATTGGCTTTTAACAAAATATTTCTTTTAAACTAGATCATGCCTGCTGCACATTGACCACTCCCACCTTATAATAGGGCTATCTTATGTCGGTGAATAAACTGTCTGGCCCATGGGCTCAAGTATAGGCTGTAACCTGTTTCTTCTGGGCCTCTAGTCTCTTGCAAGAAGGAAATGGGGCAATTGTATTTGTAAAATATACCAATGCATCTTACAGTGCAGGACACCTGTATTGTATGCCTTGTATGCTTAGTTCTGGCTGAGGTTCACATCGTGATAGGAAGAGGGTCAAAGCAAGATAAATTCTGGTTAGAAGGGTCTCCCACCCAATCCCAGCACCATCCACAGACCCAATTATAACTAGAAGAATAGGTCTGTGTTATCATTATGTTTTAAAAAGTAAAGTCATCCCTTAACACTTTTATGCCCTCCCAGAATCAAAAATCTATGGAGATCTACTGGTCCCCCATCCCAACATATTACAGGACTTAATACATCTAAAATGGTAAGCCTAACCTTCAAATCCAGGTCTTCGTACACAAGTGGACGAAGCAACCCAAGCACGTAAGATGCCCGAGAAAATTTGAAACCAGGTACAATTTCTTCTGTCACTGCTGCTCCACCTAGAACATGGCGCCGCTCAAGTACACATACTCGGTGACCTCCCTTAGCCAAATATGCAGCTGCTACTAGTCCATTGTGACCTAATAAGAGTCATCAAAGTCCTGATATACTATGGAAAAAATTTCATGCTACAGTATCATATGACCAGAAATTACTCTCAGATTCATATCACAAATTATTACTATAAAATGACTACAATAAAAGTCAATAATGGTATGAAAATGGAATTTTACCAGCAAATATATTTCAATAAACAATGTTCAGCAAATGTAAAGATATTTGCCAGTCTCAATTTTTTAAAATTGCTACTTAAGTTACTATTAACTTGATGTATTTATATATGGTATTCAAAATACCCAGAATGATAAAAGCTAGCCCATGATATAGGTAAGAATTACAGCTGTAAAGACTTAACCTAATCCTTGGTTAATATAAAGATGTTCACCCATCATAATTGTCATAATACAGATGCAAATTTTTTTTACAAACTGCTGTATGAGAGGGTTAGATGAAACTTCACAAATTCTCAGAACTGTAAACAATGATAAATATAATTACTATGACAGTTTTGGGCAGAGAAATTGGCATATTTTTTTTTTAGTTGTGCACACCTATGTGATATAGCATTAGAAGTTTAAATATTAATTTTGTAAATTACAATACATGAATGTAATATGCTGTTTTCCTGGTGAAAAAAAAAAAAAAAAAATAAAAAAATAAAAAAATCTTGCTACGAGCAAATCTATTAATGAATGAAGCTGCTAGGATATGGTTGAGATGCCAATTTGTCATCTGTCCAGTCCAGTCACTCTCAGTTAGATGATGGCTTTCATGTTGTGGACTGGATGTTCTCCAACTCCACTTAATATTAAAAAGCATTGTTACAAAGACAATGGGGCTTCCTTGGACTTTATGAGAGAACACAGGGTTCTGTCATCATTTGTTAATTGCTTGAGGTACAGTAATAATAATCAGGCCATCAGCATCTGTGACGACATGGATGACCTTTAGAATTTGAGGTACAGGAGTCCCTCAAATAACGCGGGGGTTAGGTTCCTGAAATTACCGTGTATCACCAAATCCGCGTATGCTGACTTTCCATATTAAATACCGAGAACCGTATGTATGTGTATGTGTACGTGTGTGTGTGTGTATGTGTTTGTGTGTGTGTGCGCGCATGTATGTGGGGTATGTATGTGGCATTTGTATGTGTTTGTGTGTATATACATGTGTATGTGGCGTATATACATGTGTGTGTATGTGGCATATACACTGTGTGTGTGTGTGGCGTATGTATATGTGTGTGTATGTGGCGTATGTATATGTGTGTGTATGTGGCGTATGTATGTGTGTGGCATGCGTGTATGCGTCTGTGTTAACATGTACAAGTAAGCATGTACGTGCGTGTGTCTGTGTTCGTATTTGTGTGTACACACACGCGCATTCACAACATACACTGGTTGTCTAACACGTGTCTACGTGTGCGTGTCTACACGTGTGTAAGCATGTATATGTCTGTTTTTGATCTCCCAAACCACCACCGCCAGTAACAAGAACCTCATAAGATAAATTAAGACACGACAAGCGCAGTCATTATCAGACTTATTAGTTGTGTTCCAAACGAAAGAAACATTACACTTCAACAGGTTAGGGTGGTAAAATTGTTTGCGATGTTGCCGCGTGTGTGCGTATGCGTGCCCGACTCGGCGAGAATTTTAAAACGGTTCTCTACATTTGAGATGGTTTTGAAATAAAATCCGCGTATGATTGAATCCATGTTATTTGAATCCGCGTTATTTGAGGGACCCCTGTACTGAATTACTACATATAGTTTAGGTTAGAATAGATGAATTTATCATCCATTTATTTCTTTGATCTTGGCATCTATCAAAACAAACATGGCATATCATTCAACTGCTGTGACTTCATTTGTTAGTAAATCTGTTTTAGTAACTTTTTTTATTGATTTCTGCCAAGAAAATTGCATAATATGTTGATGCATTACACATACATACATATATACATACATATACCAAGACTTTTTCCCCCTTACAAGGGAGGTAGCCAAAAAGGGAAAGGCATAAAATCATTTCCACCCATTCCATCCCTGAATACACTCCACACTCCTCCACCCTCCCTCTTATCTGAGCACCTCCTGGATGACGGGTCATCCCTGCACCTTGTCCACTGCCCTGGGTCAGAAGCAGTGTCGCAAGACACAGCACATCCACAGCAAGGCCGCTTCATTAAATCGGCGACCCCCCCTCTCTGTCCCCCCATTGCATTATAATTTACAAAATTAATAATTAATTTTCTATTGCTATATTGTGTAGGTGTATACTTCTAAAAATTTACAGAGAAATCTGCCTCCCCCCCCCAAAAAAAAAAAAAAAAAAAAAAAAAATATATATATATATATATATATAATAAAGTAAATAAAAATAAATACTTTGAAACTTTCCACCCAATGTATGGCAAAATCTATTTTGGCTCTATTCCAGTATCACGGCTTTCTTGCAAACACAATTTCACTTTTCATGTTTGGAATGGTTGCATTAGATTAAAGGTCAGATATCAACAGATATACCATTCGCTAAAAATCATCGTATTGCTCGAAAAAGTACTTTTTAAAAGCATACAAATAAAGTTTTTACCTATTACAGAAGAATTTATTCAGAAAATTCACTTTTAATTGCGCCTCGCATACCACTTTTCCGAAGTCTAGACATTCAGAATAACAATATTGTTTGTTTGGCAACTGTGACGTCACGAACGCGGAATTCCCCGAACCTTTCACGAAGCGCATGGGCGGAATGTTTCGAATAGCAGACGACGCAATGAAATGAAGACAAAACTATTTTTTGCCAAATTTGATAAGATGTAGGTGGTGGAATTATATAGAATACTGTCAGAAAAAAAAACATACTGACAGTATTCTATATAATTCCACCATCTACATCTTATCAAATTTGGCAAAAAACAGTTTTGTCTTCATTTCATTGCGTCGTCTGCTATTTGAAACATTCCGCCCGTGCGCTTCGGGAAAGGTTCGGGGAATTCCGCATTCGTGATGTCACAGTTGCCAAACAAACAATATTGTTATTCTGAATATCTAGACTTCGGAAAAGTGGTATGCGAGGCGCAATTAAAAGTGAATTTTCTGAATAAATTCTTCTGTAATAGGTAAAAACTTTATTTGTATGCTTTTAAAAAGTACTTTTTCGATGATTTTTAGCGAATGGTATATCTGTTGATATCTGACCTTTAAGTTAGCTTAGGTTATATAGTAATGATAGGATATTAATATAGTAAGTTTCATGTTAAAGATCTGGGTTTGCACAATTTTGGATTTTTACTTCTATTTCATCCTTAGTAAATTATGACAAATATCACCACTAAGATGACAATATTTATAATCAAGATGGACAATGAAGTTTTCTCCAGTCTCCATTTACATTAGATTAGGTTATGTTGCCGTGGCATGGACTGTACTGTATTTTACCCGTGCTTCCTATTGGTCAATTTATAGATTCACCCAACCACAGAACTATCTGGCTCACATGTTCCTAGTGAGAAATGTTGTGATATGAACAATGGTGTACTTCATTTCCTGCGCAATTGCATAGTTTTGAAGATATTAATTGTTAAATTAATGCAATTAGGCCTACCTCTCCTCCTGAACGATCTGGGGGGAAATGTGGGAAATCGGGGTGTTTGGATGGGGAGATTTCTATCACTATTGCACTATAATCCTAAGTTGGCCTGGTTAATAGTTACTGTTAGTCATGGGTATATCTATTTTATAGTTTGGTTAACTTAAAAGTCTGTATATTGTATTGACTATACTAGCTAGGTCAATATGAAAATGGAATTCCTGATATTTGAGCTGAAGTAGTTCTCATGGGATGGAAAAAGTCGCTATGAGTATAATGCAATTTGATTTATCCATCTAGCTGTCCTAGTTCTCGAGATATTGCATTTTGAATGGAATTAAATCGGGCCTATTATGTCCGAGGAAATCGGGCCGAAACGTGCGGTCTGACTGATCGCCGATCAAACGTAAACAATGACGGTTTTTACTGACAGGCACAATTTTATATAAAAAATTAGCATATGGTTGCATTATTTGACCTATTTTCTATTAGATGTGTGATTTCCATGTAATTTGATCATATGATTACGTTTTTTATCCTCTGCAAAATTACCCACCACAGCTACGAATACCGTAAAATTACATGAAAATCACACATTTTAAAGAAAATAATTTGAATAATTCAATTATATGCAAGGTATTACGCTAATAACCCAATAGTAACAAACTTAATAGTGTAGTTTGATCCATACCACCAGTGATCATAGATAGCGGGCAGGACGAATCGTAGCTGTGGTCCGTAATATTACGGAGGATGAAAACGTAACTTCTCTTCGATCAAATTACATGAAAATCACACATTTTAAAGGAAATATTTAAAATAATTCAACTATAAGTCTATTACACTAATAACATAATAGTAAGAAACTTAATAGAGTGAAGTTTGGTCCATATCACCAGTGATAGATAAAATGGCGGGATGATGTTGATGTTGTTATCCGATAATCCGACCCGATAGAAAAAAAAACTAATTTAAACAACCAATTTCTCAGCTCTACCGTAACATACTGACTTTATTTTGGTATTAGAATAATCCACGATACTAGTAGTTTTGGTTCATTATGGTCAGTTGCCCGCACGATAAATTTGTTAGCTCATTTTTTACGTTGAAACATATACCAATTTTTGATCTACTGCTGAATGCAGGCCGCCATGTTTATCTAATGTTTTTATTGACCGACATGTAACTGATGATGTGAATGTTTGAAATTTATTACGATCGTAGTAAATACACTCACACAACATTTTTATTAATTAAATTTCCCGCGGTATGTAAATTTGGCCGTTTGAACGGCGTGCGCATAAAATGACGCGCTATTGTGTTCGTCATCGACGGTGGCGGCTCTGGTGGTGTTTGACCTACCTAATCTATACCCATACTATCTATAGATAATTGTGTATTTCCTTTTAAAATAATTTTTTTTGACACATTGTCTATTTTAAAGTTCTTGAAGGAGATATGTATGCCCACAATGGTTATGATACTAATACACTATTGTTCTCATTTGGTATTAGCATTAGGAATAAGTCATCGCAAATCCTGGTCCAAGTCTTATCAGTCTCGACTCTCGTGATAGTTTCGTAAATGATTTGAAAAATTATTCAGTTCATAGTATCTCCAATAATAACTTTAGTGACGAATACTGTTGACTAATATAACTCAATATATTAAACAATATTTTAGTACAATGACACAAACAAAACGAGAGACCAATGGTTATCTATCAATAAGTCTTCACGTGAGTAGTTAGGTAAGAATTAGAATAAGACAATTAAATATTTCCCTTAACCACGAAACAAATTGATGTCTCTACTTTAGCTTACCTCCTCCAATTACAATGGAGTCATATTTCGCCCCTGGCTCCAACGTTGATGCATGACGAACTACAGTTTTCGAGCTTAAACACTTGAAAAGAAGGTTATTATTCCTTGTAACCCTAATAGTCGCCATGTTTGTGTTCGTAATTTCGTATACGTGTTGGGGGGCAACAGGTGGAATGTCAAACTCTAAGTGATCTTATCTACTATGAAACTGTCTTATAATAAAAACAATTATACAAATTTGATTTGATTAAATATGATTTATTTCAGTATATACTAATTTTACAAACAATTCAAGGCAATACAAATGCAAATTAAATAATTAACAAATATAGAGAACATAGACAGTCATAGGTAATAACACAAGAAATTGGTGTTATAACACATTTGTAAATGTTCACTATAAACCCACTATCGGAGAAATACTAACGGAAGTACAGGGAAACTGTATATTTCGACTACTATCTGTAGTCCTCTTCTGCTGGAGAGGATTACAGAGAGTAGTCGAAATATACAGCTTCCCTGTACTTCCGTTATTATTTCTCCGATAGTGGGTTTAAGGTGAACATAAGACTACAAATGATAACTAAAAATAAATAAGGGGCTTATTTCTAAAGGTTCCTTAATATACAAAATAATAAGAATATACATAAATGTAAATAAAATTATATATGTAGTAGTTTCGCACAAATATCAACTAAAATTAAAGATAACAAAAGTTGACTAAACAATAATACTATAAATGTAATTATCATGACTGCTAGACAAATCATCTGAAAGAAAATTCCCACAAGATGGCTTTGAATGACATTATTTTGTATAGTTTGGATTGATAAATCAAGTTTGTTCCACAGAAATGAAGCTGTGAACTTGAAGAAACTTTTGCCCAAAACAGACCTAAAACAAGGTAATACATCAGAAGCACCATTTGATCGTGTGCTGTTCGTGTACAGAGCTAACGTAGACTATATTACGTTTCAGATATTTAGGTGCATGCCATGTACAATTTTGTGCATGTGACAAGTAGTTAAAAAGTTTACCTTGTTTTCCACTGTAAACAGTTTAGTCGACTACAACGGGATACATCAAGATGTGTTCTGGAAATTAATTTTAGCACTACCCTGACAGGCTGGTTTTGACAAAATTGTAGCTTGTGTTTGAGGAATTGAGGTATACACCACAATCAAAGTGACACTGTACTAGTACATAGGTCAATAGTTTGGTGGTTTTAACATCTAGAAAACTGAACAGACTGAATTTTCAATTATGTTGACATTGGTGCGTGAATACAGCAGTGTTGAATTATCTGCATACAATAATAGTTTGCAATTAACTGTAGACTCCATGTCGTTCACATATATGAGAAATGATAGTGGTCCCAAGATGGAACCCAGAGGGATTCCGTTATGTTAAATTTATCAGATATTACAGAGCTGATATCAACAACCTGTTTTCTATAGCACAAATATGAGGAAAACCATTTGACACAATTTGTCGGGGCTCTAGTCCTATAACATAGAGTTTACCCAGAATATATTTACAGTATCAAACTACAACTATGCATTTTTATTTTACTTATTATTATCTATATTATTATAATATTTATTTATTTATTTATTTATTTATCATTATTATATATTCTTTTTCGCATCCGACCTAGTTATGGACCAAAACGTCTCCTGTCGGCATGCTCTGCCTTTGTAATCCTTTGTAATTGCTTTCTTTAAAGCTGACACTGCTAACAAATTTGAAAAGAAAACACTTGAGGCCAAGAAAGTTGTGGTCAACTTTAAAACACCAATCAAAATTACCCCTCGTGACGGTACCACAACAGCTGACTTTATCCAGCTGTGATCGAATATAATTTGACAAATGGATAACACAAGTTTCCGTTGAATATTTTTTCTAAATCCGGACTGAAACTCACAGAGTAGGTTGTTTTGCTGTGGATACTCAAACAATTGATCATACACCATTCTTTCTAGGATTTTTTACATGACACTGAGAAGACACTGGTCTGTAGTGTAATAACCAGTCTCTGTTTTTCTTGATTCTTTTTTGTACAGAGGAACAACAGGTGCTTGTTTAAAATCATTAGGCACCACACCTTGATGAAGTGACCATTTCACAATGTGGGTGATTGCATGTACTATAGCATTGGCACTATTCTTGATTAATGCTGAGATTAAGTCTAAACCAGTTACTTTACACTTGTCGACATTGCTAAGAGCATTACGAATATGTTCAATACTGATTAACAGCATACATATCACATGCCTTGGATAACTCTTCAACCAACTTGGCAGCCAATAGTACCGAAAAAACTCGTTGAATTTATTTGCAACGACATTTCTCTCAAAAAATCACTGAACCATTCACATTTAGACCTATGTTGACATATTTTTACCATGCTTGTCAGGATCTAGATATTTGAATTTTTTACATAACTGTTTACGACAATGTTTTATTTTCTTCAATCCAATTTTTAATACAGTACTTTTTAGCATTGTTGATAAGATTTTGGGTTTTGTTCCATTTATTTTGTTGCCACTTCGAAGGTACATGGATTTACCACCGTCATGACGATTCCGTTCCTGCGGATGCAACTATATCTTGGAATGTCTATCTTAATGTCAACCGTGTTGTCCAACCACGTTTCTGTGGAGCCTAACATCATGGCATTTGTATCACATGCAAGTTTTCGGAGTTCAGCTATCTTTGGGACAAGGCTACGCACGTTCAGTAGGAGAATATGCAGACCACGCCTTCTGAGGCCACTGTGGATATTGTCGTTGCTGCCGTGTGACTCGCCATGGACTCCGTCTCGAGCTACTGGAAGGGTCGTATTCTGCTCGCCCGATGGGACATCATCTTCATCGTTGTCATCAGTTTCCAGCTGTGGTAGCTGACTTGCCAGGCACCGAGGACATGTGAACAATATCTCGTTACTGACATCATACACTTCCCTGCTTACATCAATGCACCTCAAGTTAGTCCAGTAGGACAGATTCGATGGCATGGGTGCTGGGTTTGATACCCTTCTTGCAGACAACACATGGAAACTTGGATGGGCTTGGTTAGGATTTATACCTCCAGGCAGAATAAGACATCCCGTTGCTTTTTGACTCGCTAAATAAAACAGATTTGATCAAATAGCTCAAACACAGCATCCACCCAAAAATGATTGGCGACATAAAAAGTGGATGAAAATGTGCAAGACGAATTTTACATGATAAATTGTGTAAAGCAAAAATGCAGCGATATCCAGTGCTCTTTGTACGGATAATCTATGAACCTCCGCACTTCATACACACTCAAAAAGTATTTAATAGCTCACGCATGTCATCACTAAATGGATTTTAATGTTCATGAAATGAGTGTCAGCGTTGGCCTGGCTGCTTTCCTCCTTGTGTGTGGAAAGGGGATGTACTTGTATCTTGGGACTGTATTCATGGACTGGTGTATCAATGAAACTGTGTACCGGGAGGGAATAGGTCGAGTTGCGAGTACGAGTTACGAGCATGAGCGAGTTAGAGGGAGTTTACACGTCTAACGGTTCGTCGAACGCGGTTCGACAGACACATGTTTAAAGTGATGTGTGAACACATCACTTTAAACACGTGTCTGTCGAACCGCGTCATGTTTAAAGTGATGTGTGAACACATCACTTTAAACACGTATCTGTCGAACCGCGTTCGACGAACTGTTCGACCGTGTAAACGCCCTCTTACATATGCACGGAATGGAACGGTTGTAAAACAATGAAAGAAAAGACGAGGAAAGATAAGCATGACGCAGGCTTCTGCGAAGATCCTTCGAATGTAAAGAAAGTAATGACAAACAAATAAATCAATCAATCAACTTTAGGATGGTAAAGACAATTCATATTTCAAGGAGGAATATAAAAAAGGGTGACACTGTAAAAACTAGATAGTGCAGTGTGCTAAAAATAAGAAAACAAATAAATGGATGTATAGATACATAATTAAGGAGACGAGACGTTCCATAACAGAGTGGCGGAAGAGATATATAAGAAATCAGATGAGTCTAAGTAAAATATAATATAAAAAATATATAGAAATAAATAGAAGAGTTCTACCAATGAAGATAACGACATGGTGAGAATCAAACTCGGTAGCCGACAGCAGCCCTTTCCAACTTCCTCTTTTCTCAGTGATAGCCTCCTCTTTGACATATACTGTCATCTACCTATATGGACCCCCCCCCTACTCATAAGCGTCACAAAAACAATCTATAACGTTTGAAATACATCTGGAATGTGATGATCGTGACAGAAAGGTCTCACGAGCTGTGACTGAATTGGTGCGGCCCATAAAGTGACCTCTGTGACTCTCACTGTCACACTTGCCTCATGTCTGTGGTCAGCCTTGAGGGGCCACTGCAGGTCCATCGACCTATCTCATCTAGGGGCCGACGCATAGGTTCCCTACAAGGGTGACGACACGGAGTCACTTTTAGGGAGGATAACCCCTAGACTATACTACTTGGAGCGCCCAAAAGCAGAGCCAAGCACCCCCGAAGGCTCCAATTACAACTTGGGAATTGGAGGTTTTGCCACATGAAACTAAGCAAAACTTAGTGAATCCTGACCTTAAATCCAAGAAGCAGTGCGTTAGCGTCAGGAACAGAGCTAAAAGGACATTAGGATTTATTGCGAGGACGGTTTATAAACAAAAGTACAGATGTATTTATCAAACTCTATATGGCGTTAGTTAGATGCACCCTTGATTAAGTTGTACGTTCTATAGAATCAGTACAGAGGAGAATTACCAAAATGATACATGGGTTCAGAAATTTACCTTACAAAGACAGGCTTAAGCACCTTAACTTACACTCTCTGGAAAGACGCAGAGTGCGGGGGTGATCTAATAGAGGTATTCAAATGAATAAAGGGTTCAAAGGTGATGTAGACAAGGGCATCATATTACAACAGGAGGGAAGTATTGGATTTAGATTGGAAACAATTAGATTTAAGAAGGAAATAGGCAATGATTGGTGAATAGAGTGGTGAATGGATGGAATAGACTTAGTAACCTTGATGTAGCGAGCGCGAAACTATTGGTTTGTTTTACGAGGAGGTTAGATAACTTTATGGATGGGGATGATAGGTGGTCATGGACATGGAACTGCCTAGTGTAGGCTTCATGGTCTCTTGCAGTTTCTTTCATTCTTGTGTCCTTATTCCTTTTTCCTGTCATGCCATGCAAGATTAGCTGCCTCGTGTGGAGTGGCCACGTAGTAAGAATGCCTGACGATCGCCTTCCCTAGCAGATCTTCTACTCCCAACTCACGGATGGCAAGCATACAAAAGAAGGCCAAAAGAAGCGTTTTAAGGACGTCCTCAAAGCAAATCTAAAGAATGTAACATAGACTTCAACAACTGGGAGGAAACAGCAAGAAATAAACCCTTCTGGACAGCCACCGTCAAAAAGATCACAGCTGGCGGAAAAAAAGGTCGGAAAGAGCGACAACGACAGCCACGGCCAGCACTTCCTCCCGCAACTGTATGTCCGCACTGCGACCGATCTTTCTAGGCAAGAATCGGTCTCATTAGTCACCTTCACACACACCAATGATAACTCACGAAGACCATCTTCCTCGACCACGAGGGATAGCCACGACGATACTGTATATATACAGTATATATATATATATATATATATATATATATATATATATATGTATATGTGTGTGTGTGTGTGTGTGTGTGTATTCATTTATATGTATACATATATACATATATATGTATATATATATTATTTATATATATGTATATATACATACATATGTATATATACATATATATATATAAATATATATGTATATATATATACACACATACATATATATGATATAATATATGTGTATACATATATATGTATATACATATACGATTTTAACCAAACGGCTCACAGCTAGCCGTGAGATTATGTCCGGGGACCATTGAGCTTTGGAGATGTTCAAGGTCAACCGTCCAAGGACATAATCTCACAGCTAGCTGTGAGCCGTTTGGTTAAAAATTTCACCCTCCTGACCCCGCTCCCCCACCAATCTTGACTCCGCTTCCCTTCTGAGCTCACCCCTCCACCCACACATCCTCTTCCCTCTGACTCCGCTCTGCGCGACGGATTGTCATGTTTTTAACTCTACCTGTTCCCCGTCTACTCATATCTCAGTTGTGTTTCTGTTTCTACAAATTCTTGCAACCTGTACTTTTCTGAAAAGGGCTATAGCTATTAGCCGAAATATAGAAGTTATAGATCAGATGTGGGAAATATTTCAAAATACGCTCACTAAGATGATTCAAACTTACATTCCTTTTAAGGACAGACGTCCCCCAAACCAGGCTCGCCCAAAGTGGCTCGACAAAGAAACTGAAAAAAGTATTGCTAAAAAGAGACAGGCTTATAAGAAATATAAGTGCTCGGGTGCATCTAATGACTATGAAAATTATGTATCAATACAGAGAGATTTAAAAAAGACAATAAGGAAAAGAAAACGACAATACGAAATGAACATCGCTGATAAATCCAAAGAGAATCCCAAAGAATTCTATAGTTACATTAGAGATAAAAAGTTTGTTAGGAATCACATTGGTCCACTATTATCTGCTGACGGTCAACTTGAATATTCAAATGAAGGAATGTGTAATATCTTAAACAATTATTTTAGCTCGGTATTCGTAAACGAAACACCTCAAAGTGAGTTCCAAACTGAAACCTGTGAAAAGTCTGGGGTAAACTTACTCACTACGGTAAATATAACAAAAGAAAAAATTAAAAGGTGTATAGACAAACTCAAAGTTAATAAAACACCAGGCCCTGACGGTTGGCATCCAAGAATCTTAAAGGAAATTAAAAATGAGATTGTTGTTCCATTAGAAATTATTTTCAAGAAATCCATCATATCCGGAGATGTCCCAAGAGAATGGAAGCTAGCTAACGTTACTCCCATATTCAAAAAAGGTGACAAAAAGAAACCAAATAACTATAGGCCTATAAGTTTGACTTCAATCGTAGGAAAAATAATGGAAACTATCATCAGAGATGCTATCGAACATCATTTAGAAAGTAACCGTTTGATAAATGATAGCCAGCATGGTTTCAGACGGAAACGTTCTTGCGTGACTAACTTACTCGAATTCTACAACACAGTTATCTCGAATTATGACAAAAGAAACAATATAGATTTAATATATCTAGACTTTGCAAAAGCTTTTGATACCGTCCCACACGAAAGACTACTTACTAAATTAGCTTTGCATGGAATAAGTGGTAGCCTATTAGGTTGGACTAGTAATTGGTTGAATGGTCGAAAACAGAGAGTTGTTTTAAATGGAAAAACTTCTGGATGGAAAAGTGTTGCAAGTGGAGTTCCTCAGGGTTCCGTTCTTGGGCCACTTCTATTCATAGTATATATAAATGATATAGACCATGGACTAAAATCTACTGTTTCCAAATTTGCTGATGATACAAAACTGTGCGGAGTGGCAAATGATCACTCAAACCAATTAGATATTCAAGAAGATTTAGATCAATTACAGCAATGGTCTGAAAAGTGGCTAATGAAATTTAACACAAGTAAATGCAAGGTAATGCACATAGGTAAAAATAACAGTAAGTACGATTACAAGTTATTTGGTAATTCGTTAACAAAAGTGGATAGTGAAAAAGATCTCGGCGTAATTATCAGTAACGACCTCAAATCATCCAAGCAGTGTATTTCAGCCTCTGAGAAAGCAAATAAGATTCTGGGACTGATTACGCGATCTTTTGATTTCAAAAGTCCATCACTCATTAACAAGCTATATAAATCGTTAGTTCGTCCACATTTGGAATATGCTGTTTCTGTATGGTCACCGAATCTCATTAAAGACATTGACAGACTGGAAAAAGTACAACGGCGAGCTACAAAACTGATTCCAAATATCAAAAATAAATCATACGAAAATCGACTAAAACATATGAATCTGTTTTCCCTAAAAAAGCGTAGACTCAGAGGTGACTTGATACAGGTCTTTAAGATTTTAAAGGGAATTGACAACATCAAAAGTGACCAAATTTTCACATTGAATGAGAATCAGACAAGAAACAATGGTCTCAAACTATCCGGAAATAGATTCAATTTAGAAGTAGGTAGAAACAACTTTGCCAACCGTGTAGTTAATGAATGGAATAAACTTCCTGCACAGGTAGTGCAATGTAGTTCAGTTCGAAGCTTTAAGAATCAGTTAGATAAATACCTAAGTAAGATGCTGTAATGATTATAATTTATCTTATATTATTTGTTTTTGTTTTGTTATAATTTGTCTGTCTGATTTTCATTTATTATTAGTTATATGTCAATTTATTATTATTTACTATTTACCTGTTTGTTTATTATTTAACTATACCTATGCATTTATTTATGTATTTTATTTGTTATTTACATTATTATAGTTTTTATTTATTGTTTTATTATTAATATGATTTTTTTTTCGCATCCGACCTAGATATGGATCAAAAGGTCTCCTGTCGGCATGCTCCGCCTTTGTAATCCTTTACTTTCTTCTAAGTTTCCTTTTATTCCGAATGTGGGTTATTAGTGATTATATGCATACACACACACACACACACACGCACACTCACACACACATATATATGTATGTATATGTATATATATATATATATATATGTTGAGACATTCTGACAGGTTGATGTAAGCGGAATAGGAAACACAGGAGTCTTAGTCTTGAGTTTATTCCTGCGAAATTAGTCAGGGATAAACTCAAGACTAAGACTCCTGTGTTTCCTATTCCGCTTACATATATATACATATATATATATACGTATATATATATATATACATATATATATACATATACATATATATACATATACATATATATATATACATATATATATATATTGTTACGGGCGGCTGGTATGTGAAGAGACGTTACGTATAACGGATATGTGCTTAAGAACCAGCTCACTTCTAGAAGCCACTGTAGGACTGAACTATCTGGTCAGGGCCTAGATAATTCGTAAGACTAGAAGTAAAGGTAACAAAGAAGATTCCAGGAAAGGAATATTAAACTAGCGATAAAACTAGTAAACGAAATTATTAATGGAAAATATTTACAGGCAATCAACACAAAAGAGAATGGGCAGTAGGGTCAATGGGACCGTTACATGATTATAATAATATGGAAATTATCGTTCAAATAAGAAACAAGATACGTATACAATATGGTACTATCTAAGTACAAAGAGATCAGGAACATGCATCAAAATAAGTAATAAGTACAAATATAAGTATAAGTAATGCAATGTATATCAGACACGTAATGTAGGCAAAAAGGGTGATCACTTCACACCAATCGTCTCATGAATCTAAACCTTCTAGTTTTTATCAAGAGATCAATATGTGGGAAATGACAAGGAGTCAGCGAGTTCCACCGCTTATATACCATTGGACCGGAAGCCGGATACTTCCGGTTAAGGGTGCGGGTGAGGAGGAGGGTAAGTTAACACGTCAACATGGGTAGTTTTAGGACCCTCGACTTGCTTGAACAATCTATTTATTTAGTAACTGTCAAATCTGTGCGCTCCGAACTATTCAGGATTTCGCTTGTCTGTTTGTTCTACAAGAGTGCGCACCTCTCTCCGCACGTAGGCGAGATTACATATAATGGACGGGCGTTACTGCTTAACATTGTTACAATACATACATAGACAAGAAATATGAACATAGTTATGTAATACAAAGGAACACAATTCTATAACATAATTACACATATGACGTAATATCTAATATTACGTTACACCTCCACCGTTTGGGAAAGCTTTTCACTTTCTGTTGAAAAGCTATGTTCTAGAAAGGACGTCGGCTAAAACATTAAAGACGCCTTTTATATGATGAATTGTTAGATTAAAGGGTTGGAGAAATAAACTCCAACGTGTAAGTCTCGGATTCTTGTTTTTCATCGTCTGTAGGAACTTTAAGGGGTTGTGATCCGAATATACTTGAATGGTAGTTGAGGAACCCAGGTAGACTTCGAAGTGGATAAGGGCCTGGACCAAAGCGAGCGTCTCCTTCTCAATTGTTGAGTAGTTCTTCTGCGCAGGGGACAGCTTCTTGCTGTAGTAGGCGATAGCGTGAAGAACTTCATTGTGTTCTTGCAAGAGGGCGGCACCGATACCGGTGTCGCTGGCGTCGACTTGCAGAAGAAAGGGTCGTTGGAAATCGGGTGCCCTTAGAACTGGTGCGTTAGTGAGAAGGGACTTCAGGTTTTTGAAGGCCGTCTCACAGGTAGGCGTTCACACGAAGTCGTGGTCTTTTCTCAACAGGTCAGTCAATGGTTCTGCTACATCTGAAAAATTTGGACAAAAACGGCGATAATAGCCACTCATTCCGAGGAATCGACGTACCTCTCTACGATTAGTGGGTGTTGGTACATCATTGATGGCTTTTATCTTGGCATCTATTGGAAACACTTGGGAATTTCCAACTTTAAATCCCAAATAGGGGACCTGTGTATGTCCGAAATCACATTTGGACAAATTGATGGTAAGGTTTGCTTGGTCTGCTCTATAAAAGAAATTATTTAGGTGTTCAATGTGTTCTGTCCAAGACTGACTAAATATTATCACATCATCTAGATAAGTTTTTACTCCTGGCAATCCTGCAACAAGATTACTTATCATTCTTTGGTAAGTGGCAGGGGCATTTTTAAGCCCAAATGGCATTGCTCTGAATTGGAACAATCCCTCTTCCGTAATGAAAGCGGTAACTTCTCTTGAGCGAGGGTGTACAGGGATTTGATAGTATCCCCTTAGCATATCCAACTTGGATACATACTTGGCAGTTCCTAGACTGTCTATGATATCATCTATCCTAGGGATAGGAAAAGCATCGGCCTTAGTATGGGCATTGATTTTCCTGTAGTCAATGCACAGGCGATAAGAATTGTCAGATTTAGGGACAAGAATGCAAGGAGATGCCCAAGGACTACTGGAGGGTTCAATTATTCCCTGTTGAAGCAGAGTGTTTATTTCTGCTTTTATGAACTCCTTCTTTTTTGGATTGACTCTATAAGGGGCTTGTTTGATAGCTCTTGGCGAGTCTAGAATTATTTCGTGTTCTATCAAAGAAGTGAATCTTGGGGAATCTAGAAATAATTTTGGAAAACTTCTTAAGAGGAAAAGAATGTCTTTACCTTGTTTCTCAGATAAGTGTCCTACTTTTATCTGAAGATTTTGTAGTATCTGAGAGTTTTCCAAGGGAATCTCAGGAGGATTAGGCAGGTTATCAGGATGGTCTTCCGATTCTATTGTGGTAGAGCTGCAAGCTGGAATTGGATCTCGGGAATGATAAGGTTTTAAGGTATTTATGTGACAGAGACGGGAACTCTTTCTTCTGTCTGGGGTTTTGATTATGTAGTTGAGATCACTGGCTCTGGACAAGACTTCATAGGGTCCTTTGTATTTAGCCTGCAATGGATCTCCTGGTATGGGAAGATAAAGTAACACTTGATCTCCTGGAGAGAAAGTTCTAAGTTTAGAATCTTTATCATACCGACCTTTCATTACTCGTTGAGCATTCGCCAAGTTCTCTCTTGCCAACTTCCAAGCTTCTAACAACTTCTCGGTGACCTGGGACACGTATTTCAAAGAAGGAACTGGTGGTTCTTCTTTCATCCATTGTTCATGAAGTATCTTTAGGGGACCACGGACTTCATGACCGAAGACTAATTCTGACGGGCTGAATCCAAGGCTTTCTTGAATTGTTGTTCGGGTGGCGAACAACAAAAAGGGGAGTCCGTCTTCCCAATTTCGAGTGTTCTCAGCACAGAAGATTCTTAACATTGTCTTGAGCGTTTGGTGAAAGCGCTCTAGAGCACCTTGTGATTGAGGATGATAGGCGGAGGAAGTTACATGATTTATACCTAGTGTTACAAGAGTTTCTCTAAACTTGTTGGAAAGAAAATTACTTCCTTGATCACTTTGAATGTTCTTAGGAAATCCTACCATAGTGAAATATTTCAACATTTCTCTGATTATGTTTTGAGCTTTAATATTTTTCAAAGGAATTGCTTCTGGAAAACGAGTGCTCATACACATGATTGTGAGAATGTACTGATTTCCTTTACTTGAAGGAGGTAAAGGTCCTACACAGTCAATAAGAACTTTTTTAAATGGCTCTTCCATTACAGGAATGGGATGGAGTGGAGCTTCTACAATTTTCTGGTTGGGCTTACCTACAAGTTGACATGTATGACATGTTTTACAATATTGGGCAACATCTTTGACAACCGTGGGCCAATGGAAATGTTGGGTTATGTTGAACAAGGTCTTTCTTACCCCTAAGTGACCTGCTAAGGGAGTATCATGAGCCAATCTTAGAACATTATTCCTGAAACCAAGAGGGAGGACTATTTGATTCCTTACTTGCCATGGCTGGTCAGCGGTTGCGGTGGATGCTCTCCATTTTCGCATTAGGACTCCGTTTTCTATATAGAAACCTCGTGACATTTTTTCAAATTCTTCTGGAGAAGAAACAATCTCGTACAAATTTTTAAGAGAATGATCTGACTTCTGTTCTTTGATTAATTCTGCTCTAGATAGAGAAACTGGTGAAGAAGAAGATGGGTCAGTTTGGGAGAATAGGGATTCTAAATTATAGGTCTCCTCTTCAGATTTCTTGTACTGAGATCTGGTTACAGCACAAGCGGGAAACAACTGTAAGTTATCTGAAGGTTCTACTGAGGTCTTAGGGTTATTTGTTATTAAGGGAGAAATGACTTTGCTTCCAGCGATGTCATTGGCCAACAATAAGGATATTCCTACTATGGGAAGAGAGTCTACTACTGCTACTTTAACCATTCCGGTTGTTAAATCAGACCGCAAGAAAACATTATGTAATGGACATTTTACAATTCCTCCAACTCCTTCTATCAATATATCATAACCTGTATATGACTCACCCAGATTCTGCAAGACAGAATTTAAAATCAGACTTTGCTTTGCTCCTGTGTCTCGGAGTATGGAAATAGGATATTGTTGTGAACTACTACTATGAGATATAGTTCCTGAAGATACAAATGGTTTGAAACAAGGATCATGATTTGATGAGGGGGGTTCTACATTACTTGACAATACCGGCTTCTTTGGTAGTTTATCCTGAATAGAGGATTTTGAATCATCTGATTTTATATTACTTACAAGAGTTGGTGTCTTATTGGAGAATGAGGGTGTCAGTCTCTTTCTGCAATTAGAAATGTGATGGCCAACCTGTTTACAATATGAACAAGTTACAGGGGGATTAGTCTTAAACCTTTCCATTCTTTGCCAAGGTTGGTTTGGAGGATATTGATTGAAATCAGACCTGTAACTGAAATGTGATGGGCTAGACTGATTTTCAAAGTGTTTCTTTGGGGACCAAGGATCAGAGTATTTTGTTGAATCTGGAATATGTGACTTTGACTTTTGGGATTCCATTTGTCTTGACTTAGGTTTATGATTTAGTGTGAACTCATCAGCCAATACAGCAGCTTTAGTTAAAGTTTCGGGAACATGATCATCTATAAAAATCCTAAGATCTGTCTCTAAGGTATTCTTAAACTGCTCCAATAAAATCAACTGTTTAAGTCTATCTAAGGTGTCCGTTTCACTAGCCAAACACCACCTATTGAATAACCTCTCTTGTTGAGCCGCATATTCTACGTATGTTAACTGAGGTGTCTTCCTATAATTACGGAATTTCTGTCTATAGGCCTCTGGTATTAGTTCATAAGCTTTTAAAATACAAGCTTTCATATTATCATACTCGCTTTCTGCTTCTGAAAGAGAAGTATAAATTTGCTGAGCCTTACCCTTAAATTGTGTTTGAATGATTAATGGCCAATTTTCTTTAGGGATTTGTAACTGTTGCGCCAATTTTTCCCACTGAAGAAAGAAAATTTCTGGCTCTCCCTCTGAAAATATGGGTAAAAGTTTTACATACTTGGAAATATCTATACGACCTTCCTGAACTACGGGTTGTCTATCAACAATACTAGCTTCTACTTCTGCCTTCTTTAATTCTAACTCTGCCAATTTGACTTTAGTTTCGTCTTCTCTAGCTTTAAATTCTGCCTCAATTTGCATTTGTTTCAGTTTAGTTTCCTCCTCTTTAGCTACTTGTTTCGCTTTAGCTTCCTCTTCTCTAGCTCTAAATTCCGCCTCAATTTGCATTTGTTTCAGTTTAGTTTCCTCCTCTTTAGCTTTAAATTCTGCCTCAATTTGCATTTGTTTCAGTTTAGTTTCCTCCTCTTTAGCTTTAAATTCTGCCTCAATTTGCATTTGTTTCAGTTTAGTTTCCTCCTCTTTAGCTTTAAATTCTGCCTCAATTTGCATTTGTTTCAGTTTAGTTTCCTCCTCTTTAGCTTTAAATTCTGACTCAATTTGCATTTGTTTCAATTTAGCTTCCTCCTCAAAATCTACTCTCCTGACCTTTAATTCAATCTCCTTAATCTTAAGTTCGGTTAGTCGTGCCTCCATTTCTAACCTATTTGAAGGAATTTGTATAGCTGTAATCTCTTCTGGAGATAAGATCTCATCTTCGATCAGATTTTCAACGAGTTCCTGAAGTAATTTTTTCTTTCGCAAACTTGTATCAATGTCTACTCCAAAGTGCTTGCCTATTTCTATCAAAGTGTCTTTAGTTTGTTTCTTTAAGAAACTTACCTTGGGATTTTGAACGAATTCTTGAACTATATCATCCATCTCTATAAGAATGTGTTAAATACCTGATCCAATATCCTTGGCAAGGGTCGCCACTTTGTTACGGGCGGCTGGTATGTGAAGAGACGTTACGTATAACGGATATGTGCTTAAGAACCAGCTCACTTCTAGAAGCCACTGTAGGACTGAACTATCTGGTCAGGGCCTAGATAATTCGTAAGACTAGAAGTAAAGGTAACAAAGAAGATTCCAGGAAAGGAATATTAAACTAGCGATAAAACTAGTAAACGAAATTATTAATGGAAAATATTTACAGGCAATCAACACAAAAGAGAATGGGCAGTAGGGTCAATGGGACCGTTACATGATTATAAGAATATGGAAATTATCGTTCAAATAAGAAACAAGATACGTATACAATATGGTACTATCTAAGTACAAAGAGATCAGGAACATGCATCAAAATAAGTAATAAGTACAAATATAAGTATAAGTAATGCAATGTATATCAGACACGTAATGTAGGCAAAAAGGGTGATCACTTCACACCAATCGTCTCATGAATCTAAACCTTCTAGTTTTTATCAAGAGATCAATATGTGGGAAAAATGACAAGGAGTCAGCGAGTTCCACCGCTT
>NC_134794.1:48479195-48486695 GCF_046742065.1 Oratosquilla oratoria | reverse complement strand
GCATGCCCATACCATCTCAACGCTTTCCGCACTACCATGCCAGGTAGCTTTCTTTTCGCGCGTTCAAAGCACCTGACCATTCTCTGGTCTGTGCAACAGCTCCCTTCCCATTCCCAGTCTCTGCCCCCCTCCTCCACATTTCTCACTTTCCAGCGAAGTGTCTGGGTGAAGTGGTAGTGGTGGAGTGGTAACAGTGGCGAAGGAGAAACCGAGGGAAGGTTGCTGGTGTAGGGTTAGATGAAGAAGCTCAAGTTGGATCAGCAATCCTAAACCAGTGGAGGCCACTTTTTTCTGACTCCCTATCTAGAAATCCGGTGCAAATTTTGATCTCAGAAAGAAAGAAAAAAATCTACATGATGTCAGCATAAGGCCAAAAAGCGCCATGATGATAAAATCCCCAAGCTGAACAGTTTCGCACCAAACGAGGTCAGGTGGCGTTGGAGATGACAAGGCAAACCTATTCTTACTTTATTTTCCTCTTGTCTTCTTATAACTTTTGTGCCAATCCACATTTCATTTTTTCATGTCCTTAATTTCCTCTTTCTCTTTACAAAATGGTATTTTTTCTTACTTTTCATTACGGTTTTATTTTGAGACTTAGAATATTCCCCATGTTCTTATGGGTCAAGGGCTAATGGTGATGCAGACAAGGTCATCATGTTAAGACAGCATGGCAGGAATCGTAGTAAAGGGTTTAAATTGGATAAATTTATATTTAAGAAGGAAATAGGCAAGAAATTACTTACTTATAGAGTTGTGTGATGAGCGCCGAAACTATTGGTTTTAAGAAAAGGTTAGACAACTTTATGGATGGGGATGATAAGTGGTAATTGACATGGAACTGCCTAATGCAGGCATTTTGGTCTCGTGCAGTCTCCTATCTTGTTTTTATTTTCCTAGGTTCAGAGAAAATTACATTATTCATATCTATTTCTTTTCTATAATTGTATTCTTACTTTTTTTTTTAATATCTTATGTGACCTTATTTTTTCCCATTTATAAAAAATACTCTTATTCATATTTTTCCATCTTACCTTGAATCTTCGTTCCTTTTATTTTCGGAACTTTTGTTCATTTTCAGTCTTTTCTCCTTTTACTATTTTCGTTTGAAAACGCGATTTTTCGCTCCCTTTACAGAACTTGTGTTCGTTTGCTATTAATTTACCCTTTTCTATTTATATCTGTCGGCGATGATGGAGTGGTTTCACGAATCTGAATAATCCGCAATTTTCCTGACACACAAATCCTCTTTGGATACGGCGACCCTGGAAGATTTTATTCTGGCTCAACACGAGACGAATTTTTCCTACCAAAGAGGTCCCTCATTCTAGGAAAGGGAGTTAAAGCTAATCCAGATTAAGACGAGGACATGCCGCGGGTTCGTCATGTTCGCCCATGGGAACGGTGACGACGCACTTTGAATACTTCATTCTGGTTATTGGTCTTACTCAAAGAAAATGGGTTGTGGGAATAGGTTATGATGGGATCCTTTGGAGCTGTGGTTTCCAAACTAGGGGACGCCCCACCCCCCACCCCCCTCCAAGGAGGCGTAAAGACGATACACAGGGTGTGTGAAGCCATCTACTCAAAAAATCATTCCAAGAACAAGTATCTGCCGCTATATTCGTGCAAAGCATAATGCTATCGGTCACCCCAACCCGTTTTCTATTAAGATATAAATAAAAAAGTTATAAGTAGAAAAAATGGGGGGGAGGGTTTGGGAACCGCTACTTTAGAGAGTTTACTATGGTGCCACATGATTTTATTTACCCAAGGGTGTCGGGGGCTGGGGGGCTGGGGGGGGGAGGTGTAGGATGCCGCGCTATGTTAAGGCGTTCTCACGCTGGTGCTATTTTCCTCCGATTGTTGGAGCAGATGTGCAGCCCACATTTTTCGGGAAGAAATCTGATATATTGGAGAAAAAAAAAAAAAAAAATTCCAGCACGCCAAATGACATTCTATGTAGCTTTGTCGAGAAAACAAAATAGTTAGCCATAGCAATTTTACGGCGTAAAGAGTTCTGGAGGTGGTGCTGTACCGCCAATTAATCGGAGGTTGGAGGAAATGGTCTTCTCGGTGAACACCATATCACATGTATTAAGGTGGTGAGCTCACGGTGGGAGATGCTTAACTGCTGCCGAAACCGCTACCCTTGCCCTATGTGCTTGGGCTGCCTGGGCAAATGGAGGTCACCGGGAACCATTGGATACGAGCCCGGTCCCCCCTTGGTGTCAAGTGAGGTAGAAACCAATGCTCTATGATGTCAGGCAGTCTTATAGGTATCGTTTGACAATTGCGTGACAAGAGGTAATCAGGCATCTTTTGGAACACCTGTGAAGAGAGGAAAAGGGGGGGGGGGGAGATTCTGTGGTACTCATCCTTTCCGCCCCTCCCCCCTAAGGGAGGACAGGGTGGGGGAGGGCAAGGGGAAGCATACGGAAAGTTGTATAAGCGTGTACTATATACATACACATATATATATATATATATATATGTATATATATATACATATATATATATATATATATATACTGTATATATATATATATATCACGTAGAAACCACTGTTAGAGTAGAAAAGACTGGAAACGGGGAATCTATATATTTCGATTGCAAACTGCAATCCTCTTCAGTAGATACAATTCAGAGAGAGTGTTACTTAAGTAACAACCTTGACATAAGAAGGGGGGACATGGGATGAGGTCTCTACCCTCGGCTCGCTCCGTATGTGAGGTCAGGAGGTAAATGTGTTTTTAGTAAGTTAGAGATGAAAAGTCCGGACATTATATCCGGGGACCATTGCCCCTTTGAAATATTCATATTGGGCTGATATTCAATAATATGAATATTTCAAAGGGGCAATGGTCCCCGGATATAATGTCCGGACTTTTCATCTCTAACTTACTAAAAACACATTTACCTCCTGACCTCACATACGGAGCGAGCCGAGGGTAGAGACCTCATCCCATGTCCCCCCTTCTTATGTCAAGGTTGCTACTTAAGTAACACACTCTCTCTCTGAATTGTATCTACTGAAGAGGATTGCAGTTTGCAATCGAAATATATAGATTCCCCGTTTCCAGTCTTTTCTACTCTAACAGTGGTTTCTACGTGATTGACAAATGTGTGATTACATTTTTCACCTGTAATATATATATATATATATATATATATATATATATATATATATATATATATATATATATATATATATATATATGCAAAGTAGACCACTTGGAAAAAGAAACTAACGAAGCAGAGCGCTTTCGTATATTACATCTTCAGTGCAATAAGTACATAGTGATAGGAATACATAGACAATATATACATAATACAAAGGAACAAGGACAGTTTGAATAAGCGTAGCGACCAATTACCCCCTGGAGAGCGGAAGGTCATTGTCAATTATCTTACGATGGTCGGGCGACATCAGGTCACAGTCGCCAAGGAGAGCGGAAGGTCATTGTCAATTATCTTACGATGGTCGGGCGACATCAGGTCACAGTCGCCAAGGGTCACTGTTTCTACTACTTATATAGGGCGACATTAAGTCAATTCGTTGGATTACATTTTACCTGATATTATCTTACTAATTTCTTGACAAATGAAATTATCAAGTTTGTACAAGCCTTTATGTAGGTTGGTATTTTGATTACTTGTGGTATGAATCAAACTGCACTCTATTAAATTTCTTGCTATTATGTTGTTGGTATAATAGATTGCCTGGGCATTACCCCAATCAACTGGATGATTATTTAATTCAATATGCTTGAATATACCACTAGAATGATTGCCATCCCTAACATTTGTCTTGTGTTGTTCAATTCTAATGTTTAAGGGTTTGGCAGTTTGACCTATGTAAAATTGATTACACATTTTGCAAGGAATTTTATAAATGCATCCTTTTTTAATTTCAATACTATTGTTGATAAGTTTATGTTTTACTGTACTATCATGTTTAAAAACTACCTTTACGTTAAATCTTTTTAATAATTCTGTGATACTTAACAAATTTTCTTGAAATGGTAAAATTAAAACATTATGATAATTGAAAGGTGATTTAGGCTGAGGAGTTAAAAATTATTTCCTTGCAAAATTGTAAGCAATATCAAGGAATTGCTTAGGGTATTTTAATTCTAGCCCAATGTTAAAAATATTTCTGATTTCTTCATCAATAAATTCAGGACTACAAATACGAAAAGCTCTTAAATACATTGAGGCAAATACTGTACGTTTAATATTATTTGGATGAGAATAATAATAATGAATATATGAACTTATTCTTCTTCTCATCCAAATAATATTAAACGTACAGTAAAGTTGTATATAATAATAATAATATTAAACGTACAGCAAAATTGTAAGTAATATCAAGGAATTGCTTAGGGTATTTTAATTCTAGCCCAATGTTAAAAACATTTCTGATTTCTTCATCAATAAATTCAGGACTACACATACGAAAAGCTCTTAAATACATTGAGGCAAATACTGTACGTTTAATATTATTTGGATGAGAAGAATAATAAGTTCATATATTCATTATTATTCTTCTCATCCAAATAATATTAAACGTACAGTATTTGCCTCAATGTATTTAAGAGCTTTTCGTATTTGTAGTCCTGAATTTATTGATGAAGAAATCAGAAATGTTTTTAACATTGGGCTAGAATTAAAATACCCTAAGCAATTCCTTGATATTGCTTACAATTTTGCAAGGAAATAATTTTTAACTCCTCAGCCTAAATCACCTTTCAATTATCATAATGTTTTAATTTTACCATTTCAAGAAAATTTGTTAAGTATCACAGAATTATTAAAAAGATTTAACGTAAAGGTAGTTTTTAAACATGATAGTACAGTAAAACATAAACTTATCAACAATAGTATTGAAATTAAAAAAGGATGCATTTATAAAATTCCTTGCAAAATGTGTAATCAATTTTACATAGGTCAAACTGCCAAACCCTTAAACATTAGAATTGAACAACACAAGAAAAATGTTAGGGATGGCAATCATTCTAGTGGTATATTCAAGCATATTGAATTAAATAATCATCCAGTTGATTGGGGTAATGCCCAGGTAATCTATTATACCAACAACATAATAGCAAGAAATTTAATAGAGTGCAGTTTGATTCATACCACAAGTAATCAAAATACCAACCTACATAAAGGCTTGTACAAACTTGATAATTTCATTTGTCAAGAAATTAGTAAGATAATATCAGGTAAAATGTAATCCAACGAATTGACTTAATGTCGCCCTATATAAGTAGTAGAAACAGTGACCCTTGGCGACTGTGACCTGATGTCGCCCGACCATCGTAAGATAATTGACAATGACCTTCCGCTCTCCTTGGCGACTGTGACCTGATGTCGCCCGACCATCGTAAGATAATTGACAATGACCTTCCGCTCTCCAGGGGGTAATTGGTCGCTACGCTTATTCAAACTGTCCTTGTTCCTTTGTATTATGTATATATTGTCTATGTATTCCTATCACTATGTACTTATTGCACTGAAGATGTAATATACGAAAGCGCTCTGCTTCGTTAGTTTCTTTTTCCAAGTGGTCTACTTTGCATAAGTGAACACACGTACCCGTGTTCTTATTAGCATATATATATATATATACATATATATATATATATATATGTATACATATATGTATGTATGTATATATATATATATATATATATATATCCCTAACCGAGAGTTGCCACCTTGGCGTGGTGGATAGGCTTGAGAACCTTAATGATTACATGAGCTATGTCGATAGAGAGGAAAACTCTGCAGGGTCACCCATATCGAACAGGTTTTGTAAGAAAGATCAGACAAAGAGCAGTTTACACACACTGTCGCAGGACTCACTACTAACTGGGACGTCCCTGATGGCGAACAGGGAAATTCGCCGTAGATATATGGGGTATCGTCATAATGACGGTGTGGACCATTGGGCACCCTATAGATATAGGGCTTCACTGAATATAATGAATAAGGTGACACCAGAGAAATACCTCGCCAGAAACCAGTTGGCAAGGAGGTGAGATTACTGCCAACCTCCTTTCATAGCCAATATGAATAGCACAACCAAAACAAAACCGGGGGTTCCTATTGGATCATCGTCTCCTAAAGGTCCAACCGCATTGCCTCGTGTGCTTACGGGCAGTGTGCCACCGAATGTGATTAAGCGCTGCCCAAGCAGATCCAAGTCTTGGACATTAAACACCATGAAGAAAATGAAGATCTATACTTATAACGTAAGAACTCTCTCAAAGGCCACAGGCTGGAGAGTTTAATGGAAGAACTAGACAACATCAAATGGGACATCATAGGACTGAGCGAAGTCCGAAGTGCGGAAGAAAAGCTGATACAATTACAAGATGGTCACCACCTATTCTACTATAGAGGTAAGGACAAGGAAAGATCTAGTGGAGTAGGATTCTTGATAAACCGAGAGGTTGCTGGTAACGTAGTCACATTCAGTAGTTTATCAGACAGGGTAGCTTGGTTTGTGATTAAGCTGTGTAAAAGGTACACTCTAGAAATGGTTCAGGTTTATGCACCAACTTTACAGAGTTCAGACGATGAAATTGAGTCGTTCTACGATGATTTAAATCAGGTAATGGATCAAGAAAAACGTAAGTACACGTTAGTAATAGGAGACTTTAATGCTTAAGTGGGAAAGAAAATGGGAGATGAGACGTGCATTGGGAAGTTTGGAGTAGGTGAAAGAAATGAGAGAGGCGAGATGTTAGTAAATTTTGTAGAGAACTACATTATGAGGATAATGAACACTTCCTTCGAAATACGTGTAGGTCGTAAATGGACGTGGAGAGGTCTAAATGGAACAACAAAGAACGAAGTAGCCTTCATATTAGGAGATGGGAGCAAGAGCGTTAGCAATGTTACGATGATAAATAAAGTCAAAATAGGTAGTGACCATAGAATGGTAGGTTGCACAGTTGATTCGATTTCAGGGCCGAGAGAAATAAACTAATTTTAAGAAAGAAAATCAGCCTTGCAAAGGTTAAGGATAAGAAAAATAAATTTTAGTTAGAAATTAAAAATAGATTCAAAGTTCTAAGAACTAATGAGGACAGCGTGGAAGATATTAATTTGAATTTAGTGAATATCATTAGGGAATCAGCAGAGAAAGTAGGAAGTACAAAAAACATTAGAGAAAACAAATACTCCAAAGCTACAAATTACCTAATTAAAAGAAGAAGGACCATGCAGATTAAAAGTAGGAAAGGCGAAATAGAAAGAGTAGAACTAAACAAGCTTATCAACAAAAGGCAAATATCAGAGAAAAGAAAGAGAAACATAGATGGAATAGAGGAAACTATTCGGAAAGGTAAAAGTATTAAAGTGACCGAGCGCAGACATGCTTTAGGAAGGCAACAAATGATATATTTGAAAGATAGAAATGGATAAATCATTAAATGCAGGGAAAGAATGTATATATAAATATGCAAATGTATAGTTATATATGTATAT
>NC_134794.1:48451695-48459195 GCF_046742065.1 Oratosquilla oratoria | reverse complement strand
ACATTCCCGTCAATAATGATCAGACTTTATAGCCTTGGGCTTTGTGGACTTTGTTGATAAACTGGCAGACTGAAGCATAACAAAGGGCAGGGGGCCTGAGCACTTTGGAGAATCCTTCCCATTTCGCCAAATCGTGTTGTGTGAAATTTCTATTTGGCCAAACTATAGCTAGAACAATGCAAACGAAGCCAGACTAAACTGAACGAGTATGGTGAAATACTTCAGCGCCAAAGAAATATATATTTGGCAAAACGTGATTTGGCGAAATGGGGAGCAAATGAGGGTAGGTGAAAGTGAAGTCAGGTCGGATTTCGCAAAGATGTCTAAACATAGTTATGTAAGTGCATGCAGTGTGTGTGTGTGTGTGTGTGTGTGTGTGTGTGTGTGTGTGTGTGTGTGTGTGTGTGTGTGTGTGTGTGTGTGTGTGTGTGTGTGTGTGTGTGTGTGTTTGTTTGTTTGTCTCTGCGTGTATACTTCGAAAAAGTCACAAATAAGTCTTAGAACACACAGACAGAAACGCACAACACACACACACACACACACACACACACACACACACACACACACACACACACACACACACACACACACACACACACACACACACACACACACACACACACACACACACACACAAACACACATGTAGTGGTTAGCATCGCGACTTGTCAATTCCACGGAACCAATATCATGGCCCCGTTCGAAGCCAGAAAAGCATAATAATACTGCTAGCTGTTACTATCTCCCTTGCGCAAGGGGGACGAGGCTTTGTATGCACCTTTTGTAAAGTCACAGGATTACCCTTAGATTGTACCACACGAACTATCAAGCTCTCATCCGGCATGATACTCACTGTCGATCACAAGACTGACACGTGGTCCACGGTGAATCACACAAACAGGCGGACATTCTCGTGCATGTCGTCAAGGACATCTGTGAATCTGCTGGTTATAAAACCAAATCAGTCCTCTTCCCCCCCCCCTCCCTCCTCTCCTCCCACCTCACCTCACCTCACCTCCCACCTCACCTCACCTCACCTCCCACCTCACCTCTACTCGTATCCCCACCCCACCCCACCCCACCCCACCCCACCCCAGCCAGGAAAGTTCGATCCCGGGCAAACCCCGTCCCTCCGTCCGGGACTTCGAAGATCCTGTCACGGCGACATCGCGGGGAAAAACAGAGGAAAAAGAAAGAAGGTGGAAAACGGAGGAAGAAGTCTAAGAAGAGTAAAACGAAGAGGAGGAAGGAGAACAAGAAGAAGGGGAAGAAGAGGACGGAGAACAAGAAGAAGGGGAAGAGGAGAAGGAAGGACAAGAAGATGAAGAAAAGGAAGAAACTGGAGAGGAAGAAGAGAAGGAAGAAAAAGAAAGAGAAGGAAAAGAAGAACCAGTCTTGCAGCAGCAGTAGAAACAGAAGGAAAAGAAGAAACCAGAGAGAAAGATAGATGGATAGATAGATAGAGAGATGCAGAAAGATTGCAGAGAAAGAGATGCAGAGAGAGAGAAAGAGAAAGAAAGAGAGGGGGAGAGGGCGCGCGCGCGCGCGTTGGCAAGCAAAGCAGTGAAGCGTGGCAGAGCAGTGTCATTCCTGGCGGTCAAGATTAGTCGCTCAACTATTTTCCAGCTAATGGTCGGGGCAAGGGTGGTGGTGAGTGGTTGTGGTGGTGGTTAGTGGTGAGTTGCTAGTGGTGGTGGTGAGTGGTGGTGGATAGTTAGTGGTGGTTGGTTAGTGGTTTTAGTGGTTGGTTAATGATGGTGGTGAGTGGAGGTGTGATGTGGAAGTAGGGCGAATAGAGGTTGAGTTTGGGAAGGATGCGGAGGAAAATGTGGAGGTAGTAGTAATGGTGGTGATAGTGGTGATGGTCGAGATGAAGTAATTAGTAATCGTGGAGGTGATAATCCATGGCAAGTGGTACTAGCAACGAATGGTGGTGGTGGAGACTGTGTGTGCGTGTGCTTGTGCTTGTGCGTGTGCTTGTGCGTGTGTGTGTGTGTGTGTGTGTGTGTGTGTGTGTGTGTGTGTGTGTGTGTGTGTGTGTGTGTGTGTGTGTGTGTGTGTGTGTGTGTGTGTGTGTGTGTGTGCGCGCGCATGCATAACGACGCTTGCTGCTGCGAGGTTGACATTGCCATACACGTTCCTCCAGGATGTTTTCTCCTCCTCCTCCTCCTCCTCCTCCTCCTCCTCCTTCCTCCTCCTCCTAATCTTTAACGTCTCCTCGTTTTCCTCCTACTTCTCCCCCTCTTCCTTCTCCTTCCTATTTCTCCTTCTCTTCCTATTTCTCCTCATCTTCCACCCCTACTTCTACTCCTCCTCCCCCCTACTTCTACTCCTCCACCTCCCCTACTTCTACTCCTCCTCCCCCCTACTTCTACTCCTCCACCTCCCCTACTTCTACTCCTCCTCCCCCCTACTTCTACTCCTCCTCCCCCCTACTTCTACTCCTCCTCCCCCCTACTTCTACTCCTCTTCCTTCATCTCCTCCTTCCTTCTCCCCTACTTCCTTCTCCCCTACTTCCTCTCCTTCTCTTCTTCCTTCTCCCCTACTTCCTCTCCTTCTCTTCTTCCTTCTTTTCCTCCTCCTCCCCTACTTGTAGTACTCCTCCTCCTCCTCCTCCTCCTCCTCCTCCTCCTCCTCCTCCTACATCATTTCCTACTTTTCTTCCTCTTCCTACTTCTCCTCCTCTTCCTACTTCTCCTCCTCTTCTCTCTTCCTCCTCTTCCTACTTCTCCTCCTCTTCTCTCTTCCTCTTCCTCCTCCTCTTCCTCTTCCTCTTCCTCCTCCTCTTCCTCTTCCTCCTCCTCCTCCTCTTCCTCCTCCTCCTCCTCCTCTTCCTACTCCTCTTCCACCTCCTCCTCCACCTCCTCCTCCTCCACTACTTCTCCTCTTCATCCTCCTACATCTCCTACCTCTTCTCCTCTTCCTTCTCCTCTTCCTCCTCCCGTATTTCTACTCCTACATCTCCTCTTCCTCCTCCTCTTCTTCCTCCTCTTCTTCCTCCTCTTCCTCTTCCTCCTCTTCCTCCTCTTCCTCCTCTTCCTCTTCCTCCTCTTCCTCCTCCTCTTCCTCCTCTTCCTCCTCTTTCTCCTCTTTCTCCTCTTTCTCCTCTTTCTCCTCTTATCCTACCTCCACCGTCTTCTCCTCCTCCTCCTCCTCCTCGTCGTCGTCGTCGTCTTTATTTTCACGGGAAGACGAGTCCCTCCCACTGCTGGTTCTCACGTGTGTTTGGGGCCTCGACTTCACCCTTGTACAGTCCAGGGAACGTTGCGCCCCCCCCTCCCCCCTTTTCCCTTCCCCCCATGGCAATCAGGGTCAGGCGCCACCCACACGCAATGAAACAAATGCCGGCGATGAATCCCATGAACCGCGGAAGTGCGCAATCCGAGGATGTACGTAGTCAAAATAAAAAAAATAAATAAATAAAATAAAAATAAATAAGTAAATAGATAATAACAATAACAATAAAATAAAAATAAATAAATAATAAATAAATAGATAAATAGTAAAATAATATAAAATATTAAATTAAATAGAAATAAAGATGAATAAAATGAAACAATAAAATAGAATGAAATTGAATAAAATAAAACAAAATAAAACGGAATAGAATAAAATATTGCATATACACATATACCAACGTGTTTTCCCCCTTACAAGGGAGGTAGCCAAAAAACAAAGGCATAAAAACCACTCCCACTCCTATCCCCCAATACTCCACTCCCATCCACTCCCCTCCCTCTTATCTTGGCTCCTCCTGGATGACGGGTCATCCCTGCATCTCGACCACTGCCCTAGGTCAGAGACAAGGTAGCAAGACAGAATGAAATGAGATAAAACATAATAGAATAGAATAAGTCTACCACGAGTCAGCGTGTCACGATATCAACCTAAATCATTATACAATCAACTGAGTATTCAGACAAGTCAGCCAATCCGTCAGTCAGTATTAATACCTTCGCCTACGTCGAAGGCCTCTGCCTGCGGCCGGAGCCACCCACTTATGCTTGGACAGCTCGGACACCTCTTGAGGGGATTTTTTTTTTTTTTCTAATTCTCGCAACTCTCTCTTGCATGACGACGAGGTCACGTCTACTCTTTCTCTTTCGCTATCTCTCACTCTCTCTTTTATTATTCTCTCTCAGTCTCTCACTCTCACTTTCACTCTCTCACTCTGTCTTTCTCTGTCTCAATCTCACCCTCTCACTATCTCACTCTCTCACTCTATTTCTCTCTTTCTCTCACTCTCACTCTCACTCTCACTCACACTCTCACTTTCACTTTCTCACTTTCTCTTTCACTCATTCTCTCTCACTTTATTACTCTCTGTCTCTCTGTCTCTCTTTGTCTCTCTCTGTCTCTCTCTCTCTCTCTCTCTCTCTCTCTCTCTCTCTCTCTCTCTCTCTCTCTCTCTCTCTCTCTCTCTCTCTCTCTCTCTCTCTCTCTCTCTCTCTCTCTCTCTCTCTCGTGATTCCAAGATTGCGGTCGCCAGAATATTTGCGTGAAAGAGGGAGAGTGGGAAAAAGAGAGAGAGAGATAGTGAGGGAGAGAAAGAACATACAAATAAAAAAGACAAAATGACAATAATAGCGCAATGTTTTCAGTCTCCACACTGACGTCACTCGCTCAAAAATGATCACAAGACCCCCCCCACCCCACCCCACCCCCTGGCCAAAAAAATGGGGGGGGAGGGCGTTGAAGCTTCTGCAGTCTAAATTTTACGGACCAAAAGGTCCCCCGCTGTCTCCCCCATTACGTAATCATGTCTATTTGTGGCACCGTCTCTCAGGCTATGGGGGCAACGGAAATGATGGCGCCGGTCGTTAGGCCAAAAAAAGAAACCTGGATGGTGGGTTGCCATGACAACAGACGCCACTGGGTCGGGTGTCTGTGTGTGTGTGTGTGTGTGTGTGTGTGTGTGTGTGTGTGTGTGTGTGTGTGTGTGTGTGTGTGTGTGTGTGTGTGTGTGTGTGTGTGTGTGTGTGTGTGTGTGTGTGTTTGTGTTTGTGTTTGTGTACGTGTGTGTACGTACGTACGTCCTACTTCGACATCAGGTTCACGATGTTCATGTGAAGGTTGCACTTGTTGCGAGATTGTCTTTAAATCGGCGCCAGTGCGGTCTTCTATGGTTCCGCTTTTGTAACACGCACGCACGCACACGCACACACACACACACACACACACACACACACACACACACACACACACACACACACACACACACACACACACACACACACACACACACACACACACACACACACACACACACACAATTACTGCAACATCAGGAGGCCATCGCTTTTGTCGCAAGTGCACTGTCATGCAGTCATCATCATTGACCGCAGACTGTCGTATCACTTTCTTCAATGGAATGAATTCCCGTCCTTGTTCGACAAGAATGATTTCAACTTCAAGAGAACCCTGGGTCGATTCCCAACGCCTGCAGGTAATGACTGCCCGCTTACCTCGCATACCTTAGCACCCAGGGCAAAGGTGACGACTTTTTAAAAGAATTGAGCCGTCCGAAGATTGAAAGGGGCTATTTTTCCTTCTACTGTTGGGGCAGATTTCCAGCCCACGACTTTTGGGACGGAGTCTGATATACTTGAGGAAGATGATTTTCTTCCAGCATATCAAACTGCATTCTTTGTGAATTTTTGAGAAAATAGAATAGTTTGCCATAGTGATTTTACGGAGGAAAAAGTTCTGGAGGTGGGCGGTACCGCCGATTAATTGGAGGTTGGAGTAAAAATAGTCCAGTGTGATAGGCCTTTAGGTCGGAGTAAAAATAGTCCAGCGTGGTAGCTCCTTAATACGTAGATACCGACGGGACTCGAAATCCGTTACCTTTAGGATGCGAGTCAGGCGCTCAAACCGCTCGACCACCTAGACTTCCTCCCCCCTCCCACCTCCCTCCTCCCTCCTCCCACCTCCCTCCTCCCACCTCCCCCTCCCCCTCCCCCTCCCCCTCCCACCTTCCCCCTCCCACCTTCCCCCTCCCCCTCCCACCTTCCCCCTCCCCCTCCCACCTTCCCCCTCCCCCTCCCACCTTCCCCGTCCCACCTTCCCCATCCCACCTTTCTCCTCCCTCCTCCTCCTCCTCCTCCTCCTCCTCCTCCTCCTTCCTCCTCCTCCTCCTCCTCCTCCTCCTCCTCCTCCTTCTCCTCCTCCTCCTCCTCCTCCTCCTCCTCCCTCCTTCTCCTCCTCCTCCTCCTCCTCCCTCCTCCTCCTCCCTCCTCTCTTCTCGGAAACTTGAAGGAAAATTGACGCAGCTCTGAAGCACAGACACCTCGAGACGCTTCACCGCCTCCCAAGTGATGAGAACCTTGTTCTATATGCTTGGAATGCCGGGGCAAGGGGCCGTTACCGGATACCGTACGTCTCGTACAGGACCGGACCTTAGTGAGGATATTTCCCCTTCCCTTTCCTCCCCCTCCGTTCCCTCTCCTCTCCTCCCCTCCCATCCCATCCCCTCCCTTTCCCTCCCCTCCCCTACTCTCCCTCTTCCCCTCCCCTTCTTTTATCATTATCATTATTATTATTATTACTATTATTGTTATTGTTATTATCAATATCAATATTATCATATTGTTTTGTTCTGGTGTGTATGAGGTTGATCTCGACGAAGCTTTCATGGACATCCGGTGATCTTTTCGAGTAAAAACCGACGCTTCTATTCAGCTTAGGAAGACCTGGGGATGCGCCGGCGGGCGTCTTCTAACGCCTGAGTTCTCGAGCGCCCCCTTCTCACGAGCAAAATAGCACGAAATGGAAATCCTCCCTCCGGAACTCACGGGTTTTTGAAGTTCGATTCCGGTGCCGAGTCTATTTCACGTGTGACGTGAGATGCTCACGGAATCGCGGAAGTGCGTCTCTCACGGGGTGCTGCAGCAACCGAGACGGAATCGTAATTGCGGCTCCCGAAACACCCGGCGGAGCCCACTCCTCTGCAGGCGTCGCCTTTCATGTCCTCGCTGAGCAGCGAGCTCATCCTTCGTCAGGAGGAGGACGAGGATGAGGACGAGGACGAGGACGAGGACGAGCTTGAGCTTGAGCATGAGCATGATCACGAGGAGGAAGACGAGGATGATGAAGATGATGAAGATGATGAAGATGATGAAGATGATGAAGATGATGAAGATGAAGATGATGAAGATGAAGATGATGAAGATAATGAAGATGATGAGGGTGATGATAGTGATGAGGGTGATGATGATGATGACGATGACGATGACGATGACAACGATGATGATGACAACGATGATGATGACAACGATGATGATGACAACGATGATGATGATGATGATTATGATGATGATTATGATGATGATTATGATGATGATTGTGATGACGACGATGATGATGACGACGACGACGATGTCACTTTGGCTGGCGTGGAGACACGTTTTTTTCATTATTCCTTAATATTCATGATCATTCTATCATCATAATTGTTTGTTTTATTATATCCATTATTATCTATTACCTGTTGTTATCTA
>NC_134794.1:48441695-48446695 GCF_046742065.1 Oratosquilla oratoria | reverse complement strand
AAATTGGAGAAACGCAAATTGGCGAAACAAATTGACGAAACAATATGGCGAAACACAAATTGGCGAAACACAATTTGGCGAAACACAATTTGGCGAAACAATTTGGCGAAACACAATTTGGCGAAACACAATTTAGCTAAACACAATTTGGCAAAACATAATGTGGCGAAAGAAGTTGGAGAACACAAATTGACAACCTTTTGGCGAAATGAAAATTTGGTGAAATGGTATTTTGGCGAAATGGGAAGAATTCGCGGAAGGCACATTGCCGGCGCAGGGACCAGTACAGATCATGGGAACGGTGCAAGGGAAGAGAAAATAAAAAATCCTCAGACAAGCCCCACCCTCACCGTAACAGACGCGAACCAGCCGCAATGTGTGATGGTTGCACTCGAAGAACAGCTGCTCCTGCAGCAGATTCGGTCGTTCTGACATTTGGGGCAGAGGGAAACCTTCAACCGAATGGATGTCACGTGTATACGTGTGTGTGTGTGTGTGTGTGTGTGTGTGTGTGTGTGTGTGTGTGTGTGTGTGTGTGTGTGTGTGTGCGTGCGTGCGTGTGTCTGCGTGAGCGTGTGTGCGTGCATGCGTGCGTGTGATTCACCATGGTCTTAGATCACGTGTTGGACTCGTGATCGACAGCTATTTCCCTCCCGGAAGAGAGCTCAGAATTCATATATGACCGATCTATGGGTAATGCTGTGACCTTCCACGCACACACCCAACTCCCCGCCCACGAGAGTTGGAGTAACAACTCACAGCGCAGCGATACTGAAATTATTTCAGCCCTGGGCGGGATACATATATATATATATATATATATATATATATATATATATATATATATATATATATATATATATATATATATATATATATATATATAATGTGTGTGTGTGTATTAATATATGTGTATGAGTGTGTGTGTGTGTGTATTAGTGTTTATATTTGTGTGCGTATGAGTGTGTGTGTGTCTATTAGTGTGTGTGTGTATGAGTGTGTACATATGTGTATGTGTGTGTATGTACATGTGTACATATGAGTGTATGTGTGAATTTGTGTATATGTACATTGCATGTGTGAATATGTATATATCTATCACTTTAAATGTGAATATGTGGACACGTTTAACTGTGTATATGATTGTATATACATATGCATTGTGTATACGTATGAGCGTATGTGTTTATGCAAACACCCATGTACGTATATTCGAGTTTTTGTGTGCTTGAATATATATGAAAGTCCAAGTGAATTAAATGTACTAACACACTAGTAAGATGAATTGTTGTATGAAGATACGTACAGTATGATCACTGTGATCCTCTTCAGTGTGTTTATGTAATACTCGGGCTGTCTTGATGATGAAGCCTACATTGCAACGGTCCCAAGAACCGATTGATGTCAGTGAGAGGTGACGCAAGGTCTCTCGTTTCCAGCTGCATTCGTTATCTTTATCTTTGCAGACATTTCCGATACTCTGGCCTGCGCTATTTTTCATTCCTCAACGGTCGACGCTAGATTCAAATGTTCAAATTCCGTTTTCTTCCTTCAACGGTCAGGCCTACCCTAGTTTCCTGTTAATGTGGTTGCGTTCGAGGCTTTACTTTATTCTGGTGTTGCGTCAAGGCGAATTCAATCTTAGGTTAGTTGATATGATTGTATATTTTCTCTACAACATTTTTTTTTTCAAAAGATAAGTCAGTCCGTTATTTATTTTTGCCTTTCTACATTTTGATGTTTTCGTTGTATTTCTCGTATACAAGCTCCATCATCGTGGTCACCAGAACCAATATAATCGTCATCACCACGACCTACTTCACCAACGTTGCATCAATTACCAACTTATCCATTACTTATTTCCCACCGAGGAAAAAAAAAAAAAAAAAATCCTCAAGTGAAGCCGCCTAACTGTCATAACCGTTCCTGTGAAGGGTGCATTCGCGATACAATTATCTTTCATTTCGTAAGATACGTTTTATTCGGTGCGATTATCGTTCAACGATGATCGTTCATGGCTCAATGAAGACAGTCAAGCGATTGTCTGGAGCAATTATTCTTTGTTTTTTAATTAATTGTTTTGCTTCGAGCTGCAAAGTACGAAGCTGATCTTTTTAACCAAACCTACAATCAACTCGTTTACCTTGAATGTGATGCCAGGATGGATGGATGGATGGAGGGAGGGAGGGAGGGAGGGAGGGGGGAAGGAGGGAAGGGAGAGAGGGAGGGAGGGAGGGAGGGAGGGAGGGAAGATGCGTGTCACCCGCCATTTGCTATGGCAGTAGGAGGCCAATATATAATCACACCGAAGAGCAAAACGTATCTTTAAAAGGGAGAGAGGGAGGAAGAGAGAGAGGTAGTTTCTCGTAATAGAAAATAAACATACCAACCTACCTACCTACCTACATACATACCTACATACCTACATACCTACATACATACCTACCTACCTACCTACATACATACATACATACATCTGTGTATGTGAAAGCCAAACCACCCAGGACTAATGTCCTCCTCCTTCTCTTCCTCCTCCTCCTCCTCCTCCTCCTCCTCCTCCTCAAAATTGTCAAAAGAATTGAAAACATGAATGTGGAAAAATAGTCTACAATTGATACCTCCAATGCTACCAGAAATAATGGAAGCAAAATTGTTGGAAAACTACTTCAAACAAACGAGGCAAAATACTTTTTCTTCAATCGTGTTGTTAATGTATGGAATGGCTTACCATCCAACGCGATCGATTGTTCAACTGTTGAAAATTAGAAAAAAAAAAGTCTCGAATTTTACTTAGCCACAAATCCTCGATTAGAAAGATTTGCTCCAGGATAATTTTTTATAGTATTAGATTAAGTTAGGTACCGAAACAGACCAATAGGGTTGCTGTTCGTTTGTCCATGTAACTCCTACGCCATCTGGCTTTCGAACTCCGTCGTCGTCGTCACCATCGTCGTCGTCGTCGTCGTCCGTCGTCTGTCGTCTGTCGCACATTTCCTTATTCCCTCTCCCTCCGCCACTCCCACCTAGACATGACGTCACAGAATATAACGTTATTATCTGATTGAATCGGGAATGATGTCACGGTATGTGACGGCATTATCAAAATATAATATGACGTCACCTAAAATGTCATCGAATTAGAAATGACGTCACGTAAAATGACGTCATGTAAAATGACGTCATAAAAATGACGTCACGTAAAATGACGTCACGATCTTATGGAATTTGATATGACGTCACAGAAGCAAACGCCAGCCACTGTCTTGGTTACTGGACACCAAAAGCGCTGGGCGACCTTAGGGTAAATGGCGTACGTACTTTAATAGGGTATCTTGTTTACTCTCCTCTCTCGGTGGCTACTCGAGGTGTTGAGAGACTCCTCCCCTTCCCCCTCCCCCTCCCCTCCTCTCCATCACACACACACACACACACACACACACACACACACACACACACACACACACACACACACACACACACACACACACACACACACACACACACACACACACACACACACACACACACACAGACACACACACACACACACACACACACACACACACACACACACACACACACACACACACACACACACACACACACACACACACACACACACACACACACACACACACACACACACCCTCGCACTCGCACACTCACTCACACTCCCATGCCCACACACACAACCTGCATTCCAGTGACGAAGTCTGCACTACGTGTTTGTTTTTCGAAGAGAGAGTGTAGAGGAGGGGGAGGGAGGGTGGGAGGGGGAGGGGGAGGTGTTGTGGAGGGAGAAGTGTCCCACGGTACTCCTCGAAAGGGGAGAGATGTCCGGTTCTAGGTGACTGACTCCCTTCTTCGGCGTCGATTTTTTTTTTTTTTTGGTTGGAACCTTTATGAAAAGTAAATCTCCGTCAAATCCTCCGTATGGGCCTCGGGTCATCTTCCTTTTCTCCTCTTCCTCCTCTTCCTCCTCCTTGAGACTAGGCGTGTCAAGTCCTCCGTTTGGACCACGGGTCTTCTTCACCTCTTCCTCTCCCTCCTCCTCTTGTTCCTCCTCCATTAGGCTTGGTGTCTGCAAAGGAACGGTGGTCCTGGAAGGATCTTCCCGTGGCAAGAGAGGAGCCGGAAAAGTAGTTTCCAAATCCCGGAGATCCATTCAGGGATTCAGTCGCGTGGCCGGAAATTATCGTACATGTAATATGCACGTAAATGTGTGTGTAATGTAATTTATATGCCGTAATGTAATATAAATGTCTATGCCTAATGTATGTATGGGTGTGGGGTCGAAGACGGGTCCATGCCCTGTCTAGCTACCTCTCTTATATGAAGGAGGAAACGCTTTGGTATATATATGTGTATATATATATATATATATATATATATATATATATATATATACATATACATACATGTGTTTGAAGTCGTATCATCGTTCTAGCTATTTATAGTAATTTGGCCAAATAGCTGTAATTACGAATCTGCCATCTGCCTCAAGTCAGGTGAACGAAAAGACACACCCGACCTCCCCACCCCCACCTCCGTCGTCTCCAACTCTCTTCGTAGGTGTGTGTAAGATGTCGCCAGTCTAACACCCAGTACCCCAAGCTTGGGCCAGGTACTTGGATAAAGTGCCCAGGTAGGATCGGATGGCACTCGGTGTTCCTCGTCTGGTAAAGAGGTAAAACCCTACCTGGCGCCAGACTTCTTCTTGAGGAGCGATAGTGGGCAACCAACCATGTGGAAAGAGGAGCACCTGGGTCTGGCACTGACCCTCCTCCCCCTCCCACTCTTCCTCCCCTACCACTCCTCTCCCTACCACTCCTCCTCCCCCTCTCACTATTCCTCCCCCTCCCCTTCCTTCCCCTCCCCTCCTCTTTTCTCCCCTACCACTCCTCTCCCTACCACTCCTCCTCCCCCTCTCACTATTCATCCCCCTCCCCTTCCTTTCCCTTCCCTCCCTTCCCCTTCCCTCCTCCTCTCCCTTCTCCTCC
>NC_134794.1:48429195-48439195 GCF_046742065.1 Oratosquilla oratoria | reverse complement strand
GACAAATGATAACAAAACAAAAACAAATAATATGAAATAAATTATAATCATTACAGCATCTTGCTTAGGTGTTTATTTAAATTATTTTTAAAGCTTCGAACTGAACTACATTGCACTACCTGTGCAGGAAGTTTATTCCATTCATTAACTACATGGTTGGCGAAGTTGTTTCTACCAAATTCCAAACTGAATCTATTTCCGGACAGTTTGAGACCATTGTTTCTTGTCTGATTCTCATTCAGTGTGAAAATTTTGTCACTTTTGATGTTGTCAATTCCCTTTAGAATTTTAAAGACCTGTATCAAGTCACCTCTGAGTCTACGCTTTTTTAGGGAAAACAGATTCATATGTTTTTCTCTCTCCCTTTCTCTCTCCCCTTTCTCTCTCTCCCTTCCTCTTTCCTTCTCTCCCTTTCACTCTGTCCCGTTCTCTCCTCCACTCTTACCTCTCCCCCACTCCAACCTCTCCCCCTCTCTGTCCCCCACTCCCACCTCTCCCCCTCTCTCCCCCACTCCCAACTCTCCCTCTCTCCCCAACTCCCACCTCTCCCCCTTTCTCTCTCCCCCACTCCCACCTCTCCCCCTCTCTCTCCCCCGTGTCTCCCCCTCTCTCTCTCTCTCTGAGGGAAAAACTGCGACGACAACCTTGTAGTGACAGGTGCTGCGGGCGATGTGCAGGTGTAAAGGGAAGGGAAGGGAGGATCGATTCGGCCATGCTGTTCGAGTAGTGTACAGCGGTGAAGGCTGGGTCGCCAGGGGCAAATGGGACTCGGAGGATCTTTCGGTTGTAACTAGGCGATGGCGGTCGCTGTGATAGGCTGGGGTTCAATGAGAGAGAGAGAAACAGAGAGAGGAGAGAGAGAGAGAGAGAGAGAGAGAGAGAGAGAGAGAGAGAGAGAGAGAGAGAGAGAAACAGAGAGAGGAGAGAGAGAGAGAGAAGGGTGTGAGCGAGAATGTGTGTGTGTGTGTGTGTGTGTGTGTGTGTGTGTGTGTGTGTGTGTGTGTGTGTGTGTGTGTGTGTGTGTGTGTGTGTGTGTGTGTGTGTGTGCGTGCGTGTGTGTGTGTGTGTGTGTGTGTGTGAGAGAGAGAGAGAGAGAGAGAGAGAGAGAGAGAGAGAGAGAGAGAGAGAGAGAGAGAGAGAGAGAGAGAGAGAGAGAGAGAGAGAGAGAGAGAGAGAGAGGGGGGGATGGTTGGGTGGGAGGGTGGGTGAGGGGAGCGCATAGGATTCAAACACGGGACATATCAACCCACCCAATACCCTCCCCTCCCTTCCCTTCCCTTCCCTTCCCTTCCCTTCTCTTGCCTTCCCTTCCCTTCCCTTCTCTTGCCTATCTCCCCACCCCTTATCCTGTAACATTGAACCCCCTCCTTCCCCCTCCCCCCTCAGTACCCCCTCCCCCCCAACCTCCAGCACCGAATGAATTCGCTACAGGTGTTGGGGCAGAGCGTGCGCTGTGTGTACAAGTGTGCGCGCAGAGCCGGCTCCAAGGGGGCGTATCCAGCCGTCCGCGGAGAGGGGTGTACGACGGGGGAGGGGGCGTACAAGGATAGGGGTACAGGGTGGAAAGTGAATCCAAAAGAGTACGTTAATAGGGGGGGCGGCGGGGGCGGGGGCAGGGGCCGTACTCTCCACCGCCTGGTTTGTTTTTCAATGTTTACTATTGTGTCGTGGCCTGGCCGATGGTGTGACGTCATTCTGCGACGTCATTCTGTGACGTCATTTTGTGACGCCATTTGGTCAAGATCTTTTACGTGCTTATGTAGATGTGTGAGAGTGGGGCGTCGGGGGGCAGCTTGAACAGTCTTCCTCGACAGTCGACTCCATTCCTTTGGGATGGGGCCGAGGTCCTACACACGGAATTATAAGGAGACATTAATTCTTATGAAAATATCAATGACAGGGAAGGTTTCGTTTGTTTATCGAAAGCAAGTTAATTGATAATTAATGAATACGATTGGGAAACATATACATGGTACGGGAATGGAAATCCCCAGATAGCCAGCGGGATGACCTGTACGTGTCCTCGTCATCGAGTGTATAATTGTAAGGTTCAAGCAGTTTATAGACAGCTTACTGAAGAAGACCGAGTCGGTCGAAACGTATAAGCAATAAAGGAGTTCCAGCCCATCTTCACATATTCTTCCTCCACCCACACTCTCATATATATATATATATATATATATATATATATATATATATATATATATATATATATATATAATTGTGTGTGTGTATGTATATATGTACATATATACACATACACACACGCACACACACACACACACACACACACACACACACACACACACACACACACACACACACACACACACACATATATATATATATATATATATATATATATATATATATATATATATATATATATATATATATATATATATCAACCACACTTCACTTTAATTCTAAACCATCAACATCGAGAGGCTCGAGGAGGCCAACATGCAGAAACTGAAACGTAGTACAGCCAAGGACTCGAACCTGCGCTAGCACGTGACAAGTGATAGTGACTACCGATTTTGCCATCAAATTCCCTTGATGGCACAATCGGTTATCTGGCGCAGTGGTTAGAGTTCTCGCCTACCACTACGGAGGCCCGGGTTCGTAACCCACCCAAGGCTGAAATATATTCAGTATCGCTGCGCTGTGGGTTGTTACTTCAACTCTCGTGGGCGGGGAGTTGGTGTGTGTGTGTGTGTAAGGTCACAGTATTACCCATAAATTGATCATTCGAGCTCTGAGCTCTCATACGGAAGGTTAATAACTGTCGATCACGAGTCCAAAGACTATGGTGAATAGTAAATCACACACACACACACACACACACACACACACACACACACACACACACACACACACACACTCTCAAGCACACAAACACACACGCACACCTGCAGGGAGAGAGAAAGATAAGTCACTTTACATCCTGTGAGTTGCACTGCCAGAGGGCCAGGGCGCCAGGTACTACATGAAGAGGGTTGTCGTCGTCGTCGTCGTCGTCGTCTAGTGGCGCCAGATTATCTCGTAGTAGTACTTACAGTCCAGGTCACCACATTTACTGCGTTTTACTGCGTATATTTTACGGCATTATGTAATGGGTAAAATTTGGGACCAAGATAGGGATCTATCTATCTTATCTATTTATTCGTTTATTCACATATATATTCATTTTTCTTTTATTTGTAAATTCATTTATTTGTTTATTCATTGGTTTGGGTATCTTTTTTATCTATTGATTTGTTTGTTTGATTATATATATATATATTTAGTAGTCCCATTGTGATGTTACTTTATATAACTTTATCTTAATTTTCCTTTTCTTTTCTCGTTCAGAATTGGTTTTGTTTTGTGTATGGTTTTGTTTCGCTGCTGCTGAGTTAATTGTCATTTTGTTGGGTCTGTCTTCATTTGCTTTTTGTCCCCTCCCCCCCCCCTTTTTCATTTTCATTTTTATTTTTATTTTTGTTTTCAGCGGACACTTTTTCACTTTGTAATTTTCTTTTTGTCATTCAGTTTTGGTGGCGTTTGTTAGTTTTGATTTGTACTGATGAAGGGAGCGAAGCACAAGCAAGACAGAATAGAACGGCGATAGGCGACCCGTGTCGTGCTTTTCGGGTCCGGATCGTGATTTTTGATATTTTTATTATGTCGGTTTGCCATTTATTTGCCTTTTGTTATTCTTGTGGACACTTTGTAATCAAATTTCTTTGTGTCTTAGTCTTGGTTTTTGTTTTTGTTTTTTTGTTTTATTTTATGGTTTGATTTGTACTGATAGTACATACAGGACAGTTAGAGCGGTGACAGATGACTCGTGTAGTGCTTTTGTGTCTGGTCTGTGCCAGTTGATATTTTTCTTTTTGCCCCTTTTAATTTTATTTCTTATTTTCGGTGGAGCCATTTGGTGACACACTGTACTTACTCTGTTATCAATTTCTGGGTGTCGTTTAGAATTGGTTTTGTTCCATTTATTATGACATGTGTTATGAGGTTTTTGTCAATTCTTTTCATTTGGGTGACGCTTTACACAAATTTGTAATTTCCTTTTGTCATACGGAATGGGTTCTGATTTTGTTCAACTTTGTACACTCCGGTGGGACCTGTCCCAGAGAACATCGGTACACTATGTAAATGAATCCTTTTGCTTACTATGTATAACCCTGAGGACGAACCCCGGACAGGGTTCGAAACGTCGGTAATAAATTCTGATACTCTGAGTCCAGTGTTTCGAAATTTTTCCGATATCATGGCTCCTGGACTCCAGCTCTTTACGAATATATATATCGTTCAAGCTTTTATCTTTTCCAACCATGATGAATGATTTAGACAGCAACTATTTCTGCGACAATTTTGTACACATTCATTATGTCAAAGTTGTTATGTTTTGCTGTGCAGGCTGTTCCTGTCCCCTAACTTCTTCTCCTTTACCATTTCACTCCTCTCTTCTTCCCTCTCTCCTCCCCCTCACCCTCCCACTCCCCGTAACTCCTCTTTCTACTCTTCTAACCCCTCTTTCTCCAACCTCTCTCCCTTCTATTCTCTCCCTGGTCTTCCCGCTATTCCTCTCTCTTCCACCTCCTCTTTTCTTTCTTCCTCCCCATTCCTCCTTCTCTCCCTCCCCTCCCCTCCACTTATCTTTTTCCTCCCTCCCTCCTGTTTCATCGTTCCTCTTCCTTCCCCCCACTTCCTCCCCCTTATCCACCCACCCCTTCCCCTTCTCATCCTCATCTTCCCTTTCCTCTCTCTCTCCTCCCTCCTCCACTTTCCTCCCTTCCATCCTTCCCTCCTCCCCTATCCTCCCTTCCTCTTCGCCTTTCCTCCCTTGCTCCTCCCTTTTCCTCCCTCGCTCCTCCCTCGCTCCTCCCTCCATCACTCCCTTCCCCCCTCTTTCCTTCTCTTCTACTTACCCATCCTCCCTCCTCATTTTCCCTCTCTTCCTCCCCTCCCACCTCCAATTCTCCCCACCCCTTCCCTCCTTCCCTCCCCCTTTCCTCCCTAGTCCCCCTTTCCTCCCTACTCCCCCTTTCCTCCCTACTCCCCCTTTCCTCCCTACTCCCCCTTTCCTCCCTACTCCCCTTTACTCCCTACTCCCCCTTTCCTCCCTACTCCCCTTTCCTCCCTACTCCCCCTTTCCTCCCTACTCCCCCTTTCCTCCCTACTCCCCCTTTCCTCCCTACTCCCCCTTTCCTCCCTACTCCCCCTTTCCTCCCTACTCCTTTCCTCCCTACTCCCCCTTTCCTCCCTCCCGCACCCCTCCACTGCTACAGGTGTAAGTTGGGGGTGTGGGGGGTTAGGGGGTTAGGGGTGTGTGGAGGGGGGAGTGGATAGCGCAGCAGCCCGTCCGGCCCTTCCTCGACGCGGCGCAAGCGTGGCGTCCAGTTCCCGCCTTCATGGGGTTATCATACTGGGCTAATTTTCCTCCAACTGTTGGACTAGATTAGCGGACCCGCAGCTTTCGGGAAAGAATCTGATATACTGGAGGAATACAAATTTCCTCCAGCACATGAAGTGACATTCTATGTAAATGGTTGAGAAAAGAAAATAGTTTGCCACAGTGGTTGTACATACATACATATACCATAGGCTTTTTCCCCCTTACACGAGGGGTAGCCAGTGGTTTTACGGCCGAAAAAGTTCTGGAGGTGGGTGATACCGCCGATGAATCGGAGGTTGGAGGAGAAATAGCCCAGTGTGATAACCCCTTCAGGAGTAATAAGTGAGACGCATTACCGTCCAGTACCCGTAGTGTTACCGGTAACGCGTTAAGTCGTTTCTGGCTTTCGTTCTGGTATTTATCCTTAATATATATATATATATATACATATATATATATATACATATATATATATACATATATATATATATATACATATATATATATATATATATATATATACATATATATATAATTGCGTGTGTGTGTATGTGTGTCTCTGTCTGTCTGTCTGTCTGTTCCAGGAACAGAGCCACAATATCATAATTACGTAATGGAATTTTGCTCTATTGTAGTTCTGCGTAGACCATTGGGGAGACCATTACGTTTTTCTTTCCTTATCTTTCCCATTATTACCCTTTTCTTCATATATTGTTACAATGAAAGTCTAGGGCCAATTTTCCCCCGCGACGTAAGGATAATACACTGAATACATCTCATTTGAGACCACATGTATTTATCCATTCATCCATACATTCGTACAAGATTGGTCCAATTATGGGCTTGTGAATGATGCACACAAACAGTGCGGCACTTCGCTCTGGGCAGTTATTGTTATCTGGACGGGAAGGCGATCATGGCCGGGAAATGTCGCCCGTTCTCTGAAACCTTCAGAAGATAAGTAGATGCGTACCGCCATGCCGTATAGCCTTAGACACACACACACACACACACACACACACACACACACACACACACACACACACACACACACACACACACACACACACACACACACACACACACACACACACACACACACACACACACACACACACACACACACACACACACACACACACACACACACACACACAGGTATGGCCCCGACCTCTTCCCTCTCTCGGTCGCATTAATACTGTATTTCTATTGTATAAATATAATTATTACTATCATCGCTATCATCATTTGTCACAAAAATATGAATTTGGCTTCGTATATTAGTTATATATGTCCACGGATTCTTGTAAGCTTCCGCTTCTACCTCTCCCGCCAACGTCGAGAACCATAGCGTCTCCCTTCGCCTTGCAGAGCAATTCCAGTACAACGCGTCACTATTCCTCTAGGGCCATTTACATGGTCAAACGATTTGTCAAACCCGGGTAGTTAAACTATTGTTTGAAGTGAGAGAGAGAGAGAGAGAGAGAGAGAGAGAGAGAGAGAGAGAGAGAGAGAGAGTGAAGCACTATTCCAGTAGTACTGTACATGAAGGCATAGTCCCCAAATGTTCAAATCTGTGTCATGAGCGTGTCAAACCTCTTTGTGTCATGAGCGTGTCAAACCTCACTGTATCATGAGCGTGTCAAACATCATAGAATCATGACACACAGTAAGGACAATTTGTATTCTCGTTGCCACATTTGGATGATGGATGTGTAGCGCACGCTACTTCTATCACGAGCGTGCTGTCACACCTGCTTATAAACAGTCACAGGTGTGTAATTGTCTGCGCGTGCGCACACACACACACACACACACACACACACACACACACACACACACACACACACACACACACACACACACACACACACACACACACACACACACACACACACACACACACACACAAAGTTCTGAATGAGTATGTGTTTTCGTGAACACAGAATGAAATAGAATGTGATAATATGTAAAATAAAGTATGGTAACATTAAAGAGAATGAAATATAAGAGAACAAGTGGTTTGCATGCAGAACTGGCCAAGTCCACAAAGAAGGGTTCGATCCCATGACCTTGAGGACGCGAGCCCAGGGCACTAAACACTGGACCACTCAAGCTCACAAATCAATGCCGAAGAGGAAGAGAAGCACAGGTAGGATTCTTGCGTTACGTGACGATGACGTCACGTCACGCGGCGAATTCCGAACTTCCGGGTCACTTGCATCACTTGGATGGCCTCAGGCCAACACTTGCATTCAACGGAAGGCTAGCGCGCAAAAAGTCACGTTATGTCATTATTCACCTTCGTCAAATAAACGAAGAGCAATAGATGAATAAACGAAAAAATAAATAAACGAAATGAAAAAGTAAATAGATGAATAAATGAATAAACAGACAAATGAATAAATAGATAAGTAAATGAATGTATGAATAAATGAATGATAAAGGGAATATATGCAATGGGATTATGTGTTTATTAGATACCTTGAGTGCCAATTCCCTTTTTTTCATGACGGGGTAATTAGCAGAGGCGAGACTGAGGACGAGGAGGAGGAGGAGGAGGAGGAGGAAGAGGAGGAGACGGCGGCAGTATCCGTCATCAGTGCCAACCTCCCTCGTCCACTCGAGTGCCACCAATGACGTCATCCCACTTGCGGGTAGATCTGTCTCTGCACTACTTTTGAAAAATTGTGCGTCTGAATTAAGCATACCGCTGCTCATCCTATATAGAAACAGCTTCGATACGGTAGTTATACCAAATCTATAAAAAACTGCTAAGATTACTCCAATACATAAGGGTGGTTCCGGAGCAGAAGCCTCAAACTACAGACCAGTAGCCCTTACATCACATATAATTAGAATGCTGGAGAAATTAATCGTGTCTGAGATTTCCACATACCTTGAAGATATGAACAAAATAAACCCGAATCAACATGGCTTCAGATCAGGATGTTCGTGCCTGCCCTAACTCCATGCTCACCATGAACAAATTCTGCAGGCACTGGAACATCATAAAAACATGTATGTGGTATGTTCATATTTTTCAAAAGCCTTTGACAAGGTTGACTACGGTGTACTCCATAAAGCCCCAGACTTGAGAATTACAGGAAATGTTGGGTTTGGTTACACTGCTTCCTAATAAACAGACAGCAACAGGTTGCGGTGGATGGTATAAAACCCCGGGAATGCGCAATGGTCAGTGGAGTACCACAGGGGTCAGTGCTTGGCCCACTGCTCTTTTTAATGCATATATCGGACATTAATAGATATGTTTTGCTTTCTTCTCTCTATTTGCGGATGACACAAGGATATTGAGGAATGTGTCCACCAACGAAGATGCACAATTACTACAGACGGATCTCCAAGCCCTCTATAATTGGGCCGAGGAAAACATGTTCAATAAAAAAAAATTGAACACATGTCTCACACCTTGGGCAAAGTGTGGAATATCACACATACATAGCAAAAGATGGTTCTAATATCGTCACCCAAGAAAATGTAAAGAACCTTGAGTTATCTTAAAATGCGATGGGATCTTTACAGCACACTTTGTTAGTGTGTAAAAAAAAAAAAAAAAAAAAAAATCCCAGGCTGGCTGGATTCTTCGCACCTTCCAAACGAGGGAAACACGACCCATGCTGACACTGTATAAGTCACTTGTCGCACCTCTGCTTGAATATTGTTGTCAGCTGTGGATCCCGTGGAAGGTGGGAGAAAAAAGCTATTAGAATCAATGCAGTGCTCGTTCACAAATAAAATACGTGCTGTTCAACACCTCAATTACTGGGAAATATTACCAGAGCTGAATTTTCTTTTTCACTAGAGCATCGTAGAGAGCGGTACATGGTCATCTATATTCACAAGATAATGATGGGTCAAACAGACAATAAATGATATCAATATAAGTTTTTATGGCCATCAAAACCTAGGTCGTCTCTGTTACGTAGACAGAATACGTTCCAGAGCTACAACCAGGAATAAAATACTTAAGGAGAACGCCTTTGCAATTAGAGGCCCATTCCTTTACAACGCCATATCGATACATCTGAGGGATCCAAATAACCGTAGCGTAGAGGAATTCAAGAAGGACCTGGATGGATTTCTCTGTACATTACCGGACCAACCAAAGCTGCCCCAATACCACCTCCGGGCCGAGAGAAATAGCAGACGGATTTTATTAGTGGCGGCGCATCAACGTGGTCATGGACAGTATTTCTACTGCCAGAACTATAATCCACAGGCATCCATAGGGGGGGACTGCAAGAGACCATGATAAGAACTACACTAGGTAGTTCCATGTACCTTACCACCTGTCATTCCTATCCTGAAAGTTATCTGATGTTCTATTAAGTTGTTCCATCGCCCATTACATGGTTACCAAGTCTGTTCCATTCGCTAACTACTCTGTTCGTAAACCAGTTATTGCCCATTTCACCCACGAAGATCACCACAGAATTGAAGAGTTTGACTACATGAGATTTTGGCACCAAGGTTGCCTTTCCATAAAGGTCATAATCCTTATCGAACCCAGTCCGTTTACATATTCGACAAATATTGCCACGGAATGTTGTGGGTTCGATTCTCAAGGATGTGCGATTTTGGCCCCTA
>NC_134794.1:48421695-48424195 GCF_046742065.1 Oratosquilla oratoria | reverse complement strand
TCTCTCTCTCTCTCTCTCTCTCTCTCTCTCTTTCTCTCCCCCTCTCTTTCTCTCCCCTCTCTCTCCCCTCTCTCTCCCCTCTCTCTCCCCTCTCTCTCCCCTCTCTCTCCCCTCTCTCTTCCCTCTCTCTCCCCTCTCTCTCTCTCTCTCTCTCTCTCTCTCTCTCTCTCTCTCTCTCTCTCTCTCTCTCTCTCTCTCTCTCTCTCTCTCTCTCTCTCTCTCTCTCTCTCTCTCTCTCTCTCTCTTTGTCTCCCTCTCTTTCTCCCTCTCCCTCTCTTTCTCCCTCTCCCTCTCTTTCTCCCTCTCTCCCCTCTCTCTCCCCTCTCTCCCCTCTCTCTTCCCTCTCTCTCCCCTCTCTCTTCCCTCTCTCTTCCCTCTCTCTTCCCTCTCCCCCCCCCTCTCTCTTTCTGGACAGAGGCGCTGGTTATGAGCAATGGAATACATTCGTGTTGAGGCTGCCTGTCTTAAGGCATTATCACACTGGGTTATTTTTCCTCCAACCTCCGATTAATCGACGGTTCCACCCACTTCCAGAGCTTTTTCCGTCGTAGAATCACTCTGGCAAACTATTTTGTTTTCTCGACATTTTACATAGAATGTCATTTGATGTGCCGGAGAAAAATTATTTTGCTCCGGTATATCCTATTCCTTCATGAAAACTGCGGCTGCAAATTTGCTCCAGCAAACGAGGGGGAGGGGAGAATAGCTCAATGTGATAACGCCTATAGGTTGCGCCTTGAGCATTACATTCCCTTCGTGTTCGCGCAGACCCGAGTTCGATCCCCAAGGTGATAAGATCATTGAAGCCCCGAATTATTTACGCATTTAGTTATATTATTCTGGCTAATGCCTCGCGGGGAGAAGTACTCTATGGTACGCGTACGCTTACAATTTACAGAAGTTACGCCAACAGCGTACCGGAGTGGTACACTTTTTCTTTGTAGTTGATCCTAAGGATTTTCAACAAGATGTACTTTAAATCGATAGATTCAAAATGGGTCTCAGTGATCGGCTGTGTTGCATGATAAATGAAAAAAATAATAATAATACATAAGAACATAAGAATGAAGGAGACTGCAGTAGACCATAAGGCCTACATTAGGCAGCTCCATGTCCATTACCACTTGTCATTCCCATCCATAAAGTTATCTTTCCTTAAAACAAACGATAGTTTCAGCCCTCACTACTTGGTTACAATTTCTGTTCCATTCGTTAGCCACCCTATTAGTAAACCAGTTCATGCCCATTTCCTTCTTAAATCTAAATCTGTCCAATTTAAATCCATTACTGCGAGTCCTGTCCTGTTGTTTTAATATAACTTTGCGTCTCCCTTAAAGTCTTTGATCCACTTGAACACTTCTATTAGATCACCCCGCACACCGCTCCTCTGTACTGATTCTTGTGAATTGATATCCTTTCTATAGGACAGGGACCAAATTTGTACCGCACAGTCAAAGATAGGTCAAACGATAGATAGAGTTTGATAATTACCTATTAACAAAAATAGTAAGGCTATCGATAACTTTCAGAGTTTAAATTAAGGAGTAAATGGATCTCTCTCTCCGGGATAGCCGGCGCTTCTATCCTAGCCAAAGATGGGGCGTCCTTAGAGGTGGTCAAGGAGTGGTCGCTTGAGGGACAAATAAATCATTTAACTAAGACGAGAGGACAAAACAGGCAAGGAGAAGGAAGAAGAGGGGGAAAGAGGGGGAGGAGGAGGAGGAGGAGGAGGAGGAGGAGGAGGAGGGGAGGAGGAGGAGGAGGAGGAGGAGGAGGAGGAGGAGTTGGGGGGTGGGGGTAGAGTACGAGCACGAGCTCACTCTCTCGCGAGCAATTTTCTAATTTGAGCGAATGTTTATCTTCGCGTGGATGACAGGACCTTCTTCGCCTGATCAACACGGTGACGCTTCCTTACCCCTCTCTCACTGCTCTCTGTTATGTCTGCCGGCTGGCGATTTTATTCAGTTGAGGGAGGGAGGGAGGAGGGAGGGGGGGAGGGAAGGTGTCTCCTATGATCGAGACCCCATTGAGGATTGTGTAGAATCTCAGAACTTGACAAGGACGTCGCCGTGTTGAAGGGTGTTAAGACCAAGAAGGGGGGGTCCCTTTCCACGTTGAGAACGTAAACACACGAAAACGTCCAATACGGTGACGCCTATTAAGGGCTTTGTTTATTTTGGTCAGCGTCAGACGATTTTATTCACACCAGGGTTGAAATTTGGGAGGGGGGGCGGAGGGGAGGCTATTGGGGGAATTCTTAATCTGTCCCCTCCAGTTCAACAAAAGAATTTGGGGTTAGCCAGAATACAATATATGAGAGGCGTCACCAAATTGAGGTGGTTGAGACTAGGGATCCCCCTTTGTATGGGCCTCTGGGAATTCTTAACTGTGCTGAGATGGCGTCGGTCTGTCTTACCTGCCGCCAGGTGATTTTATTTAGTTTAACGAGAGCGTCTTACCAAAGGAAATAGATAAGTAGATAAATAAATGAATAAATTAT
>NC_134794.1:48394195-48399195 GCF_046742065.1 Oratosquilla oratoria | reverse complement strand
AACTGGTTTAGAAATAGTGGTTAACGAATGGAATAGACTTAGTAACCATCTAGTGAGCGCTGAAACTACCGGTTGTTTTAAGAAAAGGTTTGACAACTTTATGGATTGGGATGATAGGTGGTCATGGACATGGAACTACCTAGTGTAGGCCTTATGGTCTCTTGTAGTCTTCTTCATTCATATGTTCTTATGTTATGTGTACGTTTGCGTGCCGGTGCGTGCGCTCGCGCGCGCGCGCGTGTGTGTGTGTGTGTTTGTGTGTGTATGTGTGCACGTGCGTGTTTGTGTATGTCCCAGCAAACATTCACCTATTTGTGTGTACATGTGTGCGCATGTATGTGCGTGCGTTCGTATGTGCACTCTGTTGTTACCATGTGTTGATAGTAACGGCACTGGACAGCCAAGTTACATCCAACATTTCAGACGATTTCGTCCCGTTCTCAATTCGTTTCGGTCAACCCAGGCCTGATCTATGGACCTCTAATGAGCGCTGTGTGGCTGTGGCCCTCCCTGTTTTCAATCAATATCGTCCTCTGACGTCACGGGCACACGGCCAGGGTACCCTGGTCCAGATCAACAAAGCAAAGTCCGACAATTGGCACCGAAATCACTTGTCCAGAATGAGAACCTTTTCCAGATTCTCCCCAAAGGGAGTTAGCCCCCCCCCGACACACACCCATGAGACACCAAACCCGTCACCTTTGCCCTATGTGTTTGGATAGCCAATGGAGGAGAGTGGCAGTCACTGGGGTCGAGGGGGAAGGTTGAGATTGAACTCGGATCTACGTAGAACATATCAGTGTTATTTATTTGTTTATTTTTCTACGTGTCGTCATGTGATTTTATCAAGGCGAGGGATGAACCTCTCCCCCTCCCCTCCGATCCTCCTGGGCACCATAAGGGTTAAAAACGTGGGACGGGACCTCCCCTTCCTCTCTGTCTCTCTTTCTCTCTCTCTCTTTTTTCTTTTTCTTTCTCTTTCTGTCTCTCTGTCCCTCGTTCTCCGTCTCCGTCTCTCTCTTTCTCTGTCTCTGCCTCTCTGTCTCTCTCTCTTTACCTGAAACTTGACCATCTCTGATACCCTCATGAGAAATTGAATTATTAAATCTCAGAAACTTATTTCACATATGGAAGTGCTTTGCGGAAGTGGAAATCGGTAGTAATTCAAGGATATTTTTACACACACACACACACACACACACACACACACACACACACACACACACACACACACACACACACACGTACACGTACATGTACGCACGTGTAAAGAATATACTTGAATAGTTATTCTTGTTTTGTGTGAACACACGTACAGATAGAAAACCTAGAGGCACTACTAATGCCAAAAATGAATATATCTATGTCCTCTAGAAGAGTTATGTACAACGAAGAAGAGGTCCATTCATGAAGTGGTGTTATTGTTCAGCTCTTTCAGTGCCGTTCATTGATGCATTGTTTTGTTTTGGCTGTCGATGGGCCACATTGTTTTTGCGACACAGTCCCTGCGTGTCATTTTTATTCTAAGGTTTTCTTAGAATTAAGGTGGCGGCACGCTAGGCTAGCCTGCTACTTGCTTTTGATATTTCGTTCGAATAGAAACGACCTCGGTTACAATATTCTAGACTTCCGTAAGAGCGTCTCAACAATGTGTCTAACATTCGTATTTTAGGTTCAACTTCTCTTTGATTGTCATTCAGCTTCTCATTATACGACGCAAGAGTAAATTGACATTTAGAAATTGGAAAAAAAAATCGTAACCGAAGTAGTTTCTACTTAAAGGAAATAGCCAAAGCAAGTAGCTTGCTAGCGAGAAGAGGCACAGAGGCTCTATCGCAGACTCTAGTGTTCAATCGAGTCGCAACCCACGAGTTTGTCAACAATTTACTTAGTTGTGACGATGTGACGACGACTCGGGGGGGGGGGGAGGGGGGAAGTGATCAGCAGAGTTGAGCTGAGTGCAGGCCGGCGCTGGGCCACCTCTCATGTGACGCAGTTCGTTGAGGAGCGCCAGGTGGGAGCAGGTATTGATGGAAAACACTGACTTTGTACAACACACACACACACACATACAAACACACACGCACGTACACACACACACACACACGCACACGCACACACATACACACACACACACACACACACACACACACACACACACACACACACACACACACACACACACACACACACACACACACACACACATATATATATATATATACATAATATATATGTATATATATATATACATTATATGTATATATATATATATATATATAATGTATATATATATATGTATATATGTTTGTATATATATGTATATATAATGTATATATATGTATACATACGTATACCAAAAACTTTTTCCTCCTACACGGGGGGGGTAGACAAAAAGAAAAAGGCATAGAAACCACTCCCATCCATTCCATTCCCTACATATTCCACTCCCCTCCACCCTCCTCCCTCCCTCTTATCTTGCCACCTCCTGGATGACGGGTCATCCCTGCATCCTGTCCACTGCCCTGGGTCAGAAGCAGTGTCGCAAGATACAGCACATCCACAGCAAGGCCGCTTCATAAATTCGGCGACCCCCCTCTCTATCCCCTCATGCAGAAAAGGAGAAAACGGGGAGAAATCCCTTCGGGCTGCGTCAAATTTCTTCTCATACTTCCTCACCCCCCATCCTCCAGCCATTCCCACTCATGCATCGCAGCATCATCCATACACAACCCTTCTCCATTCACCCCTATCTTCTGTCCTCTCACGTCCTTCCTCAACATACATTCCTCTCTTTCACCCCATCCATCCATCTCATCCTAGGACGCCCCCTCATATTCACTTCTTCCACCTCTGCCTTCCACACCTCTTTTACTAATCTTTCTTCACTCATTCTTTCCATGTGTCCAAACCATCCTAATACTCTTTCATCAACCCCTCCCAGTTCCCTTTCCACCCCTGTTCTCCTCCTCACCTCCTCATTTGTCACTCTATCTAGCCTAGTAACCCCTATCATACTTCTCAGACATTTCATCTCAAACACATTCAAACTCCTCTCTTCCTCTCTTATGTTCCATGTTTCTGCCCCGTACAGTGCTGTTGGCACATTTAGCAACTCCCAAAAATACTCTACCCACCTTCCTCTCACTGTCTTCTCTTCCATTATCATCTCTCCATCTGCATCTGCATCTACACCTTTTCTTCTCTACTTGATTCGCCTGCTCTTCCTCTCTTAATTTCTTTCCAAAACATCTTTTTATTACTTTCAATTTTTTTTGTCAGACTCTTACCCCATTTCACACCTGCTCTCCTCTTTGCTTCCTTTATCTTATACTTAACTTTCCTTCTCTTTACTTTGTACCTCTCATATGATTCCCTCGTCCTAATTTGTAGCCAATCTATGAATGACTGTTTCTTCTCTTCTACACATTTCTTTGCTTCCTCATCCCACCACTCGCTACCCTTCCTTCTATTTCCTCCCGCCCTCCTTGTTCCACACAGCATCTTTGCACACCTTATGACTCCCTCCTTGAACCATCCCCATTCCTCCTCCACTCCTAGTTCTATATATATATGTATGTATATATATATGTGTATATATATATATTATATAATATATATATATTTATATATATATTTATATATATATATAAATATATATATTATATATATATATATATATATATTATATATATATATAGGCAGGAGAAATCATAGACTTATGATTCTATGAATACGAAAAACCACAAAGGAAAATAACTAGACCGAGCCCTTTTGCCTATTCAGACATCATCAGGGTAAATAGACGAAAGTGCTCGGTCCATAGCTTATTATTTTTCCTTGTGGTTTTCCCCTGTGTATATGTATATATAATGTGTGTGTGTGTGTGTGTGTGTGTGTGTGTGTGTGTGTGTGTGTGTGTGTGTGTGTGTGTGTGTGCGTGCGTGTGTGTGTGTGTGTGTGGGTGTGTGTATTGTACGTATTGTACATACGTCACAACACCTGACATAATGTACAGCTGCTGCTTGGGCTATGGAGATAACGATCCTCCCAAAGCCACGAAACATTCGTAGAGGGTACATGACCCCATCCTTCTTTGGCCGATTCCACTCTTCACAAAGGCTACAGGACCTTTGCTGTTGGACAAAGTCCGGCTAGACCTTTGTCGGTGACGTTCTCGGCGCACTTTCTGGGCTTCAGTTCCGGTGGAAGCCCGGAATGGAGTCTCACCCGAGTGTGACGTCACCAGTCTGGCGAAAATTTTGCCCAGACCAGAACGAGATATACGCCATCCAATGGCTATCGAGGCGAAAGCTTGGATTGGAGTACACTGGGAAGATCCATTGGAAGCAATCCAAAAGTTCATAAGGATAGATGCTCTAATAAATCGTAGGTGACTATAAATAAATAAATAATCTAACAAGTAAACAGATAATCAATCAATCAGTCCATCCGTCCATTCATTCATCCATTCCCCCATCCATCCATCCCTCCATTCATCCATCAATCAATCAGTCATACAGGTAAAGAAAACGGGCCGCAGTATTTGTACGTGAGGTGAAACGATCTTGTATTGACGCCTTGGCTTCGAGTGGGCAACCGCCGTTATGGATTTTTATTTATTTATTTATTTATTATTATTTTTCTTTTTACTGAAAATCACTCAAACATACTGTACGCGCGTAAACATGAACACGCTCACAACTAATTTGGGTAATATAATAAATTATTTTTTTATTTATCCATTTATAATTTATCATTTATTTTATCATATAATTTATCATTTATTTTATTATAATTTATTAATTTATCTATTTGTTTATTTATCGATTCATTTATATATTTCCTTATATATTGTTTATTTAACTTAATCTATTTTTTTACATGATCATATGCACTGGGCTGGACTGATTGGTTGAAATTGATGTCCACGATGTATCATGGGTCTATTCAATGTACCAAATGAAGTGTCCTCGGGCTCAATTTAAAAAGTTTGTTTA
>NC_134794.1:48386695-48389195 GCF_046742065.1 Oratosquilla oratoria | reverse complement strand
TATAGAGAGGGAGAAAAGAGGGGAGGGGAATGGAGGGAAATGGGGGTTTAGAGAGAAAAAGTGATGGAGAGAAAATAAAAGATGTATACAACTCGTCGGGGCAGGGGGTGTTGGACGGTTATCACATTTGGCTATTTTTCCTCCAACCTCCGATTAATCGGCGGTATCGCCCACCACCAGAACTTTTTCCGCCGTAAAATCACTGTGGCAAACTATTTTGTTTTCTCAGCAATTTACATAGTGTCATTTGATATTATGCTGGAGGAAAATGATTTTCCACCAGCACTTCATATTCCTCCCCAAAAGTTTCGGTCTGTAAATCTCCTCCAACAGTCGGAGGAAAAGAGCCTAGTGTGATAACGTGAGGAAAGTGAGAGTTGCAGTCGGAGTGAGGGGATGGAGGAGAAGTGAGAGTGACGGGTATGGGGGCAGGGAGGCGAGGGGAGGGGGAAGGGGGAGAGGGGGAAGGGGGCTAGGGGAGGGGAGGGGAAGGGGGAGAGGGGGAGGGGTGCTAGGGGAGGGAAGGGGAGGGGAGGAGGGAGAGGAGGGAACGGAACAAGATAACACGTTGAGAAAAATGGAAAGGCGTATATGGATCCATTGGAGTTCAGGCGAGTGAGGATGGAGGGAGAGTGAGTGAGTGGGGGGAGGGAGGGGAGATGGTGGTGAGGAAAAGATAAAGCGAACGTCAGTACATATGTATTATTTGAAGCGAACATACACACACACACACACACACACACACACACACACACACACACACACACACACACACACACACACACACACACATGCAGATAGACATACACACACGCGCGCACACACACGCGCGCACACACACGCGCGCACACACACGCGCGCACACACACGCGCGCACACACGCGCGCACACACACGCGCGCACACACGCGCGCACACACGCGCGCACACACACACGCGCACACACACACACACACACACACACACACACACACACACACACACACACACACACACACACACACACACACACACACACACACACACACATACATACACTTATTAAATTGGGGTAAGAGAAACACAAGGGTACATGATAAGAAACTCAAAAAGGATAGTAATAGAAGAGACCTGGAAAAAAAAAAATCCACACAGAGTGGTGGGTATTTGGAACAAACTGGATAAAACAATAGTGTGTGCAAAAACTATACACGAATTTGTAAGCAAACTAGACACTGCGAGATACAAAGACGGGGCACCACGAACATAGCTCCCCTTCCCGTAAGATACAACTAGGGAAATACACACACACACGCACATTCTAGATTCTGTCAAGGCAGGGCACCATGCGAGCTATGTACAGCAAGTCTCACAAGTTGGGTCAAACCATTGTGTATATCGAAATACTTCATCCTTTAGTTCCTGTTTTCGATATTGTCTATCCTAGCTGCCACCAGGCGATTTTATTCAGTTGAAGGATGATCCTCGTGACGACAGAGGGACGGCATCCAGGAAATTTGGGGTCGCGGTCGGGCAAGGTGCCGTTCGCTCTTGGGGTCCACCTCCCCCCCCTCTACACACACACCCAGTTGCCTGTTGTTTACCAAAATCAAGCAAGGAAAGTGTGTCGCCTAACTGGGAGGGGAGAGGGGAGGAGGAGGGGAAGGGGAGGGGAGGGCAGGGGGGAGGGGGGAGGGGGGTGAAATAATAAGCCTGACTCTTAGTCCAATCGTGACGTTATGAATATTTTATTTAGCAAATGTGTCTCGTGATTTTTGGTGGCTGCGCCTATTTTGGGAAGCAAATGTGAACACGTGCACACGCATGAACGTATGTGCCCACGCACGCGCGCGCATACACACACACACACACACACACACACACACACACACACACACACACACACACACACACACACACACACACACACACACACACACACACACACAAGTCAATTCACACAAACATACACAAAAACTTGGTGTGCATGTAAGACTATTTGTGTTTACTCCTATTTCTGATGCGCAAGACTCGGGTACTTCGTCCTTGCTTTCATTGGTTAAACTTCTCTTTCATTTCGTTCATGCTGTCTAGATGAACATTTTCTTGCGTGTTGCTCCAAATCAATGTATTTGTGCGGTGAAAAATAGTAATAATCTCAAAACAAATGTCTTATTATTGTGTGTGTGTGTGTGTGTATGTGTGTGTGTGTAAGTGTGTGTATGTGTGTGTGTGTGTGTGTATGTGTGTGTGTGTGTGTATGTGTGTGTGTGTGTGTGTGTGTGTGTATGTGTGTGTGTGTGTGTGTATGTGTGTGTGTGTGTGTGTGCGTGCGTGTGTATGTGTGTGTGGTGTGTGTATGTACACGCGCGTATGTGTGTGCGTCTTTTTGTGTGTATAAAATCGTCTGACATTGTGTAGAATAAAACCGCAAAAAAAAATAAAAAAAAACATAGAAATAAAAATATCAAAAATAGTTGTTCAAGGATGATGGAGTGAACAGTGTTCAACAAGTGGGCTGT
>NC_134794.1:48354195-48356695 GCF_046742065.1 Oratosquilla oratoria | reverse complement strand
TTCGCCAATTTTTAATTTCGCCAAAAATTAATTTCGCCCAAAAATTCCCATATTCTTATTGACCAACCTACATAACCCAATCTACAGAAACCTAACGTGAGGTAAGATAACCTAACGGTATCACGTAAGGTCTTGGTCTAGAACCAGTTTATTAGTAGTCGAAAGCTCAGTTATGTTAGTTTGTACCTTTAGGTGTTTCTCTGAAACGTTGTTGATCATAACCATATTATGGCACCTTATAAGTATTATTCTAAGGATGAACTTAATCAATTATAATATTTCAAGGTCAAAAGTCAAGGTCACAGTGACGTAAGATGTGATTTTCTTTCAAAGCATTCGTCAAAAGCTGTCCTTTGCATCAATCTGATCAATGTTTATGGTCGTTTCTGTAGATTCATAAAATATCGTCTCTCATTTTTTACTGCCATTTTAAAGTGAAATGTAGAATATACTGAAGCTCTTTGATGCTTTTGTCTACTACTCTCCATCAACGGAATTTATAAATTTGTCTGTCTGTCTAACGCAGGAGGTCTCAGACTCTTTCCTTATGTACCCCGTTCTTATGTATTGCTGTTGTTTAGCTTCCTAGAAATCCCATCACTAGTGGATAGAGCTCTAGTGTATCCACTAACTATCACTAGTTTTTTATTTGTTGCACTATTTGTGAACCACGGTGGGCCACAAGGAAACATTGAGCCATAGGTTAAGAACAACTGGTCTAACGAAACCCGATTCCTTGCCATCCAAGAAAATTATTTTCGATAACAAGTCATCGGAATTCCTAAGTAGTTACGTCGCCCCCCACTAATTTTCGGACAGCAATCGGCATAATTTTCTCTTCCTCTCTATCTACTCTTCCACATTTAAGAAATCTATTCCCCCCTCTAAGATAATAATTTAAGAAATCACCAGAAAATGATAACAACAGTAATAGCTTCATTCAAGTCTTAAAATGATGAAAAATATTGTTATTACTATTACCTGGATTCCGTACTAAACCTTGATTCCCGAGGCACTGGGCGTGACCCAAAGTTTCAGTGCAATAAAGTTCATTTTGGCATTTCTTTTCCTTCAATAACCACTCTTATGGAGGTCTACAGTTCGCTGCCCATGAAACTACCATTTAAATGATTTGAAAGTTCTCATTCGTACCTAACTGTTCATCGCCACGGGACCTGATAGGGAACAATTTGTTTGTGTGTGTGTATGTGTGTGTGTGTGTGTGTGTGTGTGTGTGTGTGTGTGTGTGTGTGTGTGTGTGTGTGTGTGTGTGTGTGTGTGTGTGTGTGTGTGTGTGTGTGTGTGTGTGTGTACGTACCTGTGTGTGTGTATGTGTGTGTGTGTGTGTGTGTGTGTGTGTGTGTGTGTGTGTGTGTGTGTGTGTGTGTGTGTGTGTGTGTGTGTGTGTGTGTGTGTGTGTGTGTGTGTGTGTATGCGTGTGTGTGTGTGTGTGTGCGCCTTGAGCATCGTCGCTTCCGTCTTGTTCCACTGACTGAGTTAACTGGTCGACAAAATGCATTGCCATCCTCTCGATTCATTTTCTCTTCTCGTTCCCAGAATCCTGCACCGCTAATCATCTCCCACGAACCTTCTCGTTGACATCCTCAGAGACAACTACAGTTATTTCTCCTTTCCCTTTGAGAGCTTCCTAGCAAAAATTACCCGGTTACCATAGCACCCGGGGAAGGGTAACATGTGAGTATTCAGGTATCAGTGGAAATACCCTGAATGAAAAGTGGGATATGAATGGAAAACCGAAGAAAAATCGGGAGAGAAGTCTGAAGTGGCGTCGTCAACGGCCACGTAAAAGTCGGCACTTGACATCATACCAACAGCAGTCATTCAACTTGGAACAGGTGGCTATGCCGCATCCAACTCTCTTTCTCTCTCTTTCTCTCTCTCTCTCTTTTCAGGGACCCTATCCCTCCCCCCTCCCCACCACCTCGCCCCACCAAAGCCGAGAATTGTGTCTCTTGGCTGAAAAAAAAAAAAACGAAAAAAAAAGGTGTCTTGCAGACTTCGACGTCGTTTCAGGTTCTGTGTTTGGGTTTGTCGGTTAACGGTTCCGGAAGAGGAGGAGAGGCAGGAGGAGGAGGAGATGGAAGAGGATGGGGAAAAAGGGGTGTAAGAGGATGAAAAAAGGAGAAGGAAGAGGAGGAAGAAGTAGAGGATAAGGGAAAGGAGGAAAAAGAAGAGGAGGAAGAGGAGAAAGGAGAGGAAGAGGAGGAAGAAGAGGGGGAGGAAGGAGAGGAGGAGGAAGAAGAGGAGGAGAAAGAGGAGGAAGAGGAAGAAGAGGGGAGGAGGAGGGAGGATAGAAGGAAGAAGAGAAAAAGGAAGAGCAGGAGGAGGGAGAGTAGGAGGAGGAAGAAGGAGGAGAAAGAGGGGGAGGAGTAGGAAGAAGGGAAGTAGGAAGAAGGTGGGAGGAAGAAGAGGAGGAGGAGGAAGAGGAGGAAGAGAAGGAAGAGGAAGAAGAAGAGAAGGAAGAGGAGAAAGAAGAGGA
>NC_134794.1:48344195-48349195 GCF_046742065.1 Oratosquilla oratoria | reverse complement strand
AAGAACATGTTAAATATAAGTACTTAAAATAAAAATAATTGACATAACTTATCATGTAGAGAAAAATACTAGTGTATATAGCTGAACAGAAAAAGTGAATTATTATAAGGTCTGATAAATAATGGTGACCATTTTTCAAATGCAGTTTTTAAGATAATCCGGCACCACTTGCATCGGCATAAAGATGAACATTTCAAACAAAATTTGGACTGAAATTTACCCAATGAAATCAGGTTTAAACACCTTACACTCTGGAAAAACGTAGAGTGCGGGGTGATCTAATAGAGGTAATCAAATGGGTCAAGGGCTTTAACAAGGGTGATGCAATGTCATCATATTAAGATGGATTAAATTGGACAATTTTAGACTTAGGAAGGAAATATGCAAGAACTGGTTTAATATTAGTGTTTAATGAATGGAATAGACCTAGCAATCATGTAGTGAGCACTGAAACAATTGGTTGTTTTAAGAGGTTAGATAATGGACATGGAACTACCTTTATGGTCTCTTGCAGTCTCCTTCATTCTTATGTTCTGCATACTTGCGCTTTCCACAGATTATTTTTTGTTGAATTAAACGGAGATAAGCTCCGCCCACTTCACGTTGTGTCGATATGACGTCATGTCGCTCTCCTCTCCTTCCGGATTCTGGTGACGACATCGACGACGAGGTGGATGGCCGTGGAGCGTTTGTTGCTGCCGCCAACGCTGTGGGCCACTGGGGGACCAAGTTTGCCTTTCTCGAAGATGTCTGATTGCTCTGGGAGGCCTTGTTGGCTCGCTGGCTGGCTTGTTTGTTTGTTTGTTTGTTTGTTTGGGTCGGACCAACTGATCGCGCAAATGAATCATGCTCGCTACCAATGGTATGCTCCCTCGCTGGAAGAGGCAACAGATCTAAAATTGGTTTATTCTGTTTTTCACGCGCGCGCGCACGCACACACACACACACACACACACACACACACACACACACACACACACACACACACACACACACACACACACACACACACACACACACACACACACACACACACACACACACACACACACACACACACACACACACACACACACACACACACAAGTACGTGGGTTGTGTATGAGATGTATGAGTATTTATCAATTTATATTACACATGGTGTTTACCTGTTTCACTTGAATTTATGATAACATAATTTTTCAAAGATATGCGGATAGAATATGACCCGAGATAATAGTCAAAGATATTTTTTTTACTATTTCTAAATACCTATCAAAAGGATATTCACGATAATTTACATGATAGTACAGTACACTATTCCAGGCTTGTTTACAAAATTTATACTTTGTAGCTTTTTTAGTTTTTATATCAACTATAATACTTGTTTTTCGGGTGAATAGTTATTGGTCTGAATCATTCAAAGAAAATACGAGAGGAACAAAATTATAATAGAAATAGGTAAAGGCAAGTCTGCAGATGAATTGGCCAAGAAACTAGGTCGTTATATGAAGACAATTCGAAGCCATTTACAAAATCCCAAGTATCGAAATGTGATAAATGCAAGACCAGGTACGTGACGAGCGATGCGTACTGAAAATCCTGGATCTACAAGTAAAGCTCTATTTGCAGATGCTGGAATTCAAAACGTCTCCAAAACAACCCGAAATAAAGTAATTGGCACCTTTGCGAAACGGAATAAAGCTGCATGCAAGCCTCCGTTGATCCCAGGATGTGATGACCAATGTCTAGCATATTTTCCTCACTGACGAGTGCCGAGCCATACTAATTGGACCTGATGGTTGAAACAAAGGATGGGGTAGCATCATGGGAGACAGGATAATTGGTCCAGTTGGAGTGCCAGAAGATGTGAAGATGAATGTTCTCACATCCTGTGACTTTACTAGGGACATCCTACTGAACTGGATGGATCAACTCCCGTCATCTGATCTTAACAAAGTAATTTTTATGCACGTTAATGTCCCAGCACATGATGCAAAGAGAACCACAGACTTGCTCTCCTCGATGGGACTCAAAGAAGACACTTTGATGAAGTTGCCAGACTGTTCTCCGGATCTGAATCCCATCGAAATCTTATAGAGAATTATAAAAAAGGAGATCTACCAGAACGGCAAGCAGTACACATCTAAGGAAATACTCTAGGAGGCAATACAAGGCTGTTAGGGAGGTCCTATCCTCTATTAATTATCAAAACACTAACTGCTTCCGCTAACAAGCGCATCATTGAGGTCATCAAACAAAATGGTTTACACATCAAACACTAATCATAGATTTAAGGGTTCTGTAGACATTTTATTAATAAATGTTGTTGTTATATGGTATATCTGTCATATGAGTTATCTAGAATAATTTTCAAATTGATAGGTTTATACATTCTTATAACTGATAAAAACTGTTAATTCTTTTCCAAGGACTATCATCGCGGTTCATCTGAAAAGCGAGTGTGTTAATTAATATGAAAACTAAGACAGCTACACACCATATAGTTTTTAAACAAACCAGGAATAGTGTACAGTACTATCATGTGAATCATTCTGAAAACCCCTTTGATAGTTATTCAGAAATTGTGAAAAATTATCAGAGTGTAGGAAGCTACAAACAAACCGATAAAGATAATCAAGTAATCAAATCTAAATAATAAAATAAAGTTAATTGGAATAAGAAAAAAGAAGAAGAAAATGATACGAAATAAACCTAGTGTTTATTTACTTATTTCTCTCGTCGATTTGAAAACAATTTGTGACTCTTTTGAGGGAGCGGGGGTACTCGGTGGGGGGGGGCGAGATACGCAGACAGGGATGGGGGGGGATGGGGGGATGGGGAGGGCTCCTCCGGGTTGCAATGGAGCAGTCTGGAGTTCATTACCCTTTCCGGAAAAGAACGATGAGATATGATGAACGCGTAGCACATATGTCACACACACACACACACACACACACACACACACACACACACACACACACACACACACACACACACACACACACACACACACACACACACACACTCTGAGCTCTCTTCCAGGAGGGAAATAGCTGTCGATCACGAGTCCAACACGTGATCCAAAGACCAAAAAGACCAAGTGAATACACGCGCATACACACACACGCACGCACATGCACGCACACGCACATACACACACTCACACACACACAGACATACACACAGTGTCCTAATGCTCGTAGTTTGTGTGTGTGTGTGTGTGTGTGTGTGTGTGTGTGTGTGTGTGTGTGTGTGTGTGTGTGTGTGTGTGTGTGTGTGTGTGTGTGTGTTGTGTGTGTCGTATGTAATACTAGAAACGCAAAATTCGTTCTAACTCGTTGAAAACGCATCCCTCAAACGCGCCTCACATTGGCCGAAGCCTATATTCGTATATACAAACCATGAAAATGTCCTTAGAATACAGTTACACACCATCTCAAATCAAACAGAAACGGAAAATAACTGTAAAGCGATTTTTACACACACACACACACACACACACACACACACACACACACACACACACACACACACACACACACACACACACACACACACACACACACACACACAAAATCGAACTACATACTCAAACATAAATCAATTTAACCTGCTTTACATACTGTACAACTTCTCTCATCCGAAAGACCACGTTTGTAAAAATACCCTCATATCCGGATAAAAGAAAAAAAAGAAAAGAAAAGAAAGAAGTCTGGATAAGAGGGGTGAGCGGCGTAGGGACCTACCTGCCCGCACCTTGGTTGCCCGCTATCCGAGGCGATGCGGGCGCCCCGCTGATCCTAGTTTTCCTCTGAACTATCGAGAAATAAGGAGTTCAGTGCCATGATGGAGAGTCCTCTGTATGTATGTATGTATTTATGTATGTATGTATTATATATATATATATATATATATACATATATATATATATATATATATATATATATATATATACCAATTTCTGTTTCTGTGTCTGTGTCTCTGTGTCTATCTGTGTCTCTATTTCTTTTTGTCTCTTTTCCCTCCCTGTCTCCTTTTTGTCCCTCTGTCTGCCTTTGTGAGAGATGTGTGTGTGTGTGTGTGTGTGGATAGATGTGGGTGTAGAGGCAACAATAGGGCGTTCGTTTCCCCCGCGGCGACGGGGACACCGACAGCATCACCACAGAAGCCGATTGTCGACACCTGCGACGTGACGGTGGTCCATTCGGGTACAGCCACGTGTCCTCCCTACGGCAGGAGAGAACACGTCAGTCAAGCACATGTGGAGACCAGGATATCAAACCTCTAAAGCGGCCCTTACACGATCAATTATATTGCGCAATTTCATTGTCAATACTCTGAATTGACAATTAAATTGACCGTGTATGGGCGATATATCGTCCATACACGGTCAATTTAATTGTCAATTCAGAGTATTGACAATGAAATTGCGCGATATAATTGATCGTGTATGGGTTGCTTAACGTGGGCCCTACACGATCAATATTATTGCGCAATATTCCGTATTGTACAATATTATTGGCGTTGTAAGGATAGTATTGAAGAATGACACAATATATTGAAGAGATCAAATGCACAGGCCAAACACGTGCGTCTCTTCAATACCATCCCTACACCGTCAATAATAATTTACAATACGGAATATTGCGTAATAATATTGATCGTGTAGAGCCCACTTAAGACATGAAATATAAATTGTAAAATGTAATTCAATCACATTAGATTTTAGATTTTGGAGAAAACTCGTGTTTCTGACCTTGTGTAAATGAATTGTACGGGGAAGAATTACCAACGCTTCAGTTAAGGATTACAAAGTACCGAAAAAAAGTCTGAAGTTGACATAGATTTTTGTTTGGAAACTACCAGACTATTCTATTCAGCTGAGTAGCGAATTTGTGCCAAAACAGGTCCCAATTTTGCGACAAATATTTGCAAAATAAAAAAGATCGAGGTGTCTTAGACAAGGGCCACCGAACTTTAACTGAGGGAATGACAAGGGGGGGGGGCGCATAACCATT
>NC_134794.1:48336695-48339195 GCF_046742065.1 Oratosquilla oratoria | reverse complement strand
TGACCTCCTATCATCCCCATCCATAAAATAACCTAACTTTCTTTTTTTAAAACAACCGATAGCTCACTACACGATTACTAAGTCTGTTCCATTCGTTGACCACTCTCTTGCTAAACCATCTTGGGTTAACATTTGCACATTCTATTCTGGTTAAAGATAACCATTAAGCCTTTCATCGTTCTTCAATTCTCGTCTATCATCTTGTTTATCCTGTCACCAGGCGATTTGGATTGATTGATTGATTGTTTGATTAATCTATTTATCTACTTGTTTATTGGTTTGTTTGTTTGTGTATTTATTCATTTATATATATATATATATATATATATATATATATATATATATATATATATTTGTTTATTTATCTATCTTATTCACTTGTTTATTTATTCATTTATTTATCTATTCATTTATCTATTTAGCTATTTGTTTATTTATTACAGATGACCACATTTCTCCCTGTTCTGTAATTTATTGTCTTTATTATGGCTGTCTTCAGGCGATTGTATTCAAATCAGAACTTACAGTCATGATTCTGATGCTGGCCGGCCACGTCATGGTCCAGCTGGTCCCCGGTCGACTTAATTCTAACCGATTATCCGGGTTCTCGATAGACTCAAAGGTGTCTTAACGATTGGCTTGACCACGGTAACCGATTATCCGGACTCGATGCGGTCCCAGAGGTCTCCTGTTTGTTTGCCTTTTCCTATTGTATTCGGTTATCCGGACTCCCACGCCCGCAGTGGAGCCTATGTTAGACTCGTGATCAACAGTTTTTACCCTCCCGGATGAGAGCTCAGGGCTCATATATGCCCGAGCTATGACTAATACTCTGACATAACACACACACACACACACACACACACACACACACACACACACACACACACACACACACACACACACACACACACACACACACACACACGCACACACAGACAAACAACTAATTGGTCTCCAGTATAGAATACAAATCACATATAGTAAGACGAAAAAACTAGACCTGTCCTCATTAGAAGGTAGAGAGAGAGAGAGAGAGAGATGAAAGGACAGCAGTGTCGAGATCAACGAAAAGAGGGAAGAGAACTGACATAGAAAATCTCTTGGTTTGGGATTGGAGAGCGACACGTGGTCATATAGGAAACTCTGTACCTGAAGGATATAAAGAAATAATTGTCCGTACAGAAAGGCGTATCAGCTTATGGAACAGAAAAAAAAAGAAAAAAAAAAAAGGCCTGGAACATGTAGTGGTATTAAAGGGTTTTTAGAAAATCCACGCGTAGGTGAATGTATGAATGCATGAATAAACAAATTAATGAATAAACGATAAATAAATTAATAAACAGATAGAATTTGCCAATGTTCACACTTATTTTTAACCAAGACACTGCATACCCAAGTCTGGGGCTGACCTTGCATTAATGGGTTCGAATCCTGCATTCCTCTCCGAATCCAGCCGTGACATTTGCCTGCCTCCAAGCGCATAATAGGGCAAAGGTGGCTGTTTCGGCCGCAGATACTCAGCGCCTCCTTGTGTAGGCTGCTCACCCCTTTTGATTTTGCGCTAAACACGGGGATGGATCGTGGGTGAAAGGAGGGAACCTGAGCCTTAGCCTTAGACTAGAAATTGGTTGAAGCATCGAAAACAGAGAGTTGTTTTAAATGACAAAACTTCTAGATGGGAAAATGTTACGAGTGGAGTTCCTCAGGGTTCCGTTCTTGGGCCACTTCTATTAATAGTATATATATAAATGATATAGACCACGGACTGAAAAGTGTCTAATGAAGTTTAACACAAGTAAATGCAAGGTTATGTACATAGGTAAAAATAACAGTATGTACGATTACAAGTTATTTGGAAATTCGTTAACAAAAGTGGATGGTGAGAAGGATCTAGGGATAATTATAAGTAACGATCTTAAATCATCTAAGCAGTGTATTTCAGCCTCTGACAAAGCAAATAAGATTCTAGAACTGATTGCTCGATCTTTTGATCTTAGTAGTCCATCTATCATTAAAATTGTTCGTCCACATTTGGAATATACTGTTTCTGTATAGTCACCGAATCTCATTAAAGACATTGACAGATTGGAAAAAGTGCAAAGAAGAGCCACAAACCTGATTCCAAATATAAAAAATAAATCATACGAAAATCGACTAAAACATATGAATCTGTTTTCCCTAAAAAAGCGTTGAATCAAAGGTGACTTGATACAGGTATTTAAGATTCTAAAGGGGATTGACAACATCAAAAGTGACAAAATTCTTACACTGAGAATCTGACAAGAAATAATGGTCTGAAACTATCAGGAAATAGATATAATTTGGAAGTGGGTAGGAACAACTTCGCCAAACCGTGTAGTTAATGAATGGAATAAACTTCCTGCAGAGGCAGTGCAATGTAATTTAGTTCGAAGCTTTAAGATTCGTTTAGATAAACATTTAAGCAAGATGGTGTAATGATTGCCATTTATTTTATATTTGTTTGTTATTATTTGTC
>NC_134794.1:48326695-48331695 GCF_046742065.1 Oratosquilla oratoria | reverse complement strand
TCTCCCCAACCTCCTCCCCCACAGCTTCTCCCCTCCACATCCTCCCTCCTTCCGTCCCTCCGCGGAAGTCAGTCAGGTGGTCAGCGTGGTCGAGGCACGTCCTGAGGTGACCGGGTTCGAATCCTGGCCTCACGCCTTTCACTACTACCGTAGACTTATATAACTGTCTTTGATGCCGCCAGGCGATTTTATTCAGGTGAGGGGCGTGGGTGGGCGGGTGGGTGGGTGTGGACGGCGACCTTGGGCCTGGACGAATGGTTACTCATATGGAAAATAGTAGATAATGTCAATGCTAATAACAATTCATTAACAGCGCAATTATAATGATAATTATATTAACAGTAATAATAATAAAATGAAACATAATAAAAATCAGTATCAGTTATATAGATGAGATAATAATAATAATAATTGCAATAGCAATAATAATACTAATAAACGAAATGCAATGATAATATATCCATAGTAATCAATTATAATGATATTATAAAAACAATAAGGAGATAATGATAATTATTAAAAAAAAAAATACATCAATAACAATATGAGAATAGAAATAATAACAACAAAAACAACAACAATAAGATACAGTAATGAAATTATATATAGTAAAAAATACAATGATAATAAAAGACATTAATAAAGTAACAGAAAATAATAGGGGACCATAAAAATGGGAATGGCGGAGGCAAAGTACACACCCGCCACATCATACATAACAATAAAGAAAGCGATAAATGATAATTACCACCACCATCATCCCTCCTTCCCTCCCTCCCTCTCTCCCTCCCTCCCTCCCTCTCTCCCTCCCTTTCTCTCCTTCCCTTTCTCTCCTTCCGTCCCTCTTTCCCTCCCTCACTCCCTCCCTCCGTCTCTCCCCCACCCTCTCTCCCTCCCTTTCCCCTCCCTCCCTCTCTTCCTCCCTCCCTCCAATCCTCTCTACCTCCCTTCTCCCTCCCTCTCTCCCTTTTCCCTCCTTCCCTCCGACACTCTTTCCATTCCTCTTTTCCTCCCTCCGTCTCTCTTTCCTTCCCTCCGTCTGTCCCTCTTTCCCTCCCTCCTTCCCTCTTTTCCTCCCTCCGTCCCTCTTTCCCTTCCTCCCTCCCTATTTCCCTCCCGTCCCTTCCTACCCCCGTCTCTCCCTCCGTCTCTCTTTTCCTCCCTCCGTCCCTCTTTCCCTCCCTATGTTCCTCATTCCCTCCCTCCATTCCTCTTTCTCTCCCTCCGTTCCTCGTTCCCTCCCTCCGTCCGTCTCTTTCTCCCCCCGTTCCTCTTTCCCTCTCTCCATCCCTCTTTCCCTCCCTTCGTCTCTCCTTTCCTCCCTCCCTCCGTTACTCTTTTACTCCTTCTCTCCCTCCCTCCATCCCTCCCTACCCCCGTCTCTCCTTCCGTCCCTCTTTCCCTCCCAAAGTCCCTCCCTCCCTCCTTCTTTCCCTCCCTCCCTCCCTCCTTCTTTCCCTCCCTCCCAAAGTCCCTCCCTCCCTCCTTCTTTCCCTCCCTCCCTCCTTCTTTCCCTCCCTCCCTACGTGCCGGGCGCCAGAACCTCGTTTTCTTCGCGCCCGAAGCGGGCAACCGGCTGGTCGGGTTTAGCGGCGGACGACCTCGCGCGAGAAAGTTGTTACCGCCGCCACCGCCTCTTCTTCGCCTCCAGGGGCTTCTTCGTCTTCTTCGCCTTCTTCTTGGTCGTTGTATTCTTCTTTTTTCTTCTCCTTCTTCTTCTTCTTCTTCCTTTTCTTTCTCTTCTTCCTTTTCTTCTTCCTTTTCTTCTTCTCCTTTTTCTTTTTATTTTTCTTCTTCTCCTCTTCCTTTTTCTTCTCCTTTTTCTTTTTCATTTTTCTTTTCTTCTTTTTCTTTCTTTCTTTTTCTTTTCTTTTTCTTTTTCTTCTTTTTCTTCCTCTTCTTTTTTTTCTTCCTTTTCTTTTCTTTTCTTCTTTTTCTTTTTCTTCTTCTTTTTCTTTTTCTTCTTTTTCTTTTTCTGCTTTTTCTTCTTCTTCGTCTTCGTCTTTGTCTTTGTCTTCGTCTTATTCGTCTTATTCGTCTTATTCGTCTTATTCGTCTTCTACTCCTGAAAGAATCTAAAGGTTCTTGGACTTTGACAACATGTGCAGCACTGTCCACGAACGCCAGTACAAGCGGGCGCGCGTTCGTTTACGCATATTCAGAGATGCGCCTGAACATGGATGCACACACACACACACACACACACACACACACACACACACACACACACACACACACACACACACACACACACACGCACACGCACTGGGATAGAAATGAATAAATAGGTATATAAGTAGATAGGAAGAGAGAGGGAAAAAGAGAGCGCAAGGAAAAAAGAGAGAGCGAGGGAAAAGAGAGAGAAAGAGCGAGGGAAAGAGAGAGAGAGAGAGAGAGAGAGAGAGAGAGAGAGAGAGAGAGAGAGAGAGAGAGAGAGAGAGAGAGAGAGAGAGAGAGAGAGAGAGAGAGAGAGAGAGAACAAACTACTCTGCAAGGTTCCTTTAACCCACTATCCATGCACCCACCAACCCGTCCACCACTTCCCTATTCCCCCCTCCGGTGCACGACATCCCCCCCCACCCCGCACCCTTCGTCCCCCATCCCATATCCAATCTCAGTGACCCCCTGCAGTCCTCCGTAACCCCCTCTCCTCCCTCCTCCTCCTCCTCCTCCTCCTCCTCCTCCTCCTCCTCCTCCTCCTCCTCCTTCTCGTCGCTCAGACTCTTCCACTTTCACTTCTCGCTTTCCCTGCAATCTTCAGAACTGGGCTGAAGGTCGTCTCTCACCCGCAGCCTCCGGAAGGAGGGGCTGGAAGAGGAGGACGAGGAGGACGAGGAGGAAGAGGAGGACGAGGAGGAGGAGATAAAGGAAGAGGAGGAAAAAGAAATTAAGTAACATATAGAGGAGGAGCTGGGGAGGAGGAGGAGGAGGAGGAGGAGGAGGAGGAGATAAAGGTGGAGGAGGAGAAGAAGAAGGAACATGTGTAGAAAGAGGAGGACGAGGAGGAAGAGGAGGACGAGGAGGAAGAGGAGGACGAGGAGGAGGAGATAAAGGAAGAGGAGGAAAAAGAAATTAAGTAACATATAGAGGAGGAGCTGGGGAGGAGGAGGAGGAGGAGGAGGAGATAAAGGTGGAGGAGGAGAAGAAGAAGGAACATGTGGAGAAAGAGCTGGAGGTGGAGGACGAAGACGAGGAGAAGAAGGAAGAGGAGAAGGAGATCAAGGAATATGTGGAGGAAGAGCTAGGGAGGAGGAGGAGGAGGATCTGGAGGTGGAGGGCGAGGAGTAGGAGTAGGAAGAGTAGGAGGAAACAAAGGAAGAGGCGTAGGAGGAGCTGGAGAGGAGGATGAATCGGAGGAGAAAAAGGAAGAGGAGGAGGAGGAGGAGGAGGAGGAGGAGGAGGAGGAAGAGGTGCATGAGCCTGGAATATGGAGGGAGGTTTGGGGATGAAAACTCTGGAATGGAAGGGGTAGAAAGCTGAGAGAGAGAGAGAGAGAGAGAGAGAGAGAGAGAGAGAGTGAGAGTGAGAGTGAGAGTGCGCGTGTGTGTGTGTGTGTGTGTGTGTGTGTGTGTGCGCGCGCGTGTGTGTGTGTGTGTACACTATACGAGTATATACATTCATGGAAAGAGGGAGAGAGCAGATACACAGACGTTCTAGGCGGAGGACAGAGGCTCGTCCGAGATCCCTCTGACCAATCAAGGCTTTGATCGAACCCTGAAACGAGGTGGGCGGCCCACGCCTCAACAGCAGGGTGACTGGCACTCATTGTCACGTCACGGTCACGTCATGTCACCGTCACGTCACCGTCACGTCACGTTCACGTCATGTCACCGTCACGTCACGTCACCGTTACGTCACGTCACGTCGCCGTTACGTCACGTCGCCGTTATATCACGTCACGTCGCCGTTGCGTCACGTCATGTCGCTGTTACGTCGCGTCATGTCACCGTCACATCACGTCGCCGTTACATCACATCTCGTCAGGTCACGGTCGCGTCACATTACCGTTACATCACATCTCGTTACGTCGCGGTCACACCACATCGTTACGTCACATCTCGTTATGTCGCGGTCACAAAACGTCGTTATGTCTCCGTTACGTCATGGTAACTTCACGTCGCCATTACGTCATATTTAGTCACGTCACAGTCACGTCACGTGGAAGAAATGTGATCGTGGGAGGAGGAGGAAGAGGAGGACGAAGAGGAGGAGGAGGAATGGTAAAGAGACAAGGAGGAGGAGGAGGAGGAAGAGGAGGAGGACAAGGAAGAAGAGGAGGAGGACACGACGAGAATGAAGAAGTGTAGTAAAGAGACGAAGAGGACGATGATGATGATGAGAATGATGATGAGGAAGAAGCGAGGAATGGACAGGAGGGGTTGGTGGGGTGTGGGGTGAGATGGGAGGGGTTGGTGGGGTGTGGGGTGAGGTGGGAGGGGTGGTGGTGTGTGGGGTGAGGTGGGAGGTGTGGTGGGGTGTGGGGTGAGGTGGGAGGGGTTGGTGGGGTGTGGGGTGAGGTGGGAGGGGTTGGTGGGTTGTGGGTGAGGTGGGAGGGGTTGGTGGGGTGTGGGTGAGGTGGGAGGTGTTGGTGGGGTGTGGGGTGAGGTGGGAGGGGTTGGTGTGTGGGGTGAGGTGGGAGGGGTTGGTGGGGTGTGGGGTGAGATGGGAGGGGTTGGTGGGTTGTGGGTGAGGTGGGAGGGGTTGGTGGGGTGTGGGGTGAGGTGGGAGGGGTTGATAGGGTGTGGGGTGAGGTGGGAGGGGTTGAAGTGTGGGGTGAGGTGGGAGGGGTTGGTGGGGTGTGGGGTGAGGTGGGAGGGGTTGGTGGTGTGTGGGGTGAGGTGGGAGGGGTTGGTGGGGTGTGGGGTGAGGTGGGAGGGGTTGGTGGAGTTTGTGGAGAGGTGGGGGGGGTGGGGTGGGTGGGGTGGGTGTGGGGTGTGTGGGGTGGGGTTGGTGGGGTGTGGGGTGAGGTGGGAGGGGTTGGTGGGGTGTGGGGTGAGGTT
>NC_134794.1:48311695-48316695 GCF_046742065.1 Oratosquilla oratoria | reverse complement strand
CTCTCTCTCTCTCTCTCTCTCTCTCTCTCTCTCTCTCTCTCTCTCTCTCTCTCTCTCTCTCTCTCTCTCTCTCTCTCTCTCTCTCTCAGATATCCTCCCTGATATTCAGAGACTTCAGGATGTGTGTGTGCGTGTGTGTGTGTGTGTGTGTGTGTGTGTGTGTGTGTGTGTGTTCACCTTGGTCTTTACCTTGATCTTTGGATCACGTGCTGGACTCGTGATCAACAGCTATTTCCCTCCCGGAAGAGATCTCAGAGCCCACGAGAGTTGGAGTAACGACTCGAAGCGCAGCGATACTGAATTTATTGCAGCCCTGGGTAGGATTCGAACCCGGACCGCCGTAGTGACAGTCAGGGACTATCAACCGCGCCACCGAGTCGTGTGTGTGTGTGTGTGTGTGTGTGTGTGTGTGTGTGTGTGTGTGTGTGTGTGTGTGTGTGTGTGTGTGTGTGTGTGTGTGTGTGTGTGTGTGCGCGCGTAGAAATCTAGGGGACACACACGCCACCCTCACGGGGTCCTTTCTTCAACCCGTTCTCTTCTTCGGATGATGATTATTCGGTTTGACGTCGCGAACTCCCCCCTATTAGGAGGCTAAGGCTGTGCCCTTTACAGAGGACTTTAAAGAGTAGAATCTGAAGGATCGTGCCCTTGGTTCAACTCGCTGGCAGCAGTGTTCGAACCGCCGTCAATTCGACCTCCGCCGCAAGTAGTGACGCTCTAATCCGCTCGGCCAGCGAGCTTTCGGAAGTCTCGATATGAGGAACCAAATTGGCTTTCAGAATGATGACGTCAGTTCCTAATGATATAGACAATCTATGACATAATAACGTCGAGGTTGATGCCAATCTATGATGTCGAGGAAAATTACACCATATTCTACAACATAACGATGACGTAATGGATGATAATCTATGACGTCATCACGCCCAGGGTTAAAGTACAATCTATGATGTCACAACTTCTGTGTGAGGTAATCTGACGTCATAACGTCCAGGGTTATGACGTAACAACTTCCCTATGACGTCATGATGTCGAGGGAAGTGACTTCATGGGCCATTGGGCAGAGACGAGCTAGACACAGATGTCTTCAGACACACCATTATGTTTAAAGGGGCTATCATACTAGGCTAAATTTCCTCCGACTGTTGGAACAAATTTGCAGCCCGTAGCCTCTGATGCGCTGGAGGAAAATAATTTCCCTTCAGCATAATATCAAATGACATTCTACAATAATTTTTGAGAAAATAGAATAGTTTCCCGCAGTGATTCTTCGGCGGAAAAAGATCTTCGAGATGAATCGATGGTCGAAGGAAAAGAGCCTAATGTGATAGCTCCCTTTAGAGGCCTAGAGAGATCTTAGATACAAAGACGCTGAGACCTAGGTGACTGTGCGCTTAAGAGGCCTAGATTCCATGGACGAACTCGCCTTAAGAGCCATTTCCCAATGACTAATGCCCTAATTCGCGTCCTTACGGGGTAAATTCACAATGCACACAGATGGTGTGCCTCTGCATGTTATCGAGGACCCCTGGCTGTGCACCGCGTCTTCTGTCGTCGGAGGAAAATAAAGTTTGAGTGGCGTCAGTTCGGACAAAGAATGGAATCGCTCATACGTCCTGCCTATGTTTTAGATAGATAGATAGATAGATAGAGAGAGAGAGAGAGAGAGAGAGGCAGAGGGAGGAAGAGAGGGAGGGAGGGAGGGAGGGAGGGAGGGAGACGGACGGAGGGAGAGGGAGAAAGACGGACGGAGGGAAAGGGAGAGAGACGGAGGGGGAGAAATGGAGGGAGGGGGAGGAAGAGAGAGGGAGAGAGACAGAGGGAGTGAGAAAGAGAGAGACGGAGGGAGAGAGTAGGAGGGAGGGAGAGGAAGAGAGAGGGAGAGAAACGGAGGGAGGGAGAGAGAGAGAGAGAGACGGGAGTGAGTGAGAGGGGGAGAGATGGAGGGAAAGAGAGAGAGAGAGAGAGAGAGAGAGAGAGAGAGAGAGAGAGAGAGAGAGAGAGAGAGAGAGAGAGAGAGAGAGAGAGAGAGAGACGGAGGGAGGGAGTGGGAGAAAGATGGAGGGAAGAAGAGGGAGAGAGACGGAGGTAGAGAGACGGAGGGAGAAAGAGGGAGAGAGACGGAGGAAGGGAGAGCCAGAAAGTCGGAGGGATAGAGAGGAAGAGAGACGAAGGAAGGGAGAGGGAGAGAGACGGAAGGAGGGAGAGGGAGAGAGACGGAAGGAGAGAGAGGGAGAGAGACAGAAAGAGGGAGAGGGGGAGAGACGGAAGGAGGGAGAGGGAGAGAGACGGAAGGAGGGAGAGGGAGAGAGATGGAGGGAGGGAGAGAGGGAGAGACGGAAGGAGGGAGAGGGTGGGAGGTAGAGTAGAGAGAGATGGAGGGAGGGAGAGGGAGATCCCACAGGCGAAGTTGTTCAGCCGAAGAAAACCCCAAAGGGTGAAAAGTTGTCTTTCGTTCACTTTCTCCTTCACACACACTCTCTCTCTCTCTCTCTCTCTCTCTCTCTCTCTCTCTCTCTCTCTCTCTCTCTCTCTCTCTCTCTCTCTCTCTCTCTCTCTCTCTCTCTCTGGCTCTCTCTCTCTCTCTCTCTCTCTCTCTCTCTCTCTCTCTCTCTCTCTCTCTCTCTCTCTCTCTCTCTCTCTCTTCCTCTCTCTCTCTCTCTCTCTCTCTCTCTCTCTCTCTCTCTCTCTCTCTCTCTCTCTCTCTCTCTCTCTCTCTCTGTGTGTGTGTGTGTGTGTCTGTCTCTCTTTCTCTCTCACTCTCTAACTATCTATCCATCTCTTATCTCTCCCTCTTAACTCTCCCTCTTTTTTTCTCTCTCTGGTGTGTCACCACAGTCTTAGGAGCTATTACGCTACCAGGCGAGAGCGCCATAGATGACTTGGCCTGACCTGTGAGTGATGCTGTGATGTTGGGTATCGTTCCGTACCACAGGGTATGGCTCCGTCATCATCCCTTCACCCCAGGGGATGTTGATGACTGTCAAGGCAATAAGAGGACATCTTTCACGAGAAAAAGAGAAAGATAAGAAAAGAAAGAAAAATGTAATTCAAAATAAGATAGAATAAAAAGAAATAGAATAAGATAAAAGCAAACAAATTAAAACGAATGGAAAACGTATTGATAAAATAAGATAAAAAACTAAATGAAATAAGATAGAATAGAATCAGATAAAATAAAGTAAAATAAAATAAAATTCAAAATTCAAACAAACATATGTATACTGTACATATACAAAAGTCTCTTTTCCCCCCTTACAAGGGAGGTAGCCAAAAAAAAAAAAAAAAATCTTAAAAACCCCTCCTATCCATTCCGTCCCCAACATTCTCCACTCCCATCCACCCCCTCCACCCTCCCTCTTATCTTGGCACCTCCTGGATGACAGGTCATCCCTACATCTTGCCCACTGCCCTGGGTCAGAAGCAGTGTCGTAAGACATCGACAGCAAGGCCACTTCATTTAACAGGCGACGCCCCTCTCCGTCCCCTCATGCAGAAAAATAGAAGGGGACAAATACTTTCGTGTTGCGTCAGTTTATTTCTCACACATATTCCCTCACCCCACCCCCCCACCCACACACACCCATGCATCACAGCATCATCCATGCACAACCATTCTCCATTCACCTCTGTCTTCTGTCCTCTCCCCTCCTTCCTCAACAGATGTTCTTCTCTTCCCCAATGCCCCTTTTAATCCATCCATCTCATCCTAGGTCGACCCCTCATGTTCACTCCTTTCACCTCTGCCTTCCACACCTCTTTTAATAGTCTTTCTTCACTCATTCTTTCCATGTGTCCGAACCATCACAATACTTTTTCATCAACCCTATCTCCCAACTCCCTTTCCACCCCTTTCTCCTCCTCACCTCCTCATTTCTTACTCTATCCAGCCTAGTAACCCCTGTCATACTTCTCAGGCACCTCATCTCAAACACATTCAAACTCCTCTTCTCTTCCTCTCTTATGTTCCATGTTTCTGCCCCGTACAGTGTTGTCGGCATAATCACTCCTTCATACAATCTCCTCTTAGCATCCATTCCTAAATGTCTATTTATCATTACACTTTTTAATCCCCCAGTGCATTTACTTGCTTCTCTCAATCTACATTCTACCTCCGCCTCCACTCCTCCCTTTCCTGCCACATTCGCACCCAATTATCTAAAAATATCCACATCCTTCAGTCTCTCTCCCTTAATACTCACTTCTAGTCTGCTGCCACTTTCTCCCTTTGTACATCTCATCACCTTACTTTTACCCACATTTATCTTCAACCTCCTTCTTTTGCACACATTCCCAAACTCTGTCACTGACTTCCTCAATCCCTCCTCTGATCCTGCTACAAGCGCAGTGTCGTCAGCAAACAACAACTGACTTATCTCCCACTTTTCTCCACTTTCTTTGACCATTTTCAATCCCTGACCCACTACCCTTGCATTTACCTCTCGCACCACCCCATCCATGTATAAATTGAACAGCCAAGGCGACATAACACATCCCTGATGAAGTACCACCTTTACCTCAAACCACTCACTCTCTCCATTTCTAATCTTAACACAAGCTCTACTACACTCGTAAATACTCTTGACTGCTCATAAAAGCCTTCTTACCATCCCATATATCTGCAGTACCTCCCACAGTGCCTTCCTGTCTACCCTGTCGTAAGCCTTTTCCAGATCCATAAAATCCCAAAAAGTATCCTTACATTTTCCTAGTTTTCTTACGTATCTGCCTTACCACAAAAATCTGATCAATGCAACCCCTACCTGTCCTAAGCCCACACTGTTCCTCACTAATTACAAACATAAGAAAACAAACAGATAAACAAAAACAAATTTATAGGTATATAGAATGTTTAAACACAAACAATGAATAAATAAGTAAATATACAACAAAAATAAAGCGATTAATAAATATCCATACATGAAAAACCGAGAAAGCGTGTCGACAGAATGGTCTCCATTATAAATTCCCTAAATATCAACTGTTAAAAAAGTAATGAA
>NC_134794.1:48299195-48301695 GCF_046742065.1 Oratosquilla oratoria | reverse complement strand
AGCAGAGGTCCTTGAAAACGCAATACTTCCTCTTTCCCCGTAATATGTATATATATATATATATATATATATATATATATATATATATATATATATATATATATATATATATATTGTGCGTTACTTGCACACTTAGGTAATTTGATGTAAATGTTTATCTTTTCTGTATAATTTCATAATGTAGCTTATGTGGATATTGTAACATGATCATGCAATGGCTATAATCTATGGGGAACTATCCAGCAACATCATAACAATAATCTATAGGGGATTTGCACCTTGATAACCATAATCTGTGGGGAACCGTTCCATAGCTTATGATAATTATAATCTATGGGGCATTACACCATGAACGCACGATGATTATAATCCATTGGTGAGGGGACTTTCTATATGCTGGTGACTCAGCACCCACGTCTGATGGCCGAAGTTCACACTTCTGGCGTGACGTCACCGCCTCCACGATAGATAAAAGCGTCTCCATGACAACAGTGCACTCCGTTGGTAACGAAGAGGTTAAGGTACGTTGTGTTCGGTGCGATAATTGGCGGGTTACGCGCCTCCTACCTCCCTCCCTCCCTCCCCCCCTTCCTCCTGGCATCACATTTGGAGTAAACGCGTTGTTTGCACGTTCGGTTATAATGGTCAGCCTCGTACTTTGCGGCTCGAAGGAAAACAGCCCCATTCGAAAACAAAAAAGTTTTGCTCCAGACAATCGTTTGACGACCATCTGTGAGCCATGAACGATCATCGTTGAGCCATGAACGATCATCGTTGAGCGATAATCGCATCGATCGAGACGTACCTTTAACACCAACGATAATTGCGTAAAGCGTGAGGAAGGGAGAGAGGAGGGGGTGGGGGGAGAAAAAGAGAAAGAGAAAGGGGGGAGAGAAATGGGTAGGGGATGGAAGAGGGGAGAGGAGGGAAGGGGGAAGGGAAGGGAAGGGAAGGAGTAGGAGGAGGGTAAGAGGGAGGGGGAGGGAGGGAAAAGGGGAAGAAGGAGAAGAGAAGGGGAAGGAGAAGAGAAGGAGAAGGGGGAAGGAGAAGGGAAGGGAAGAGAAGGAGGAGAGGGAGGAGGAAAAGGAGGGTGACGGGGAAGTGGAGGAAGAGAAGGAGGGGAAGGGAGATGTAGGGGAAGCGGGTTAAAAGTGATAAAAGGGAAATGAGAGGAAGAAAAGGAGAGGAACTGGAAGACGGGGATGGGGAAGGGAGGAGTAGGGGGGAAGGGAGGAGTAGGGGGAAGGGAGGAGTAGGGGGAAGGGAGGAGTAGGGGGGAGGGAGGAGTAGGGGGAGGGAGGAGTAGGGGGAGGGAGGAGTAGGGGGGAAGGGAAGAGTAGGGGGGAAGGGAGAAAATCGTGGGGGGGATGGAAGGAGAAAAGAGGGTTAAGGGGGTAAGAGAAGGGAGTAGGAGGAGTACGGGGGGAAGGGAAGGAATAGGAAGAGGAGAAAGGAGAAAGCGGAGGGGGGTGGAAAGAGGAAGGGGGGAGTAAATGGGGGGGGAAGTAATAACCCTGAACCGGACTGAACGAAAGTAAGAACCCAAAACGGTAGTTAGTGATTGAACCAATTTAAGTTTAAACCAGTTTAACGAGTAAGCCAGTTTAGGGCTAAGACAGTTTTACTAACGATCTGAAAGTATAAGAATATAAGAATAGATGAGACTGCAAGAGACCATAAGGCTTACACTAGGTAGTTTGATGTCCCCTCTCTTAAAACAGCCAGTTATTTCAGCGTTCACTACGTGGTCACTATTCCATTAGTATATCACTGTTTTGGTAAACTGGGATCGCAATGAGCCTACGTCGCCGAAGTCTTGTGATAGCCTGGGCAAGTGGCAGTCACCGAGAATCAAGAGGTCGAAAATAACGCGTCAATGCGTAAAAAATATAAATAATGAAAAAAAAAAACATTTGAACCGATGAAAGTAAAAACTATAAGAAATATAACGAATAACAAATGATAATCAAAACATAACAGATAATAAAAAATAATATTTAGAAAACATCAGATAACAAAAAGATTATAATAACCAGAAAAAAAACGATGAAATAGAAACAAAACAACATATTAATGACAATTATAATTAAGTAGAAAATAAAAACAAGACAATCAAATAACCACGTAATCGTAAAAAAAAAAAAAAAAAAAAAGCGGGGTTTTCGTACCTTTTGGGTTTCTATGAAGACAGGACGACTTTATTCATCTGACCCGAGCCAACAGAGAAAGAAACCTATCAGTCACAAGTTACATACAATTACAATAACCAGCTGTAAGGAAACGCTTTCTAACATAAAAAAAAGAAAACGCGATGTAATGATCACTAAAACTAATGGAACAATTAGATCCTCAGAATACATATATAACAATTTACAACTAATTAGGAAGATTATATATATATATATATATATATATATATATATATATATATATATATAATATATATATATATTATATAATATGTCATATATTTATATATATATATATATATATATATATA
>NC_134794.1:48284195-48296695 GCF_046742065.1 Oratosquilla oratoria | reverse complement strand
AAAGAGAGAGAGATGGATAGAGAGAGATGGATAGAGAGAGGGAGAGAGAGAGTGATAGATGGACACAGAGAGAGACCGAGAGACCGAGAGAGAGACCGAAAGAGAGGGAGAGAGAGAGTGAGGAAGAGACAGAGAGACCGAGAGAGACCGAGAGAGACCGAAAGAGACCGAGAGTGAGAGGCAGAGAGGCCGAGAGAAAGAGATCGAGAGAGACCGAAAGAGACCGAGAGAAAGAGAGAGAGAAAAATAAAGAGAGGAAGAGAGAGACTGAGAGAGACCGAGAGAGGGGGAGTCACACTCCTTTACATTCTGGTAAAAAATTCGCTAGACGCTTGCCACATCAATGTATGCAACGTCTTATCGAATGGAACGGATCAAATTGTCTGAATCCTTAAACCAGCAAAAAAAAAAAAAAAAAAAAAAAAATCATAAAGCGTGGGATCATGTCAAAGGTGCTCTCGAAGTAAATCCAAAGAACGCCTACTACGGTCTTCTTGGAGCGATATCCTTTCTTGAATCAAGGGTCAATTTCCTCTGCTTGAGTCCACACCCTTGTCCACCACTTCCCTCTTTTTCTCCACCCAACCCCTAGAATCTCATCCTTTGCCCTATGCCCCGTCCATTTCATTTCCCTCACACACACACACACACATGCACACACACACACACACACACACACACACACACACACACACACACACACACACACACACACACACACACACACACACACACACACACACACACACACACACACACACACACACACACACACACACACACACACACACACACACACACACACACACACACACACACACACACACATACACACCCACGCACACACACGCACACCCAAACCCACACGCTCTCTCTCTCTCTCTCTCTCTATATATATATATATATATATATATATATATATATATATATATATATATATATATATATATATATAACATATATCTTTTTCTATCCCTCTCTCCTTTCTCTCGCTTTCTCTGTTCTCTCTCTCTCTCTCTCTCTCTCTCTCTCTCTCTCTCTCTCTCTCTCTCTCTCTCTCTCTCTCTCTCTCTCTCTCTCTCTCTCTCTCTCTCTCTCTCTCTCTCTCTCTCTCTCTCTCTCTCTCTCTCTCTCTCTCTCTCTCTCCCTCTCTCTCCCTTTCTTCATTCCCACACATAGATTATTATTTTCGTCTACATTTCACCTGCCCTTGCAATCTCTCCTCCATCATCCTCTGAATCTTTAACCTCTCTTCCTTAACCTCCTCCTCCCCTCCCCCCACCTTTCCCCGGCCCCCTCAGGTGGAGGCAAGGGGCCTCTCTGTTGGCGGGTCAACTACCCCTCGCTTGGGAAGGTCATCAACGTCTCGTACACAACTTACTTCGGCCGCCGCCATTTTCCTGCTCTTGGTTCTTTCTCTGTTCTTCCAGAGGGTCCTAGTCTCTGTCCCCCCCTTCAGTTCCTCTTGTATATTTTCAGTTTCAAGAAAAAATACACTTAGAAGAAGGGTGCTCGTATTTGAAGACTCTTTAGAAATTTGTTCCGTATTCCTCAAGTTCCTGGTACGCACGAAGAATTCTTCCCAGGCGTTCTTCAGCCAGCTAGCCTCTCACCACCATTTCCCAGGGCAATGACTCCTAAGTACTGCAGAACCTTCAGCGCATATATATTTTTTGTTCTATCATCTGGAATGCCTGTGGTACTTCCTTTCTTTAAAAAAAAAAAAAGACCTTTGCATTGGATTTTTCCTACAGACACTTCCTCCTCCTCTCACTCCTTGTCCTCCTTTCACCCCCTCATCCCCACCATCCTGCGACTGGCCACCTTCACCCGTTCTTGAGCAGCTCCTGAGGCGGCCTTTGTGGCTTTGGTCCGTACGGCGGCTCTGCCCTTCTGGAAGCTTCTGACCGACTCGAGTTAATTGTCGTCGTGGCGCTCAGGAGCAGTGACTGATTCGCGCGGTGCCGGCCGGAGACCCTCACCAGACCTTCTCTTCCTCTTACCCTTCCTTCCCCCACCTCTCTCTCTGTCTCCTCTCTCTCTCTCTCTCTCTCTCTCTCTCTCTCTCTCTCTCTCTCTCTCTCTCTCTCTCTCTCTCTCTCTCTCTCTCTCTCTCTCTCTATTTATTTCTCTATTTCTCTCTCATTTCTCTCTTTATTTCTCTCTCCTCTCTACCTCTCATTTCTCCTCTTTCTTTCTCTCTCTCTCTCTCTCTCTCTCTCTCTCTCTCTCTCTCTCTCTCTCTCTCTCTCTCTCTCTCTCTCTCTCTCTCTCTCTCTCTCTCTCTCTCTCTCTCTCTCTCTCTCTCTCTCTCTCTCTCTCTCTCTTTCTCTCTTTCTCTATCTTTCTCTCTCCCTCTTTCTCTTTCCCATACGGACTGCATAGGTTTTATGCGGTCAATATCCTCAGGTTTTTAATGACATCCCTGCAGACCAGAGTCACGTATAATTCTTTAATGACTGGAGGCTCATATTGTCTTAGCTAGTTAGAATGCTGATCACTTTTACCTTCTACCGTCCCTCCAAGTAACCATACATTTACAGTAGGTACTGCTACACAACCTAGACCTGAACATACAAATGGGGGCTATCACACTGGGCTTCCACGGGTTTCGCCAGCGCCGACAGATGATAGTTCGGTTGAGTAAAAACGACTTCGGTTACAATATTCTGTTTTTCAGATCTCCAAATATCAAATAATCTTTTCGTCATAATTATCTAGCAAAGCTGAATGATGAAATTAGAGGCTTTAAACCTAGACAAATGTTAGACATACTGTTGAAATGTTCTTAGAGAACTCTAGATGTAAGCGAAATCATATTCAAGTTATTCAAATGGAGGTTGGAGGTAGGATGTCGGAGGAAAAATAGCCCAGTGTGATAACCATTTTACAAGCGACTCCACCGAACTACGTCCACTTGGCGACGCTCTTGAAGGATTTTGTTCTGGCTGATGACCACACGCGTGGTCTCTTACAACTCCGTGAAACAGACCGGCGGTTTACGTGAATCGAGGCGAGTGTAATGCGTAGACTGTGGGGTGCGAGTGATCAAAACCCGCAAGGATAGAAATGCCAGTGTAAACACAGGGGGTAAATGCGGGCAAGGCTCGTCCCTGGAGCGATTGAAACCAATCACAGTAAACAGAATAAAATACATTTGGCCCTCGATCTAACGAACTTCGAATTTAATGGACGACGGATTTTATGAATAAGGATGATGGGTGATAAGGGACATGGAACTACCTAATGTAGGCGTTAGGGTCTCTCACAGTCTCCTCCATTCTTATGTTCTTACATCAAGAGGTTTCCTTAAGTTGGATAATTTTTTGGGGCGTTAATAGAAATAAATAGATAAAATAATAATGCATACATATACTGTATGTACCAAAGGCTCTTCCCCCTCACAGGGGAGGTATCCAAATAACAAAGGCATAAAACGATAATAATAATAATGATAATAATAACAATAATAATAGTAATGATAATGATAATAATATTAATATTAATAATAATACTAATAATATTAATAATAATAATATCAATGATAATGATTGATGATAATAATAATGATCATCTTAATTTCAAATAATTCATCAATTAATTATAATTAATTGATGAATTATCATTGTTATAAAGGTAGGAGTGAGGCCACTCCTTTCTCTACCGTGATCTCTTATTTCACTCTCATACCACTCCACTTTCATGCCATTCCAGTTACTCTCATGAGCCTTTGATACTACTCTCGTTTTCGCACTCTCACTCTCATGCCTCTCCTCTCACTCTCAAACTCTTACTCTCGTTCCACTCCTCTCACTCTCGCGCTTCCAAGGCTTTCACTCTTCTGACTTATTTCTACCTGCCGGCCTCTGTCTGGCTGGCTCTGTCTCTGTTTCTGTATCTATCTGTCTGTCTTTTTTTGTCTCTGTCTCTGTCTCTATATTTGTCTGTTTCTGTCTGTCAGTCGTTCTCTCTCTCTCTCTCTCTCTCTCTCTCTCTCTCTCTCTCTCTCTCTCTCTCTCTCTCTCAAGAAAAGTAATATATATATCTCTCTCAATATATATAAATAAATATAAATATATATATATATATATATATATATATATATATATATATAAAATATAATAAAACGAAAAGCTGAATGCTGCTTGCCTTCGACCACCACCTTCCCGACGAAGGTGGTGGGCGAAGTTTGTTAACCAATTGCCATCCGTTCCCGTGGAGGAGGCAGTGGTAACGACCTGTGTGTGTGTGCGTGTGCGTGTGAAGGAACAAATGCTTGGAAGGTGCCTGTTGGTGAAGCTGGTGGAGGAAGAGCAGGTATGGGGGAGGTGATGCTGGAGATGATGTGCTGGTGGAGGAAGCTCCTCCACTATTTCTAGTGGTTAGTAAATGGTAGCCTCCATCCCAGGGATGCCTTCCCTCCATATTAAAAAAAAAAAAAAAAAAAAAAAAGCATATATATACAGTATATATATATATATATATATATATATATATATATATATATATATATATATATATATATATATGTATATATATATATACATGTATTTATGCAATGGAATTAATAACAATTAAATTAGATAAAATTATATCACAATAGAAACAGATAAACGAATAAATAAATGAACAAATGAATAGGTAAATGAATACAGTAAATAGAGAAAAAAAAATCCAGGTGTGGATGGTCGTGGGGAACCCTGGTCAGGGCGTGTTTTTCACCGACCGAGACCCTATTTGTGACCCAAGATTACAGGAACATGACCCAAGTTCGACCCTCTCAGATGAACATAAAAGCACATGTTAACATTCAGAACGTAATATCATGAACAGTATGAACATGGCGATACGGGGAGGGAGTGGATGAGAGGTAGGGGAGGCATATTTTTTCTTCTCGATTCCTTTGATAAAGCACATGTGCGAAACTAGTCGGATATAAACTCAGACTAAGACTCCCGTGTCTCTTACTATCACGTCAACCTGTCTGAATGTCCCAACATCAAATGCTTTTTTTTTTTTTCCAATGGGTAAGAAGCTGAGAAAAGGAAAGGAAAGCGTGACAGGAGGAGGAGGAGGAGGAAGAGGAGGAGGAGAAGGAGGAGGAGGAGGAGGAGGAGGAGGAACAGAAGGAGAAACAGGGGGAGGAGGGGGAACAGAAAGATGAACAGGAGTAACAGGAGGAGGAACAGGATGATGAGGAGAAGGAACAGGATGATGAGAAGGAGCATGAGGAGGAGAGGGAGGAACAGGAGGAGGAGGAGAAGGGGGATGAGAAGGAGAAGGAGGAGGAGGTGGAGGAGGAAGAGGAGAAGAAGGAGGAGGAGGAGGAGAAGGAGAAGGGGGATGAGAAGGAGAAGGGGGATGAGAAGGAGAAGGAGGAGGAGGAGGTGGAGGAGAAGGAAGAGGAGAAGGAGAAGGGGGATGAGGAGAAGGAGGAGGTGGAGGAGAAGGAAGAGGAGAAGGAGAAGGGGGATGAGGAGAAGGAGGAGGAGGAGGAGGTGGAGGAGAAGGAGGAGGAGAAGTAGGAAGAGGAGGAGAAGGAGGTAGAGGAGGAGGAGAAGGAGGAAGAGGAGGAGGAGAAGGAGAAGTGGGATGAGATGGAGAAGGAGGTGGAGGAGGAAGAGGAGAAGAAGGAGGAGGAGGAGGAGAAGAAGGAGAAGGGAGATGAGAAGAAGGAGGAGGAGGAGGAGGAGAAGGAGAAGGGGGATGAGAAGGAGAAGGAGGAGGAGGAGGTGGAGGAGAAGGAGGAGGAGGAGAAAGAGAAAGAGGAGAAGGAGGAGGAGGAGGTGGAGGAGGAGGAGGAGGAGAAAGAGAAAGAGGAGGAGGAGGAGAAGGAGAAGGAGAAGGGGGATGAGGAGAAGGAGGAGGAGGTGAAGGAGATGGAGTAGGAGAAGTAGGAAGAGGAGGAAGAGGAGGAGGAGAAGGAGAAGGATGAGAAGGAGAAGGAGAATGAGGAGGAGGAGGAGGAGGCGAAGGAGAAGGAGGAGGAGAAGAAGGATGAGAAGGAGAAGGAAGTAGGGAGGGAGAATGAGGAGGAAGATGAGGAGGAGGAGGAGAAGGAGAAGGAGGAGAGGAAGAATGAGGAGAAGGAAGTGGGGAGGGAGAAGGAGGAGGAAGATGATGAGGAGGAGAAGGAGAGAAGGAGGAGGAGAAGAAGGGTGAGAAGGAGAAGGAAGTAGGGAGGGAGAAGGAGGAAGTTGAAGAGGAGGAGACGAGAAGGAAATGGATGAAGAGGAGGAGGAGAAGGAGGAACAGGAGTAGGAACAGGAGAAGTAGAAGGAGAAGGAGGAGAATAAGGGGGAGGAAGAGAAAGAGAAGGAGGAAGAGGAGGAGGAGAAGGAGGTGGGGAGAAGAAGGAAGAGGAGGAAGAGGAGGAAGAGGAGAACCGAACAAAGAAAATGGTGGAGATGAGGAGGGAGAATTGGTGGTCGTGCTGGAGAAGAAGAAGAAGAGGTGACCTCCGGGGGTGTGTGACGTCGCGCCAACATACAAAATGGCGGAACCTTGAGTCTTTGCCTGCTCTCCTTCCCTCTTCCTTTTCTCCTCCTCCTCCTCCTCCTCCTCCTCCTCTTCTTCTTCTTCCTCTTCATGCCGTTAGATATCCCCTGAAGGTGGGGTTATCGCTCCAAGAGCCGCTTAACGACCCTCGTCTTAGGTTCTCTGTTTCCCATGGCAAGTAGATTTCTCCATTAGCATTTTTTGTTTAATTTTATTTATTTTCATTTTATTTGTTTATTTATTCATTTATTTATTTACTCTTTTTATAGAGAGACCACGTGTCCTCGTCGCCTCTTTTCCCGTTGCATATTCCTCTTCCTTTTTTCTTCTCCAAAATTTTCCCCCTTTTTTCTTTTTGATTTTCCCCTCCTTCCCTCATCTCTGATCCCCCTCGTTCCCACTTCTCAAGCTCTTCTTACACTTCTCCTTCCCCTCCTCTTCCCATACCTATTCCTTCTTTTCCCATTCCTCCTCCTCCTCCTCCTCCTCCTCCTCTTACTCCCTCCTGTATTACTAACTCTACTCTTTAACCTGCTCTCTTAGTTCCTCCTCCTCCTCCTCCTCTTCCTCCTTCTCCTCCTCTTCCTCCTCCTCCTCTTCCTCCTCCTCCTCTTCCTCCTCCTCCTCTTCCTCCTCCTCCTCCTCTTCCTCCTCCTCTTCCTCCTCCTCCTCTTCTTCCTCCTCTTCTTCCTCCTTCTCCTCCTTTTCCTCCCACAGTTGCTTCTCGTTCACCTCTTCCCTCTCCTCTTCCTAATCCTGCCTCAGACACGTCTGCCTCTACTTCTCTTATTTTTCCTTCGCCTCTTCCCATAAACCTTCTTCCTCCTCCTCCTTTTCTTCCTGTTTCTTATCCCTGCCTCTACTCCTATCATCTTTCCCACATTCCCTCCTCTTCCTCCTCCTCCTATGTCTCTAATCCCTGTCTCCTATCATTCTTCCTCCTCTTCCCACATTACCTCCTCCTCCCCCTCCCCGATATATCTGCCTCTAGTATCATTCTTCCTCCTCTTCCTATTCTTGTCTTTTATTCCTCCCTCTTCTATCATTCATCCTCCTCATCTTCCCACATTTCTTCCTCCTCCTCCTCTACTTCTTAATCCACCTACCTGACTCTCCTCCTCCTCCTCTTCCTTTTCTTCTTCCTACCTCTTATCCTCCCCAACTCGCTGGCTTCCCTCTCGAAGGCTCCCTTGTCGTTTCCACCCTAGCCTCTATGAGGGCCCTCAGACCGATCCCACGACATGGCGGCCCCTGACAGAATACTCCAGATATTTCCCTGACATTCATTCGATCATTTCTCTCCTTCTCCTGTGTATATGACGTATTACACACTTAATGTAAGGGATGTGTTACTGGGGTGAACAATGTTGAAGATCCTATATTTCATCTGTTATGCGAAGGTTACTTGTGGTCAATTACCAGCTACGGCATGTTGGGCTTCGTTCCCGCCTCGTAGCTCCATGAAGTCTCGTGTTCGATCCCCAACGGCTGCCTAAGCCTGACACTCGCTATAGCTATTCAAGTACACAAGGTAAGGGTGATGGCTTCGAGGTAAATAAACGCCTCCCAGTTTGTTGGTCTTCGATCCGGTGGTTACCACTCGCCATGATTACCCTAGAATAAAGGACAAAAGTGAAGGATTGTGTCTTGTTCTATACTGCGGCACAAGTTTGTTCTCAACTATGACAAGAACCTGTTCTACATTATAATACAATTCTGTTTTTCACGGTCTTGTTCTCCAATAATGAGCGAAGTTGTTCTTGTTCTCCAATACGACATCATAATGTTCTTCACTGTGGCACGACTTTGTCCTCCGGTATGGCACAAGAGTTCTCTGTTGTGGAATAACTTTGTTCTCTATTGTGGCACGCTCCCATGATCCCTGTTTGCAATATGGCACGTTCTCATATTTCCCATTACACTGTGCCATGATTCCGTCCTTATTGGCCCGATCCTCGGCTCAAAGTCCCCAATCTGAGACGCCATTTTACTCCTCTTCCTCTTTCTCCTCCTCCTCCTCCTCCTCCTCTTCCTTCTCCTCAGATGAATAAATTATTGTGGCGTCGCCAGAACAAGAACGTAAGGGTTGTCGACCTGCCGAAAGGAAGTTTCTGTATTATTCCCTCATAAACTTCCATCAAGTTAAAATGGACGGGGTCCCGTCACCCACCACCTCATTCCATTACCCCCCAATACGCTTCTCCGAAGCTCGCATCAACCTCATCTCTCACACACAATGGCCACAAAATGGCGTCGCCTCCCGTTTCTTCGGGAGCGTTGCCATCGACTTGCAGAACCCGAAGACCAACCCAAAGAGCCTTGAGCGGCGGAGATCCTATTAGGGGAGTGGGGGGAGGTGAGGGGGGTACGGGGTGTGTATATTTGTGGGGAGGGGGAGGAGAATGGGGGGGGAGCCCTGAGGGTGCCAGCTACTCAGGTTATCCACCTGCAAGGTCAACGTCTTCGTCTTCGCCTTTTTCGTCTTCGTCTTCTTCGTCTTGGGATGGTGACGCCTTCAACCTTGAGTCCGATTTCGACTTCTGAAGGTTCTTCGCACTCGAAGTGCTGATCGGTCTCCGTCGATTTCGTTTGAGAGGCCTCTGCCAGCCACGGGGTCCTCGAAGTTCATTTCTTCGGCCGTTCTCCCAGAGTTACGAGATCGAGTTCTGTACGTCTAGATGTTAAAATGTTCTTTCGATTATTTTTTTTCATAGGGGGTCTTCAAGTTTCCGTGTTACAAAAAGATCTGAGTATGCACAACCATCTACTACAGAAACCATTAACTTTCGAGGTCGAGCTGCTCTTGAAGAATAAAAAATAAAAACAAATTGAACACGGTCTTTAAGAAATAACGAAGTGCCATGTAAGGAGGAGAACCACATTACCAGAAGGACGAGAGATACACATCAAGTTCGTTGTCAGTAATTGTCGTCCACCAGCCGGAGGCCTCGGAGCTCTCAGCAGTTCTAGCAAAACAAGAAAAGCGGCCATTTTGGCCGAGGCGAAGGCTAGCCACGCCGCCTCAGCCGTCGCACAGAAGCGCGCATGCGCGGACCTGCGCAGCCGGCGGGTTTCAAGGTGCGCAAAAATGAAAGTGGTCAACCCTGATTCTTCTTCCGAGGGTGGACAAAACCCTCCTAAAGGAACGCCAGGGCTTTCGTCTTTACGGGCAGGACCTCTTGTGCAACTGGTTACTCTTGGAAATGCGCAGGTGTCCGGTCACAAGGAGTATGTGGGCGAGAGAGGGAGAGAGAGAGAGAGAGAGAGAGAATCTCTTCGGCCAGCAAGTGTCGCTGCTCTCATGGGTAATTACACACTCCCGAATGAAAACAAAGCCGACAACGAAAACTGGTTCGGAGGCGCATTCTTCCCGAAATCTTACGAGAACTTGAACGTTTAAACGGTTTCACTGTTTCTATACCGGTTGAGCATTTGGATCAAGCCGGCTCTCTGAGCCGCCACGTGGTAAAAGTAAATAGCGGAAGGTTGGGAGGGAGGAAGGTGTAGTAAGAGTGAGCGGAGAGAAGAAGAGTGGGGGTTGGAAAGGGGGGGTCAATGTAAACACGGATTCGATACGATACTGCCGTCATGGCAAGGTTAAGATATGCCCCCGGTTAAGTACGGGTTGCCAGCTACTGCTTTCCACCTCGCGTTCCCCCGGCCATCCTCCGGAGGGGTGCCTGATGTTATGTGACCACCGGATGATTTCACGGAACCGCGGAACGGTGTACTCGACTGTCAGGTCAGGACACGAACTTCCAGAGCCTAAGGAGGTTTTGTTGGTTAACTATGTGGGTATGAAACGCAATCGAAAAAGAATGCGTGTGAGTGACTTTTCTCCAATTGGGGCCCGCCATGTGCGCGCACACGCGCAGTACAGGACTGTGCAGAGTGACTACATCCCGTCATTTCATGAGACATGACGCTCGTCTCCGGTCTTTCTTGAGACTTTATGTAGGTCTTCCGGACCGCAATTCACTCCACACACTCCACACACAAACACACAAAAAAACACACACACACACACACACACACACACACACACACACACACACACACACACACACACACACACACACACACACACACACACACACACACACACACACACACACACACAGAAAATATTCCTTGTTTACATCTTTTAGATTCCTCCAGGAGACGCAAATCAACTCCGCCTTCCCCTCCCACTCTCCCGACCTCTCCCAGAACCTCGAGGTGTTCCTGCCCTCCGGTCTTTGACTTCATACCGAGTACTCAGCCCAGTGTTCGCATCCGCATAATCCTTGTCCTCGGTCCTTGAACCTGTCCCCGGCCCCGGCTCGGCCCCGCCCACTGCTGTCGGAGTCTCCGGTTCTCACATATCTTGAGGACCTGTTTCTGGAGGTACAAACTCCGGAAGCAGCCTAAAGGCGTTATCACACTGGGACATTTTTTCCTCCGACTGTTGGAGCAGATTTGCAGCCTGCAGCTTTTGGGAAGGAATTTGATATGGTGGAGGGAAATAATGTTCCTCCAGCATATCAAATGACATTCCATGTGAATTTTTGAGAAAACAAAATAGTTTGCCAGAGTGATTTTTTTTTTTTTTTTTTTTTTGGCGGGAAAAGTTCTGGAGGTGGGCGGTACCGCCGATTAATCGGAGGTTGGAGGAAAAATAGCCCAATGTGATCATTCCTTTACAAAAAACCTTTATGAAGAAGGGTTATCCGGGAGCCCGCGCACAATAGATATACCGGGCATTGACAAATATACTGGATAATGACAAGACTGGATCAATACCAGGTTGATATTGACCAATAAAGACTTAAATTTCGCCACACTCATAGAGTGCCTGAGTCATTTTTCAGACTATTCGGGAAAAAAACAAAAAAAAACTAATTTCTCTGTTTTATGAATGAGTGTAACGTTACCTCTACGTAGTCTTAATCTACTCAGACACTATATATGACACTGACAATTGTACCACTAGGAGTGCCATGCGATGAAGAATTGATTTCGGCAAAAACCCAGATATCGGCGAAAAATAACTTAGGCAATTTATAGTTTATTGTTTGATGCTTGGAGCACGGCAGATGTTATGTGTTGTAATCCGCCGCCAATATCTTACCAGCGCCTCTATCCTTGCGGGTTTAGGGTTGTTAATGATAGAAGTATTGACAGTAACATCATTGTCAATAAGTATTGTTCAAATGACGACGGATGGGCAGACTTTTGGCTTCTGCCATCCGCCAAACGTTTTTATTCAATCAGAATAAATCTCCCACCAGAAGGGATGAGGTCGACAGTGTTCTGGCGAACATCGAACAGTTTATTGAACTCAAGGAAGGCGTCGCAGAACGAGAAGTCGAGAAGCTATTCATCTGAAGAGTGTGTGCATGTGTGTGTCTGTGTGTGTCTGTGTGTGTGTGTGTGTGTGTGTGTGTGTGTGTGTGTGTGTGTGTGTGTGTGTGTGTGTGTGTGTGTGTGTGTGTGTGTGTGTGTGTGTGTGTGTGTGTGTGTGTGTGTGTGTGTGTGTGTGTGTGTGAGTGTGTGAGAGTGTGTGAGAGTGTGTGAGTGTGTGTGTGAGAGAGAGAGAGAGAGAGAGAGAGAGAGAGAGAGAGAGAGAGAGAGAGAGAGAGAGAGAGAGAGAGAGAGAGAGAGAGAGAACGAGAGAGAACGACGGTTAAAGTTCGTTGATTCCGATCCTAACGGCCGCAGACCCTCATGGAACGACTTCGAGAACAGTCTCCTGAAGACAAAGGGTACCAGAGGCGCCTGACCGGGGAGAGACTCTTCAGGAACGGGAGGATGAGGAAGAGGAAGAGGAGGAGAAGGAGAAGGAGAACAAGAGGAAGAGGAAGAGGTAGAGGAGGAGAGGAAAGAGGAGGAAAAGGAGGAGGAGCAAGAGAAGTGGAAAAGGAGGAAGAGAAGTGGAAAAGGAGGAAGAGGAAGAGGAGGAGGAGAAAGAGGAAGAGGAGGAGGAGAAAGAGAAGAGGGAGGAGAAGAATGAGCACGAGGAG
>NC_134794.1:48259195-48269195 GCF_046742065.1 Oratosquilla oratoria | reverse complement strand
AGCCCCTATCATACTTCTCAAACACTCCCGTCTCAAATACGTTTAAATTTGTCCTTTCTGTCTCCCTTGAATTCAAAGTCTCTGCCTCATACGGACACAAACACCCCTGCATGATACATATTTCTCAGGATGCTTTTCATTCTCCTAAGATAAGCACTTGCTCCCTTTACTCTACATTCCAATTAAAAAAGTACAATTAAAACATATAAATGAATAATAATAATAATAATAGGAAAAAATATATATGAAAATTATTATGATAATAATAGAAGTTGAGTGTTTCGGTTCGGCTTGGAGACGCGTCCAGGGCGGCGTGACCTTCAGGAGGCGAAGTCCTGCGGTGGTGGCATGGACGGCGTCCCCCTCCTCCTCCTCCTCCTTCTCCTCCCCCTCCTCCTCCTCCTTCTCCTTCCCCTCCCCCTCCCCCTCCCCCTCCTCCTCCTCCTCCTCCTCCTCCTCCTCCTCCTCCTCCTCCTCCCTCCTCCTCCTCCTCTCCCTCCTCCTCCTCCTCCTCTCCCTCCTCCTCCTCCTCCTCCTCCTCTCCCTCCTCCTCCTCCTCCTCTCCCTCCTCCTCCCCCTCCTCTCCCTTCTCCTCCTCCTCCTCCTTCTCCTCCTTCTCCTCCTTCTCCTCCTTCTCCTCCTTCTCCTCTCTCTCCTCCTCCTCCTCCTCTTCCTCCTCCTCCTTTTCCTTCTTTTCCCTTTCCTTCTCCTCTCCCTTGTCCTTCTTCGCCTCACTTCTCCAGGGAAACTAGGTGGATGTGCACACACACAGATACACACACACACACACACACACACACACACACACACACACACACACACACACACACACACACACACACACACACACACACACACACACACACACACACACACACACACACACACACACACACACACACACACACACACACACACACACACACACACACACACACACACACACACACACACACACACGAATAACAGAGGAATTCAGGAACGTTTTCCAAAGCCATTTCCGTTCTGAATAATGAATACTTCCGAATGTCAGAGATTCCCAATAGAAGGAACCACCCGTAATATAGTGCCGCTTCTCCGAGAATGTGGTAGCTGCGAGGTGACAATTTTTTATTTTTTGTCAGGGACGAGGGAGAAAGGGGAGGTCTACAGATTAGCTTTCTTTGTCTTCCTTATCAGTGTTTTTGGATGATAATGATAGGGAAGGCGGCGGTGACTTCCGATGAAGTTGGAGGAGAAAGAGAGGAAAGAATAGGGAGAGGGAGAGAGAAAGAGAGAGGCAGAGGGAGAGACAGAGGAACGGAGACAGGGAGAGACAGAGACAGAGGGAGGGAGAGGGAGAGAGAGGGAGAGAGGGTGAAAGATGGTGAGAGAGGGTGAAAGAGAGGGAGAGGGAGAGACGGAGGGACAGAGGGAGAGGCAGAGGAAGAGACAGAGGTACGGAGGCAGAGAGAGGGACAGAGACAGAGAGAGGGAGATGGGAAGAGAGGGAGAGAGAGAGAATGAGTGAGAGTGAAGGAGACGGAGAGAGAGGGTGAAAGATGGTGAGCGAGGGTGAGAGGGGGTGGGAGAGAGGGAGAGGGAGAGAGAGAGGTGGAGAGAGAAGAGGAGTGGGAGAGACAGAGGGAGAAAGAGAGAAAGAGAGAGAGAGAGAAAGAGAGAGAGAGAGAGAGAGAGAGAGAGAGAGAGAGAGAGAGAGAGAGAGAGAGAAAGAGAGATGGAGATGGAGATGGAGATGGAGATGGAGATGGAGAGGGAGATTGAGGAGAGGGAGAGAGAGGGAGAGAGAGAGAGAGATAGAGAGGGAGAGGGAGAGGGAGAGGGAGAGAGAAGGAGAGGGAGAGGCAGAGGGAGAGAGAAAGAGGGGCAGAGAGAGAGGCAAATGGAGAGGCAGATGGAGAGGCAGAGAGAGAGACGGAGGGAGAGACGGAGGGAGAGACGGAGGAAGAGACAGAGGAAGAGACGGAGGAAGAGACAGAGGGAGAGACAGAGAAGGACAGAGACAGATAAGGACAGAGACAGAGAGGGACAGAGACAGAGACAGAGGGAGGGAAAGGGAGAGAGGGGGAGGGAGAGGGTGTGAGGGAGGGAGAGGGTGAGAGGGAGGGAGAGGGTGAGAGGGAGGGAGAGGGTGAGTGAGGGAGGGAGAGGAGGGAGAGGGAAAGAGAGGGGGAGAGAGGAGGGAGAGGAAAAGAGAGGGGGAGAGAGGGAGAGAGAGAGAGAGAGAGAGAGAGAGAGAGAGAGAGAGGTGCAGAGAAGGAGAGAGGGAGAGAGGCAGAGAAGGAGAGAGAGAGAGAGAGAGAGAGAGAGAGAAAGAGAGAAGGAAGAAAAAGACGAACAAGAAGAAGAGGAGCAAGAAGAGAGAGAAGGAAAAGGAGGAGAAAGAGGAGAACCAGGGGGGGAGGGGGAGGGGGGAGGGGGAGGAGAAGAGGAGTCGAGTACTTCTGCCCGAGGTTGTACTTCTGCCCCGAGGTTGCTGCTGCTGCTGCTGCAATGCAAGGAACACCCTGGTACTGCAGCCCCACCACCCTCCCCCTCCCCTTCCCCCTCCCCCCCCCCTCCCCCTCCCCCCTCCCCCTCCCCTTCCCCCTTCCCATCCCCTTCCCCCTTCCACCTCCTCCCCCTCCCCCTCCTCCTCTTCCTCCTCCCCCTCCGTAGCCTCCTCCTTCCGATACCCACTTCAACTAACTCCTATAATCAACATCACCCACATATACTTTCTCCTCCCTCCTCCTCTTCCTTTTCCTCCTCTTCCTCCTCTTCCTTCTCCAACCTCCTCCAACATCTTCCCCCTCCTCCTCCTCTTCCCCCTCCTCATTTTTCGTTTTCCTCTTCCTTTTCTTCTTCCTGTCCCTTCTCCTCCGTCCTCCTCCGCTTTCCTCCCTTTCCCTCCTCCCCCCTCGTCCCTTTTCCTCTTTTTCCTCCTCCTCTCTCCTCCTTTTTCCTCTTCCTCCTCCTCTATCCTCCCTTTTCATCTACCCCTTTCCTTCTCTCTCCTCCCTTTAACTCTTCCTCTTCCTCCCTTTAACTCTTCCTCTTCCTCCCTTTTCCTCCTGTCCCTTTTCCTCCCTCCTCTACTTACTCCTCTTCTTAATCCTCTCTTTTCCTCTTCTTCCTCCTCCCTCCTCCTCACTTTTCCTGCTTCTCCTCCTACATCATCTTCCTTCCTCCTCCATCCTCCTCCCTCCTCCTCTCTCCTCCCCTTTCCTCTTTCCCTTTCCTTCTCCCTCCTCCCTTTTATTCTTCCTCTTCCTCCCTTTTCCTCCTGTCCCTTCTCTTCCCTCCTCCTCTACTTACTCCTCTTCATCCTCCTCTCTTTTTCTCTTTCTCCTCCTCCCTTTTCCTCCTCCCTTTTACTCCTCCTCCATTGTCCTCCTGCTCATCCTCCGTTTTCCTCTTCCTCCTCCTTCCTCCTCCCTCCACCTCCTTCGGCCTCCCTCCTCCTCCCTTGTCCTACCTCCTCCCTCGTCCTCCTCCATCCTCCTCCTCCTTCATTGTCCTCCTGCTCATCCTCCGTTTTCCTCTTCGTCCTCCCTCCCTCTTCCTCCCTCTTCCTCCCTCGTCCTCCTTCTTCTTCCCTCCTCCTCCTTTTTCCTCCACCTCCCTTTTCCTCCTCCTTTTTACTCCTTTTTCTTCCTCTTCCTCCCCTCTCCTCCTCCTGCCTCGCCCTCCTCCTCTTCCTTTCAACCTTATCTGGTACCTAGACGATTTCATTCAGGTGAAGGAAAACCTCTCGCTTCTCAAAGGGTTTAAGCCAATCTTGATTAATCTCTTCGCGATTTACCGAGAAGACGTCTTACTCTTTAAAGAGGGTAGCCCTTTTTCCTCTCTCTCTCTCTCTCTCTCTCTCTCTCTCTCTCTCTCTCTCTCTCTCTCTCTCTCTCTCTCTCTCTCTCTCCCTCTCTCTCTCTCCTCTCTCTCTCTCTCTCTCTCTCTCTCTCTCTCTCTCTCTCTCTCTCTCTCTCTCTCTCTCTCTCTCTCTCTCTCTCTCTCTCTCTCTCTCTCTCTCTCTCTCTCTCTCTCTCTCTCTCTCTCTCTCTCTCCTCTCTCTCTCTCTCCTCTCTCTTCTCTCTCTCTCTCTCTCTTTTTGTTTTACTTTTTTATTCTTTCCCTTGGCCTGTGGCCTTTTCTTCAGTTTTATTTCTAATCGATTTATTTTTCATAAGGCTAGAGGCGCAGGTAAACTGATGATGATAGAACCTCCTTTACAATATTCAATGAAAAAAATGACAATAAAACATTTAATAACAAAACAACCGGGAGTATTCCACGTGTATTCTGAGGAATGGTCTAATACACTTGGAATACCTCAATTGACTTTGTATTCTTTTATTCCCGTTGCCGCCATAGGATTTTATTCAGTTAGTGGATTCTTATCCTAACAAGATTATTGGAGGTAATTAAGAAGTGATAAAAATATTTATTCCTAATTAGTGCTGGGGAAGGAAGTGAGAGGAAGTGAGAGGAGGGGAGAGAGGGAGAGGGTTACACGCGCACGCACGCACACACACACACACACACACACACACACACACACACACACACACACACACACACACACACACACACACACACACACACACACACACACACACACACACACACACACACACACACACACACACAGGTAGAATTAGCCTTTGCAAAAAACTAATAAGATATAATGAAATAGGATAAAAGATAGATAAACAATTTGGTAAAGACCAAGTGGTCCGCCGCTGGTCGAATAAGAGGAGGAGAGGAGGAGAGGAGGGAAGGAGGAGAAGGGGGAGGAAGAGAAGGAGGAGGAGGAAGAGAAGGAGGAGGAAGACGAGAAGGAAGATATCGGTACTTGAGGACATTGCTCCTTGTCCAAAGTCGTAAAAAATACATTGAACAAATATATGAATAAATAGATAAATTGATGAATAAATAAATAAAACAGATAAAAAGATATATAGATAGATAAGTAAATGAATTAATAAATGAATGAATAAATACATAAAGGCTACTTTACCTATGGGTAAAAAAACGCTACCCCCCCAAAAAAAAAAAAAAAAAAAAGAATAAGCAAATAGATAAATGAATAAAAGAAATGAATAATTTCCATGTATATGGATGGCAATGCGATTTTAGAAATAACGCAATTCAAGACAATGTGCACAAGTGTTGTATTATCTAGAGTTTATCAAAGCAAAATTAAATCAACTCTTTCAAGCAGAGGGCAATATTAATCAGTTTTTACCTGGTTAAGTAAAATTAGTTTATTCAGATAAAGCTTTTACTTCATAGACGCACGTCATCGTCATCGTCATCGTCTTCGTCATCGTCTTCGTCATCGTCATCAACATCGCCATGGTTATCGCCTTCGTCATCGTCATCTTCATCGTCATCGTCATCACCATCACCACCGTCATCACCATCGTCATCACCATCACCTCCTCTTCCTCCTTCTCCTCCTCCTCCTCCTCCTCCTCCTCCTCCTCCTCCTCCTCCTCCTCTTCCACCTCCACTTCCACCTCCTCCCCACCTCCCCCTCCTCCTCCTCTCCCACCTCCACCTCCTCCTCCCCCACCTCCTCCTCTATGAACACTTTGACGATATATAGTGGCCTATTCAGCATCACCATTCCAGCTCCCCGCCCTCCCCCCCACGCACACACTTAATGATCCTGAATTACACTTGGGACGATTGAAGATCGTAATGAAGTATTGAAAAATGGGCTGAAATGAAATATGGACCCATTTAATATTTTGAGAAACACCTACGTGTGTGTGTGTGTGTGTGTGTGTGTGTGTGTGTGTGTGTGTGTGTGTGTGTGTGTGTGTGTGTGTGTGTGTGTGTGTGTGTCTGTGTGTGTGCACGCGCGTGCGCATATGTGTATTCATCACGGGCACCTGCAATTAATAAATCTCTCAATCCAAATTTTCCTTGAGATTAACGTCATAGCTAGTGTGACACATTCTAACAACTTTATTTCGGTTAACGACTCACGATTTCATTTACACCATGTGACGTCAGCAGAAAGGAAAAAAAAAAAATCCCGAGCTTCGTGTGAAGGTGACGGACTCGTACAGGCGAGGCGCTGTACAGTAATTGAGCGCCAGGTTTCTCGTTCTCTCTCTCTCGCTCATATATATATATAGATATATATATATATATATATATATATATATATATATATATATATATATATATATATATATATATTATCGCTTTCACACTCCCTCCAATTCTCTCTCCCTCTCCCTCTCCCTCTCTCCCTTCTCTCCTTCTCCCTCTCCCTCTCCCTCTCCATCTCCATCTCTCCCATCACTCTCTCTCTCTCTCTCTCTCTCTCTTTCTCTCTCTCTTTTCTGTTTCTTCTCTCTTCTCTCTCTCTCTCTCTCTCTCTCTCTCTCTCTCTCTCTCTCTCTCTCTCTCTCTCTCTCTCTCTCTCTCTCTCTCTCTCTCTCTCTCTCTCTCTCTCTCTCTCTCCCCCTCCCCTCCCTCCCCCTCCCTCCCTGTCTCCCTCTTCCTCCCCCTCCCTCCCTGTCTCCCTCTTCCTCCCCCTCTCCCTCCCTCTCCCTCCCTCTCTCCTCCCTCTCTCCTCCCTCTCTCCTCCTCTCCCTCTCCCTCCTCCTATCTCTCGCTCTCGTTCGCTCCAGAGGAGACTCCGGGGCTGAAATGCCTGTGGTCAGTCCGGGGAGGCTGAGGAGGCTGAGAGGGTGGTGGCTCCGCCGGTGGCTGAGATTGCGGTTAAGTCTAAGTGAGGCTGTCGCTGAGGCTAACTGAGAATGTGGCTGAGGCTAACTGACATTGTGGACTTGGCTACCTGCAAATGTGCCTAGAAATGTGGACGAGACTGGCAAGACACTGTGTCTGAGGGTCCCTAAAATTGTGTCCTGAGTTTCGTGATGTCGTCTGAGACTGAGACTGAGACTTGTCTTGAGACTATATCTGAGACCACTGAGAACACGAACTACCACTGCGGCGAGGAAAAAGGTCCCACATTTGTCACACCGGGCTTTTTTTCCTCCCATATCCTACTTTCAACCACCATTTCTATAACTACAATGTGACTTCGCCTCCAGAAATCCAGACTTCTCTAAGACGATTTCAACTGTATGTCTAACGTTCTCATAGGTTTACAATCTCTTAGATCATCATTTAGCTTTGCTATATGTGACGCAAAGATGATTTGATACTTGGAGATTTGAAAAATTAAATCATTGTAACCGAGATCGTTTTTATTCAAACGAACTCTCAACTGTCGGCGCTAGTGAAGCCGTGGAAGTCCAGTGTGATAACCCTTTCACTTGAATAGCCAGCTTTATTCTGGTTAACTCCAGGTGATTCTTTTCTTGCTTAGGGGAAGGGAGGGGAAGGGAAGGGAGGGGAAGGGAAGAGAGGGGAAGGGAAGTTAGGGAAAGGGAAGGGAGGTGAAGGGACGGGAGGGGAAGGGAAGGGAGGGGAAGGGAAGGGAGGGGAAGAGAAGGGAGGGGAGGGGAAGGGAGAAGGGAAGGGAGAAGGGAAGGGAGGGGAAGGGAAAGGAAGAGAAGGGAGGGGGAGGGGAAGGGAAGGAAAAATGGCGAGATTCACAGAATCTGAATAAAATCACCTGACGACAAAGGAGCGTGGGAGTTTAAGAGAGCTTATTGCATCTTGCCGGGGCTGTATGTGATCTGATGGGAACCGTCTGTTATCCCCGGGGGGTGGGGGTGGGGGGTGATGTGCTTGTGGTTCCCCCGCTAACAAACAGACTCCCGAGGGCAAGAGAGATTGAGATCGATTGCGGGGACGAAGCGGTATGCTGTCCATTGATCTGAATAAAATCGTCTGGCGGCATTTGGAGGAAACTAGCGCAGCGAAAGGGTCGAGTTAGGACAAGTGAGAGCTGTTTATATTTCGCTCTTTTCTCTCTCTCTCTCTCTCTCTCTCTCTCTCTCTCTCTCTCTCTCTCTCTCTCTCTCTCTCTCTCTCTCTCTCTCTCTCTCTCTCTCTCTCTCTCTCTCTCTCTCTCTCTCTCTCTCTATTTTGAACTGAATAAATTCGCAATACGGCAGCTTGGATATATTGTAATCCTCTTTCCCTAATTATTGATTATACAAATAGAATCCAGCCTACATATATATGATCCTACTTATATATAATATAATATTTGGTAAAGATAACTGATAAACACTAAAGCCTTATATGTGGTGACGCCTCTTCCCATATTTTGTTTGGGTTAAGGCCAGACGATTATATTCAGCTGAGAGGGTAAAGGATAGCAGGAGGCGACTGCAAGATACCATAAAGCCTACACTGGGCAGCTCCATGTCCCTGACCAAATGTCATCTCCTTCCATAAATTTATCTCCCTTTTCTTAGGACCGCCAATTGTCTCAGCACCCAATTACCACATGATTGTCAAGTCAATTCCGTTCGTTTTAACCACTGTTGGTAAACCAGTTCTTGCCTATTTCCTTCTTAAACTTAAATTTGTCCAATTTAAACCCATTACTACGAGTCCTGCTCTGCTGTCTAATGGGTGTGGGTGTGGGCGTGGGTGTGGGTGTGGGCGTGGGTGTGGTTGTTACTCCACGTGATGAAAGGGGTGGGGGTGGGGGGGTTGGCTGCCAAGGCTCTCCATGAAAGGACGCGTTACATGCTCGATTCGCGAAAATGATGCACAACATTGGACCCCCACACGAGGTTCCTGTGAGCGACTTATGCTGAAGTTCGTCTTTTCTTTTTCCTTTCCTCCCTTTTTTTCTTTTACATTTCAATCTTTTGGCTACCTCCCATGTGAGGGGGAAAAAGCCTTTGATATATGTATGTTTGTATGTATGTATTTTTATCTTTGCTTTTGAATAACTAAGATATTTCATCTTTTCCTTTTATCTCTTTTTTCATTCTTCTCTTTGATTTTAAATAACTAATATATTTGTGTTTATACGAACATATGGTACAAACACATACACGCATTCGCACGCGCACACACACACACACACACACACACACACACACACACACACACACACACACACACACACACACACACACACACACACACACACACACACACACACACACACACACACACACACACACACACACATCTGGCCTTGCTAATAATCTTTCTCATGGGTAGAGTTTAATTGGATCCTCGACTTTCAGATAAGATTTGTACACTTGCACAGCTATTTCTATAATTGGTGTAATTTATTGTCTATTCGTTTTCTCTCACCCTTCGTTCCGTCGGGGAAATTTGTCCTAAAATAAGATTAAACCTTTTGCTGGACTGTCGCAAGGCGATTTTATTCAGCTATGCGTGGTCCCTTAAAAAGCATGTCAAAGGGTTATCACACTAAGCTGTTTTCCTCCAACCTCGGATTAATTGACGGTACCGCCCACTTCCAGAACTTTTTCCGCATTAAAATCACCAAGACAAACTACTTTGATTTTTCAGCAAAAATACCTACAATATCATTTGATATGCTGGAGGAAATTGTTTCCCTTCAGCATGTCGGATTCCTTCCCGAAAACTGCGGGTTGGAAATCTGCACCAACAGTTGGAGGAAAAATAGCCCAGTGTGATAACGCCTTTGGTGTGAATCTCGGCTGTGCCTAAAGACTGGTCCACAGGTAATGAAGGGAGACATATTTGGGACGATCAACAGGTCTAAAACAAATTCATTTTCTCTCTCTCTGTATATATAATATATATATATATATATATATATATATATATATATATATATATATATATATATAAAATGGCGTTTGCCCCGGTTTTTGGGTTGGCCAAAACTGTCCGAATGACATATCACCGCAGTTGAAAGCCTAATTACAAGACAGTGACGTCATTCGAACATGGTTCCAGCCAGCCAATCAGCGATCAGGGATCGAGACAGCGAGTGGCATGCGCCTATAGCCGGCCCCAGGCCTATGGCAATGACATCAGTCAAAACTGTCACGTGAGGAGGTCGTTACGAAGCGTGACGTCACGCGACAACAAGTGACAGGCCAACCATGATGTAGGAACCAGGACGTGACTT
>NC_134794.1:48244195-48254195 GCF_046742065.1 Oratosquilla oratoria | reverse complement strand
CTCTCTATCTATCTTTATCTTTATCTTTTCAACTTCTACTTCTACTTCTACTTCTTCTTTCCCTCACTCCCCTTCTCTCCACTCATTACTGCTCTACCCCGTCTTCTCTCTCTCCTCTCTCTCTCTCTCTCTCTCTCTCTCTCTCTCTCTCTCTCTCTCTCTCTCTCTCTCTCTCTCTCTCTCTCTCTCTCTCTCTCTCTCTCTCTCTCTTCCTCTATCTCTCATTACTGCTCTGCCCCGTCCTCTCCGTCTCTCTCTCTCTCTCTCTCTCTCTCTCTCTCTCTCTCTCTCTCTCTCTCTCTCTCTCTCTCTCTCTCTCTCTATCTATCTATCTATCTATCTATCTATCTCTCTATTTATCTACCTCCCTCTCCTTCTCTCTCCTCCGCCCCTCCCTCTTTTTCTCTCTTCTCTTTACACAAGACAGAGTAGTTACAACTTAGCGCCAGGGTTCAGACACACCACCGCAGCGCTGCCTTCACCGAGTGACGCAATGTGGGTGACACCCGAATGAGACCCAAAATACGCCAAAGGGACGAAAAAAAATCTTGCTGAATATCAAAATATCAAACAAATTTTCTTACATTTATCCTTTTCTTTATCAAATATTTCTGTAGAAAGATCTGAATTTCTACATGAGCGAATGCTAGAAAAAATAAACAAAACTGAATCAAAAGAATTACCGTCCTGGAAGTAAAGAAAATGACACAACAACAACAATGACGACTACGACAATGACGACAGTGACGATGACAGTGACGACGACAGTGACGGCGACAATGACGACGGCAATGACGACGACAATGACGATGACAGTGACGACGACAATAACGACGACAATGACGACGAAAATAACGACGACAATGATAACGACAATGACGACGACAGTGACGACGACAGTGACGACGACGACGACAATGACGACGACGACAAGAGCAACAACAAGATGATCAACAACAACGACAACAACAACAGCATCAACGTAAACATCAACATCAGCAACAAAAACATTAGTTATGGAAAAAGAGTGAAGAAGATCAGCTGCTACTTGCAACAACAACACCACCCTTTTGTACCAGTAATAAGAAGGCATGGTAATAAATCTTAGTAATGTAGGTTGTGTGCATGACCGCTCACGATTTGCATGGCGGCCATGCATGCACCTCTGGCGCCATGACGTCATGAGGCTCATGAGGCTGTAGATGACAACCGGCAAACCCTCTCTGATAAGGGAAACCATTGACGTCACAGGAGTGACATCAGTGGTGACGTGGGACTGATAGTGTAGTGACGCAACTAAGACCGACGTTGTGATAAGTTTAGGATGTTACGGCATAGTACAAGAATTCATCCCCTAGAGAAAGAGAGTGTGAGAGATAGGGATTGAGAGAGGGAGAGAGAGAGAGAGAGAGAGAGAGAGAGAGAGAGAGAGAGAGAGAGAGAGAGAGAGAGAGAGAGAGAGAGAGAGAGAGAGATAGAGAGAGTGAGAGATAGAAAGAAATAGAAAGGGAGAGAGATATAGATAGATAGAGAGAGAGAGAAAGAGAGAGAGAGACTGAGAGAGGGACCGAGAGAGAGAGAGACCGAGAGCGAGACCGAAATTTTGGGGAGAAACGACTCGAGAGCGACGCGACTTTTGGAGGACGGGGTGGGCCTGGAGCCGAGGTCTGCTGCTGCCCCGCGTCCTCTTCTCTTTTATCATTGCAAGAGGCGCAGGTCCTACTCATTATCACGGACTTCGGGAAGCCTCCTAAAGGGAGGAGGAGGAGGTGGAAGAGAAGGGTGTGGAAGAAGATATGGAGAGAGATGAGATGGAGGACGTGGAAGAGGAGGAGGAAGAGGATGAGATGGAGGACGTTGAAAGGGAGGAAGAGGAGGAAGAGAAAGAGGTGGAAAAGGATGCGGAATAGGAGTAGGAGAGGGAGGAGGAGGAGGAAGACCAGAAGAAATTGTAAGACTGAAGTATGACAACGACGACGACGACAGGAGAGGAGAGGAAAGGAGAAGAGAAGAAAGGAGAGGAATAGGAAGACGAGGAAAGGAGGGGGAGAAAAAGGAAAAGTGGCGAATGGTTATAATGAAGCATCATCATAAGGAGGAGGGTGAGACTGAAGCATGATGATGATGATGATGATGATGATGATGATGATGATGATGATGATGATGATGATGATGATGATGATGATGATATATATGATATGATATGATATATTAGATATGATATGATATATATGATATATGATATGATACATGATATGATGATATGATATATGATGATATGAGGAGGAGGAGAAAATACAAGGAATCACAATAAGGAGAAATAAACCCCAAAGGGATTGCTGGACTGATGGAGTAAAGGAGTGAAGGAGGAAGTGGGTGGGAGTGGGAGTCTGGGAGGGGCGAAGGGGGCGGGATTAATTTGGCGGTGATGGGATGTGAAGGGGTGGACGTAGGTGGTGGTGATGATAGGGAGGGGGAATGAGAGGGTGGGAGAATGATGGGGAAGGAGGGTACGAGGGGGTAGGAGAATGATGAGGGAGGGAGGGAATGGTGGGGGAGTAGGGGGTGGGTATGGGTGTGGTGATACAGCAGAAAATGGGCGTTTAGACAAGTGGAGGGGCATGGCCTTAGGCCCCTCCGCCCATTTCTCTTGCGGGCGCCTGTAGACACAGGCACTTTGTGTTCATGTGCACATGGTGCCCCATACGCACGTGTAGTGTGTACACATGAGGATGTATACACACTGTGCACATATATAAAGACTCGTTTGCGCGCGCGTATTCACATGTGAGAGAGAGTGTGTGTGTGTGTGTGTGTGTGTGTGTGTGTGTGTGTGTGTGTGTGTGTGTGTGTGTGTGTGTGTGTGTGTGTGTGTGTGTGTGTGTATGTATGTATGAGTGTGTAAGACAGAGAGAGAGAGAAGGGAGAGAGTAAGATAGAGATAAAAAAAAAAATTCTTAGGCCTCTTTGTAGGTGCCTCAAGGTGGTGTCACAGTGGGCTAGCATGCTACTTACTTTTCCTACTTGGTTTGAGTAGAAACGACTTCGGTTATAATATTCTAGACTTCTGTGAGGACATCTCAACAATGTGTTTCAAATTCGTGGAGGTTATAATCTCTCTTAGCTCGTCATTCAGCCTCTCGTTATACGACGCAAGGGTAATTTGACGTTTGAAAAACAAAAGATCGTAACCGAAGGCGTTTGTACTCGAACGAAGTAGCAAAAGCAATTAGCATACTAGCGAAAAATGCCTAATGTGCTGCCACCTTCACATTTCTGCACATACAAATATAAAGACAACTTTTGTTTTATCTACCTTTATTTTTGTTTATGCAATATTCTTTACTATTATTTTTTTGGGGGGAGGTATTATATTTTTTTACATTCCATATCTTCTAGCCAACCCATCCGTGGGAATTCCATGAACACGATTAGGTGAGTGTGGTCAAGTTCCCGGTAGTAGCGTGTATGACAAGGTGCTTTTATGGTCACCATTACCGTGAAACCTTTTTGAAAAAAAGAACGAAAAAATGTAAATGTTCAAGGACATAACGTCAAACAGTTTTCGTTACACTTTATGTTCCACTGCAGGACTGGGTTATCCTCTGAGGGACGATACATCATCTCTACCTCAAGGTTGTATGTATAGTGATAAATACATATGAAACACACACACACACACACATATATATGTGTGTGTGTGTGTGTGTGTGTGTGTGTGTGTGTGTGTGTGTGTGTGTGTGTGTGTGTGAGAGAGAGAGAGAGAGAGAGAGAGAGAGAGAGAGAGAGAGAGAGAGAGAGAGAGAGAGAGACAGACAGACAGACAGATCTGCTACACCTCTGATATCCACCGTTGTGGATAGGGGTTGGAAATCCATGAATGTGCTTTGCACTAACCGGGAATCGAACCTGGACTTTCCGCGTTCCGAGGCAGGAACATTACCCACTGCTCCACGCAGGCTGCTCGACAAGCACTACATAAGCGTTTACATAGAAAAAACGTTTAATTACAGACATTTTGTAATTTGAAATAAGAGACGTTTTCAGCTACGTCATGAATATTGAACTACACTGGGAAACATTACTGTCACAGATTATCTTTTTTTTTTCCATCATTCTAAATTCATCGAAAAAAGCAAAGGTAACACAACACTTTATAACCCGGTAGCAAATGTTATGACCTTTTATTATATTTTAATGACCTTGGAAATTCAATTAGTTTCATTTTTGTTTTGTAACGTGTACAGGCCCCATGATTAGTGTTCCTTTTTATCTCCTCAACTTTCTTTTTTTTTTTTTCCTTTTCGTTTTCTTTCGCTCATCTTCGAGACAACCTCCACCTTGTCTTAACCGAGATGAGTGTAAGCCTCTTTACTACACGCGCACACACACACACACACACACACACACACACACACACACACACACACACACACACACACACACACACACACACACACACACACACACACACATACATACATTAGATAAGGCAACAGTGTGCAAATACTATTCAAGAATTTAAGAACAAACTTGATGCTGGAAGATACAGAGACGGGGCACTACGAGCATAGCTCCCTTCCCGTATGATACAACTAGGTAAATACACACACACACACACACTCTTATTCGCTTGTTTATTCATTTATTGTTCTCTACGACTAACAAGTGATTGTTGGAAAAGTGTTAGAAGTGCTAAGCCATTGAGTTCAATGCAGGACCACTGGTTGGCCTACCCCCTGGAAGAACAACACAGCCTCAGTACCAACAGTGGTTAAACTCGATGAAGGGACCGAAGGTTATCCAATGAGTGAGTCAAAAGAGAAGAAAAGCTCCCTCGCCCTCTTTTTCATCCTCCTCTTCCTCTTCCTCCTCTTCACCATTTTCTTTCTCTTCACCTCTTCTCTCACCCCTCTCATACCATCTCCCCCCTTCTTCACCTGCCCACTCCTTCTCTCCTCACTCTTCCTTTTACCTCTTCCTCCTTCTCCTCTTCGCCATTTCCTTCCTCTTCCCCTCTTCTCTTCCCCTCATACCATCTCCCCCACCTTCTTCACCTGTCCACTCCTTCCACTTTTCATCCTTCTTTCTCCTCCTTCTCCTTCTTCCTTCTTCCTCATCCCATTCCTCCCTTCTTCCCCTTCATTCACCCCTCCCTATCCTCTTACCAGGTCCCTACGCAACTCCCTCCCCCCCCCGACACCAAACCCACCCATAACTCCCTAATCCTCTAATGATCGCCTTTGGGGTTAAACGACGTCCAGGGCCGTTTGTCTGGTTAAGTGGGAGTTGGGGGAGTGAGTGAGGGAGTGAGTTGGGGGAAGGGAGGCGGAGAAATGGGAAAGGAAGGGGAAGGGAAGAAGAGGTAAAGGAAGGGAAGGAAAGGGAAAGGAGGGGAGGAAAGGAGGACGAAAAGGGAAAGGAGGGGAAGGAAAGAGGACGAAAAGGGAAAGGAGGGGAAGGAAAGAGGACGAAAAGGGAAAGGAAGGAAAGGGAAGTGAACTGTGAAGGGAAGGGAGGGGAAGGGAAAGGAAGGACGAAAAGGGGAAAAGGAGAAAATTTAAGGGAAGGGAAGGGGAAAGGAAGGAGGGAGTGAAAGTGAAAGAGGGGAAGGAAAAGAAAAGACGAAAAGGGAAGAGAAGGAAAGAAAAGGGAAGGTAAAGGAAAATGGGGGAAAGGAAAGGAGAGGATGAAAAAGGGAGAGGAAGGGAAGGGAAGGGAAGGGTAAAGAAAGGACTGGAAGGGAGGAAAGGAGGGAAGGGAGAGGAGGAAAGGGGAGAGAGAATCTGGAGGCGAGGGGTGAGGGGAGAGGAGAAGGGGGGTAGGTGAAGTGAAAACTATTAAAGGATTCGAACCCCTTTCAACGGAGCGACTCACTTGACATATTTTATTTCTACTTAAATAAGAGAGAGAGAAAATGGAAACTGATGAATAAAAAAAATAATAATAATAATAAAATGAAAATTGCCGATTGTCGCCAAGCTATTCTGCATACGTCCGTGACATCTCTCCCCTCCTTTCGTACCAGGTGTCACCTTTCCCACCCCACTGTCTGGCGCCAGACGATTTCATTCATCCCCGCGTCACCTGATACAACAACTACAACACTTATATCCAGCAACTGCCATAACACCTACAACCCTTGTAGGATCACTACAACACCCAATATAGTAATTACATATCCTCTAAACATTACAACACGGGGTGTTACTGTAGCACTTGTAGTCACTACAACACTTGTAGTCACTACAACACTTGTGGGAGCCAAGTGAACACCTGTATACCCGCACGCGCCTATGACACCTACACACCTTCAAACACCAGTTTCACCAGTGCAACCTACATATTTCTTACATCTTCGACACCTCTTTAGTCACTACAACACGTATTGATCATAGCGCCTACAAGCCTTAGAACTTCAGTGATCACCTTAACGCCTGCCTGTGGTAGCCTCAACACCTACTGCACCTGCCAAGACACCTGTTTGAGCCATTATATATGAAAACACTTGTCCATGCCACTTCAACACTTGCTATGACCGCCAGATCACCTTCACACGCAAAGAGACCAAAACACTTGTCCATGCTACCGCCAGTGCCTGACTATGGCATCGTACTCACCCCATGCCAATAAATAAATAAATAAATTTATAAATAAATAAATAAATAAATAAATAAATAAATAAATAAATAAATAAATAAATAAATAAATAAATAAATAAATAAATAAATAAATAAAAAATAAATAAATAAAAAATAAATAAATAAATAAATAAATAAATAAATAAATAAATAAATAAATAAATAAATAAATAAATAAATAAATAAATAAATAAATAAAGAAAGAAAGAAAGAAAGAAAGAAAGAAAGAAAGAAAGAAAGAAAGAAAGAAAGAAAGAAAGAAAGAAAGAAAGAAAGAAAGAAAGAAAGAAAGAAAAAGAAAGAAAGAAAGTATGAAATAAAAAATCCCAAGATTTTCCTGGTGATCACCACAACGAACAGCCCCACCCCCCCATCCCCCAAATAAATAAATAGATAAATAAAATATGACAATAATAAACGGATAAATAAACAAAAGGGGTTATCCGGTACTCGCCACAACACTTGTCCGGACAATTCCAACACCTGCTCCTGCCACCACAACACCTGGCCCCGCCGAGGCTGGAGCCCCTGGGCACCTCTGAGGCGGCGTGGTCCCCAGCCATCATAATTACGCCGAGGATCCTCCTCGGGGGGGTTTGCCCCTATAAGGAGGCGGCCGGTCGCCCCTCGCCACCGGCCACGGCCGCCGCGCTCGGGGACAAAATGGGCCCGGGTGGACAAGAGCCCCTGTGGGAGTGTGGGAGTTAGTTGCGAGAGGGAGTGGGAGTGGGAGTGCAGGTGAGAGTATGGGTGTAGGTGGGAGTGGGGATGGAGATAGGGAATTGGAGTGTGGATGAGACCATGGTTGTAGGTGGGAGTGGGGATGGGTGTAGGTGGGAGTGGGGATGGAGGTAGGTGGGAGTGGGGATGGAGGTAGGTGGGAGTGGGGATGGAGGTAGGTGGGAGTGGGGATGGAGGTAGGTGGGAGTGGGGATGGAGGTAGGTGGGAGTGGGGATGGAGGTAGGTGGGAGTGGGGATGGAGGTAGGTGGGAGTGGGGATGGAGGTAGATGGGAGTGGGGATGGAGGTAGATGGGAGTGGGGATGGAGGTAGATGGGAGTGGGGATGGAGGTAGATGGGAGTGGGGATGGAGGTAGATGGGAGTGGGGATGGAGGTAGGAGTAGGGAGGAGATAGAAATGGGAGTGTGGGGTGGGAGTGTGGGCGCGGGTGAGAGCAGGAGGTGAGAGTTTGGTTGTAGGTGAGAGTGGGGATGGAAGTAGGAGTAGGGATGATAGGGAAGTGGGAGTGTGGGGTGGGAGTGGGATTGGGGTGGAAGGCGGGAATGGGATTAAGGGTGAGACTGGGTGGGAGTAGAAAAGGAGTAAGAATAGGAGTGGGAGTGAGGATGGGAGGTGGGAGGTGGGAGTGTAAGTTCAGGAGTGGAGTGTGAGTAGGAAGAAGGTTAGGAATGGGACTGGGGGTGGGAGCGTGAGTGGGAGTTGGGGTGAGAGTAGGAGTCGGCGATGAGGTTGAACAGTTTAACTCTCAGAGGAATTTAGCTCTCAAAGAGAGCAAACTGAGCAGCGACAGAACAGGTGCAGAGCAGGTGCAGAACAGGAACATAACAGGGGCGGAACAAGGGGGGAACAATAGTAGAACAGGAGTAGAACATGGGCAGAACAGAAGTAGAACAGATATAGAAGATAAGCAGAACAGGGCCGGAACAGTGGCCGAACAGTGACAGAACAGGGGCAGAACAGAGGCAGAGAGAGGAGTAGAACAGGTATAGAACATGTATAGAACAGGTGCAGGAAGGAGCGAAAAAGGGGCAGAACAACAGTTAAACAGGAACGAAACAGGGGCAGACGCAGCGAATAGATAGTAAAGAGAAACAGCAGATTACGCGCAGGAAGGGACGGAGAAAAGGGAAAAAGAACAGGGACGAGGGAGGGGAAGTAGTTTAAGTAGGGACGAGGGAAATGGGAGGGGGAGGGGAAGTGGGACGGGCGGCTCAGGGACGGCGAGAGGCGAGTGGCGGGCAGTGCCTGCTGACGGTGTCCGTATTATGCTTTTTTTTTTCCTGATGGAGTCAACGCAAAACGACGGGAGTTGACGGTTCCAACGACATAACTCTCTCTCTTTCTTTCTCTTTATCTATCCCTCTCTCTCTCCATCTTTCCCTCCATCTCTTTCTCCATCTCTTTCTCCATCTCTTTCTCCATCTCTCTCTCTCTCTCCATCTCTCTCTCTCTCTCTCTCTCTCTCTCTCTCTCTCTCTCTCTCTCTCTCTCTCTCTCTCTCTCTCTCTCTCTCTCTCTCTCTCTCTCTCTCTCTCTCTCTCTCTCTCTCTCCCCCTCTCTCTCTCCCTCTCTCTCTCTCTCCCCCTCTCCCCCTCTCTCCCTCTCTCTCTCCCTCTCTCTCTTCCTCTCTCTCTCTCTCTCTCTCTCTCTCTCTCCCTCTCTCTCTTCCTCTCTCTCCCCCTCTCCCTCTCTCTCTCTCTCTCTCTCTCTCTCTCTCTCTCTCTCTCTCTCTCTCTCTCTCTCTCTCTCTCTCTCTCTCTCTCTCTTAATCTCTCTCTCTATCTCTGTCTCTATATCTGTGTCTGTCTATCTATCTCTCTGTTTCTCTGTCTATCTCTTTTTCTCTTTCTATCTCTCTTTCTCTCTCTCTCTCTCTCTCTCTCTCTCTCTCTCTCTCTCTCTCTCTCTCTCTCTCTCTCTCTCTCTCTCTCTCTCTCTCTCTCTCTCTCTCTCTCTCTCTCTCTCTCTCTCTCTCTCTCTCTCTCTAATTAACGACACCATGTCCTTTCCCACTTCAGTAATTGCAGCCATACTTCAGAACCTCATCGGGCACTTCCCCTCCCCCTCCTCCTCTTCTTCAAGGTCTACTACCATACCAATATTACCATAATTACTTGTACCAATACTGCTATAACTACTGCTATAACTACTGCTAGTTCTACTACTATTACAACTACCCGGTGACCAGCCCTCAAGGCTGACAGCGAGCGCCAGAATGTATTAATTAGTCCCCGCCTACTCATCACACTGGTTTCAGACTTTGTTCGTAACCACGGCCCTTCCAACACACCAACGACAACTTTACATGCAGCAGCACTTTTCACCATATCATACACACAACCTTACCAAGCCGGATGAAGCCACCGTGGTGAGGTACATGGGCTGTATCGTCCCTCAGAGGGATAGGGCGGTTCTGCAAAGGAGCATTAAGGCTGAATCACTAGTACTAAACACTCTCCACGAGCGGCGGTGGTTTTTATATATTTTATTCTGGCTGCCGCCAAACTATTTTAACCTAAGAGGGCTTGCTCTCTCTCAATGCGGAGATCAATTCATTTTCTTTTAATATTATCATTAATTTTTTTATCTACCTTTTGGTTCCTGCGAATCAGGAAAC
>NC_134794.1:48226695-48239195 GCF_046742065.1 Oratosquilla oratoria | reverse complement strand
ACAGACCCGCCCCCCTCCCGTCTCCTCCGGTGGCATTTTGACATACACCAACACAATCAAGAGGGAAACATCAACAGTAGACCTGGGGGTGGTTGGGCTAGAGGGGGGTGATGGGGGAGGGGGAGGGGGTATGAGAGTGTTTAGGTGCAAAGCTGGCTTTGTACACGCAGAGGCAGTAACAGTAGTAATTGCTGCCTCGAGTGATCATTTACTGGAAAACCCACGGCAGCGAGTGTCGGGTCATTCCATACATCTCTTACAATAAATAGATAAATAAACAAATAAATAAATAGAAATATGTATATATATGTATATATTGCATATATATATATATATATTATATATATATATATATATATATAATATATATATACTGTATGTATGTATGTGTAATGTGTATGGCAGTATTTCATAAACACACGTGAAAACGATTTGCAGAAAAACCACTGAGAAATAAGAAACTTAGTCCGAACGTTTTCGTTTATTTAAGACATCTCCAGGAAAAAACTGTAAGGAAGAACCAGAAGGTTCTTTTTGCAAAATATTTCTCTTTCATGTGAGGTGTTAAGGAAAGATTTGTAATCCATGTTATGGGAAGCGTTTTGGATATTTTAAGTCTGATGCTATGTTGTAAATTTTCTCATCATCCTGGTTCATCTTTACAGTGATAAATTAGTTGGACTGCCTAATACTCGTATACTCCGACAATTTAATATCAACTTGGTATTTAAAAACAACCATAAAAACATGCTAATCAAAATTTTACCTGATGAAAATAAGGTCTGTGTCTCCTTAATCCCTTGCCTTCAGTGTAATAAATTTCATATTGGCCGATCTGGCAAAGAAGTGCAAGAAGTGGCCAAATATCCAGTGGCATTTTTGTACATGTAAGGGACCATAACCATCCTATTGACTGGAATAACTCAAAGAAAACCATTTCTTTTAAATTTTCATTATTAAATCCAGTCATATTAAGCACACTTCTGATTATAATATTAATCTAAGCTTGATGACTTTATCATTAAGAAAATCCTACAACTCTTAAGTGCTACCAGGCCTGTGCGGTGGTAGCGTCTTGTGTGATCAAATGTCCACAGATTGAAATCTTTTCCTAACCTGTTAATAGAGTATTTTGTGTGACCAACCCATGTTCCCTACCTTGTTTCTTCCATTCTGTATATATATACATCTATGTCTTTGTCACTGTATTCCCTGAAGATGTTTTAATTAGACGAAAAACATTATGTATATGTATATATATAATATATACACACACACATTAATTACAACTGAAACTTTGTTCATGATGGCCATCATTCTGTTTAATGACGCCATGGACCTAAATCTCAACTCAGAATTTTTTCAAATTTTTCAAAACTCACCGCAACTGGAAAGAAGAAAAAGAAGAAGAAGAAGAAGAAGAGCATCTCTTCATTTGGATTCTCCTCGGAAGTGCCTGGGGACGGGTGTTCGATCCTCCTTGACTGCGGCTGTGTATGGACGCGAAACGCGGACCTCGCGCACAGAAGCCACGCCTCCGTTGGGTTCTTTACAGTAATTCCAGGGCCCTCGATGGCTCCTCAAAGGCTGAAAGCGTCTGAAGGGGGGGGAGGGGGATTGATATTCTCGGATTTCATGACCTAGTTCATTTCGATGACGTCCTATGCCTGACATATAATCCTGTCTCAGGTGTATACGTACTGAGCATCAATTATTTTTTTTAAAAGAGGATTAACTGTGTATACAGAAATAGATTAAGCAACAAAAGGCTTGAATGTCCGTAATAGTACTGGGATAGGGTCCCGGTCGATTAAGTCTGTTTTCAGAACGGAGGTCGCCTTCCTCCCAACCCCAAAAAATATTAGTACCAAAGAGGATAAAGCAGAACCGTGAGTGAACGTGAGAGAACGCGTGAGAAAGTGAGTGGCTGTGCGTACGAGTGTCTGCAGGTCGCGATATGAAGTGTTGACACGACTCTACAAAATGCTTCGCTCAAGTGATTCTGTAATAGCCGCTCTTGACTGAATCTCTTTGAAATGCGTGTCGAGAATTTTTACCCCGACTGTACTCGTGGGATTTGCGTTACGGATATAGAGAACCTTGAATGATTGATGGAGGAGGGGGAGGGGGAGGAGAAGGTGGAAGAGAAGATGGGTGGAGAAAGAGAAGAAGGAAGAGGAGGAAGACAAAGGGGAGAGAAAATGACGATTAAAAACATGAAGAGGAGGAAAAAGAGGAAGAGTAGGTGGACGAAGTGAGGTCGAAAACTTAATAAAGAAGAATTTTACCTCTTCATCCTCCTCCTTGTTTTAGTTCTTTCCTTGTTCTTCTTTATATTTTTCTTCTCCTCCTTCTCCTCCTCCTCTTCCTATTCCTCTTCCTCCTCCTCTTTGTTTTTGTTCTTTCTCTCCTTGTTCTTCTTCTTCATATTTTTCTTCTCTTCCTCCTCCTCCTCCTCCTCCTCTTTGTTTTCTCCATCTCTTTGTTGTTGTTATTTCATTCCTCGTTCTTCTTCTTTATATTTTTCTTCTCTTCCTCCTCATCCTCCGACTCCTTATTCTTGTTCTTTTTCCCATTGTTCTTCCTCTTCACGTTTTCTCCTCCTCCTCCTCCTCTTCCTCTTCCTTCGTTCGATATAAGAAAGCTTCTGTACACTTGAATATGACCTCAAGAACCCGATTCTTCAGCTAGGTTCTCCTTCTCCTCTTCCCCTTTCTTCTCCTCCTCTTCCTCCTCTTCCTCTTCTTTCTCCTCCTCCTCTTCCTCTTCCTTCTCCTCCTCTTCCTCTTCTTTCTCCTCCTCCTCTTCCTCCTACTTCTTCTCCTCCTCCTCCTTCTCTTCCCTCGTTCGATACCAGAAAGCTTCTGTACCCTTGAGTTTGACCTCAAGAACCAGGTTCTTCAGCTAGGTTCTCCTACTCTTCCTCCTCCTCCTCCTCCTCCTCCTCCTCCTCCTCCTCCTCCTCCTCCTCTTCCTCTTCCTCCACCTCCTCCTCCTCCACCTCCTCCTCTTCCGCCTCCTCCTCTTCCATCTCCTCTTCCTCCTCCTCTTCCTCCTCCCCTCCTCCTCCTCCTCCTCCTCCTCCTCCTCCTCCTCCTCCTCCTCCTCCTCCTCCTCTTTTTCCTCCTTCTGAGACACAAACTTGTACTTCTGCGTGCAACCCCAGTGATACTCCCTCCCCCCACCTCCCCGACCCCTGCCATGAGAACTACACCTAATCCTCTTACTATGGTGTTGTAATTCGCTTGTATATTCATCCTCGCTGCCGCCACGTGATTTAATTCACGAGAAAAATGTTCGAAGCCAAAGTAGCCTCATCCTGGTCTCCGCTAACTGACATCAGAGGACGCAAGTTATCTTCATACGATAATGCATGACGTCATTCTTAAAGTAAATGATTTTGACGCCGATCTTCAGTGACGTCATTTTGTGACGTCAATGATAGATTATTTATTTTGACGTCAATTTTCAGTGATGCAATCTATGACATCAGTCTTCTTCAGTGACGTTATTTGTGACGTCAATCTTCAGTGACGTAATTTGTGACGTCAATCTTCAGTGACGTAATTTGTGACGTCAATCTTCAGTGACAATTTCTGAGACGTCAATCTTCAGTGACGTCATTCTTCAGGGACTTGTTTACGTTGTATTCAAAGCGACGGTTTCATTGCCTGTGGCGCCAGGCAATAGATACTTTATGCCGACTGGCGTCAGACGATAGATACTTTGTGCTGACTGGCGCCAGGCGATTATATTCGTCTGCGCGAGGAATGGGGAGGGAAGGGAAGGGAAGGGAAGGGAAGGAAAGGGAAGGGAGCAATGATCAGTTTTTGGCACAGAAGGGTTGAAAATGAGTCCCTCTGTTGGATTGTGTGTGATTGTCCAAATAAGTGTCGTAGATAGAGGACTTTACAATGGAAAAGGAAAAGAAAGGAGGAATGGGGAAGGGAAGGGAAGGGAAGGGAAGGGATAAGGGGGAAGAGGGAAAGGAAAAGGGAAGGGGGATGGGAAGGGTAATGGGAAGGGAAAGTGGAGGAACAGAAGGTAGGAAAGGGGAGGGGAAAGAGGAGGAGGAAAGGGGAAGGAAGAGGAGGATAGGAAAGGGAAAAGAAGGGAAGGAAAGGGGAATAGAGGAAAAGCTAGAAAAGGGAAGGGAGGGAAGGGAAGTGAAGGAGGAAGGAGAAGGAGGAGGGGAGGGTGAGGAGGATGGAGAAGGTAGCTGTCGGGGACACAAGGGGGGCGGGGCCTTCGACAAAGAATTGACAAGATGAGTGGAACGTCATTACGAGAAAGGCTGGAAAGGGACCGATATGGGAGGGAGGGAGGAGGGAGGAGGGAGGCAGCGGGAGGGAAGGGGAGAGAATGTGTATGAGAGAGAGGAGAGAGAGAGAGAAAAAAAAGAGAGAGACAGAGAGAGGAAAGAGAGAGGGAGAAGGAGGAATAGGGAGAAGGAGGGACAGGGAGAAGGAAAGAAAGGAAGGGAGAGGGAGGTGGAGGGAGGGAGAGAGAAGGAGAGGGAGACAGAAGGAGACAGAGGAACGCAGGAAGGGAGAAACATAGAGAGAAATAAAGAGTTAGATGTAGGGAGAGAGAGAGAGACAGATGGAGAGACAGAGGGAGAGACAGAGGGGGAGAGAGGAAGAGAGAGACAGAGGGGGAAAGAGGAAGAGAGAGACAGAGGGGGAGACAGAGTGAGAGACAGGGAAAAAGAGGAAGAGAGAGACAGGAGAAAATGAATATGAGGGAGGGAGGAAAGTAGAGGTGCAGGAAGGGAAGAGGCGGAGGGAAAGGAAGGGAAAAGAAAAGGCAGTACGGAGTCAATGCATTGTGTCAACTTGAGTAAGGATAGTATTGATAAAGCCACGTAGGGAGGGGCAAGAGTATTGGGTCAATATACTGTATTAGTACTGAAGATCGTGTACAAGATACCGACCGCTCAAGAAACTCTAAATCTCACCATCCCACTCCCACGAGGTGGGAAGTGAGAAACCCCTGATAGAGCCAAACTCTGTCAGTTACGACAAGCCGCCGCTTTTTTTTTTTTTTTTTTTTTTTTTTTTCTGCTGATGTCGGGTTACCTCCCCGCCTGGCCAAGATTACTGAGAACCTACCAACGCGACATAGCCTTCAGTGGGTCCCAGGAATCGAACTCACGACCACCTGGTCATGAGTTCGACAAGATACTCATTGGGCTACCGCGCGGCCCTGCTCGAGGAAAATGGACTAAAACAGAGAAGGCCAAGGTCCCTCCTTTTTTCGGATAGAATCGCTGGACATGTAGACACAAATATTTATTGGCCTCCCCACAAGGGCTGAACAAGCTTACTGTGACTGACAAAGATAAAGAGGAGGCAACAGGAGGCACAGGAGAGGTAGGAGGAGCCACTCGACTCGTGTGGTCCCTCATGAGAGGCTTCAAAGAGGTGATAAAAAGAAATTACATCTAAAGAACTAATTAACTAACAACGTGAATAATTACATGAAATCTACTACTACTACTATACTACTATACTACTACTACTATACTACTATATATATATATATATATATATATGTGTGTGTGTGCGTGTGTGTGTGTGTGTGTGTGTGTGTGTGTGTGTGTGTGTGTGTGTGTGTGTGTGTGTGTGTGTGTGTGTGTGTGTGTGTGTGTGTGTATGTGTGTTAGTGTGTTAGTGTGTGAGAGTGAGTGTGAATGAATGCGTAGTGTGTGAGTGTACGAGTTTGTGAGTCTGTGTGTGTGTGAGTGTACGAGTTTGTGAGTCTGTGTGTGTGTGAGTGTGTGCACACAACTCATGGCGGCTTCAACTCATCCTGTTTATCGTAGCACAGTTCAGCGCCTCTTGGGGCTTGAAATCGCCTTATCTCTCTTATCTCTCAAGGCCTCGACCGTTCGCACGGAAGGTGTGCGGCATGCGGTAATCTCAAAATCTGTCTGTTATTTTATTCAGCTCTATTTATATCACGAACAACGCTTTTGTCCTAGGCGGACACACAGCATCGCGCTAAAAAGGTGGACGCGCACAGGAGAGATTTCATGAGAGTTGGTCGAAAGGAGTGCTGCATGATTCGCCCTTAGGGGTGTTAGTAAAATTGCCCACCTCCCTAGAGTACTGGCTGAATAAGACTGAAACCATTAATACTCTATATTAACTTATTTAGTCGATGGATATATATATATATATATATATATATATATATATGTGTGTGTGTGTGTGTGTGTGTGTGTGTGTGTGTGTGTGTGTGTGTGTGTGTGTGTGTGTGTGTGTGTGTGTGTGTGTGTGTGTGTGTGTGTGTGTGTACTGGCGCTACTGGTCTGCGATGACGTGGGCCTGCGTCATGTGGCAGCGAGTGATGCCGTCACTATGATCTCATCCTCGAAATGATAGTGATTGGAGTGCGAGGTGGCCAAGGAGGAGAAGGAGGAGGAGGAGATTGGGGAGGAAGAGGAGGGGGAGGTTGGGGAAAAGGAGGAGGAAGAGGAGAAGAGAAGAGGAGGAAAGGATGATGAGAAGACAAATATGACTTCACATAGCTTTGACATGATTTTATGACAATTTGACAAAATTATACCTATTCGAAATGACGTCAGAGTCGATATGACGTCAGAGGAACGACAAAGATAACGTCATTGCTATTCGACATGACGTCAGAGCGATTCAAAATGACGTCAAATCTATTTCAAGATGCGTAATATTATTGCTATTGCTATTAGCATGATTATTATTATTACAATGGCCTGCGCTGTTTTCAAGGCCTAACATATAATACTTGATTTTAGGCCAGTTTTTTGCACAGAGTCCATAACTCATGCTCATTTTACTCAACCAGATCAAGTTAATGAAATATTAGCATATTAAAAATATCCTAAATTCCGATCTATTTGTAGGTGAATGAAACACATTATTGGAAATATTACACCGATTTATTCACAGAAGGCTTAAAAATATTTTGAATAGGTAGCAAGAAGAGCATAATGGTATAAGGAAGCTAGTCATGGATGAATGGTCTCTTCAGGGACTTCCGTTCGTGCTGAGCAGACTCCACATCCCGATTGAGACGCCAGCAGTAGTCGGCCAGAAAGTTAACATCCCATCGCCCTTGATAGCGTTCCTCCATAACATTGATATCTTTATAAAAGCGCTCACCCTGTTCTTCACTGAAGTTTCCATAATTCTCTGGAAAATAGTTCAGATAAGACCGGAGGAAGTGCATTTTCACTGACGTGTACGCAGCAAGTTGGCGGAAGTTCTCCATTAACTCACCAACCATCTTCTGATACTGGGAACTCCTGTGGTTGCCAAGGAAGTTTGTAATGACTGACTTAAGGGACAACTAGGCATAGATTTCAGCAGGATTCTTTGCATCATCAAAATTAGTGTCCTTGATGAGTTCCCTTATTTGAGGACCATCAAATATACCTGCCTTAAGTTTCTCCACGCTTTTTCGGGGCCATGGGGGACTGGCTTTATGGCAGAAGGAACATCAGGGTATTGAACATGGTGCTTGTTCTTGCGATTGATGCCTTTTAGATTTGTCATGCAAAAGTAGTAGTCGGTAACGTGAACTTTCCCTCCACTCCTCCCCCACACCATTGGGACACCAAATGACATACTCTTCCTTTTCTTCTTCCTCCAATCCCGTAAGTTCTCTACACATGTTTTGCAGCAGATATGGGGAGCGAAGTTTAACTCCAAAGTAAGCTTTATATGACTTCTTCACAAAATCCGTGATTTTTGCTTGACGGTCTGGAAGAACCACAAGTCCGCCGCAGATGTAACAGAACCTATTAGGATGGTACTTACACTTCCGATCCATTTTTATACATATCTAGACCTGAAAAGAGATACAAAAATGATTATTACAGGTTACCCATGACCCGGTTTTGCAAAAACAAAGTCCATAAGCGCTTGGATAATTGCGATGTTTTGGAAAAATATGCTGGAGAATAAACTATTTTTGAATTCATCATGCCAAAAAGGGTCCTAAATCAGTTGGAAAATCCTTAACCTTTGTAAAGAAAAAAAAGTTTTAAAACGCAGACCAGTGTTATTATTACTATTATTACTATCATTGTTTATTATTATTAGTACTATTACTATTATCGTTATTATTGTTATCGTTATCATTGTCATTGTCATTATTGTCATTGTCAATATTATTATTATTGTTGATGTTACCGTTGTCGTCATTGCTATTATTTTCATTGTTATTGCTATTATTATCATTATCATCATTACTATTATGATTATTGTCAGGCCAGAAGTGATTCGCCATTAGTAATAGATGAATGAACAAATAGAGAAATGAATAAACAGATAATCACTAGCATCAAAAAAACAATTATCATTACTCAGCCACTGCCGTCATCATCACAATCGTCATCATTTTCCTTCCATCATCACACTCGCCCTTACGATGAGTCATCACCACGACAATCATCACAATAATAGCAACACCGTCACCATCATAGTGATAACCTCATCATCACACAACCACACTCGTAAGAGTAATCGTCATTAGGGTGATGTAATAGTGGTATTCAAATGGGTTAAGGACTTTAACAAGGGTGGTGTACACAAGGTCATCATATTACGACAACAGGGCAGGAATTGGACAAATTTAGATTCAAGAAGGAAGTAGGCAAGAACTGGCTTACCAATAGAGTGGTCAACGAATGGAATAGACTTAGTAACCATGAAGTGAGTGATGAAACTATCGGTTGTTTTGAGAGGTTAGATAGATTTATGGATGGGAATGACAGGTGGTAAGGGACATAGAACTGCCTAGTCTAGGCCTTATGGTCTTTTGAAGTCTCCTCAATTCTTATATTCTTATTATATGAGATGACCTGACTTGACATGACCTGACTTGACATGACCTAACCTGAAGTCAGGATGGAGAGGATATTGAGGGAGAAAAGACGCTGGTCTGGAAAAATTTATGAAAGAGAGAGACAGAGAGAGAGAGAGAGAGAGAGAGAGAGAGAGAGAGAGAGAGAGAGAGAGAGAGAGAGAGAGAGAGAGAGAGAGAGAGAGAGAGGTGGGGGAATGGAACAAGGAGGAGAAGAAGGAAAGAGAGTAGGGGAGGAGGAGAAGAAAGGGAGAGAAATTAGGAAAGTAAGTGGAGGAAGGAGAAAGAAGAGAAAGAAGAAAGGGAAGAGGTAGGAGGAGAGAGGAGGAGAAGAAGGCGGAGATGGAAGAGGCGGGGGTGGTGGAGTAGGAGGAGGAGACTAAGAAGAAGAAGAAGGAGGAGGAGGAGGAGGAGGGAAGGTGGAGGGTGGAGGGGGAGGTGGAGGTGGAAGTGGAAGGGGGTGGGAAGAAGGTGGATTGCCCGACGTGTCGGGGGACTGTCCGCGAATACAGATTTATATACATTGGAGGGTGGGGATGCTGGAGGGGCGAGCTGAAGGAGATGGAAGGATGGGCGGGGGTTTAAATAAGGGGCGTGGGGGGGGGTTCGAGATAAGGTGGAGTGGGAGGGTGCAGAGAACGACCGTGATACAGGAGAAAGTAATAGTTTGAATGATAGTAGTAATGACAGTAATAATAATGATACTGTAAAAATGGTAATGGTGATTATGGTAATGATTATAACAGCAACAACAACACTGACAATAATAATGACAATAGTAACGACAATAGTAACGACAATATTAACAAGTAAATATGGATTAGATAAATAAAAATAAAAATTACTTTATTCAGCTAATTAAAATGACAATGGTAACATTATCAACAATAGTAGACAAGAGAATCGACAAATCAAGTAACCCCGATGAGAGGATTAGCGTAACGAAGAGAGGGATTGTGGGAATCTTGCCGAGGAGGAATGGCAAAGGGAAAGGGAACGGAGGGCACAAAGGACAAATAAAAACGAAGAATGAAATAAAAATAAAATATGATAATGGCAAATAAAAGAAGAAAAAAATCAGTCAAATAACAAAGGTGGCGAGAAGAGGAATAGAATGAGGAGGAAGAGGAGAAGGAATGAAAAAAGTGTGAGAAGAGGAGGAGGAGGAGGAAGAAGAAGAAGAGGAGGAGGAAGATAAGGAAAAAGAGAAGGAAGATGAGGAAAAAGAGGAGGAAGAAGAGGAAGAAGAGCAAAAAGGGAAGAGCAGCAGATGGAAGACGATGAGAAGGGAGAAGGAGATTGAGGAGGAGGAGGAGGGGGGGAGGAGGAGGAAGAGGACGGGAGGAGGAGGTGTCGGTGGAAGGAGGTGGAAGGCGTTGTAGTGTAAAGCCAGGTGGATCGAAGGTGGTGGTGGGGGGTAGGAACGGGAGGTGTCAGGAGGGAGGGAGGGAGGGAGGGAGGAAGGGAGGGGGAACAGGAGACGGCAGTACCAGGCACCCACAAAAACACACACACACACACACACACACACACACACACACACACACACACACACACACACACACACACACACACACACACACACACACACACACACACACACACACACACACACACACATTTACACAGATACATGCACACAGGCATACATACATACAGACATACACATGTACACACACAACCTTATCCGAGGGCAATTACGCGGGTGTGTGTGTATATATATATATATATATATATATATATATATATATATATATATATATATATATATATATATATATGTGTGTGTGTGTGTGTGTATAAAAAGTTAATAAACAAACAAATAAATAGTAAATGATAATAAATAAACAGACATGATAACAAACAAATAAACAAATAAACGGCAGGCATTACAGCATATTGCTTAGGTTTTCATCTAAATAAATCTTAAAACTTCGAACTGAATTACATTGCACTGCCTCTGCAGAAAGTGTATTCCATTCATTAACTACACGGTTGGCGAAGTTGTTTCTACCCACTTCCAAATTAAAAGTATTTCCTGACAGTTTGAGACCATTATTTCTTGTCGGATTCTCATTCAGTGTGAAAATTTTGTCTATTTTGATCTCAATTTCCTGTATAATCTTTAAGACCTGTATCAAGTCACCTCTGAGTCCACGTTTTTTAGGGAAAATAGATTCATATGTTTTAGTCGATTTTCATATGATTTATCTTCTATATTTTGAATCGGTGTTGTGGCTCGCCGTTGTACTTTTTCCAATCTGTCAATGTCGTTAATGAAATTCGATGACTATACGTAAACATCATATTCCAATTGTGGACGATTTATATATCTTGTTAATGAGAAACAGACTTTTGAAGTAAAAAAAATCGCGCAATCAGTCCTAGGATCTTATTTGCTTTCTCATAGGCTGAGATACACTGCTTAGATGATTGGAGATCGTTATTGATAATTACACCGAGATCCTTTTCACTATCCACTTTTGTTAACGAATTTCCAAATAACTTGTAATCGTAATTACTGTTAATTTTATGTATGTGCATAACCTTGCATTTACTTATGTTAAATTTCATTAGCCACTTTTCAGACCATTGCTATAGTTTATCTAAATCTTCATGAATATCTAATTGGTTTAAGTGATCATTTGCCGTTCCGCACAGTTTTGTATCATCATCGAATTTGGAGACAATAGATTTCAGTCCGTGGTCTATATAATTTATATATACTACGAATAGAAGTGGCCCAAGAACGGAACCCTGAGGAACTCCACTCGTAACATTTTTCCATCTAGAAGTTTTGCCATTTAAAACAACTCTGCTTTCGATCGTTTAACCAATTACTAGTCCCACTTAGGCTACCACTTATTCCGACTGAAGCTAATCTAGTAAGTAGTCTTTCGTGGGGGACGGTATCAAAAGCTTTTGCAAAGTCTATATTGTTTCTTTTGTCATAATTCGAGATGACTGTGTTGCAGATTTCGAGTTAGTCACGCAAGAACGTTTCATTCTGAATCCATACTGGATATCATTTATTAAACATTTACTTTCTAAATGGTGTTTGATAGTATCTCTGATGATAGTTTCCATCATTTTTCCTACGATTGAAGTCAATCTTATAGGCCTGTAGTTATTTGGTTTCTTTTTGTCACTTTTTTTGAATATGGCAGTAACAATAGCTAGCTTCCATTCTCTTGGGACATCTCCGGATATGAAGGATTTCTTGAAAATAATTTCTAATGGAACATCAATGTAATTTTTCATTTTCATTAAGATTCTTGGATGCCAACCGTCAGACTCCGGTGTTTTGTTAACTTTGAGTTTTTCTATACGTATGCACATGCATATTCAACCATATGTATATACATACATACTGTATATGAAGGAATAGACTCATACCAAGGCCCGTGTATTCCTTATGCATATGTACCAATATTTATATATACACATGGTTAAACATGTATATCTGTTTATGCATGCATGAATGCATCATATGTCCACATATCACATAAGGTAGCTTGGGGAGAAAGAATATTTGTGCGTATGCTGTGCCCATTCTGTGTCAAACATACAAGTATTCCAATTCTGTGATAATTTCCAAATCACCACATGCCCATTGTAGTGTTATGCTAACTAGCCTATGTACGCATGCC
>NC_134794.1:48201695-48216695 GCF_046742065.1 Oratosquilla oratoria | reverse complement strand
TTGATTTTACCTATCTATTTATTTACTTATCTCTATTATAATTTTTCGCATCCAACCTAGTTATGGACCAAAAGGTCTCCTGTCGGCATGTTCCTCCTCTGTAATCCTTTGTAATTATATATATATATATACATATATATATATATATATATATATATAAATATATGTGTGTGTGTGTGTGTGTGTGTGTGTGTGTGTGTGTGTGTGGGGGTGTGTGTGTGTGTGTGTGTGTGTGTGTGTGTGTGTGTGTGTGTGTGTGTGTGTGTGTGTGTGTGTGTGTGTGTGTTGTGTGTGTGTGTATTTGTGAGTGTGTGTTTGTGTGTTTGTGTTTGGGTGTTTGTGTCTTTGTGTGTTTATGTCTTTGTGTCTTTGTGTCTTTGTGTGCTTGTGTGTGTGTGCGTTTGTGTGTGTATCTTTATGTGTGTGTGTGTGTGTTTGTGTGTATGTATCTTTGTGTGTGTGTGTGTTTGTGTGTATGTATCTTTGTGTGTGTGTGTGTTTGTGTGTATGTGTGTGTGTGTATGTGTGTGTGTGTGTTTGTGTGTGTGTGTGTTTGTTTATGTGTGTGTGTGTGTATTTGTGTGTGTGTGTGTGTGTGTGTGTGTGTGTGTGTGTGTGTGTGTGTGTGTGTGTGTGTGTGTGTGTGTGTGTGTGTGTGTGTGTGTGTGTGTGTTTATGTGTGTGTTTATGTGTGTGTGTTTGTGTGTGTGTGTGTGTGTGTGTGTGTGTGTGTGTGTGTGTGTGTGTGTGTGTGTGTGTGTGTGTGTGTGTGTGTGTGTGTGTGTGTGTTTTACATATTTTTGTTTACGCTGACGCCAAACAATTCTATTCACCCGAGAGACACGGCACAAGAGGTCGTGAATGAATTAGCCCACCCCCGTCTACTTTCTTTTGAGCGAAGTGGTGGTTGTGTTACGTGGGTATTCTACCACAAGAGTGAAGATCCCTGTCTTGTCTGTACGATTTCCGTCCCTAATGAGAGACCCTTTCCCTCCGCAGTTGCACAAACATCCTCCTCATCCCGCCGTTGTCGTCGTTGAGAGACTCTGGACCCACGGTGGCACTTCGCTCAAGCTGCCACGAGTGCCTCAGCTGTCCTTGCCGGTGCCTCGTCGTCAATTCGTTCTGGTGTCCCACTCAACGTGGCGGTCTCTCACTCGCCCTTGGCTGTGTTCCGCTAGCCTTTGGCTTTGTTTCATAAGCTCTTGGTTGTGTTTCACACGCCTTGGCCATGGCTCATTGGCCCTTGGTTGTGTCTCACTTTTCCTGGCGATGGCTCACCTGCCCTTGGGCGTCCGCCCTCCCACCCACTCGCACGCCAAGCCGCCCACCCGACCTCACACTTGCAGTCTCAAGGATGACCTCCACTTCCTGGCTCGCCCTCTGAGGTCTGGGTCGACGGAGAGGCGGGATCTGCCCGCCGGTGCACTTCACGGATCCTGAGAACGACGGCTGCGGTGTTGGGTCGAGTTTAATCAGTGACTGACTGAGTTTTAGCCTTTAAGATACTCTTTGAGTTTGCGTGTGCCTGCGTGTGTATATATTCTTAAGAAACTATCTCATATTTTAGTGCTATAAAGTTAGATATTTGTAGAAAAGATAAAACGGAAGAGTCTTGGAGGACCCCCAGTCTTCAAGAGTTCTAAGAGTTTCAGACCATGGAGAGTGGGTCAGGACTCTTTTCTTTTCTTTGTATATTTTGTCTTAATAATAAGCTCTGGCAATCGCCATGGGGAAACTCAAGACAGAATAACAGCAAGTTCCCTCAAGACGAGACATTAGCTGGTGTTGTTTCCGCTCGACGCAGCAGACTTCAAAGACAAGAAGAAAAAATCGAAGTTTACTAAGGTCCGGTTTATTCGATGAAATGCCTGTGTAATGGGGCTTAAGGACACCAGCCCAAAGTGCAATATAACCCTCATTATGTACCGCAGAAGGAACAAAACCCAATGTAATCCCCTTTGTGCTAATGGGGAACGGTTCCCATATTCCCTTGGGAGGTGGAGGAGCAGTAGTAGCAGGAAGAGGAGTTCGAAAAGATTGGGACGCGTCGAAACGGTTCCCAACGAGTCTCCCAAAGGAGAAATCACCCTTGTCGTGTGCTCCTGATGGGAGAAGAAGCTCCTACGTAGCGAGTACATCCTAGAGAAAGGAGCTAACGACGCTACACTGGCCAGCGCTTTCATGCCACGTGCCTTTAGAAGAAGAAATCTAGTGACGAAAAAATAGCGGCATTATTCTTGTATCTTTGCCTTGGAGGTGTCGTTAGTAGGAAGGATGTGGAGGGAGAGGGAGGGAGGGAGGGAGGGTGGGGAAGGGAGAGGAGGCGACGGGAGAGGGATGGAAGCAAAGGGAAAGGGAGGGAAGGGGAAATACAGTTTAAAAGATAGAAGAGAGGGGAGATGTTGGGAAATTAATAAAGGAGATGAAGATGTAAGTCGGTTAGATGAAATGCAAACATATATACATAGATATGTACGAGTATATATGTATGTATATATATATATGTATATATAAGTATATACATATATATATATATGTATATATATATATATATATATATATATATATATATATATATATATATATATATATGGGGGGAAACCAGAAAGAAAAATTATAAAATGTGGTCCACAGTTTATTTTCTTTTGTGGTTTTCCGCATACTTAGAATCACGAGTTTGATTTCTCCTGCATATATATATATATATGTATGTATATTACAAAAGGTTTGCACCTATTACATCCATTATCGCCTATACATTCCATTTTCAAAGCAGAAATTCCTGCACCAAGTGAAGACTAGATAATATTTTTTTTCAGAAATATTGAAACTGCTTAGATGGGTTGTACATACTGTATAGATATTATGGAGTGCCTGTGTTTGTGTGTACGCATGTGCGTGCGCGTACGCGACGTAAAATATGCCTGGGATGTGCAGTGAACCAGTTGTTGATGGGAACACTTTTTTTTTTTTTTTTTTGGCATCGTAAGTCGCGAGGAAGAAGCTGAGCACTGCTGGCACCATCTTCTCCATCACCAACACACCGTTTTCTTTCAGGAACTCGCCAACTATCTCAGCAAGGTTGTAAAAATAATAATAATAAGTTAAATAGCAAATGACCAATGCAGTCATGTGATAGAAGTTTGCCGGCAGTGCCAAGTTCCTTTCTTGTCGCGATTCAGCCAATCACGCGTCGTCTTCGGACCCAGACTCCGCCCCCAACTTATGACGTCATGCTGTCTAAACCCGCGCACCTAATAGGTGACATCTTAAACTAGTTTTACTGGTGCCAATGACAACGTAAAACCCGAAAGGATTATTTTTTTCTAATCTTGTTCAATTTACGAACGTAATGGCATCGGGCTCACGTGATCCTGATGTCGCGTACGAAGACAATTGAACGTTTTTTAACTGATGATGACAGCCTTTGTGCAATTGTGGGCATTCTGAAGGTTGTATTTACGGGGGCGTTATAGAGTTTACATGATGTCTCTACATATATTTTCTATTTTTTATAGTTTTTGATGGAACATATATAAAACCTTTTCAGTTCATTACACCCATTCTTTTGTTTAAGAGTGTGTTGAGGGGGGTAGAGGTGGAGGTAGGGTCGGGGGGAGGTTGAAGTGCAAATCTTTGTGACGTCATGGCATGTGCATTTGGAATATATGCTACGCTTTACACAAGTCCACGAAGGTTCCACACCTGGAATCACAACCTCTTGAGGGCCACGTGACGTCATGTCGACCCAGAAGACATTTTCGATGTGGTCAAACTTCATACACTTGGGACTTTGGTGCACTGACCTGGATGCCACCTTGTGTACAGCCTCTGTGCATGGCCTAGCCGAGTACCTTGCATGTAGAGGACATTTACACCCTTTGTGCAGTCCACGTGATTTTTTTTTTTTTTTTTCCTGTGCGCATTAAGATTTATTCTTGTGCTTATGTAAACCTGTGTCTAAGCCTCCTGTGGAGACGGGGTGGGGGTGAATGAAAACGTCTGATGTCCCTCCATGCTCAGCTACTTTCTCATCTAAAGCCCCCCCCCCCCTGAGGGGTCTCTCTTTTCCTCTTTAGACCCCAAAGGGGCTTAGGACCCCCGATGGGAAATCAACGAATGAAGTGGTATCCTTCTGTATTATGTAACTGCACAGGTTTACAAGTCTGTATTCATTTGTAGTCCATTGCTCTGAGACTTGTTGGGCCATACACGCTCTGGTTCTGTAACAGAAACAGAGGCTCATAAAAACAGCTGTTGAGGGTCTGTGGCTACAAAGATCTCTTGGATTTTTTTTCCCTTCACTGTCGTCGTCGTCTTCGTCTGTTATTTTCATCAAGCGATTCTAAACGCAACTCGTTCCTGACAAAACACACACACACACACACACACACACACACACACACACACACACACACACACACACACACACACACACACACACACACACACACACACACACACACACACACACACACACACACACACACACACACACACACACACACACACACACACACACACACACACACACACACACACACACACACACAAAATCGTGCGTGCACCTGGGTAAAATCGCCTGGGTCCAATCAAAGTAAAATGTAATAAAAGATAAATAAATAAAAGAGCACGTTGCCGCACCAATAGAGTTAAAAATATCTTACCACTTTCTCACAACCATCCTACCTCCCGCCCTCATCGCCACCCACTCTCCTCACCTCACGTACACTTCCTCTCACACTAACCTAACAAGGTCCAGCACGAGGAAGTCCCCAGTATTCCTTTGGTACAGGCAGGAAACAACAACAACAACAACAACAACAACAACAACAACAACAACAACAACAACAACAACAACAACAACAACAACAACAACAACAACAACAACAACAACAACAACAACAACAACAACAACAACAACAACAACAACAACAACAACAACAACAACAACAACAACAACAACAACAACAACAACAACAACAACAACAACAACAAAAGTAGTGCAACAAGCACATCCTTGTCTGATGTTTATGAAAAGCTTCATGAACAGCAATGAGCATTAGGCCTTAGAGAGTGTTGCCTGGGATCCAGCTTCCGTATTCTGGAAGAGCATCAGATGCCCAATGACGTTGTACAACGGAGATCGTAGTAGCGATGTACTATCGTGTACTTCAGTGTCGGCGGATTTGTTTGCCGTACAAATCGTGTGTATGTGTGTACCCCGCCTGGCACCCACCGTCTTGTCACCATCATCGGGCCACCCGGCGGCACCGGGAGCCCAATGCTCTTCTTGAATACGGACCTCTCCCCTACCCCGACAGACAGACAGACAGACATACTCTCGTATGGGGCAGGCGACGCGATGGGCCTCCCAGATGCAAGTACAACAGTTTAACTATAGGATTATTTGACGTGGAATTATTCCGACTCTCTTGATGTCGACTGATATATTATTCCGTGTGCTCGTGTACAAACACATTATATAATATTTACGTGTTAACGTACATGCTTGCATATATGCATGTGCCTGCTCGTGCACAAATGCGCAATGTATGTATACATACATGTGTACTTTATATGTGTGCTATAAAGGTGTTGTTTGTGCATATACATTTGCATATACGTGTGCAGACATATATACACATAGACCTTGGGAGGGGGGCATATATATACATATATATATATTTATATATATTTATAATTATATGAACCTTACGAATACATTGTTATTTATCGTTATGTAGATTTTATACACGTAGATGGGTAAGTAGGCTACTTAAAGTATTCAGAAATGTAGCAGTATTTGTTCTCATATAAACAACTTTGTCTTGACGTGAATGACATTCGTATTATTCTATGGCGCGAGAGAGAGACCAAATTAAGGAAGGAGGGAAGGAGGGAAGGAGGGAAGGAGGGAAGGAGGGACGGGGTGGTGAGAATGACGGAGCTACGATTTTTTTTTCTCTCCTCTTGAATCTTATCCCTGCTTGTTTGCTTGCTGACCTTCTACTCTTCTCTTCTTAACTCTTTCTCTTTACTTCTCTCGTTCAACCTATTTCGGATATCGAAGGAAGATTTTATTCATCTCGTTGGAAGACCCTAAGACTTGGTGGGAGGGGGAGGGGGGCAGGAGGAGGAGTCTTGTGGAATAAAATCGAATAATGGCAGCTGGTATAAAATATAAAAGCCTTGCATCTCTCTCTCTCTCTCTCTCTCTCTCTCTCTCTCTCTCTCTCTCTCTCTCTCTCTCTCTCTCTCTCTCTCTCTCTCTCTCTCTCTCTCTCTCTCTTTTTGTTACTTTCACCACATTCTATACACCGTGGTGAAAACGAGTGGTGCTAATTACGAATCCCCACTAATCACAGCCTCGCTTTCCCCTTGCACCCTTCACGAGCTTGCAGATGGTGCTAACTTGCCTCCTGGCACCAATCCCAGCTGGTGCCATGACGTCATTGCGGCTGGTGATAAAATCATCAATGTCACATGGACCCACTGGTCCTGGCACCAATCCCAGCTGGTGCCATGACGTCATTACGTTACCATCCTGGTGTCAGCAGGTGCACTAATCTAAGTGTCACACCATCTGCCGGCGCCAAAACTAGTTGGAGCTAGTGACGTCAGCTAGTGATAACTAACCACGTAAAAAATGACGCTTTAGCTAGAATGAATTCAGGAAAGTGTGCCACAGATGTCAAATCAGAAAGCCTTCGTACCTTACTAATCCCCTCATTTAAAACACAACAGAACAAAATCAACAAAGTGTGTCCACTTTACCCAGTTCTCACAATGTGGCATTATGTCCTGTGGCATTATGTCTTGCAGCATTTTGTCTGTGGACATTATGTCGTGTGGTCTTTTGTCCTGTGTCATTTTATATGGATACCGGCAAGACGGGTATCCAAGAAGGGTAATTAACCCCCCCCCCAATCCCACCCCCAACCCCTCTCCCCCTCCCCCTCCCCAACCACCACTCCAGCCGACCTAAACACCACCGGCTGACAATGCTTGTACATAATTTCTGACGTCATCAATTTTGTGACGTCATTTTTATTCATTATTCTTCAGCCTGTAGTTCGTAGTGTCTCGGGTATTCTTTCAGAATAACTTCAGCGGCGCTGCTAAACGAAGTCTTTGTTTCAGATTTCAAGACGAGTGTTTGTCGCATGTGTTGTGTATTTACCTAGTTGTATCGGGAAGGGGAGCTATGCTCGTGGTGTCCCGTGTGTGTGTGTGTGTTTGTGTATGTGTGTGTGAGCTTTATCATTTTATTTAAAAAGATAAAATCCCCTCCCTTGTGTTGGTCTAGTGGAAATCAAATAACAACACGAAGGAGATGTCAAGACAGGTCAGGTTAGGTCAATGGATCACTGACATGAAGTTCAGGAGGGAGGGGGAGGTAGAACTGACCTAACAGCCTTAATTACTCACGTTATGGTGGCGTACTTTATACACTTTATTCTGAGGGTCTCGGTCGGTCTTGGCCCCACGGCTGAACAAAAGGATGCACAGATTAAACGCTATGCTGAAGCTGTTACGTGCTACTGTACATTCCGTCCCAAAAAGAAAGAAAAAAATCCTACATTCCCGAGGTATGGGGATTCTGATTGGCCAGTTCGCCTCGCCACGCGGCTCCCTATTGGTCCTCTTCTGTGCCACGTCATCACTGTCGACCGGGGTCATGTGACCAGATTGCACGTGTGACAAATAAACACGCGAAGATGATGTGTTGATTTTTTCTTTTATTCCTTGCATTGTACTGGACTGCGATTGCAGACCATGGGACCTTCTGGTCAATGAACAGGCTGGATGCAATGAACAGACACACAAAATAAACAGAGAAACAAATGAATTAATGCATGAATAAATATACGAGTATAAACAAATGAATAAACAAATAGGTTAATGTATAGCAAAAGGTATATTTACCTGAATGTGTGTGTGTGTGTGTGTGTGTGTGTGTGTGTGTGTGTGTGTGTGTGTGTGTGTGTGTGTGTGTGTGTGTGTGTGTGTGTGTGTGTGTGTGCGCGTGCGTGTGCGCGCGCGCGCGCTTGTAACTATCGATCACAAGATACGAAGAAACAAATCAGTCATATGGAATGGAATATTGGAACTCCTTGAACAAAGTGTAAACACTTGTAAAAGTGAGTGAGAGTGAGAGTGAAAGTGAAATAAAGTGTAAACACTTGTAAAAGTGAGAGTGAGCGAGTGAATGTGTGTGTGTGTGTGTGTGTGTGTGTGTGTGTGTGTGTGTGTGTGTGTGTGTGTGTGTGTGTGTGTGTGTGTGTGTGTGTGTGTGTGTGTGTGTGTGTGTGAATGTGTGTGTGTGTGTGTGTGTGTGTGTGTGTGTGTGTGTGTGTGTGTGTGAGAGAGAGAGAGAGAGAGAGAGAGAGAGAGAGAGAGAGAGAGAGAGAGAGAGAGAGAGAGAGAGAGAGAGAGAGAGAGAGAGAGAGAGAGAGAGAGAGAGAGAGAGAGAGACTGAGTGAGGAGAGTCTTCTGGAGGCCCCATGAACGCGTTCTCAACCAAGTGATCCAGTGAATGGTGATGATAGTGACAGAATTAAAAGAAATATTTCTATTCATCAAAACTGTATCTGGCCCTCTATAGTCCAAAGTATTCACTGCGGTCTTGAATCACGTGCTGGATACGTGATCGACAGCTACTACCCATCTGATTGAGAGCACCTTCCAATCTACGGACAATGCCATGACCTTACACATATCCAAACCATCCCCTTGCTCAAAGGGGCTAGCAACGGTTTGTAATTTTAGCGAAAGCTTTTTAGGCTGTGAGCGGTATCCGAACTCGGTACCGTAGCGTGGCACCCAGAGATGTTAACTACAACACCAGCAAGCCATGTGTGGTTGTATGTATATTACCTAATTGTAGTATACAGAAAAGGAGAAACGTTCGTAGGGTCCCGTCTCCTATTCTCCAATATTTTATCATACCTAGTTTCAAACTCGTGTACAGTTCCAAATTAATATCTTTGATTAATTATCATATCTAAATTTGAACTCGTATATTGTTTGAGCTTGGGCTATAGCACCTTGTAAGCCATTCCACGTATTTATGCATCAATATGGAAATTACATTTCTTCACATCCTTTAGACGTGTAATTCATTCACCATGGTCTTGGATCACGTGTTGGACTTGTGATCGACAACTATTTCCCTCCCGGAAGAGAGCTTAAAACTTATATATGATCGATCTATGGGTAATGCTGTGACATTACGCGCGCACACACACATCCAACTCCCCGCCCACGAGAGTTGGAGTAACTACCAGCAGCGCAGCGCTACTGAAATTATTTCAGCCCTGGGCGGGATTCGAACCCGGACCGCTGTAGAGGCAGCCGGGAACTCTACCACTGCATCACATGTGTGATTTATCATGGTCTTGGATCACGTGTTGGACTCGTGATCGACAGCTATTTCCCTCCCGGAGGAGAGCTCAGAGCTCATATATGACCGATCTATGGATAATGCTGTGACCTTACACACACACATACAAAAAAACTCCGCCCACGATACTAAAATTATTTCAGCCCTGGGCGGGATTCGAACCCGGACCGCCGTAGTGGCAGCCGGGAACTCTATCAACTGCGCCACGAATGTGTGTGTGTGTGTGTGTGTGTGTGTGTGTGTGTGTGTGTGTGTGTGTGTGTGTGTGTGTGTGTGTGTGTGTGTGTGTGTGTGTGTGTGTGTGTGTGTGTGCGCGTGTGTGTGTGCATGTGTGTACTCGCGTGCACGCATGCGCACACAGCATCCTGTCCACGAGAAAATAAATAGAGCTCCTACCTATCCGTCTCGCCCAGTCATCCCCCGGAGCGCCACGGAGCGTCACAGGTCACGAGAGGCGACCCCCGGACAACACCGCACCACCATCTCACCTTTGGACGACGGATCCCAACGACACCATGGCCCTGCCAGAGGTGGTGGTCGTGGTGGCAGCGGTGCTCACGGCGGCCGCCTGGGCCGTCGGCGAGCTGGTACGAAGGCGCGCGGCCACCTGCAGGTGCACATCTTCCATGCAGGGAAAGGTAGTCGTCATTACAGGTGCCTCCGCAGGTGGGTTTCCGAACACCAATATATGTATATGTATGTATATATATATATATATATATATATATATATATATATATATTATATATATATATATATATATGCATATTTGTGCGTATCTATCTTGCATCACAATCACATGTCCCTTCATGATTACAAAACCTTTATGCATACGAATCACCTCAACCTTCAAAGATCACGATAATGACGAATTAAAGATTCCTCTTTCGTCGCTTTCTGCAGGTATTGGCCGCCACACGGCACTGGCGCTCGCCCAGCGCGGTGCCACTGTCGTCCTCGCCTGCCGCAACTTGGCCAAGGCCGCAAGAGTCGCAGGTAAATGCCACTAGTTTTTTTTCTTTTTACATAGACTTCCCAATATACACATTTACATAAAAAAGGTTAATTCGAACGGGATTCAAAGCTTAAACCTTAACCTCCCCTTTCCTCTTACAGAGGAGATCATGTGCGAGACCCAGACCAACTGCGTGAAGGTGCTCCAGCTCGATACCTCCTCTCTGGCGTCCGTCAGAAGCTTCGCGGACACCTTCGTCAGACAGTACAAGAGGTACGGTAATGTTCTTCCTCGACCCCGACTTAGTTCCATTGGTGTTGCTATTTTATGGACTCTATTCCGAGGCACACGTTTTAGTGTTATTTTTACACAAAGGATTACACTCATTTGTCTGAATCTATTGTCACCCCAAAAAGAAAAAAGGGACAAAATGTGTGTGTGTGTGTGTGTGTGTGTGTGTGTGTGTGTGTGTGTGTGTGTGTGTGTGTGTGTGTGTGTGTGTGTGTGTGTGTGTGTGTGTGTGTGTGTGTGTGTGTGTGTGTGTGTGTGTGTGTGTGTGTGTGTGTGTGTGTGTGTTTCTTCTTTTTCACATCTCCCATCATACCACCTTCTGCTGCGCCTTCACCTGCTGGGTCCTCCTCCAACCTCAGACTCGACGTGCTGGTCCTCAACGCCGGCGCGGGGGGTTTCCTACGCCACCAACTGACAGAGGACAACCTCGAGTACACGCTAGCGACAAACCACCTGGGTCACTTCCTCCTCGCCCATCTACTCCTCGGTAGGTCACTGCGTATGCGCTTATACCACCCCTCCTCCCACACATGATATATCCCCTCAAAAGATAAAAGAAAAATAAGAATTTAGTCCGTGGCCTAAACGTCCACCTATGGTTACCCTTGTGGCCCAAACGTCCGTAGACCAAATGCCAGGTAACCACTCCCATTTGCGCACACACATTTTTTTATTTACATCCCCCCCCCATATCTTTTTTTTTATCTTAAACTCAGTCAGCCTGTGGTCACACTCTGGTTGTAGACTCTCAGATAAAGATCAATCACTCTTTTTCTTGTCGCTCCAAAATAAATGAAAAACTTAAAATGTCTCAAATATTTTTTCTTTCAAAAATTTCCTCCGTTACTGCAGTGAGAGGTGTCTAGGTATGATAAACTTTGTCTTAGTTTGGGGATTTAATGTCTTAATATTCCCTTACTGCCGTCACACGGTAAATCTATTAGCGGGACTCGAACGGACCCCTACACATCTAGCTTCTCGATTTCAGTCAGACGTCGATGGTGCAGGGCCAACAAATATGTTTCCTTCGGAACCTGTCCACACTCGTGCTGCTAATACGAGACATAAATGGTGTTCTTGTGCGTCCAGGTTCAGAGATTCTAGTTTGTCATAAGTTTACCAGGGGCTTCTAGTAGTTTGTCACAAGTTTGCCGGGGCCTTCTAGTTTGTCACAAGTTTGCCAGGAACTTGTAGTTTGTCACAAGTTTGTCAGCGGCCTCTGGTTTGTCACAATTCCAGGGCTTCTATTTTGTCACAATGTCGGGTGGAGTGGACCGCATGTTCCGGGCGCGCGCGTGGACACGAACTCAGTCAATGGGTCTGTCGTTCAAGTTTGGCGTTTCTCTCCCTCAGGTAACGTCCTCCGGCGCGAAGACTCCTCCCGCGTGGTCGTGGTCGCCTCCCAAACCCACACCCGAGTTCGAGACCTCAACACGGAGGTAAGTAGGTTACCCTCCCACCCCCTTGCCCGACCCACAGCGGGGAAACATTTCTCCTGGCCGCATACACTCCACACACACAATTCATTCACTTGAATTTTAATTTAGGTACAATAATTGGAGAGTAAAAGACAGGAACCCATAAGCGTCGTACCTTTTTTATATACTACAATTGGGGAAATACACACGCCAGAAGAAATTATCCTAGCCAACACTATAATTGGACCTGAGGTAAAGTTTAAAATAAAGATATGTATAGCCCTACCCCATGTACTACAGTTAGGTTGACACTATTAATATACATATATATATATATATACATATATATATATATGTATATATATATATGTATATATATATATATACATATATATATATACACATATATATATGCACATTTAAATATATACATATGAATATATATATATATATATATTATATATATACTGTATATACATTATACATATATATATATATATATATATATATATACATATATATTTATCATATATTATATTATGTTATATTATATTACATTATATCATATTATATTATATATTATATTATATTATATTATATTATATTATATTATATTATATTATATTATATTATATTATATTATATTATATCATATTATATTATATTGTATATTATATCTTTTCATTGTAAGGCCCTGAATGGCGCCCCGCAGACATACACACCCATGTCTGCCTACCGACGCTCGAAGCTCTGCAACGTCCTGTTCGCGTCTCAACTGGCCCGGATCCTCAAGGACACAGGTACGACACGGATCTGACCGACTGATTAAGTCAGGGAAGATGTAAATGATTGACTAACTTTCTTTAAGTCTTCTTGGCTCCACAAACATGGTAGCATGTGACACCGATCACTACTAAAAAGTTAAATTAGTTATGATTTAAAAATATATATTATTTCATAATTTTTACCTGTTGAATTGATATATAATTCATCAGGTAAAAATTATGAGATGGTTTGTCTTATACTGCATTTGCCTACTAAACCTTTAAAAATTACAAAGGCGCCCCATCCTAATATTTTTCAAGCAATATATATCTTAAGAATAACAAACAGATTCGGGATACATATCTTACTCTTTCCTACTTCAGAAATATAGTAAGAAAGGATAAAATAAAACAAATAGATACATAAATAAAAACAAGGATGAAAAGTTAAGAGATCAACCCATATACTGTATATGTATATATATATCTATATATATATATATATATAATATATATATATAATATATAAATATATATATATAAATTATATATATATATATATATAAATATATATATATATTATATATATATATATATATATGTATATATATATATATATATATACATATATATATATGTATATATATATATACTGTATATATTTATATATATATATATATATATATACATATATATATATATATATATATATGTATATATATATGAGAACAGAGGAAACGGAGACATGAGAAGAGCTTTGAATTTTATTACCGACGTTTCGACACTGTTCTTTTTCTTATTTTCTTGTTGAGTCCTTGGTGTAGTATTTATATGTTTTTCCAGTTTGGTAGGTGTCCTGTTTTATCTATGTGTGTTACAAGTGAGTTGCTGGTTCTTTGTGATCTGACGTCGTTTTTGTGTTTTGTCCTTTTTGTTATCTCTTGTCCGCTCTCTGCATAGTATGACTGATCACGCCCGGTACAGGGGATGTTGTACACAATGCTATTTTCATTTTTAAAGTCTGTTGTTTTGTTTGTTATCATTTTTCCTATTCTTTGCCCTTTGCTTGTAATTATTCTAATGTCTCACCTTGCCCTGTCGCAGGCGTGACGGTGAATTCCTTGTGTCCGGGATTCGTCCAGACGGAGATCTTCCGGAAATCGGAGTCTTTCCTGACCCAGAAAGTATACGGCACCTTGGTTTGGCCGCTTGGAAAGGTGAGTACTTATGAATGAAGTAGAGTGTAAGAGACCATAAGGCCTACACTAGGTAGTTCCATGCCCATTACCACCTATCATCCCCATCTATAAAGTTATTTCATCTTCTTTTAAAACAACCAGTAGTTTCAGGGCTCACCACATGGTTACTAAGTCTCCCCCATTCGTTAACTACTCTATTGATAAACTAGTTCTTGCCTATTTTTTTCTTAAACCTAAATATGTCCATTTTAACTTGTCAAATTTGGACTAACACACACACACACACACACACACACACACACACACACACACACACACACACACACACACACACACACACACACACACATACACACACACACACAAACAAAACCTCGTGGCGCGGTGGTTAGAGTTCTCGCCTGCCACTACTGCGGTCCGGGTTCGAATCCCACCCAAGGCTGAAATTATTTTAGAATTGCTGCGCTGCGGGTTGTTACTCCAACTCTCGTGGGCGGGGAGTTGGAGATATTACCCATAGCTCAGTCATACGAGCTCTGAGCTCTCATCCGGAAGGTTAATAACTGTCGATCACGAGTCCAACACGTGATCCAAGACCATGGTGAATCACACACATACGCACACACACATACACACACATACACACACACAAACACACACACACACATACACACACAAGCACACACATACACACACAGATATACACACACAAACACATGCACACACATATGAACACACACGCGCGCGCACACACACACACACACACACACACACACACACACACACACACACACACACACACACACACACACACACACACACACACACACACACACACACACACACACACACACACACACACACACACACACACACACACACACACACACACACACACACACACACGCTGCTACAGCGGTCTGAGCTTGAATCCTGCCCAGAGCTGAAATAATTTCAGTATCGC
>NC_134794.1:48194195-48199195 GCF_046742065.1 Oratosquilla oratoria | reverse complement strand
AGCGCGAGTCACGAAGATGGAAAAGGGACAATTACTTCGACAGATTTGTGCCTTCCGGAGTCAGCATTCCGAGAACGAATACATATATAGATAAATACAGGAATGAATAGATGACTAAATGAATAGATAATCAACTATGTAAATAGATAGATGAAGAAACAAATGAATAAATAAATGACTAAATAGATAGACAAATGAATAAATAAATAATTAAACAGGTCGCTATTCTTGTTGTATATTTGCAACCCAAGCATATCTCAACCAATGACAAACATGTTTGTTTGCCTAATAATAAGTGATTGTGTATGTATTTGTGTACAAGGTATATTCAAGAATATGGTTTGTGGATAGTCCACAAGTATATATATAGTATATGTACAACCGTATCCACTGAATCCGCCGCCCGTAGATAATGCATATGTATTCTTTATATACACAATTCAACCAGTCAGTAAACAAATAAATGAACAGATAAATGAATAAATAAACATATTAGATTAATACTTACTCTAGTGGGTTTTTTACCTCTTGCAGATCCATATCTGCCTGCTTAAATGCTCTCTATCTTTTGTTTTGTGCAATTTCCATCCAGTTTACTGGATCGTCACTAATTCTCTTCCTCACCTTCCTCTCCACGCCGTCAATTCACCTCATCCGAGATCTTCCTATTGGTCTTCTCCCTTCCACATGTTCGTTCATCACCTTTCTTAATATCATCTTCTCTTCCATGCGTGCAACATGCACTGCCCATCTAAGCTTAATATCAAATTGATAAATAAAATAATGAAAAAATATGAAATACACAGTATCAAGTAATACTTGTATAGCTAAAATTACAATGAGAACAAACTCCTACCCCTAAATGTACACCGAGTGTTCATTCATTCATGTAGAAAACTGTACAGTTCTACATATACGCTCACACCACACGATTCCATTCAGCATCAGGCGTTCCCTCCGACTTCAGTCTCCTGTTGATGATAGCCAGCGCTTTTATCCTTGGGGACGATATCGCACCGAAGAAGTGGACTCGCACAGGAGAGATTCAAAAGTGATCCTTGAGTTCTCAAGGGTCAGCTCAATCTTGAGTCAAGGTCCAACGCCCAGTTTACAGATTCTATTCTGGCGAACGCCAAACGACTTTGTACTCTCTTTCTGGGTGCTGATGAGAGAGAGTGAGAGAGAGAGAGATAAAGGGAGAGAGTGAGGTAACGAGAAACAAAAGAGAAATAGATAAAGAGATAGAGAGAGAGAGAGGAGAGAGAGAGGGGGGAAGTTAAGACAGAGTGAGGGAACTAGAAAGAAGAGCGATAGAGATATAGATAGATAGAGATGATAGATAAATAGATAGAGAGAGAGAATCTTCATAGGACGATGGGAGCAAGCAAAGAATCCCCAGCGGGATGTCCCCAAAGGGGAATCCCGTAACAATAATGCTATTTTAGCTTCTGACTTAGACAGGATATTGCCTCCCCCCTCCCCCTCCCCGTGCTACTGTGGTTGTTTGTCTGTCACCACCGCCACCCCGTTGGCGCCGTCAACTAGTCCTTCTCCGAATCGGCTGGACGACCCCAGAGTATTACAGCAGGCCCTCTTGCATCACCATGAGTCCACTGCTGAACAAAGGCCTTCCCCACCTTCTTCATGACCCGAAAGATTGTACCCTTTTCTGCCACGTCACTCGTGCAAGCTTCTCTTATGTCCTCTGACCGGGTTGCTTCCAATACATCGAACCTCCTTCCGTGTCGGTTGGTGCTTTTAATTTTATTTTGGCTGACGCCTGGCGATTCTTGCAAATGAATCGAAGGGCTTTCCGCTTTCCTCTGGCATCACATCCACGACTCCAGTTCTGTGTGTTATGTTCTTCGCCCCAACCCGTTCCAACTTTGTTCTTTAGCCAACAGCCTCTCTCCATCCCCCTAAAAAAATTGTCGAGATATTCAATATTATTAGTTATTATTATTGTTATTATTACTGTTATTATTATTGTTATCATTAATGCCTTTATTATCATTGTTTATTGAAATATCTTGATCCTTACTTGGGCATTGGTGAAAGAACCATCCGCTCAGTTCTTTATTGAAGTTATCAAATGCTTGTTCAGGCCTTGGTCCGGTCTTCTCTTTGTTGTTAAGCTGAGCTGTGTTGTTTTGGTTAAACACGTGGCATTTTGTTTATGTTGTAAATAATTTACTGTAGTTGTAACAATAAGTTCTTATGAATTAATAAAATTTTGGCATATACTTTATCTACCTAGTTTATTGATAACTTATTTTATAAATTATATTTCTTTATTGTATTGTCATATTTGTGGCTGAAGGACCTTCTATCCTTCGCATAAATTGAATTTCCCCACAAAAATATATGTATAGTGATTCGTTGATGACGAATGAACGAAATCTGTTTACATCTGCTATTTATGAAAAAAGTGGCAGACTCGTTTCTTTTCATGGACACGTAAGCTGTGGCATAAAAAGGACAATAATTTCATGTCAATGACAGCGCAAACAGACCATCTGTTCCTCCGGAAATCATTCCAAGATTTCGGGTGACGACGGATCTATGCTGACGGCTGCCCTTTACTTAGAACTCCGAGGTCCTGTTCACACTAGAGATTTCAAACGCCGCGGTCCAATGACGATGTAAGTCAATGGAAGCGTTTAGACACAACCGCGCATTTTTTCCCCCTTGACTATGCTGTTTCGCCGCCGTTTCCGCACGGCTCAAACTGTTAGTGTGAACAGGGCCGTTTGGGGGAGGAAACAAATGCCGAGGGAGAGGGTGTGGACGAGCCACGGCTGTGTGGGTGTGGGTGTGGGTGTGGGTGTGGGTGTGGGTGTGGGTGTGGGTGTGGGTGTGGGTGGGGAGGGTTTTCCACAAGGAATGGATAGATGGATGACGTGATCCCAAAATTGATTCGAAATTCGAAAAGATGTTGAAGACGAAGGAAAATTAGCGGCGAGTGGAGCCTTGACCTCCCACCCTCCCCCCCCCGTTACAAAGGGAGAAGGGCGAGGGGGGGAGGGGTAGGATGCCACGTGTATATATATCTCCCATGGAACAACACTTAAAGACGGTGTCACACTGTCCGGCGTCACCGCTGCGGATTGTTGTTGGCGACAACAAAGTCTCCCTTGTTATGAGTCATTAGACTCGAAAGGTTATTGAGAGTATTTTAATCAAGGGGGATATGGTGGTCGTTATATCGAGTTCTGGCAAACATAATCTGGCCCCATATGGCGTCGCTACATAATGTGACAACGGCATAAAACTAGAAATTCCCTCCGCGTCGCGTCCTCCCTTCCAAGTACAAGATGTGACTTCTTACAGCGAATTCTTCGACCTTGGAGTACAAGAGCTGCTGCTACTGCCTGTCAGGCCCAAGATAGAGCGTCCAACCACGAACTACGCCATCATTCCCTTTAGCTTTCGTTCAAAAAGGCGTTTCAAAACTATTCGTTGCTGTCTCAATACAACGCGCTTACATGGGCTAAAGGTCGCATTAAGGTGGCGGGACACTAGGATATCATGCTAATTGCTTTTGCTACTTCGTTTGAGAAGAAACGACCAGTTGCAATATTTAGACTTCTGGAAGAACATTTCAACAATGTGTCTAATATTCGTATTTTAGGTTTAACTTCTCTTAATTCGTCATTCAGCTTTTTGACTTGAAAAAGCCAAAAGTCACACATGGAGGCTTATTTTTTTTTTTTTTTTTTTTTACCGAAAGGGCTAATTTTGAGGCATTTCTAAGCATATTTTGTGGTATAATCTTTTAACTATCCAAGACAGAGCAACAAATTAAGTACCAAATGAAAGAACAGAATCTACTCTATATAAATAGCAATAGTTAGAATTGATCAATTTTACCCGTGAATTCTAAAAGATATGACATTGTTGAGAATCCTGACTTTTTTGCTAACCCGGAGACAATTTTTGTATAAATGTTTGAATTTTAAGTGATTTAAGACCAAAACTCGTACATATTTTCAGCATTTAATTTCATATTTCATATTTACAGAACTTCAGCCTCCATGTAGCAATGCTTCCATGCATCGTAGATGAAATGGATGTGATTTATGTTTTTTGTTTTTTCAGGTAGAAAAATACAGTGACGTATGAAAATATAAAAAGTTTTTTGAACAAATCTAGAGTGGTATACGTCGTGAGCCATTCTGTAATGTCAATCTTAGCGCATGCCTCTCTCTCACTCTCACTCTCTCTCTCTCTCTCTCTCTCTCTCTCTCTCTCTCTCTCTCTCTCTCTCTCTCTCTCTCTCTCTCTCTCTCTCTCTCTCTCTCTCTCTCTCTCTCTCTCTCTCTCTCTCTTTTATTTCCCATTTATGTGCTATTTGATCTTTTATTCTGTATATAGTAAAGATAGTACAAAGAGTATCACATTTTAGGGTTATCACCACGATTGGGATCGGTTCTGTAACACGTGGCAACGCTTTTTCTCCATGACACCACGCTCAACCTACCATTCTATGGTCACTACCTATGTTGACTTTATTTATTACCGTAACATTGCTAATGCTTTTGCTCTCATCTCCTAATATGAAGTCTATTTCGTTCTTTGTTGTTCCATTCGGACTTCCCCACGTCCATTTACGACCTACACGCTTTTGAAAGAAAGTGTTCATTATCCTCATATTGTAGTTCTCTGCAAAATTTACTAACATCTCGCCTCTGTCATTTCTTTCACCTACTCCAAACATCTCAATGCACGTCTCATCTCCCATCTTCTTCCCTACTTTAGCATTAAAATCCCCTATTACCAAAGTGTACTTACTTTTTTCTTGATCCATTACTTGACTTAAATCATCATGGAAGGACTCAATTTCCTCGTCTGAACTCTGTGAAGTTGGTGCATAAACCTGAACTATTTTTAGAGTATACCTTTTATACAGCCTAATCATAATCCAAGCTACCCTGTCTGATAAACTATTGAATTTGACTACGCTACCAGCAACCTCTCGGTTGATAAAGAATCCTACTCCA
>NC_134794.1:48171695-48189195 GCF_046742065.1 Oratosquilla oratoria | reverse complement strand
AATTCTCTAGAAATACGGTAACATGCCAACCGTCAAACCAATAATTCTCTCTCTGTCTCTGTCTCTCTCTCTGTCTCTCTCTCTCTGTCTGTCTCTCTCTCTCTGTCTCTCTCTGTCTCTCTGTCTCTGTCTCTCTCTGTCTGTCTGTCTCTGTCTCTGTCTGTCTCTCTCTGTCTCTGTCTGTCTCTGTCTCTCTCTCTCTCTGACTCTCTCTCAATGTCTCTCTCTCAATGTCTCTCTCTGTCTCTCTCTCTCTCTGTCTCTCTGTCTCTCTCTCTCTCTCTCTCTCTCTCTCTCTCTCTCTCTCTCTCTCTCTCTCTCTCTCTCTCTCTCTCTCTCTCTCTCTCTCTCTCTCTCTTCTAACTCTAGCGCTTCCATTGCAAAGGAAACGACTTTGCCGCCATGAAGGCAAAGTTTGCGCACAAGCTAATTTCTGCTCACTCTCACAAAAAATAAAATCTTTGACACTTCAATGTAACCAACTTCTCGGTGGTGATTTTGCCCCCAAAGGATAGAATCGCTGGTTATTTCCGGCGAAGAACAATGTTTACGATGTTCTGTTGCAAAAAAAAGCGTGTACGAACACACACGAGCGCGCGCGCGCACACCCACCACACACACACGCCACACACACACACACACACCATACACACACCACACACACACACACACACACACACACACACACACAACAAATACACATACGAATACACACACACACACGCAACACACACACACACACAACAGATACACATACGAATACACACACACACACGCAACACATACACACACGCAACACATACACATACGAATACACACACAACACATACGAATACACACATACACACACACACGAACACACACACACAACACATACACACACATACGAATACACATACACACACACACGAACATACACACACAAACAGAATGGTGGTGAGAATTTCCCACCAGACGTTGTTAAAGTGCCTCAGACTCCGTAACCTTGGCCCTATGTACAGTATGTGTCTGTGTGGCCGGACATTGTTAATAGCAACACGCTCAGACGTCCATGGATGTCCTAACGGTGGTATTCCTAAAAAAAAAATCCTTATATGAATTTTATATAAATCCTTGGAAGGGAAAGATTTATATAAGGAAAGATTTTTTTAAGAATGCCACCGTAAGTTCTTATGCCGCGTCCACACGGTCGAGCTGTGCCTGGCAGACTTTGCCCTTACCGAAGTTACCGGACAAAGTCCGCATACTCTGCCCGCGAAGTGTCCACACGGCTGACGATGGTGGTTGGAGGTTAGTTGGCCGCAACCAGAGGTTGGGAGGGAGTGATTCAGTGCGGTACGATATCCATGGTTCCCGCCATACTTGGAAAGAAGGTAGCACTTTACAGCATTATAATTGCTGCCTGCATGAAAAAGAAAAACAAGAAATCCCGGAGACATGTCTGGTGCCGGGAGTGGTTACAAAGAGGTGATTTAATGGGAAACTCGGTGACAATCCTACGTGAATTGCAGGATGAAAATGAACAATTGTTTTGCAGTTACATAAGAATAAACATAAGGAGCTTTTCTGTTCGCCTTTCGAAAGTGGAGCCATATATACAAAGGCAAGAGACAAATATGAGGAAAAGCATAGCACCAATAGCACGTCTTGTCAAGACCATTACACACTAGTACTAGGTGCGGACATGGTGGTAAGGTAACTTCGGTCTGTACTGAGCGGGTTTGCTAACTTTGCTCGCACCTCACCTCGTGCGTTTGGCAGGGATGTCAGCCCTCTATTCGCTGCCCGCAAATGGCGCCGGGAACGGACAGTTTGATGGTTTGCCCGATGAAATTGCCCGTTGTCGAGCAAAGCACTTGTGCCCGGCGGACAGTGCTCGACCGTGTGATGGTTTGGTTTTCACACTAAAAGGCTTGGAGCACTAATGTGAGTTATGATTTCTAAATTTTATGTAAGATATGATAAGAGCGTTGTATTACGGTTAACAGATTGTTTACGTAAAATAATACTGATTTCAATATATTACTTGTATAGAATATGATTTAAATGAATACTTACAATAGCTTAAGCTGTGAAATTTATAATCGTGTAATTAGCCATAGAAGAATGTTGGACTTCTTATTTGTTACTAATGTCAGTATAATTCACGCTATTGTAATTCTCATAGTAGTTACGATTGTTCAAAACATTTATTGATGGTTATTTAGAGGATTATGATCATTTAATTTCAATGTATATTGTACAAGTGTTTTTTGTTTGACGGTTTCAATACTTTTCACGTTATGTATAATGTGGATTTATGTAAGGATATTTGTAATATACTCGCAGGTTGAAATACATGATTACGACAATCCACGGAGTTTTAGTGTGAATATATATGTATGTATGTATATATGTATATATGTATGTATGTATGTATATATGAATGTATGTATGTGTATATGTATGTGTATATGTATGCATGTGTATATGTATGTGTATATGTATGTACGTATACAGTATATATGTACGTATATGTATGTATGTATATGTATGTATATGTATGTATGTATATGTATGTATGTATATGTATGTATGTATATGTATGTATGTATATGTATGTATATGTATGTATATGTATGTATATGTATGTATGTATATGTATGTATGTATATGTATGTATATGTATGTATATGTATGTATGTATATGTATATATATGTATATGTGTATATATATGTGTATGTAGTATGTATGTATGTAGTATGTATGTATATGTGTGTGTATATATGTACGTGTGTCTATATGTACGTGTCTATATGTATGTGTGTCTGTATGTATGTATATATGTATGTATATATGTAATGTATATATATATGTATGTATATATGTATGTATATATATATGTATGTATATATATGTATGTATATATGTCTGTATGTATATATATATGTATGTATATATGTCTGTATGTATATATGTCTGTATGGATATATGTCTGTATGGATATATGTCTGTATGGATATATGTATGTATGGATATATGTATGTATGGATATATGTATGTGTATGTGTGTATGTGTGTATGTATGTATATATGTATGTGTGTGTATGTATGTATGTGTGTATATATGTGTGTATGTGTGTATGTATATATGTATGTATATATGTATGTATGTATATGTGTATGTATGTATATATGTATGTATGTATATAGATAGATGATGATAGTGATATGGTTTAACGTCACAAACTCCCTAATACTGGGAGGATAGGACGGTGCCTTTTACAGAAGACTTTGTTGCGTGGGATTTACTTAGCCATGCCCTTGACTTAGCTTCGCCGGTGGCAGGATTCGAACCGCCACCTCGACCTTCGCCGCAAGTGACCACGCCCTAACCAGGCAATTTCATTTACCTGAGAGGAGCAGCTCTCAAGGTCAGGCCTCCGACTGCGTTCTAAATATCTTGTAATTCTTCTGTTATGCCGTCAGGCGATTTTATTCAGCTGAGGGGAGAGTGATCTCCCCCTGTGCGTGGCTCTTTAAGACTAATTCCTTTACTGAACTTTTTCTTGCCCTCTTTTTAACTCTTTATGGCTCTTTCTGACGAAGGCTTCTTTCAGCTCTGTCACTGTCATGACGTAAAGAGCGTTTTTGCTCTTAGGCTCTTTTCCATGTCTGTTTAAATGTTATACGGATGCTTTCCTTCCTTCTGGTAGTCTATATGTGTGTGCCCTTTCTATGTAACTATGTATGGCTCCTTCAAACGGATCTTTTTTAATCCTTGTCCTTATTATGACTTTAAGGAGACCTTGCATTTTTCCATTTGGCTTTCCACATTCCTGATATACTTTTTGTACAAACGATCAGCTGAATAGTATATTGGAGCCTTTTGCCTGATTTCTTTTACCCAAAAGTTCATAACTTGAGGATTTTCATCTAATGCAGAGTCGAAACTTTAGGTTGAGCCCTTTGACTTATGGACTTCCGTTGAAAATCTTTCTGTTACTTTCTTGAGCCCAGTAGATGCCTTTGATTATCTTTTGTAGGTCCACGTATACCCAGACTAACTTGATGGATACCACGATCAATGTTCTTGAGAGAAACTGAGCGAGGAAGTTGAACCCGTCTTGTCACCGTTTCCATAAACTCGTTCTTCTTGAGCCGAGGGAGCCTGTTAATTTATTCAGTTCTCAGGCAAATTATATTCGTCCGTTTTAGCAACTTCAATGGCTTCTTGACGAATCTAGTGGGCTTTATGTTTATCAATGCAATCCACCACTTTTCCTTCTTCTGTTTTTGTGGCGTGCTTTCCTTTTCACTTTTGGTATTCTTTTTCACTGGGGCCTGGGGGTTCTGTTTCATCTCGCGCTCTTCGAGTTTCCTTAAGATTTGTGGCGGAAAGAGCTTGGGATCGGGCGGCTCGAGCTCCTTCCCGTCCTCAGAGAGACCAAAACCCTTCAGCCAAGGGTGGGCCAAGATGCCGTGGAGGCTGGGCCGCTCCCATGGGTCCATGGCGAAGCACTTTGTCATCAGGTCGCGGCACTGACGGGGAAGGTCTTCGGGGAAAGGCGGGCGACACTTTTCGATCTCGCTCTCGTCGTAGAACGGGTCGTCATGGCACACCAGGTAATACAGGAGGGTCCCGAGACTCCATACTGTCGCCGGGACGTGCAGGAACTCTCCGTCGACGATGTACTCTGGTGGCCAGTAAAGCGTTGTTCCGCCAGTGTCTGTTCCCATGTAACCTGTAATCGTCTCCCCGCATCCAAAGTCTATCAACTTGGTCTTAAGCTCCCCTGAGCCTGGATCCTCGTAGAGCAAGACGTTCTCTGGTTTGATGTCTTTGTGAGAAACACCTGCGTTTAGACATCTTTGTACTGTCCTTACAATATCACAAAAGAGCCTTTTGATCTGTGGAATGGGGAGCTTACCGCACTTTTCCATATAATCGTATATCGAAGTCCCTTTGGGCAAAAGTTCCATTGCCATGTAAAAGTTGCCGTCTGTAACGAAGCATTCGTAAAGCTCGATAACCCCAGGAACGGTTTGGACCTTGTGCAGGAGAGAGGCTTCCATGGGCACTCTCGTCCCTTCGCGCCACCCCCAGGTGTCGACGCCGGAGAGGGGGACTTTCTTCATCGCGACCTGGGTGCCTCTGGCGAGGTCCTTCGCCAGATAAACACACCCGTAGCCGCCTTCACCGAGAGGTTCCTGCACCTCAAATCGGTCCCTCAAATTCGTGTCCTCGCTTTTCTTCATCCCTCCCTAAATGTCTTCGACCCTGGAGGTCGACGCGACCGATCACGTGACCCAAGGTCGTATCCCACATTGGGTCACTCAGCGCGCTCGTGGTTACGTTCTTCGGTGGGTACGGAACGCAAATTACTGGCCAAACAGAAAGTATCTGTTAATGTAATCGTTGGTGTATTTATGTGTAGAAAGAGGTCTTTTTAGTATTTCTTCGTTGATAATTACTACTATTCACTCTAAACTGTGCGCATGTGCGCGCGCACATATGTTTTACAACGAGGGCACATAAAGAAAAAATATGCACACACAAGGTTTTCAAATTATATCAAAATCCATTCAATAAAAAAGTTCCACCCAAACATACTTATAAATTCTCTAAAAATATGGTAACTTGCCAACCGTCAAACCAATAATTATTTCTCTCTCTCTCTCTCTCTCTCTCTCTCTCTCTCTCTCTCTCTCTCTCTCTCTCTCTCTCTCTCTCTCTCTCTCTCTCTCTCTCTCTCTCTCTCTCTCTCTCTCTCTCTCTCTCTCTCTTTTCTAACTTTATGGCGGCAAAGGAAACGACTTTGCCGCCATGAAGGCAAAGTTTGCGCGCAAGCTAATTTCTGATCACTCGCACAAAAAAAAAAAAAAAAACTTTGACACTTCAATGTAACCAACTTCTCGGTGGTGATTTTGCCCCCAAAAGATAGAAACGCTGGTTTTTTCCGGCGAAGAACAATGTTTACGATGTTTGTTGCAAAAAAAAGCGTATACGACCACACACGAGCGCGTGCACACACACACACACAAACACACACACACACACAAACACACACACACACACACACACACACACACACACACACACACACACACACACACACACACACACACACACACACACACACACACACACACACACGCGAGTGGGGGGAGAGGAGTTGGGAGTGGGGGGGGGAAAGAGGGCAGGAGGTGGGGAGAGGAGGCCCAGCGACACAAATGTGGAAGTCGTATGACTTTACAGTAGTTTGAGTTGGAAGGTGGACTTGAAGTGGAGGAGGTGGAGAAGTGGAAGAAGTGGAGGTGGAAGAGTAAAGTGGTGGTATTTCTAACTATTACCAACGCAGTGTGAGTTTTTCAAATTTATTTTTATTTGTTTATTTCTGTTTCTATCAACAACTTCAGACTTCAGAATACCAGCTGATGTTGGAGGACTGACGTAACGATGCGGGAGGGGAGGGAAGGAGGGAGGGGAAGGTGGTTTGGGGGGGGAGGTGAGCATGGGGAGATGGGGGAGGACAGGAGAGACGGGAGAATATATATATATATATGTATATATGTATATATATATATGTTGTTTTTTAAGTTCCTGCTATTGAAAGGTGCTTGTTCTCGCCAATCAAAATATTAGAATCATTCTTTGTCTCCAAAGAATCCTTGGTCTCCGTCGAAATCAGATAGGACCTCAGTGCACCTTAACTCGAAACTGCTCCTAGACCGGCCCCATTATCAAGTGCTCTTCGGGAAATTTGCACAGCCATGAGAGAGGATGGGGAAAAAATCTACCCAGAAGAACTTTGACATACGAACATTAGAACATAAGAATGAAGGAGACTGCAAGACACCATAAGGCCTACACTAAGCAGCTCCGTATCCATCACCACCTGTCATCCCCATCCATAAAGTTGTCTAATCGTTTCTTAAAACAAATGAGAGTTTCAGCGCTTACTACATGGTTACTAAGTTTATTCCATTAGTCGACCACTCTATCAGTAAAACAATTCTCGCCTATTTTCTTTTTAAATCTAAATTTGTCCAGTTTATAACCATCACTGCGAGTCCTGCCCTGTTATTTTAATATGATGACCTTGTTTGCATCACCCTTGTTAAAGCCTTTGATCCACTTGAACACCTCTATTAGATCACCCCACACACTGCGTCTTTCCAGAAAAAGTAAGTTAAGGTGCCTAAGGCTCTTTTATCTTCGGGAGGCAAATTTCTTGAGTTCATGTATCATTTTGGTCGTTTTTCTCTGTACTGATTCTAGTGAATTGATGTCCATTCTGTAGGACGGAGACCAAAACTGTAATGGACCATTTAGGATGACTTGTGCATTTGTATGTTTATATTTTGTATTGATTAAAGTTATTTGTATCTATTTAATGTATTGTAATTATTAAATAAATGCATCACATGTTTATTCCATTGGGATCTTGTATACTGTATTTGTGTAGGGAACCATTTCTGCGCGTATCGCTATGCGTTTGTTCACGTGGACATTACTAGGGAGGTGACGCTCATTACACCAACATTCTCGTGTGAGGCGGGTTGTGGTTGAGGAACCAGCGACCGAGGTGAAAATGTGAGGACTTAGGTCTCTGCCCGGGTGATGGCTTGGTTTTCACACTAAAAGGCTTGGAGCACTAATGTGAGTTATGATTTCTAAATTTTATGTAACATGTGATAGGAGCGTTGTATTACGGTTAACAGATTGTTTACGTAAAATAATACTGATTTCAATATATTACTTGTATAGAATATGATTTAAATGAATACTTACAATAGCTTCAGCTGTGAAATTTAAAATCGTGTAATTAGCCATAGAGGAATGTTGGACTTCTTATTTGTTACTAATGTCAGTATAATTCACGCTACTGTAATTGTCATTGTAGTTACGATTGTTCAAAACATTTATTGATGGTTATTTAGAGGATTATGCTCATTTAATTTCAATGTAAATTGTACAAGTGTTTTTTGTTTGATGGTTTCAATACTTTTCACGTTATGTATGATGTGGATTTATGTAAGGATATTTGTAATATACTCGCAGGTTGAAATACATGATTACGACAGTCCACGGAGTTTGTGTGAAAATATATGTATAAATATGTATACATATATATATATATATGTATGTGTATGTATGTGTATGTATGTGTATGTGTATGTCTGTGTATGTCTGTGTATGTCTGTGTATGTCTGTGTATGTCTGTGTATGTCTGTGTATGTATGTATGTATGTATGCATATGTATGTATGTATGCATATGTATGTATGTATGCATATGTATGTATGTATGCATATGTATGTATGTATGCATATGTATGTATGTATGCATATGTATGTATGTATGCATATGTATGTATGTATGCATATGTATGTATGTATGCATATGTATGTATGCATATGTATGTATGCATATGTATGTATGCATATGTATGTATGCATATGTATGTATGTATGCATATGTATGTATGTATGCATATGTATGTATGTATGCATATGTATGTATGTATGTATGTATGCATATGTATGTATGCATATGTATGTATGTATGCATATGTATGTATGTATGCATATGTATGTATGTATGCATATGTATGTATGCATATGTATGTATGCATATGTATGTATGTATGCATATGTATGTATGTATGCATATGTATGTATGTATGCATATGTATGTATGTATGCATATGTATGTATGTATATATATATAGATGATGATGATAGTGATATGGTTTAACGTCACAAACTCCCTAATACCGGGAGGATAGGACGGTGCCTTTTACAGAAGACTTTGTAACGTGGGATTTAATTAGCCATGCTCTTGACTTAGCTTCGCCGGTGCCAGGATTCGAACCGCCACCTCCTCGACCTTCACCGCAAGTAACCACGCCCTAACCAGGCAATTTTATTTAGCTGAGAGGAGAAGCTCTCAAGGTCAGGCCTCCGACTGCGTTCTGAATATCTTGTACTTCTGTTATGCCGTCAGGCGATTTTATTCAGCTGAGGGGAGAGTGATCACCCCCTGTGCGTGGCTCTTTAAGACTAATTCCTTTACTAAACTTTTTCTTGCCCTCTTTTTAACTCTTTATGGCTCTTTCTGACGAATGCTTCTTTCAGCTCTGTCACTGTCATGACGTAAAGAGCGTTTTTGCTCTTAGGCTCTTTTCCGTGTCTGTCTAAGTGTTATACGGAGGCTTTCCTTCCTTCTGGTAGTCTATATCTGTGTGCCCTTTCTATGTAACTATGTATGGCTCCTTCAAACGGATTTTTTTTTTCATCCTTGTCCTTATTATGACTTTAAGACCTTGCATTTTTCCATTTGGCTTTCCACATTCCTGATGTACTTTTTGTACAAACGATCAGCTGAATAGTATATTGGAGCCTGTTGCCTGATTTCTTTTACCCAAAAATTCATAACTTGAGGATCTTCATCTAATGCAGAGTCGAAACTTCGAGTTGAGCCCTTTGTCTTATGGACTTCTGTTGAAAATCTTTCCGTTACTTTCTTGAGCCCAGTACCTTTGATGACTTTCTTTCGTAGGTATACGTATACCCAGACTAACTTCATGGATACCACGATCAATGTTCTTGAGAGAAACTGAGCGAGGAAGTTGAACCCGTCTTGTCACCGTTTCCATAAACTCGTTCTTCTTGAGCCGAGGGAGCCTGTTAATTCATTCAGTTCTCAGGCAAATTATATTCGTCCATTTTAGCACCTTAAATGGCTTCTTGACGAGTCTCGTGGGCTTCATGTTTATCAGTGGTATCCACCACTTCTTTCTGTGCTTCTTCTCCTTTTGTGGCGTACTTTCCTTTTTACTTCCTTCTTGCAAGCCACGTTTGGTATTGTTCACTGGGGCCTGGGGGTTCTGTTTCATCTCGCGCTCCTCGAGTTTCCTTAAGATTTGTGGCGGAAAGAGCTTGGGATCGGGTGGCTCGAGCTCCTTCCCGTCCTCGTAGAGGCTAAAACCCTTCAGCCAAGGGTGGGCCAAGATGCCGTGGAGGCTGGGCCGCTCCCATGGGTCCATGGCGAAGCATTTTGTCATCAGGTCGCGGCACTGCCGGGGAAGGTCTTCGGGGAAAGGCGGGCGACCCTTTTCGATCTCGCTCTCGTCGTAGAACGGGTCGTCATGGCACACCAGGTAATACAGGAGGGTCCCGAGACTCCATACTGTCGCCGGGACGTGCAGGAACTCTCCGTCGACGATGTACTCTGGTGGCCAGTAAAACGTTGTTCCGCCAGTGTCTGTTCCCATGTAACCTGTAATCGTCTCCCCGCATCCAAAGTCTATTAACTTGGTCTTAAGCTCCCCTGAGCCTGGATCCTCGTAAAGCAAGACGTTCTCTGGTTTGATGTCCTTATGAGAAACGCCTGCGTTTAGACATCTTTGTACTGTCCTTACGATGTCACAAAAGATCCGTTTTATCTGTGGAATGGGGAGCTTGCCACACTTTTCCATATAATCGTATATCGAAGTCCCTTTGGGCATAAGTTCCATGGCCATGTAAAAGTTGCCGTCTGTAACGAAGCATTCGTAAAGCTCGATAACCCCAGGAACGGTTTGGACCTTGTGCAGGAGAGAGGCTTCCATGGGCACTCTCGTCCCTTCGCACCACCCCCAGGTGTCTACGCTGGAGAGGGGGACTTTCTTCATCGCGACCTGGGTGCCTCTGGCGAGGTCCTTCGCCAGGTAAACACACCCGTAGCCGCCTTCACCGAGAGGTTCCTGCACCTCAAATCGGTCCATCAAGTTGGTGTTCTCGCTTTTGTTCATCCCTCCCTAAATGTCTTCGACCCTGGAGGTCGATGCAACCGATCACGTGACCCGAGGTCGTATCCCACATTGGGTCACTCAGCGCGCTCGTGGTTACGTTCTTCGGTGGCCAAACCGAAAGTATCTGTTAATGTAATCGTTGGTGTATTTATGTGTAGGAAGAAATCTTTTTAGTATTTCTTCGTTGATAATTACTACTATTCACTCTAAACTGTGCGCATGTGCGCGCGCACATATGTTTTACAACTAGGGCACATAAAGAAAAAATGTGCACACACAAGGTTTTCAAATGATATCAAAATTCATTCAATAAAAAAGTTCCACCCAACATCAACTTATAATTTCTCTAAAAATATGGTAACTTGCCAACCGTCAAACCAATAATTGTTTCTCTCTCTCTCTCTCTCTCTCTCTCTCTCTCTCTCTCTCTCTCTCTCTCTCTCTCTCTCTCTCTCTCTCTCTCTCTCTCTCTCTCTCTCTCTCTCTCTCTCTCTCTCTCTCTCTCTCTCTCTCTCTCTCTCTCTCTCTCTCTCTCTCTCTCTCTCTCTTTCTCTCTCTTTTCTAACTTCATGGCGGCAAAGGAAACGACTTTGCCGCCATGAAGGCAAAGTTTGCGCGCAAGCTAATTTCTGATCACTCTCACAAAAAAAAAAAAATCTTTGACACTTCAATGTAACCAACTTCTCGGTGGTGATTTTGCCCCCAAAGGATAGAAACGCTGGTTATTTCCGGCGAAGAACAATGTTTACGATGTTTCTGTTGCAAAAAAAAGCGTATACGAATGCACACGAGCGCGCGCACACACACACACACACACACACACACACACACACACACACACACACACACACACACACACACACACACATACATACATACATACATACATACACACACACACATCCACATATACACACATACGAATACACACACATACAAACATACACATATACACAAATTTACACACATACACACACATACGAATACACACAACACATAGACACACATACGAATATACACATACGAATACACACACACACACACAACAGATACACATACGAATACACACACAACAGATACACATACGAATACACACACAACACATACACACACACATACGAATACACACACACATACACACACACACACGCAACACATACATATACGAATACACACACAACACATACACACATACGAATACACACATACACACACACACACGAACACACACACACAACACATACACATACGAATACACGCATACACACACACGAACACACATACACAAACAGAATGGTGGTGAGAATTTCCCACCAGACGGTTAAAGTGCCTCAGACTCCGTAACCTTGGCCCTATGTACAGTATGTGTCTCTGTGGCCCGACATTGTTAATAGCAACACGCTAAGACGTCCATGGATGTCCTAACGGTGGTATTAAAAAAAAAAAATCCTTATATGAATTTTATATAAATCCTTGGAAGGGAAAGATTTATATAAGGAAAGATTTTTTTAAGAATGCCACCGTAAGTTCTTACGGTGGTATTCTTGAAAAAAATATTTCCTTACATAAATCTTTCCCATCCAAGGATTTATATAAAAGTTATATAAGATTTATATAAGGAAAGAATTTTTTTAAGAATACCACCGAATGATCCTTACCGTGGTATTCTTAAAAGAAAAAAATCCTTATATAAATCTTTCCCTTTCAGGGATTTATATAAGATTTATGTGAGGAAAGATTTTCTTTTTTAGGAATACCACCTAAAACTCTTCCCACCAGTGTCTGAAGGGGAAGAAAAGAAAGGGGAGACGGGAGAAAAAAGGGGGACAGAGAACAGGGGGAGATAATGATACAGGATAAAAAAAAGGGGGGAGAGAATGAAAAGGAGAGAGGGAAAAAGAGTATTTTGGGGGAGAGGGGGAGGAGGGAGGGAGAGATAGACGAGGTGGGGGGAGGATTGGGGAGTGAGGGGAGAGGAGTTGGGAGTGGGGGGAAAAGAGGGGAGGAGGTGGGGAGAGGAGGCCCAGCGACACAAATGTGGAAGTCGTATGACTTTACAGCAGTTTGAGGTGGAAGGTGGAGTTAAAGTGGAGGAGGTGGAGAAGTGGAAGAGGTGGAGGTGGAAGAGTAATATGATGGTATTTCTAACTATTACCAACGCAGTGTGAGTTTTTCAAATTTATTTTTATTTGTTTATTTCTGTTTCTATCAACAACTTCAGACTTTAGAATACCAGCTGAAGTTGGAGGAATGACGTAACGATGCGGGAGGGAGGGAAGGAGGGAGGGGAAGGTGGTTTGGGGGGGAGGTGAGCATGGGGGGATGGGGGAGGACAGGAGAGATGGGAGAATATATATATATACACATATATATATATATATATATATGTATATATGGGCAGGAGATTTTCTCTCAAGCATGTTTGGTTAAATTTAATGGCAAGATTATTATTGCAGAGTTTTTTATCTGCCTTTTCTCTTTCTCTGAGAACCTTTTTCCCTTTCACGGGAAGTTATCTTATAAAGTCACCATATGACATTGTTTTGTAAGTTACTTTGGGTATGGCTTTACCAAAGTGAAAAACTGGCCAGAACGCGTTTTCACACTACTTAGTGCTTCATCAGTGGCTAGAGTGTCTGGATTCTGGATTCTGGATTCCAAGGAAAGACCACCTCGCTTGCGCGGGATCGGGTTTTGTGGGAGGGGAAGAATGTCTGTAGGAAAATGAAAAGATAGTAGTGTATAAAAGAGGGCTATTGCCACCGGGCGAATTGCGAGCGATTAGGGGCTTATTTGTTGTCGTGGCTTTAGGAGAACTGGGCTAGGAACTTGGACGGCGGCGCCAATGCCGGGAGGAAGAGCATATTATATCACCAACGAAAGTTTGGAAAATGGTAGGAGACGTAGTAGGAGAGAAAGGGGGAAAAACGGAAAAATCTTTAGTGGGAGGTAAACTGAAATGAGAAGATGTAGTATAAGAGAAAGTGAGAAAGGAAACGAATTTTAGTCGAAGAAAAAGGAAGTGTATATGTTTGTGCGTGGGATGCGGCTATGTTCGTGAGAGGTGTATGTGTGTAATTTACGGTTAGTGAGTAGATTTCACTTCCCGCGTGTAGAGGGCGTTCCTGATTAGCCCCAGGTAAGGCATGAGAATTCCTGTTTTACCCCAGGTCGGGTTTGAGTAGCGATATTATTATTATTATTATTATCATTATTATTACCATTACTATTATTATTATTACATTATTGCGGTTATCACCAGTCAAGCTGGTGAAGGGGTGTGTTACTTGTAGGTGCGGTTATACACGTTTTATCGTGTACACCGCACGTGGGACGGGCGCAGCTGACAGATAGTCTGTACGGTGTGGTCTAGGTGTAATATGTTGTATCAGATGTTTGTGTTTGGCGTGCAGTTTTTCTAGGTGTCTTGAGTGAAGTTTGTGTTTGTGTTGGTTGAGTGGACGGATGTTGGAAATTTGGTGTAGAGACTCAGTGGTTCTGAAGTCGCTCCATCTCGAGCCCGTGATGAACTGGACAGCGGCATTCTGAACCTTCTGATGCTCGTAGTTATTAGTGGCACATGTCAGCTGGCTTAGTCCCGGGGACTGGCACAGAATCGGTCTGACGAGGGCTAGGTACAATCGACGTTTGGTTCTCAGTGTTGCAGTTTTGAAGCGTCTGAGCTTACCCAGCACAGCCCTAGCCTTCGCTCCCTGCTTGCGGAAGTGTGGGGTCCAGGTAAGGCCATTATCAAGTGTGCTACCCAGCACACGGGTATGGTCCTTCGCTGGGATGTTTGTGTTGTTTATTTTAAGAGGAGTGTTTGTGATTGTTCTGTTGGTTCGTTTGCAGCGGAAGTGTACAGCATTGCATTTCGACGCGTTGGTCTTAATGCGCCACTGTTGCTCCCACGCGTGTGCCCCGTCTAGGATGTTTTGCATTACGTGTAACGCTCCCTGCAGCGTTTTGTGTCTGCTTATGTGGTTAGTGTCGTCCGCATACGAAAGAGTTAGAGCCTGGTTGCGAGGATAAGCCGGCTCTGGCAGGTCATTCGTATATAGATTGTACAGAGTGGGGGCAAGGACTGACCCTTGCGGTACTCCAGCCTTCGGCACAAAAGGTTGGGACAGACAGCCCCGCCACTTTATTCTAATTGACCTGTTGTCCAGGTAGTTGCAGAGCAACCTTGTGAACGGCAGGGCAAAGTCGAAGTTGTGGTACAATTTGTACTTAAGGCCTTCATGCCAGACAGTATCGAATGCCTTCTCCACATCCTTACAAACCAAAATGGCCTTACCAGGGCGACCGTCTGGCGGTCTTTGAACCCATTGAGTGATTATGGATATTACGTCTTCTGCACCGCGCCCCGGCCGAAAACCAAACTGGCAGTCCCTCAGCACATTCTCCGTCTCTAGGTACACGGTCAGGCGGCGGCATAAGACGTGCTCAAACACCTTTCCAAAGTACTCCAGAAGGGAGATGGGCCGGTATGAAAGGGGGGCGGAGGCGGGTTTCTGGGGTTTAGGAATGAGGATGGTATGGGAGGCCTTGAATAGTTGTGGGAAGTACCCAGAGGCTAGTGAGCTATTATATAGTGTCGTCATGTGTGAGATTATGTTGTCTGGCATACGTTTGAGTATGTGTGCATCGATGCCTGAAGGGCCAGGGGATTTTAGTTTTAATGCCGAGATAACCCCCTTTACCTCCTCCAAAACGATGGGGCAGATAAGGGGATCATCTTCATCTAACTGAGAGAGATCAACAGTCTCGTCGGGAATGAGGTCACTACAGCTGTTCATGAAGGAGTTAACACTGTGCAAGGTGCTAAAGCAATGTGGTCCTTGCACAGGATGGGGTTTAAAGACCTCACTCCATGCTGACGCCAGAAGGTCAGCTTGGTGTTGGGGGGAGTGTGCAGAGTGGTTAAGATGGTTGATGACCTTGGGTGGAGGCACAGAGCACTCCTCCAGCTCACGTTTGAGGGTCCTCCAGAACTTGGAAGGGTCCTTCTCACAGGCGCCGGAGAGCGAGGCCATCAGTTGCTCCTCCTCTCGATGTGAATCGATGTAGAGGGACTTCCTCAGGCTACTCTGTAGCCAGTGCATGTCTCTTAGGATGGCTACACGGGCCAGATGGCTACACGGGCTAGAGTGTGAATATCTGATTGAATATTTGTGTTTATATACTATTAGTGGTGGTCTGATATTTCATATTGAGGCTTCTGATTGGCTAGTGGGCTGGAATGGGACTCCCGAACTATTCTACTTCCTCATTGGTCGGCTGTTGTGTGACGTCATCAGTATTGTACCTTCTTTCAGGGAGCTTAGATCTCCTTACGCTAGGGAGGGCCTCTAAATCCCTTGTTTGTATATTAAGATTGGGAGATGTTTCTTCCATTGGGATCTTGTATACTGTATTTGTGTAGAGAACCATTTCTGCGCGTATTGCTATGCGTTTCTTCACGTGGACATTTACTACGGAGGTGACGCTCATTACACCAACATTCTCGTCGGTGATTTCGAGGTGTGAGGCGGGCTGTGGTTGAGGGACCAGCAACCGAGGTGAAAATGTGAGGACTTAGGTCCCTGCCCGGGTGATGGTTTGCTTTTCACACTAAAAGGCTTGGAGCACTAATGTGAGTTATGATTTCTAAATTTTATGTAACATGTGATAGGAGCGTTGTATTACGGTTAACAGATTGTTTACGTAAAATAATACTGATTTCAATATATTGTATAGAATATGATTTAAATGAATACTTACAATAGCTTAAGCTTTGAAATTTATAATCGTGTAATTAGCCATAGAGGAATGTTGGACTTCTTATTTGTTACTTATGTCAGTATAATTCACGCTATTGTAATTGTCATTGTAGTTACGATTGTTCAAAACATTTATTGATGGTTATTTAGAGGATTATGCTCATTTAATTTCAATGTATATTATACAAGTTTTTTTATTTGATGGTTTCAATACTTTTCACGTTATGTATAATGTGGATTTATGTAAGGATATTTGCACTACATATCCTAAATGCCCTAAGGAAAAAACCTATTACTACTCCTCTCTTGGTACTTAAATCATGGTGGGAGTAGAAACAAGAAGTTTCTCTTGGTCCTTAAATCTACTCCCACCATGATTTAAGGACCAAGAGAAACTTCTTGTTTCTACTCCCACCATGATTTAAGGACCAAGAGAGGAGTAGTAATAGGTTTTTTCCTTAGGGCATTTAGGATATGTAGTGCAAAATACTTAGAAGAAGAGTGCAGGTTTATTAAAGAGACCTTTTTAACACTAAAATTTCCAGAATTTCTTTTAGATAATTGCAAACAGCAGGCCGCTAAGATTCGGGAAAGCCGTAGGCAGCAGGACAGCAAAACTAGACGTCTCGTGTTGCCAACCGGCGACGTTGCCACCAACCTGACACGTCTTTTAAGAACCACCAACTTGGAAATAGTGTGCCAGACAAGCAGAACAATAAAAGACATCACGAAGACGGAAACACACAACAATCAGACACCGGGCACCAAAGCCGGTGTTTATCGTATTCCGTGTTCAGGATGTGATAAAGTTTACATCGGAGAAACGTCACGCGACCTGAATACACGAATACGTGAACACCGTTACGACGTCAGGCATGATGTCACCACCAATGCATGTGTGACACATAGAAACAAGGAAAACCATCTTATGGACTGGAAGAATGCAGAGCTGCTGATACG
>NC_134794.1:48161695-48169195 GCF_046742065.1 Oratosquilla oratoria | reverse complement strand
GTGTATGTATATGTGTGTGTATGTATATGTGTGTGTATGTATACGTGTATGTATACGTGTATGTATACGTGTATGTATACGTGTATGTATACGTGTATGTATACGTGTGTATGTATGTATGTATATATGTATGTATATAGATAGATGATGATAGTGATATGGTTTAACGTCACAAACTCCCTAATACCGGGAGGATAGGACGGTGCCTTTTACAGAAGACTTTGTAGCGTGGGATTTAATAAGCGATGCCCTTGACTTAGCTTCGCCGGTGGCAGGATTCGATCCGCCACCTCCTTGACCTTCGCCGCAAGTTACCACGCCCTAACCAGGCAATTTCATTTACTTGAGAGGAGCAACTCTCAAGGTCAGGCCTCCGACTGCGTTCTGAATATCTTGTAATTCCTCTGTTATGCCGTTAGGCGATTTTATTCAGCTGAGGGGAGAGTGATCTCCCCCTGTGTGTGGCTCTTTAAGACTAATTCCTTTAAACATTTTCTTGACCTCTCTTTAACTCTTTATGGCTCTTTCTGACGAAGGCTTCTTTCAGCTCTGTCACTGTCATGACGTAAAGAGCGTTTTTGCTCTTAGGCTCTTTTCCGTGTCTGTTTAAATATTATACGGATGCTTTCCTTCCTTCTGGTAGTCTATATGTGTGTGCCCTTTCTATGTAACTATGTATGGCTCCTTCAAACGGATTTTTTTTCATCCTTGTTCTTATTATGACTTTAAGGAGACCTTGCATTTTCCATTTGGCTTTCCACATTCCTGATGTACTTTTTGTACAAACGATCAGCTGAATAGTATATTGGAGCCTTTTGCCTGATTTCTTTTACCCAAAAATTCATAACTTCAGGATCTTCATCTAATGCAGAGTCGAAACTTCGGGTTGAGCCCTTTGTCTTATGGACTTCCGTTGAAAATCTTTGTTACTTTCTTGAGCCCAGTAGATGCCTTTGATGACTTTCTTTCGTAGGTACACGTATACCCAGACTAACTTGATGGATACCACGATCAATGTTCTTGAGAGAAACTAAGCGAGGAAGTTGAACCCGTCTTGTCACCGTTTCCATAAACTCGTTCTTCTTGAGCCGAGGGAGCTTGTTAATTCATTCAGTTCTCAGGCAAATTACATTCGTCCATTTTAGCAACTTAAATGGCTTCTTGACGAGTCTCGTGGGCTTCATGTTTATCAGTGGTATCCACCACTTCTTTCTGTGCTTCTTCTCTTTTTGTGGCCTACTTTCCTTTTTACTTCCTTCTTGTAAGCCACGTTTGGTATTGTTCACTGGGGCCTGGGGGTTCTGTTTCATCTCGCGCTCCTCGAGTTTCCTTAAGATTTGTGGCGGAAAGAGCTTGGGATCGGGCGGCTCGAGCTCCTTCCCGTCCTCGGAGAGGCCAAAACCCTTCAGCCAAGGGTGGGCCAAGATGCCGTGGAGGCTGGGCCGCTCCCATGGGTCCATGGCGAAGCACTTTGTCATCAGGTCGCGGCACTGACGGGGAAGGTCTTCGGGGAAAGGCGGGCGACCCTTTTCGATCTCGCTCTCGTCGTAGAACGGGTCGTCATGGCACACCAGGTAATACAGGAGTGTCCCGAGACTCCATACTGTCGCCGGGACGTGCAGGAACTCTCCGTCGACGATGAACTCTGGTGGCCAGTAAAGCGTTGTTCCGCCAGTGTCTGTTCCCATGTAACCTGTAATCGTCTCCCCGCATCCAAAGTCGATCAACTTGATTTTAAGCTCCCCTGAGCCTGGATCCTCGTAAAGCAAGACGTTCTCTGGTTTGATGTCCTTATGAGAAACGCCTGCGTTTAGACATCTTTGGACTGTCATTACGATGTCACAAAAGAGCCTTTTGATCTGTGGAATGGGGAGTTTGCCGCACTTTTCCATATAATCGTATATCGAAGTCCCTTTGGGCACAAGTTCCATGGTCATGTAAAAATTGCCGTCTGTAACGAAGCATTCGTAAAGCTCGATAACCCCAGGAACGGTTTGGACCTTGTGCAGGAGAGAGGCTTCCATGGGCACTCTCGTTCCTTCGCACCACCCCCAGGTGTCGACGCTGGAGAGGGGGACTTTCTTCATCGCGACCTGGGTGCCTCTGGCGAGGTCCTTCGCCAGGTAAACACACCCGTAGCCGCCCTCACCAAGAGGTTCCTGCACCTCAAATCGGTCTCTCAAATTGTTGTTCTCGCTTTTCTTCATCCCTCCCTAAATGTCTTCGACCCTGGAGGTCGATGCGACCGATCACGTGACCCGAGGTCGTATCCCACATTGGGTCACTCAGCGCGCTCGTGGTTACGTTCTTCGGTGGGTACGGAACGCAAATTCCTGGCCAAACCCAAAGTATCTGTTAATGTAATCGTTGGTGTATTTATGTGTAGGAAGAAATCTTTTTAGTATTTCTTCGTTGATAATTACTACTATTCCCTCTAAACTGTGCGCATGTGCGCGCGCACATGTTTTACAACTAGCGCACATAAAGAAAAAATGTGCACACACAAGGTTTTCAAATTATATCAAAATCCATTCAATAAAAAAGTTCCACCCAAACATCAACTTATAAATTCTCTAAAAATATGGTAACTTGCCAACCGTCAAACCAATAATTGTTTCTCTCTCTCTCTCTCTCTCTCTCTCTCTCTCTCTCTCTCTCTCTCTCTCTCTCTCTCTCTCTCTCTCTCTCTCTCTCTCTCTCTCTCTCTCTCTCTCTCTCTCTCTCTCTCTCTCTAACTCTCTCTCTAACTCTCTCTCTAACTCTCTCTCTAACTCTCTCTCTAACTCTCTCTTCTAACTCTAGCGCTTCCATTGCAAAGGAAACGACTTTGCCGCCATGAAGGCAAAGTTTGCGCACAAGCTAATTTCTGCTCACTCTCACAAAAAAAAAAAAAAAAAATCTTTGACACTTCAATGTAACCAACTTCTCGGTGGTGATTTTGCCCCCAAAGGATAGAATCGCTGGTTATTTCCGGCGAAGAACAATATTTACGATGTTTCTGTTGCAAAAAAAAGCGTATACGAACACACACGAGCGCGCGCGCGCACACACACACACACACACACACACACACACACACACACACACACACACACACACACACACACACACACACACACACACACACACACACACACACACACACACACACACTGTGGTTAGAGCTCGGGCCTGCCACTACGGAGGTCCGGGTTCGACTCTCGCCCGGGGCTGAAATAATATCAGTATCGCAGCGCTGAGGGGTGTTACTCCAACTCTCGTGGGCGGGGAGTTGGGGGTGTGTGTGTGCAAGGTCATAGCATTACCCATAGATCGGACCTACGAGCTCTGAGCTCTCTTCCAGGAGGGAAATAGCTGTCGATCACGAGTCCAACACGTGATCCAAAGATCAAGTGAATACACGCACACACACACACACACACGCACATGCACATATACACACATACGAATACACACACACAAACATATATACACAAACGTACAAACATACACACACATACGAATACACACACAACATATAGACACACATATGAATATACACATACGAATACACACACATACGCATATACACATACGAATACACACACACACACACACACACACACACACACACACACACACACACACACACAGAACAGATACACATACGAATACACACACACACACACACACACAACAGATACACATACGAATACACACACACACACACACACACACACACGCAACACATACACATACGAATACACACACAACACATACACACACATACGAATACACACACACACACACACAACACATACACATACGAATACACACACAACACATACACACACATACGAATACACACATACACACACACACGAACACACACACACAAACAGAATGGTGGTGAGAATTTCCCACCAGACGTTGTTAAAGTGCCTCAGACTCCGTAACCTTGGCCCTATGTACAGTATGTGTCTCTGTGGCCCGACATTGTTAATAGCAACACGCTCAGACGTCCATGGATGTCCTAACGGTGGTATTCCTAAAAAAAAAAAAAAAAATCCTTATATGAATTTTATATAAATCCTTGGAAGGGAAAGATTTATATAAGGAAAGATTTTTTTAAGAATGCCACCGTAAGTTCTTACGGTGGTATTCTTGAAAAAAATATTTCCTTACATAAATCTTTCCCATCCAAGGATTTATATAAAAGTTATATAAGATTTATATAAGGAAAGAATTTTTTTAAGAATACCACCGAATGATCCTTACCGTGGTATTCTTAAAAGAAAAAAATCCTTATATAAATCTTTCCCTTTCAGGGATTTATATAAGATTTATGTGAGGAAAGATTTTTTTTTTAAGAATACCACCTAAAACTCTTCCCACCAGTGTCTGAAGGGGAAGAAAAGAAAGGGGAGACGGGAGAAAAAAGGGGGACAGAGAACAGGGGGAGATAATAATACAGGATAAAAAGAGGGGGGACAGAATGAAAAGGAGAGAGGGAAAAGGAGTATTTTGGGGGAGAGGGGGAGGAGGGAAGGAAAGATAGACGAGGTGGGGGGAGGAATGGGGAGTGGGGGGAGAGGAGTTGGGAGTGGGGGGGGAAAGAGGGCAGGAGGTGGGGAGAGGAGGCCCAGCGACACAAATGTGGAGGTCGTATGACTTTACAGCAGTTTGAGGTGGAAGGTGGAGTTGAAGTGGAGGAGGTGGAGAAGTGGAAGAGGTGGAAGAGTAATGTGATGGTATTTCTAACTATTACCAACGCAGTGTGAGTTTTTCAAATTTATTTTTATTTGTTTATTTCTGTTTCTATCAACAACTTCAGACTTCAGAATACCAGCTGAAGTTGGAGGAATGACGTAACGATGCGGGAGGGAGGGAAGGTGGTTTGGAGTGGAGGTGAGCATGGGGGAGGACAGGAGAGACGGGAGAATATATATATATACATATATATATATATATATATATATATAGATATATATATATATGTGTGTGTGTGTATATATGGGCAGGAGATTTTCTCTCAAGCATGTTTGGTTAAATTTAATGGCAAGATTATTATTGCAGAGTTTTTCATCTGCCTTTTCTCTTTCTCTGAGAACCTTTTTCCCTTCCACGGGAAGTTGTCTTATAAAGTCACCATATGACATTATTTTGTAAGTTACTTTGGGCATGGCTTTACCAAAGTGAAAAACTGGCCAGAACGCGTTTTCACACTACTTAGTGCTTCATCAGTGGCTAGAGTATGAATATCTGATTGAATATTTGTGTTTATATACTATTAGTGGTGGTCTGATATTTCATTTTGAGGCTTCTGATTGGCTAGTGGGCTGGAATGGGACTCCCGAACTATTCTACTTCCTCATTGGTCGGCTGTTGTGTGACGTCATCAGTATTGTACCTTCTTTCAGGGAGCTTAGATCTCCTTACGCTAGGGAGGGCCTCTAAATCCCTAGTTTGTATATTAAGATTGGGAGATGTTTCTTCCTCGAGGCTCTCTTTATTAAAGAAACATCACATGCATCACATGTTTATTCCATTGGGATCTTGTATACTGTATTTGTGTAGAGAACCATTTCTGCGCGTATTGCTATGCGTTTCTTCACGTGGACATTTACTACGGAGGTGACGCTCATTACACCAACATTCTCGTCGGTGATTTCGAGGTGTGAGGCGGGCTGTGGTTGAGGGACCAGCAACCGAGGTGAAAATGTGAGGACTTAGGTCCCTGCCCGGGTGATGGTTTGCTTTTCACACTAAAAGGCTTGGAGCACTAATGTGAGTTATGATTTCTAAATTTTATGTAACATGTGATAGGAGCGTTGTATTACGGTTAACAGATTGTTTACGTAAAATAATACTGATTTCAATATATTGTATAGAATATGATTTAAATGAATACTTACAATAGCTTAAGCTTTGAAATTTATAATCGTATAATTAACCATAGAGGAATGTTGGACTTCTTATTTGTTACTAATGTCAGTATAATTCACGCTATTGTAATTGTCATTGTAGTTACGATTGTTCAAAACATTTATTGATGGTTATTTAGAGGATTATGCTCATTTAATTTCAATGTATATTATACAAGTTTTTTTGTTTGATGGTTTCAATACTTTTCACGTTATGTATAATGTGGATTTATGTAAGGATATTTGTAATATACTCGCAGGTTGAAATACATGAATACGACAGTCCACGGAGTTTTAGTGTGAATATATATGTATGTATATATGTATGTATGTACATATGTATGTATGTTGCCACATATATTCCCATATATGTAAGGTGGGAATAGTATTACTTTGGATAACGGCGCCCCGCGATAACGTGGGCGTCAGATTACAGGACGAGTACTGAGGAGGCGTGGGAAGGAGGTCCATCCATACAATGGAGTATTTGTTCTAACACTCAGCCTAGAACGAAGGAAAACGTTTTTAGTTAATTGACCAATGAGGTTCAACCACCATAGACGCAATTCCTATGGGCCAATCAGAGGATTTTGTAGAGAAGAACCAGAGCGCCTTGGGCGTGTCAGAATCAGTTTTTTAGAGTAGAGGGTACGATGTAAAGGTGTCGCCTCGAAGGGGTCGTCGGCTGAAGTAAGTCCTCTGTACTCCCCCTGTATTAGTCGTAAGACAATAACTCAGCTATTTTAATCTAGTGTTTCATGTAGTGGTGTGAAATGTCTATAGTAGTGACTTAGACAGTATTTTTCGTTGGTAAAGTATTAATTAATTAATTAATCTTCTTTCACCCCCGTTAAAAGTTTTCGAGCGGGAATCTTCTGTTTTGAAACTTATTTACTCATTTGAATGGAAACTTATTTACTCACTTGAATATTCAGTGATTGTAATCCTTCATGTAATCCTATTAACTTTAATGAATAGTGTTAAACGTTATCTGTGCGTTTCATTTTTCTTGACTTTTATGATAATATAAAATCAAGTGGCGACCTCGTAATTTCTATTGGAGTTATCCCAAAGACATGGGGTCTTGGGAACTCAGTCACCCATTCACTCTTACTATGTGTTACGAGTCTGACAACTTTACAATTTCTATTTGAGTTATCCCAAAGACATGGGGTCTTGGGAACTCATTTCACATACTTAATCTATTGCAAGTCAGATATGTGAGCGAGATTCGTAACAATGTACATATGTATGTATGTACATATGTATGTATGTACATATGTATGTACATATGTATGTACATATGTATGTACATATGTATGTACATATGTATGTACATATGTATGTACATATGTATGTATATATGTATGTACACATGTATGTACACATGTATGTACACATGTATGTACACATGTATGTACACATGTATGTACACATGTATGTACACATGTATGTACATATGTATGTACATATGTATGTACATATGTATGTATGTACATATGTATGTATGTACATATGTATGTATGTACATATGTATGTATGTACATATGTATGTATGTACATATGTATGTATGTACATATGTATGTATGTACATAT
>NC_134794.1:48119195-48156695 GCF_046742065.1 Oratosquilla oratoria | reverse complement strand
AATTCATTCAGTTCTCAGGCAAATTATATTCGTCCATTTTAGCAACTTAAATGGCTTCTTGACGAGTCTCGTGGGCTTCATGTTTATCAGTGGTATCCACCACTTCTTTCTTTGTTTCTTCTCTTTTTGTGGCCTACTTTCCTTTTTACTTCCTTCTTGTAAGCCACGTTTGGTATTGTTCACTGGGGCCTGAGGGTTCTGTTTCATCTCGCGCTCCTCGAGTTTCCTTAAGATTTGTGGCGGAAAGAGCTTGGGATCGGGCGGCTCGAGCTCCTTCCCGTCCTCGGAGAGGCCAAAACCCTTCAGCCAAGGGTGGGCCAAGATGCCGTGGAGGCTGGGCCGCTCCCATGGGTTCATGGCAAAGCACTTTGTCATCAGGTCGCGGCACTGACGGGGAAGGTCTTCGGGGAAAGGCGGGCGACCCTTTTCGATCTCGCTCTCGTCGTAGAACGGGTCGTCATGGCACACCAGGTAATACAGGAGTGTCCCGAGACTCCATACTGTCGCCGGGACGTGCAGGAACTCTCCGTCGACGATGAACTCTGGTGGCCAGTAAAGCGTTGTTCCGCCAGTGTCTGTTCCCATGTAACCTGTAATCGTCTCCCCGCATCCAAAGTCGATCAACTTGATTTTAAGCTCCCCTGAGCCTGGATCCTCGTAAAGCAAGACGTTCTCTGGTTTGATGTCCTTATGAGAAACGCCTGCGTTTAGACATCTTTGGACTGTCCTTACAATATCACAAAAGAGCCTTTTGATCTGTGGAATGGGGAGTTTACCGCACTTTTCCATATAATCGTATATCGAAGTCCCTTTGGGCATAAGTTCCATGGCCATGTAAAAGTTGCCGTCTGTAACGAAGCATTCGTAAAGCTCGATAACCCCAGGAACGGTTTGGACCTTGTGCAGGAGAGAGGCTTCCATGGGCACTCTCGTCCCTTCGCGCCACCCCCAGGTGTCGACGCTGGAGAGGGGGACTTTCTTCATCGCGACCTGGGTGCCTCTGGCGAGGTCCTTCGCCAGGTAAACACACCCGTAGCCGCCCTCGCCGAGAGGTTCCTGCACCTCAAATCGGGCCCTCAATTTGGTGTACTCGCTTTTGTTCATCCCTCCCTAAATGTCTTCGACCCTGGAGGTCGATGCGACCGATCACGTGACCCGAGGTCGTATCCCACATTGGGTCACTCAGCGCGCTCGTGGTTACGTTCTTCGGTGGGTACGGAACGCAAATTCCTGGCCAAACCGAAAGTATCTGTTAATGTAATCGTTGGTGTATTTATGTGTAGGAAGAAATCTTTTTAGTATTTCTTCGTTGATAATTACTACTATTCCGTCTAAACTGTGCGCATGTGCGCGCGCACATATGTTTTACAACTAGCGCACATAAAGAAAAAATGTGCACACACAAAGTTTTCAAATTATATCAAAATCCATTCAATAAAAAAGTTCCACCCAAACATCAACTTATAAATTCTCTAAAAATATGGTAACTTGCCAACCGTCAAACCAATAATTGTTTCTCTCTCTCTCTCTCTCTCTCTCTCTCTCTCTCTCTCTCTCTCTCTCTCTCTCTCTTCTAACTCTAGCGCTTCCATTGCAAAGGAAACGACTTTGCCGCCATGGGTGCGCGCGTACTTTTCGGAGAAGGCAAAGTTTGCGCACAAGCTAATTTCTGCTCACTCTCGCAGAAAAAAAAATATTTGATACTTCAATGTATCCAACTTCTCGGTGGTGATTTTGCCCCCAAAGGATAGAATCGCTGGTTATTTCCGGCGAAGAACAATGTTTACGATGTTTCTGTTGCAAAAAAAAGCGTATACGAACACACACGAGCGCGCGCGCGCACACACACCACACACACACGCCACACACACACACACACACACACACACACACACACACACACACACACACACACACACACACACACACACACACACACACACACACACACACACACACACACACACACACACACACACACACACACACACACACACACACACACACACACACACACACACACATGCACATATACACACATACGAATACACACACACACACAAACATATATACACAAACGTACAAACATACACACACATACGAATACACACACAACATATAGACACACATATGAATATACACATACGAATACACACACATACGCATATACACATACGAATACACACACACACACACACACACACACACACACAACAGATACACATACGAATACACACACAACACATACACACACACACACACACACACACACACACACACGCAACACATACACATACGAATACACACACAACACATACACACACATACGAATACACACACACACACACACGAACACACACACACACACACACGAACACACACACACAACACATACACACACATACGAATACACACACACACACACGAACACACACACACAACACATACACACACATACGAATACACACATACACACACACACGAACATACACACACAAACAGAATGGTGGTGAGAATTTCCCACCAGACGTTGTTAAAGTGCCTCAGACTCCGTAACCTTGGCCCTTTGTGTCTGTGTGGCCGGACATTACTAATAGCAACACGCTCAGACGCCCATGGATGTCCTAACGGTGGTATTCCTAAAAAAAAAAAAAATATATATATATAATATATATATATATATATATATATATGTATATAAATAAATCCTTGGAAGGGAAAGATTTATATAAGGAAGGATTTTTTCAAGAATACCACCGTAAGATTCTTACGGTGTTATTCAGAAAGAATTTTTGTAAGAATGCCACCGTAAGCTCCTACGGTGGTATTCTTAAAAAAATATTTCCTTACCTAAATCTTTCCCATCCAAGGATTTATATAAAAGTTATATAAGATTTATATAAGGAAAGATTTTTTTAAGAATACCACCGAATGATCCTTACGGTGGTATTCTTTAAAAAAAAATCCTTATGTAAGTCTTTCCCTTTCAAGGATTTATATAAGATTTATGTGAGGAAAGATTTTTTTTTTTAAGAATACCATCTAAAACTCTTCCCACCAGTGTCTGAAGGGGAAGAAAAGAAAGGGGAGACGGGAGAAAAAAAGGGGGACAGAACAGGGGGAGAATAAAAAAAGGGTGAGAGAATGAAAAGGAGAGAGGGAAAAAGAGTATTTTGGGGGAGAGGGGGAGGAGGGAAGGGGAGATAGACGAGGTGGGGTGAGAGAGATATAAGGAGGTCTGGCATGCACCGGCGTATAGTCTTCCAGTTTCTTGATGGAGCAGTGATATGATTATGTATATGCCTCTGGAGGCTGATGTCTGGTGGTTGTTGAGGAAGAGAGTATTTATGTGAGATGTAGTTATTTGAGTTTTGTTTTTATGTTTCTTGGCGTCTGTGGGTGTTGTGATGTGTGGTGCGTCTGCTGCGTTTGTGGACGTTGCGGCAAGTGTTTGTGCGCCTTTCCTGTCAAGGCGATCCTTGACTTTGAGGATTTTCATTTCATGGTGTAAATGGTTTGTAGCTGTTGTATTAGCGCAGCCTCTCATTGGCTTTAGGGTTTTGTTTTGTATGGTCAGAAGGGTGTTATTGTGCGTCTTAACGAGATTAGGGTCCCATGTGGGGCTTGCATAATTCATCACTGAACGTATGCAACGTTTGTATACTGAAATATTAGTTTTTGTCCAAATGTTGTTTCTGCAATTGTTTTATTTTTTTTATGTGTTGCTTGAATGACATGGATGTATCATATCTTACACCAAGAATCCTGGGTGTATGTGTGTGTGTGGTACGAGTGTTATATAGAGGCGTGGTATATATTTACTGTTACTCTAGAGTTGTTTCCAGGTCGCTCCGACGAATGACCGACGCTCGTCACCGCCTCCATTAATGTCAATCATTCACTCAACAGCTGTAGTTTCTGTTATCTTCAAATTATCCAGATCATAACACATCGAAAAAATGTGTCTTTGATATTTTTCTGAAGATCTGAACATTTTCGGCAGTCTTGACATGGGCTGACAAGTTATTATAAAGTCGTGGTGTACATTTTTCAAAGGTTCTAAGACCAAGTTGCAAATTGTACCTTTGTTCTGCTATCCAATTGGTGAAAAGTGTGGCTGTAGATTTGGTTGGGGCTATTTTGAGTCTATTTGTATTGAGCCAGGTGTTGAGTGTATCAAGATATGGCTGTAGTATTTCTGCAGCTTTTTCTACATTACGGTGTACATATGTCATCTGCGTAAGAAGAATTTTGTATTTCTGAGGTGTCGGGTGTGAGTATATTGTGCACATATAGTTTAAAGAGTGTAGGGGATAGAACTGAGCCCTGTGGTACTCCGTTCTTAAGTTTCTGGTGTGCGATGATTGGTCAGACATTTCTACCTGCCAAATCATTGGCCAGCCATCTTTTATTATTATTGTGCATGTCAATGTTATATGTTTTATTCGTGAGATTGCGACGTGGGATGGCATCGAAAGCTTTACTGATGGCTAGTGGTAGGAGAAGAGCTTGTGGAGGCTCATCTAAAACGATGCCATCTAAAACTCTTCGTGTGAGGCTTATCTGAAGAGTGTGGAGTATAGTGGTAAAAAATGTGGTGTGGTTCAGTGAGGGAGGTATGTGGTGTGACGAGTTGTAGTATGAGGCGTTTACGACTTTGGAGGAAGTGCAGAGAAATGTGATTATGCAGTGTGATGCTGAACTGTTGGGTTTGTGAACGGTGGTGGTTTTTCTATGTTTCCGGATGTCAGGTATAATGTGTGAATAGCTATGTGGTTCAATGTGTTTTAGGTGGATGTTACTTGTATTGTCAGGTCCACAGGCGGATGAGAGCTTAAGGCTATATATTTTATGTTTCATCTGACTGTCTATGAAGGGTGTGTAGCCTGGTCTGTGGAGAAGTCTTTTTTACGTCAGTCGTCTGGGGGGGGGAGGTGGTTTGTGCAAAATTATTATGAGAGTGTTTGCTTGTTGACTGTTGTTGTAGTCATTGCTGTGCGAGAGCGTGTTGTATTACTGTTGGATAGTGTAATCCTGCCGAATGTCTTTTTTTTTTTTCGTGATTAAGTGTGCTGACAAATGTTTGCCAATTTTGTGTTTTTTTCATGTATTTTGTTTTTAATCTCGGTTTTCAGTGCTACTATGTTCTAAGGGATAGGTATGGGAGTATTGTGTTTAAGTGTATCATGTTATCTGATGAGGCCTTGAATTTCTGGTGTGAAGTTGGGGTTGTATGGTTTTCTCTTGCCTCTACGGATGTATTTTTTGCCTGCGTTTTGTAATGATTGTATTGAAAGCGTGTACGGCAGCATCTTCTGTGATCGGTGTACTGTTATGTGTCTCAAACAGCTGATCTGTCCCTTCAGTAAAAGCTTCCCAGTTAGCTCTCTTGTAATTGGTGTACGTGTGTCTGTGACCAACTGTGGTGCATCGCAGTAACGTGCACAGACATTGCAAGGGGCAGGTGCTTTGGGCTGGAAATTGGGCACTTCACTCTTTTGTATTATGAGTGTGTGTGTGTGTGTGTGTGTGTGTGTGTGTGTGTGTGTGTGTGTGTGTGTGTGTGTGTGTGTGTGTGTGTGTGTGTGTGTGTGTGTGTGTAAAATCTATGCAACACAATTTTCCACATTATAATTTCTGAATGGTAGGAAAATGGAAAGCCTGTGAGAAATAATTTTTCATTCATTTTTATATATTTTTGTGAAGGGCACTTTTGGGGCACAGGGTAATGGGGCAGGTGCTCGGGCACCCCCAGCACCCTCTTCTGCACGGGCCTGGTGGTCAGATCTGAGGGCTCTGACTACTTTCCTTGAAGTTGTTGGGGTTAGGCAGGGGGAACAGGTGATGTCAGGAGAGAAGGAAGTGTAGAGAGCTGAGGAATATGTGTGTGATTATGGGTGTTGTTCATGATGGTCAGTAAGTAAAGTTGTGTTTGTGGATCAAACCCTCTGTCTAGGTCGAGGTTGTTGACATACCAGGCTGACGACTTTGCGTTGAAATCACCACCCAGGATAAGGTTAGGGATGGTGGCAATTTGCTTAAGGTTAGGTCTAAAGGTGTTTGGAACTGCGGGGGATGATTGAGGGGGTGTATATGCCAACTGTTATCATTGTTGATTTTGTAATGGTAGCATAGAATATTCTTTGTTGTACATACGTATTGGTAATATTGTTTATTTTTTATTATTGTGAAATATGTCATTATTATATTATATTATACATTATTGTGAGAACCAATTGTTCATTTGAGCGTGTATGTTTTCCCGCCAAGTCGAAGCTTGTGAGAATCAACACCGTGTGAGATCGAAACCTTTATTGGAACGACGTTTCGCTTGCAACAACTTTTTCAAGTACACTGTACTTGAAAAAGCTGTAACAAGCGAAACGTCGTTCCAATAAAGGTTTCGATCTCACACGGTGTTGATTCTCAGTCTTGTCGGCTTTTGCCTTTGTGTTTCAAGTCGAAGCTTGGTCACGTCGCTTAGCGTCAGTCTTGATTCTGCTTACAAAGCAACCGCACGCTCGTTTTTGTAGTGCTTGTATCTAATACAATATTTTCCATTATTGCATTATTTGACTGTTTCAATGGCCACCCCGATACAATTTATCTGTTCGGATTTGGATTGACTGGGTTTCAGTGGTGTTGTATGTTGTAGAGAGGAGGGTTTTGGTAGTGGGACTTGTGTCCACGAAGCAGATGGACTGATGGATCAGGGTGATGGGTCCACAGCTGTTGCGTCGGTCCGGTCGTGTGGGTGTTTTTTTGGGAGTCTCTTAGTTTTGTTTCTTCTATGATAGCAACGTGTATGTTGGGTTGTTTGAAGAAGTGTTCAAGTTCTTTTTTGTATTGATATCAATGTTATGTTGTAAGATATGATGTGTGTTCCATATGTGTTGTAGGTTACTGTACGGGATTGGGGTACTGGTGGGGAAGGGTTAGGATCTAGGTCAGTAGAAGGAAGAAGAGTTTTTGAGGAGGAGGGCGGGGGAAAGGGGATGTCAAGGCTGGGGGTGTGGGTAAAGGTACAGGTACTGGGTGGGATGATGGGAGTGAATTTATGGGTGGACAAATAAAATAGCTACAGGTGTTTGTGTATTGTTTTGTGTCAACAAGTGTTGTGCAAGTGCCTTCCTCAAGTACTGTTAACAGTACTGCTGGTACTAATACTGCCTGTGCTAGTACTATTATTCATACCAATGATAGCATTATTGTATTATTCATACCAATAATGGTAATGGGAGAGGAAAAAGGAAGAGGTGTAAAAAAATGAGGTATGAAGAGCTCTGAAAATTATAAGAGCTGACAAGGCACGAATTAGATGGGTGTCATCCTGAGTGTCTGAAGAAAGAAGCATACTGGATTGGCTAGTGAGGTTGTTTAATGTGTGTCTAGGGGAGAGGAGAGTGCCAGAGGACTGGAGGAGTGCCTGTATAATTCTTCTTTACAAAGGGAAAATGGGACAAATGTGATTGTAGTAGTTTTAGCGCAATTAGTTTGCTGAGTATAGTTGGAAAGGCTTACAGGAAGGTTTACATCGAGAGGATTTGGAGAGGAACAGAGTAATTGCTGATGAGCAGTGTGGGTTAAGGAAAGGTAGAGGTTACATGGATCAGGTATTTGTGGTAAGGCAGATCTGTGAGGCTTTGGCAAAAGGTAAGGACGTTTTTTGGGTGTTTCCTGGATTTGGAGAAGGCTTATGACAGGGCAGACAGGAAGGCACTGTGGGAGGTATTGCAGATATATAAGATTGGGGGAAAGCTGTTAAGGAGATTCAAGAGTTTTTATAAGAGAAGTACAGCCTATGTTAGGATTGGAAATGGTGAGTGGTTTGAGGTGAAGATGGGGTTGTATTAGGCCGCTTTCACACGAACGTTTCCGTACGCGCGTTCGGTTGCGCCGCGTTTTAACTTTCGATGGAGTTCAATGGGACCTTTCACACGACGCGTTTTGCGGTCCTATTGAACTCCACCCCAACGCGCGTACGGAAACGCTCGTGTGAAAGGGGCTTTAGGGTTATGTCATGTGACAATAGTTGTTCATTGTGTACATGGCTGGGGTGGTATGGGAGGTAAATGGGTGGGTAATGGTCTGGGGATTGGCAATGGTTAGAGGTAGAGAAGTGGTAAGTGAGCCAGTTGTTGTTAGTGGACAACACTGTGTTTGTGGCACGGTTAGAGGAGGGATTCTACAACACAGTTATCTCGAATTATGACAAAAGAAACAATATAGATTTAATATATCTAGACTTTGCAAAAGCTTTTGATACCGTCCCACACGAAAGACTACTTACTAAATTAGCTTTACACGGAATAAGTGGTAGCCTATTAGGTTAGACTAGTAATTGGTTGAATGGTCGAAAACAGAGTTGTTTTAAATGGAAAAACTTCTGGATGGAAAAATGTTACAAGTGGAGTTCCTCGGGGTTCCGTTCTTGGGCCACTTCTATTCATAGTATATATAAATTATATAGACCATGGACTAAAATCTACTGTTTCCAAATTTGCTGATGATACAAAACTGTGCGGAGTGGCAAATGATCACTCAAACCAATTAGATATTCAAGAAGATTTAGACAAATTACAGCAATGGTCTGAAAAGTGGCTAATAAAATTTAACACAAGTAAATGGAAGGTAATGCACATAGGTAAAAATAACAGTAAGTACGATTACAAGTTATTTGGAAATTCGTTAACAAAAGTGGATAGTGAAAAAGATCTCGGCGTAATTATCAGTAACGACCTCAAATCATCCAAGCAGTGTATTTCAGCCTCTGAGAAAGCAAACAAGATTCTAGGACTGATTGCGCGATCTTTTGATTTCAAAAGTCCATCACTCATTAACAAGCTATATAAATCGTTAGTTCGTCCACATTTGGAATATGCTGTTTCCGTATGGTCACCGAATCTCATTAAAGACATTGACAGACTGGAAAAAGTACAAAGCGAGCCACAAAACCGAATCCAAATATAAAAAATAAATCATACGAAAATCGACTAAAACATATGAATCTGTTTTCCCTAAAAAAGCGTAGACTCGGAAGCGACTTGATACAGGTCTTTAAGATTTTAAAGGGAATTGACATCAAAAGTGACCAAATTTTCACATTGAATGAGAACCAGACAAGAAACAATGGTCTCAAACTGTGCGGAAATAGATTCAATTTGAAAGTAGGTAGAAACAACTTTGCCAACCGTGTAGTTAATGAATGGAATAAACTTCCTGCACAGGTAGTGCAATGTAGTTCAGTTCGAAGCTTTAAGAATCATTTAGATAAACACCTAAGCAAGATGCTGTAATGATTATAATTGATTTTATATTATTTGTTTTTGTTTTGTTATCATTTGTCTGTCCGATTTTCATTTATTATTAGTTATGTCAATTTATTATTATTTACTATTTACTTGTTTGTTTATTATTTAAATATACCTATGCATTTATGTATTTCATTTGTTATTTACATTATTATAGTTTTTATTTATTATTTTATTATTAGTGATTTTTTCGCATCCGACCTAGATATGGACCTAAAGGTCTCCTGTCGGCATGCTCCGCCTTTGTAATCCTTTGTAAGGCAGTTAGTGGAGTTTGAGAAGGTATGTCATGGGAGAAAGTTGAAGGTAAATGTGGGTAAATGTAAGGTGATTAGATGTACAAGGGGAGAGGATGGCAGAGTTGTAAGTACGTCTCAAAGGAGAAAGTTTGGAGTATGTGGACATTTTTAAAGTATTTGGGGCTGCATGGGGCAGGAAATGGAGGAGTGGGAGTGGAGGCAAACTGTACTGTAGATAGTGAGAATCAAGTAAACATCTTGGGGGATTGCAAAGTGTCATGAGAAATAGGCATCAAGGAATGTATGCAAAGAGATTATATGAAGGGTAATCATGGCTGTATGGGGCAGAAAGTTGGAGTTTAAGAGATTCAGAAAGGAGATGATTAATCCCCTCCATATGATAACACCTACATAGGCATCATGAGGCGTGAGTGCATGTATAAGGATGGCTGCGTCCGCTTATTATATTTATTTTGTTGTTGTAGCTAAGTGACCCCCATATTCTGTGAATTAGCTTGATCATATTTTCTATGGTTACTATTATTCAGTGATAGAGATCGAGTAATACATCTGTAACTTTATATTTTATAACACGAGTATTGATGTATCATCAGGTCATCGTACATCAGGCAACTACTGCTGCCCGCGAGAATTTAACTAGTATTGAAGAGGTTAAATGAGCCGAGACAAAGTGTAAGAAGTACGGTAGAGGTTACAAGGTCAGATAGGTGAGGAGAGCAGGGGTGAAAAGTGAGATGGTAGATAGAGTTGATGGGGATTATTGGGATGGTTTGGACACATGGAAAGAACAAGTAAAGAAAGATTAGCAAAAGAGGTGTGGAAACTAGAGGCGGATGGAGTGAACTTGAGGGGAAGACTGAGGATGAGATGGATGGATGGGGTGAAAGGGGCTTTGGGGAAGAGGGGAATGTCTGTTAATCAAGAAAAGGATACAAAAAGGGATAGAGGTTAGTGGGGGATGGTTGTGTATAGATATTTTGACACAGCTCAAAGTGATTTCTCCTTGTCTCCTCTATTTTCCACAAGAGGGAATGGGGAGGGGGGGGGTCACCCTGTAAGTGAAGTGGTCCTACTGTGGGTGTGCTACATCTTGCTGCATTGCTTCAAATCTGGCCAGAGGCCAGGAGACAGGGATGACCCTTCATCTACAAGGACCTAAGATAAGAGGGATACAAGGATGGTGGAGGGCAGTGGGTGCATGCCTTTGAAATGACCATCTTCCGTGTAAAGGGGAAGAAGCCAATGTTATATAGATTAATAGAATAGAATAATAGCACAAGTACCTGTTGATCTAGTATTATTACCTTGGGAACATAGTGGGTATTATGCCTCGCCTTTAGTTATCATTTGCTGCTAATAGTTTTCTTTCCACACACCTACATCCATGTACATTTGAAGACCCAATTATTTGAGTTCTGGAGTCCTCCCAGACTCTTATGTTTTACTGTACTAAAGTATTTATCTATTTGTTCATTTGTTTTCTATTCTGTTAACCCATACAGCTGGCATCATCCAATTTATTTATTTATTTATTTATTTATCTTTTTTTGCATATTTGTCTGAAGATAACATAAATGAAGGTATAGCATAAAAAAGTACTCACAGTTGAATATGTTTTGCATCCACGACCACTGCCAGCATGAGATCATTAATACAGTAGGCGAGTTGATTGGGTAAGGTGGTAAATTTAGCACATTCTTTCCTTCTCATTCATGTTTTCCATGCACAAGATTTAGGCCATACCCATAAATATTATACATGTATATACCATCATTATTTATATACCTCTTGAATGTCATGTAATATATATATATATATATATATATGTAAGTTAAGAGAAACTGCATTAAAACCACCAAAACTTTACCCCAAAACATGAAAACAATGTGTTGCCAGTCCCCCAGCACTCTGCAGTGTTACAATATTACAAAAGGGTGTGGAGGGGAGTTCTAGTCGACCTATGACAGCAAAAATAAGTAGTGTAGAGTGGGACATTTATAACTATAATTCTATATAACTGGGTTCGCAAAGGCTCCAACCACTGTGTACAATTCCCAAGTCTTGTGGGGATGTATGTAAACCACACAGCTCACGTGACCCAGTTTGTTAGAAAGCAGCTGCTATGGCAACTAATGCAAAATTAAATTAACACCATTGATGCTCAAGCTAGTTAAATCTTGCAGTATCAAATTAGTGCCATTGACGCTGTACAGGTTAAGCTAATTCCTTATCAAAACAAGGACAAACTGGAGAAACATAGAAATACTTACCTTGTACTTGGTTGAATACTTATTTCTTTTATTCCCATGTAGAAAGGCATTTTTGGATGTGCAAGATCTTCAAAATGCAAACACAAAAGAGCTTGACCATTATATATATATACATATATAAACATATGGCTATAGGAAGAGATATGAAAGCTGATAAGGCATCTGGGTCAAATGGGTGTCAAAGGAATGTCTAATGAAGGAACAGTTATAACGGATTGGTTAGTGAAGTTGTTTAATGTGTGCCTACAAGAGGGGAATGTAGTAGGGGGCTGAAGTGCATGTATAGTTCTACTATACAAAGGAAAGAGGAAAATATGGATGTGCTAGCTTTCAAGGAATCAGTCTGTTAAGTGTAACTGGAAAGATATGGGTGTTGAGATTACAAGGTGGACAGAGTAATTGAGGGAGAACAGTATGGGTTTAGGGAAGAGGGTGCATGGATTTAATTTTCATAGTAAGGCATATATGTGAGTTCTTGGCAAAATGTAGGGGAGTCTGTTGGGCTTTTATGGTTTTGGAAAGGCTTTATGATGCTCAACAGTTCTTCCACCAAATACCCCCTCTGTTCCTCTCCTAATCTTCTCAATTAAAATCACATATGCCTTATATATATATATATATATATATATATGTTATATATGGGTATGTGATAGAAGAAAGCTAAAGATAAATGTGGGTAAAAGTAAGGTGATGAGATGTACAAGGGGTGAAAGTGGCAGTAGACTGGAAGTGAGCATTAAGGGAGAGCGACTGGAGGAAGTGGATAGTTTTAGATACTTGGGTGCAAATGTGGCAGGAAAAGGTGGAGTGAAAGTGGAGGTAGAATGTAGATTGAGAGAAGCGAGTAAATGCCTTCGTGGATTAAAGAGAGTAATGAGGAATAGACTTTTGGGAATGGATGCGAAGAGGAGACTGTATGAAGGAGTAATTGTGCCAACAGCACTGTATGGGGCAGAAACATGGAACATAAGAGAGGAAGAGAGGAGTTTGAATGTGTTTGAGATGAGGTGTCTGAGAAGTATCATGGGGGTTACTAGGCTGGATAGAGTGAGAATTGAGGAGGTGAGGAGAACAGGAGTGGAAAGGGAGTTGGGAGATAGGGTTGATGAAAGAGTATTAGGATGGTTTGGACACATGGAAAGAATGAGTGAAGAAAGACTAGTAAAAGAGGTATGGAAGGCAGATGTGGAGGGAGTGAACATGAGGGGACGTCCTAGGATAAGGTGGATGGATGGGGTGAAGGGGGCTTTGGGGAAGAGGGGAATGTCTGTTGAGGAAGGATGGGAGAGGACAGAAGACAGGGGTGAATGGAGAATGGTTGTATATGGATGATGTGATGCATGAGGTGGAATGGGTGGGGGGATGGGGGGTGAGGTAGTATGTGTGAGCAAAATTGATGCAGCCCGAAGGGATTTCTCCCCCGTCTTCTCCTTTTATGCAATGTGGGGACGGAGAGGGGGGGGTCGCCAATTTAATGAAGCGGCCTTGCTGTGGCTGTCCTGTGTCTTGCGACACTGCTTCTGATCCAGGGCAGTGGACAAGGTGCAGGGATGACCCGTCATCCAGTAGGTGCTATGATAAGAGGGAAGAGGGAGGGTGGAGGGGTGTGGAGTGTATTTAGGGATGGAATGGGTGGGAATGATTTTATGCCTTTTCCTTTTTGGCTACCTCCCTTGTAAGGGGGAAAAAGCCTTGGTATATGTATGTATATATATATATATATAGTTTCACATGAAATGTCTCAGAAGTCTGGTAGGGGATACTAGGCTGGATAGTGAGAAATGAGGTGAGGAGAAAGAGGGTGTAAAAGGGGTTGAGAGAGAAGGTTGAAGAAAGAGTATTGGGATGGTTTGGACACATGGAATGAATGAGTGAGAAAAGATTGATAAAAGAAGTGTGGAAGGCAGGTGATGGAGTAAACATGAAGGGATGACCAAGGATGAGATGGATGGATGGGGTAAAAGGGGGAGTGGGAAAGAGGGGGATGTCTGTTGAGACGACAGTTGAGGTGAGTGGAGAATGGTTGTGTATGGTTGATGCTGTGATGCATGGGAGTGGGTGTGGGAAGTTGGGGGTTAGGGAGTATGTGTGAATATTTTGATGCAGCCTGAAGGGATTTCTCCCCATCTCTTTTTCTGCATGTCTTGCTGCACTGCTTCTGATCCAGGGCAGTGCACGAGATACAGGGATGACACATCATCTAGGAGCCAAGAGGGAGGGAGGGAGGGAGGGGTGGTGAATGGAAGTAAAATATGTGGGAATGAAAAGGGTTGGAGTGGATTTATACCTTTTGACTTTGGCTACCTCCCTTGTAAGGGGGGGGAAATCCCTTGGTATATGTATGATCTGTGTGCATGTATATCTATATACCAAGGGCTTTTTCCCCTTTAACAGGGAAGTAGCCAAGTCAAAATGCACATACACACTCTCGCCTATTTCACTCCCACCCCTTTCCTCCCTCCATTTTGGCTCCTTATGCATGACAGGTTCATCCCTGTATCCTACTCACTGCCCTGGGTCAGAAGCAATGTAGCAAGGCACAGTACATCCACAGCAAGGCTGTTTCATTTAATCAGCCACCCCCACTCTTCATCCCCTCTTGCAGAAAAAGAGAAGACAGGGAGAAATCCCTTCAGTCTGTGTCAAAATATCATACACACATAACCACTCCTTAACCCCCCCCCCTTTATCCCCTGCATCACAATATCATCTATACACAACCATTATCCACTCACCCATATCTCCTGCCTTCTCCCTTCCTTGCTCAACAGACATTCCTCTTACTCAAAGCCCCTTTCACCCATCTATATCATCCTTGGTCATCCCCTTAAGTTCACTCCATCCACAACTCTTACTAATCTTTCTTCATTTCTATGCATCCAAATGATCCCAATACTCTTTCATCAGCCCAATCATCAATGCATGTGTGTATATACATACATATACCAACAGCTTTTTCCTCCTTACAAGGGAGGTTGCCAAAGACAAAGGCATAAATCCACTCCCACCCATTTCATCCCTGCATACTCCACTCTCATTCACCACCCCTCCCTCCTTCTTTTCTTGACTCCTCCTGGATAATATTTCATTCCTCCATCTCCCCCACTGCCCTGGGTTAGAAGCAATGTAGTAAGACAGCACATCCACACCAAGGCCACTTCATTTAACTGGCAACCCCCCTCATACAGAAAAAGAAATGGGGAGAAATCCCTTCAAGCTGTGTTGAAATATCATTCACACATACTCCCTCACCCCCCCAACTCCCTGCCATGCATCACAGCATCATCCATATACAACTATCCTCCACTCATCCCTATCTTGTCCTCTCCCTTCCTTCAACAGACTTTCCCATTACCCCATACATCCATCTCATTCTTGGTCCACATTTAATCTTTATTCACTTATTCTTACCATGTGTCCAAACTATCCCAATACTCTTTCATCAACCTCATCTCCCAACACACTTTTCACACCCACTCTCCTCCTCCTTTCTCACTCTATCCAGCCTAGTAACCCCTACCATACTTCAGGCATTTCATCTCAAACACATTTAAACTGTTCCTATGTTCCATATTTCTGCCCCATATAGTGCTGTTGGTACAATCACTCCTTCATATAATTTCCTATTAGCACCCATTCCCAAATGTCTATTTTTCGTTACACTTTTTAATCCTCCAAGGCATTTACTTGCTTCTCTCAATCTACATTCTACCTCCACCTTCACTCCTCCCTTTCCCGCCATATTCGCACCCAAGTATCTAAAGCTATCCACTTCCTCCAGTCACTCTCCATTAATACTTTCAATTTGCTGCCATCCTCTTTCCTTGTACTCATCATCTTTAATCCACATTTACCTTCAACTTCCTTCTTTTGTACATGTTCCCAAACTCCATCACTATCTTCCTTAATCCCTCTGATCCTGCTACAAGCTTTGTCATCAGCAAACAACAACTGGCTTATCTCTCACTTTTCTTTAACCATTTCCAATCCCTGGCCCATTACCCTTACGTTTACCTCTTGCACCACCCCATCCATGTATAAATTGAATAGCCATGATATAACATATCCCTGGCAAAGTCCCACCTTTACCTCAAACCACCCGCTCTCTCCATTTCTAATTCTAACACAGGCTCTACTCTCATAAAAATTCTTGATTGCTCTTAACAAGTTTCCTCCTATCCCATATATCTGCAATAACTCCCAATGCATTCCTGTCTACCATATTGTAAGACTTCTCCAAATCCATAAAGGCTCAAAAATCATCCTTACCTTTTCCTATAGCTTTCTCACATATCTGCCTTTCCACAAAAATCTGACACAACCCCACCCCTACCTGTCTTAAACCCACTGTTCCTCACCCTCTATTCCTCTCAATCAAAACCCTCCCAACAACACTTGACAATGGGACCTATCGCAGTCAGGCTCGTAGATTCCTATTACCGCTAGAATTTTCAATTGTCTCGGATTTCAGGAGGCAAAGGGGTGACTTAGCTAATTTGGAAACCGATACTTAAAAAAGATACGCCATAAATTACTGCATAAATGTATTTAAAATTAAAAACACGACTCTTAATGTTATAATTTTTACTTACTGGTGTGTGATAAGGCTTTGTTAATTTAATTACAAGGTAAAACTAAAAATAGGTAATTATTTTTACTGAAGTAACTACGAGCAGTAAAAATAAGAGGATGTTGATTTCGGTTTGTGTATTTTACCTGAGTGTTGAAAAATAATGGATATCACTGTCACATCCTGTATATGAAGATAATCAGGGAGATAAAAAAATAACAACAGTGGTGGCGGACGTACGAAGTTAATGACATTTTTGTAAAGAATAGCCTCTTAGATCTGCTGGGAGCTATTTTCAAACAAATATGACTAATATTACGTGTGCCATGGCAAAGTGCACGTCAGATTCAAGAAAAAATAAGAGACAAAGTTTATCGTACTGAAAAAATTAAGTCTTCGATGCAAAATTATATTTTTTATACATTACATGGATTTGCCTATTGCTTGGTGCATTCAAATGAAAGTATATATCAGTAATACGTCCATTGAAGTCAGTAGAAAATGACAAATTGCTTGGCTTGATACAATTATAGGCTGTTTTAAGAATATCATCTGGGATTATAAAGGCTCAAACAATGCTATATGCCGTTTGCAATCATGAAATTAATTGACTTAAATTTCAGACACTATAATGTACAACGATACACCTCTGTAAGCTTATCAAACTTGCCCAAAAAAAGAGTATTTATTTTCCGGCAAGAATTACAAAATCTGGCGGTGTCTGGTATCAATTTGCTCACTGCGAAAGGTCCCATTGATCCCTCTTAAACTACTACACTCACACCTTGTAAAGTGGAACTATATAGGCACTCTTCCAGTCCTCTGGCACTCTACCCTCTTCAAGACAAACATTAAATAACCTCACCAGCCAGTCCACCATCTCTCTACTTTTTTTTTTTTTTTTTTTTTATAGACACTGCATGACCCCCATCTATCCCAGGTGCCTTACCTGCTCTCATAAATTCAATAACTTTCACCTCATCTTTCCTTATTTCTCCTCCATTTTCTCATTCATCACTGTCATTTTCTTAGTGCTCCCCACTGCAACTACCTTACCCTTTCTATTTCTTTCACATTTAGCAACTCCCTAAAATAAGCTGCCCATCTTCCTCTTAATGCCGTGTCTTCCATTATGATCTCTCCATCAGCACCTTTTACCTTTTCTTCTCTACTTGATTTGCCCCCCCTTCCTCTGTTAATTTCCTTCCAAAACATCTTGTTACTTTCAAAATTTTGTCATACTCTTACCCCATTTCACATCTGCTCTTCTCTTTGCCTCCTTTATCTTATGCTTTACTTCTCTTTTTCTTTGTACCTCTCATATGATTCTATCATTCTATTTTGTATAATATATACACACATATACATGCATACAAATATACATACAACAAAAGGTGCTTTCTTGTAAGGGGGTGGCTAGCCAAAGCATGCACACACCCTTCACCAATCTCACTTCCACCCAAATACTATATACCAATTCTTATATATGTGACATCTTTTTAAGTTGATGTCATTACAATGGCTTCACATACAATTTTCTTGTCTCAGGTGAGGAATAAAAATAAAATAATAAAAGTAAAAGTCAAAGTGTAGTTGCAAAATGGCACATTTATTATTCTACAGATGAACTCCAGGTAAGGTGAGTCCCCTCGTGGATTGGCTGTACAGCGCCCCTGCACATCTTCAAATTTGTACACACACCATGCCAGTTGCCTGTTGACTATACAGCAAGCCCTCCTCCCTCATTCAGGCACAATCAATTTCCCACTATTTATCAATGCTTCAACAACTATGTGAAAATAATTTAAAAGTGGTATTGGTGCCCTGGTTCCCTACCCTTCCTTGCTGGGCCTGGCCTTACCTCAGCAGCAGTCAAAGTCCCCCGACACTCAACACTCGAGTATTTCAAAGCCTCCCACTGGTCATAAAATCTTAGTGAAAGTGAGTCTGAGCATTGCATTGCACTAAGGCGGAGCAGGACTGTGCGAGGAGTTGTTGCAAAGGTGAGGACACGCCACAACTGAGTACAAAGTTGACCTCAAATGGATTTCCAAACTGTAGAGTGAGGGTCCATCTTCACACAACAATTTCTTTTGAGTATAAGTGACCCTTTACCCAACTCTATTTTTCGGGATAAAGGGTCAACCTTGATCCAAATATCAACTTGGTCAGGTGACCCTAAATCCAAATATTAATTTAGATTAAAAGGTCAACTTTGCCCCAGATGCTTATATTTGAGTATAAGGTGACACTTGACCCAACTGCTGAAAGTGGTGTGGCCTAACTGGACCTGATACCCACGGGCGGCTCTTGCAGTACGCTGGCCTAAACATTCTGTAGCATTTAGTGTCTTTGTCAACACAAATGTGGTGGTTGCTCCTCGTCATCCTATCCATTGTCTTTGAAAATAAAGAGAATGGCAAGTTCTATAATATGAAATAGCAAGAGAATGTAGGATAACTCAAAATTTAGTCATGTGCTAGTAAATCTAGGAAAAGAACTCGTGATAATCAACACATAACCATAATTGCAATAATGAAGATTTCTATCACAAGTGGAGGGCTGAGATCTTTTTTGGGTTCACTTTTCCTCTCCACACAGACACAATTGCTGACGTCAGGCCAAAGCTGGTTTTGGGCAAGAAGGGCACTTGGTTCAGGAGAGCTATGGATGAACTACCAAACTATATCCTCAACTATATTTATTTTTACATACACTACACCGCCATAAACATTTGCTTCTCCTACTATCTTCCAACTCAATATTCACACCTCACTTATGCCCATCTACAATACCACCACTCATCACAGTTGCCTCTCATCTTCACACCACAATTCACATCGTCACTTAAGAAAACTGCATCACATTTCCCTGATTTACAACCTACTTTTGTGCAGAATCTTAAGATTTCTTGAACACCAACAAAATACAAATCTTCAAACTCATCTTTGTACAAAATCCTCTTACAAATGACCACTTCCATACTTCCACCAAACCTACACTTAACTACTCCAGACTACAGCTACAAACTATCTCCCTTTCACTACCCCTACTCGTACACCTGTTTCACCTCTCTATCTACCCTGAACCAAATTTCTTCCTTCCCATGTGCCCAATGCCTCAAGCAAGTGGAGGGCCTGATGGATAAGCATTTGGGATAATTTTCCCTTGCTGTATCATCCCCCCTACTCTCGTGGGAGCCAAAGATGCAGGTCAATGTCTGAGTGCGCTACTCCAAGAAATTGTGATTAATTGTCAGCGAAGACCCATATTGCCATTACACAGTAATATTAACACTTCAATTGGAATGTTTTTGTTTTGATAATCATTTTACATAAAATCCGCACCATTTTGCTATTAGATTTTTTCTTCAAAATATCAACATTTAGGTCATAACTTTAAAAGCTGCAACATTGTCATTTGAATAGTCATTATAATGCATTCAACCAATGGATGAATGCTAAGGGAGAGAGAGAAAAAAAAAGTGGAAAAAAAAAAAATTAAAAGTGGGAAAAAAAAAAAAAAAAAAAAAAAGCAACCTGTCACTCAACACCGATTCCGTGCTACAAACGGAAGGCAATGATGCTGTTTGACATTTCCTGATTTGTCGGGTCCCTGCTTAGCAAGCTGAGGTTAATCTCTATGTTTGGATTTGGTTTTGCACTTGACATTATTTCAGAGGCATTTCATCAACTCGTGTTGCCTCTCCCATCTCCTCCATGACTCGAAAAGGACAAAGGGGTGTCAGGACTCTAAATACTGAGTACAAAATAACAAAAATAAAATAGAAACATGGCAGATGAACACAAGAAACAAAAGCACTACTAACTACACTAAAATTATGCACTTAGAGGAATCAGTCAACACTATGAAGCTACCGTAACTGCTGTCCCTGCTCTCCTATCAAACCTCGACAAATTCCAACAGCTTAAAAAATTGTGCTTCTTCTCACATCATACTGGATGTTCTCATTGGATCTGCTAACCTACAAATGTTTGTTTAATAAAATAACGAGTCATTCTGTACATAGTGTATAGTACTGATTTATGTATACAACAGTCAACCCAAGGTTTCCTGGTTGGGATTTCAAGTGTCGGGTTGCAACGAGGACCAATGGGATACGGTACACTCATGTATGTCATGTCAGGCTTGTTTGCACTCGTCCCGTTCTGGCCAGGCACCAAGTTACTACTTCAACACAGTAACTCACGCTTGAGGCAAAGTCACTCACTGCTCAAAGTTCCACTCTCTTTCACCATCACTTTCACATACTCATTGCATTTTCTCAACATCACTTCACTTGCCAATATATTAAGCTGTACACTGGAGTGTTCCGACGGTGCAGTGTTGTGACGTTTGCGTGGGAGTGACCGAGCCTGGCTGCCTCTGATATGCTGGGCTGCACGATATGTACTGGAAGAGCCGACTTGATTAAGCTGCACCGGGAGCACGTGGAGGCCGTTGGGGGATGGGGGCACAAAGAGTTGCTTGCTTGTCACTTAGGTGTCATGGGAGTCCTTTCATTTGTGGATTACATATTAAAATTGAGTAATTGCCCTAAGTCACACACACCACATCCCGAGTTATGGGAAGGGGCAATGACATCCACATAGGAGTCCAGTTGAGCAGTGGTGGCACTTGTTGCATCATCCTACTCCACTGTCCCATTCCACCACTCCACAACCCCCACTATACTAGTGTATGGCCTCCACACTCCCTGATGGTCATTTTCTCCTAAGCTGCTTGAGCCCCTGGCATTACTGTGGGCCTGGTCCTCCATGGCCTCCTAGATGTGGATCACCCTGAAATATAAATAAACTTAGTTCTCAAGTACTCAAGTCAAGCATTTCATATTAAATGCATACACAGCCTGTCAACTGCTAATGATTCTCTTCTATTATATACAGAGGCCAATCCATGCATGGGTAGGATGTATTATGATTGTGCCCATGGCACTGGATAGACCATGGGCTTGGTATTTGAAGGATGCAGAAAAGAGCATAATGTGTTAGATGTACAAAGTGAGAAATGTGAAGGTGTGGTGGAGGGTTGTAGTGGAAACAACCAACAGATAGTGTTGATCAAAGAATGCAGAGATGGTTCGGGTATAAGTAAAGAATAAGAGAAGAAAAAATTTCAAAGAATGTAGAAAGTAGAATTGGAGAGAGGGAACTCAAGAGGAAAACCATAAATAGGGTTGATAGATGGAGTCAAGGGGGCACTGGATGCATGAATGTCAAGCACAGGAGACAGTGCAAAATATTAGATTAAATGAAGTGGATATAAATGATGCAGACAAAGATGTTTTAATCTACTCCATATATTATTTCTTGGGTGACTGAATGAAGGGTTGCTATATAAGGATGCAATGGGGGAGCTTCAGTTAAAATTAGGCCCTGCTATGAAGTGCAGTCTTATTGTATTGCCTCTGACCCAATTAGTTTGGTGCAGGGGGAACAGGGATGACCAAGAGGTATGAAGGTCAATCAATCCCTTGCCCCTGTCTTGCAAGAGACCCATGGCTCCTGGGTAACCAACAACAACCAGACTAACCCGTAAATCACTCAATAAACACTATCATTGGCTAGGGTGGGGCAGTGCAATATGATCAGTTTGGTATCTTCTGTGTCATGATTGCACCCAAGGTTCTCTGTGGTTAGGTTTATTGCTGGTATTGTTTTAGTGGTCGATGGTGACCTGAATATCATGCTAGTGTGATTGTTGCTTACAAACAACAAAGTTGTATTGATAGACTGAGGAAAAAATGAGCAACTCCTCCTGGATGATGGGTCATCCCTGCATCTCACCCACTGCCCTGGGTTAGAAGCAGTGTCACAAGACACAGCACATCCACAGCAAGGCTGCTTCATTTAATCAGTGACCTCCCCCCTCTCTGTCCCCTCATCCAGAAATGGAGAAAGGGCTGCATCAATTTATTTTTCAGACATACTCCCTCACCCCCCATCCCTCACCCACTCCCTTTCATGCATCACAGCATCATCCATACACAACCATTCTCCATTCACTCCTATCTTCTGTCTTCTCCCATCCTTCTAATTCAGAAACTGTTTTTGTATAGATGTGATGTGTGGTGCTGGTAACAAGTTCTTGATGTTTGGGTAGCATGCTGCTGGTATAGTTTTCATGTGTTTCTCTGGTTGTACTTGTGTAATGTCACTTGACGGTTGGGGCAACAAATAGGCTTCTGGATGGGTGTGAGATAGATGTGGGGGTGGGTGTAGGTTTATGCTTTGACTTGGCCATCCCTTTATGAGTAAGCATGCATACAAGCACATACCAAAGGACCTTTATCCTTATAGGTGGGTGGCTGAGAGTAAGCACACACACACATACTCAAAAATTTCCCTTCTTTTATTCACATTCTTCCTTTCATGAACTATTTTCTGCTGCAACCCTCTCTTCTTTCTCTTGCATGCCTCACTGTCATTTTCTACTGCCTTCACATTTGTGATCAAGTGTGATGTTTTTGTAAAGATTTATTTTGTGGTACAGGTGAATGCAGTGGATGTTTCAGTAGTATGCTACTCTTGTAGCTTCCTCCCTTACCCACTCCAGTAGGTTGTACTTCTAATGAGATGGGCAAGTAGGATAAAGAGCTCTTGTGTACCTATCATTTTCATGTGATATTCTATGGTGAGGATTTTGGTATCTATTTGCAATGTTAAATTGGGGTTGATTTGACCCTTGATCCACAAGAAGCTAAGATGGGTTGGAAACACAGGTGGTGTATAGGAGTGGAATGGGTGGAAGTGGGTGCATGCCTTTCACTCGGCTACCTCCCACCTTAAATGTTTCTGCATGAAGGGAGAAGGCGGTCGGCAATTAAATGAAGCAGCCTTGCTGCATTGCTTCTGACCTAGGGCAATGGGCGAGATACAGGGACAACCCATCATCCATGAGGAGCTAAGATGAGAGGGAGGGAGGGGTGGTGGATGGGAGTGGAATGGGTGGCAATGAAATGGGTGGGAGTGGCAAGGGGGAAAGAGCCCTTGGTATATGTATGTATATGTACCTCCCTTATAAGGTTGAAGAAAATAATGCATCTTGTCATTATTTTCAATGTTATACTCTACACAGTTTATTAGGTGCATTTTCTTGATAGTTGGTAACCATGATGTGGAACCCTAGTTCAGTGTGATATGTAAGTATTGTTTGTAGACTGATTAAAGTTTCCTTCTGTTGTCCAAAACCCATACTTGTGACTAATTTGATCAAATTTACATTTTTGTTGACTTATTGGAAATTTTACCTACTAATTTTTTATGGCTGTCTGGAGTGAGCAATGTTACGAATTATTTCTGGTAAAGATTTCCAGTCTATAATTTCTAAGCCATTATTCTACATTGTCTATAAGCCTAGGTGTTCTTAGCCACTATCTTGTAGTTGCTATGCTGGGTTACTGTTTGGTCATCACCTTACAAAGGGGAAAAAGACCTTTTGATGTATCTTATCCCCTTTCTACTTTTACAGGAACTAATAACTAGTGCCTTGATGTGATGGTTATACAAGATGGACAGAAAATCTACCCATTTTCAAAAACTTGTCAACCCCCTCCCTCCCTCCATTAGCAGGTACAGCCCTGGGGGATGACACAGTCTCTGCACTGGAGCCAAGATCTTCAACAACTTCAAATGTACTTCTTACATCTTTTAAAACATTGAATGCTGACAACTGGTAACTTTTCTCCTTTTTATCACTTTAAGGTGACATAAAAACAATCCCATACCAAAAACACACACACCAACATTTCTTCCAAGAGATCTATGAGAGGGCCTGAGGATTGTCAAGAGTCATGAGGAGCTAAAATAAAAGGGAAAAATGGGTGTGGGCTGTGTGAGGGGTGGGTGCATGCCTTGGCTAAGCTATCCCTTATATGGAGGAAGAGGCCCTTTGGTATATAGAATAAAACTCAAGGCAACTACCTGTATTATTATTTCTGCTTACACCTATGTGGTTATGTACTTCTACAAGGTTACTACTCTTTGTCAGGTTAATTTTTTAATGACTTTTAAAGGAATTTTAATGCCCCATTCTTGCAATTTTCCAGGACCTATATCGAGAAATTCCTGGGTAATCTACATAGCCCAGCACTTGCACAAATGACCAGAAAATGTCATTTAAGGGCAGGGGACCTATCGAACAACACATTGTCCATTGTTGGAACCACCACAGTTGATGAGGGAATTGTTTTTATTGCCAATTGAGAAAAAAAATAATAATAATAATAATACATATACCAAGGCCTTTTCCCCCTTTCAAGGGAGGTAGCCAAAAAGAAAAAGGCATAAAATCATTCCCACCCATCCCATCCCTAAATACACTCCACTCCCCTCCACCCTCCCTCTTGTCTTAGCACCTCCTGGATGACGGGTCATCCCTACACCTGGGTCAGAGGTAGTGTCGCACGTCCCCCCATGCATAAAAGGAGAAGACGGGGAGAAATCCCTTCAGGCTGCGTCAAATTTTGCTCACACACACTACCCCACCCCCCATTCCCCCACCCATTCCACCTCATGCATCACATCATCCATATACAACCATTCTCCATTCACCTGTCTTCTGTCCTCTCCCATCCTTCCTCAACAGACATTCCCCTCTTCCCCAAAGCCCCCTTATATATATATATATATATTTTTTGATGGAAAAACATAAAATTCATGACTTTTTAGGTTTTTAGGAACCTGTACCCTGCTCTATATTTCATTCTGAGGTCCCATAGCTTTCACCTGATCCATAAAGGGGTCCACCCTTCCATTTCCAAATTAACCCTCTATACCACCTCATTCATTTACACAATGACATTACACAAACTAGGCACAGCTTACATTCACTTCAAACCATTGCTAACCCTCACACATACCCCACTACTTGTGTAAAATCTTTAGATCACCTTCAGATTTATCTCCATTTCTCATCTTTAACATACTCCCAAATGTCTCTCTTAACCCATCACATGCCTTCTCCAAAACCATGAGATGGTGGCAGTTTGAATGAGAAGAGTGGCTGGAGAAGGTACTTGAAGTAACATGTGTTAGTAAATAGTGAAGAATATGGTCTAGTTATATACCAAGGGTTTTTTCTTATAAGGGAAGTAGCCAAGTCAAGGCACATACCTACTCCCACCCATTCCACTCCCATCCACCACCCTTTCCACCCCTCCCATCTCGGCTCTTCGTGGATGACAAGTCATCCCTGTATCCTGCCCATTGCTCTGGGTCAGAGGCAATGTAGCAGGACACAGTACATCCACAGCAAGGCCACTTCACTTAAGTAGTGAACCCCCTCTCCATCCCCTTATGCAGAAAAAGAGAGGACGTGGAGAAATCCCTCCCAGCTGTGTCAAAATATCATTCACACATAAGCACTCTCTAACCTCCCCCATCACTGCCCCTCCCTTCCTTACATCACAGTATCATCTATACCCACACTCCACTCATCCCTATCTCCTGCCTTCTCCTTTCCTTGCTCTACAGATATTCCCCTCTTGCTCAACACCCCCATCACCCTATCCATCTCATCCTCAGCTGTCACTGAAGTTCATTCCCTCCACTTCTGAGAAGTATGGTAGGGGTTACTAAGCTGAATAGAGTGAGAAATGAGGTGAAGAGGAGAGCAGGTGTGAAAAAGAAGTTGGATGATAGGGTTGATGAAAAAGTATTGGGATGGTTTGGATACATGGAAAGAACGAGTGAGGAAAGATTAGTAAAGAAGTATGGAAGGCAGAGGTGGAAGGAGTGAACATGATGGGTGACCAAGGATGAGATCGATGGATGGGGTAAAAGGGACATTGGGAAAGAAGAGGATGTCTGTTGAGGAAGGTAGAAGACAAAAGATAGGGGTGAGTGGAGATTGGTTGTGTTTAGATGATGATGTGATGCATGGAAGGGAGTGAGTGTGGGATGGGAGGGGGGGTTTGGGAGTATGTGTGAATGATATTTTGACACAACCCAAAGGGATTTCTCCCCATCTTTTTTTTTTCTGCATGAGGGGAAAGAGGGAGGTTGCCAGTTAAATGAAGCAGCCATGCTGTAGATGTGCTGTGTCTTGCTGCATTGCTTCTGACCCAGGGTGATGGATGAGATGTAGGGATGACCAGTCATTCAGGAGGAGCCAAGAAAAGAGGGAGGGAGGGAAGGGTGATGAATGGGAGTGGTTTGTGTGGGGACTAAATGGGTGGGAGTGGAATTATACCTTTTGACATTGGCTACCTCCCTTGTATGGGGGAAAATGACCTTGGTGTATTGTATGTATGTATGCATCTTTATTATCATTATTATTCACTATGTTATGTTTGGTTGATGTGGAGTCAGGGATTTGTGATAGAAAATTTTGCTAGGTACAGTTCCTCTAGATATTAGGGTCCACTATTCCTGAGGGTGGGTTAACTTACATGGTTGGGTGGGGCTGTAACTCCATTCATGAGGAAAAGCATGAAGTCAAGATTATTATGAACTTACGGGCAAATTTGGGAACGGAGGTGGGACAGAGGAGGGGTGGGGAAGATGATGTGGCGGCAATTTAGGTCCGTCTGATTTTTCTTCTTCACGTCGTTTCAAACATGCTGCCTTTGGATTTAAATTCCGTTCTGTAAAGATAGAGAACTTGTTAATGTTTGTATAAATTTTAATTAAAAACCTTATATTAAGAACTATGAAATATTTACTAAAGACAGAAACTGTTGTTTAGGGAAAAATAACCGTACAATTCATTCCACAATATCTACTGTAAATTCCACAGTAATCTGACAATTCACTATAGTCTGACTACAACAGGATGCATTACTAAATAAAAGTACTGAACACATCATCTAATTGAAATTATGAGATACATCTTTATACATACCACAATCCACTTGCAAAAAGGTCTTTATACATACAGTTCTTGCTCTCATACTTGCATATACTCATGTACACAAAATGTCCAATGTGAATCTAACAAACACCTCAGAACCAAAACATCCTTTAGTTAATGTATACATACATACATTGTATATACATAAAACATTACAAGTTTGCATCCATGGATGGAAGGGAGACTTGCATAAAGAATAGGCTTACTGGAGAGCATTCACACCTTCTCTAAGTTACCTGCCCCCAACAGTGCAAGCACATAAAATAAAGGGGATGACTTACATTCAACAGCCATATTGTGATAGGGAGCATTACTGAAAACCTGGCAATGCCCAGAAATTGAACCCAGGACATCCCACTGTCCAGGCAGGTGTGCTTACCAATAACATCACAATCACCTCTAGTGACCACTCACACATCTCCCTTCCCTGGGCCTCTCCCAGTCCGGGAATGTGCACTCCTGCAGGAATTCTACCCACTGTGGCATGTATGATAGAGAGCATCACCAAAAAGCTGGCACCACCCACGAATTGAACACAGGACCTCCCACTCTTCAGGCTGGCATGCTTACCGATTACAGTACTGCCACCTCTAGTAACCACTCACACACATTAAGAGAAGGAAGGGTCCAAACTTAAAAGTCATCTATGAATATTTTGGACATGTTCACTCTTCCAAGAAGAGACTGAAGTAATTGGTGTGAAGATAAATTTGAGAATAAATGTGGGACAGAGCGATGAGATGGATAAAAGTTTGAAAATTGTTCAGAAATGGATATCTTGGGATGAATGCAAAGAGAATACTGGAACAGTCTTGAATATAAAAGATGTAAAGGATGTACCTGAATGTGTTTGAAATGAGGTGTTTGGGAAGTATGGTGGGTGTTACAACTATGGATACAGTGAGAAATATTGAAATGAGGCTGAGAACTAGGGGGCCTACACTGTCTATGGGAAGATCAAAGAATACTGAAAGTTTAGACATAAGGAGGGAGAGATAGAGTGCAAGAAGGCCCTTTGATATGTATGCACCATATAGGTACTAAATTATTTAAGTTGTACTTCAGAGCTTCCCTATCCTTTTCTGTAATTAAGGTCAAAGTACAGTACAGTACTGCATTTTGGTGGTAGTGAGGACACTATGTCTGAAGGACATAGTGGCTGAAACCATCACCTATGGCTGAAACCATCATCTTTACCCTATACACTTGGGACTGTTGGGGCAGATAACAGCCACTGCTAGGAATTGAAGACGAGCACAACTAAGCAAATGTGAGACCAGCACTCTTCTGACTATGTCACCAGTGCACCATAGCCATTCCATTGCTGGTCATTTCACATGCACTTCACACCATCCATATCCAGATTAAGCTATCAAAGATACAGAGGCTGTATTGTCCACACCCATCCCCCCAAAGAGGATATGCCAACAGTCTTGCAGTATGATGGACTTGAGAAACTTACTTCCAAATATCAACATCTTCTAAGTGATGCAGCCATGAAACAATATCAGAATTGGAGAAGGCTAACTTATGAAATGTTACTGTTTATATACAGTACACACACAAGCATAGAAACAAAGGGATCATGAGTTCAATAATTGATACCTATTTGTGGTGGCCCACCAAAATGGAGGTACAAGATAAATCATCTTCCCACCCATCTTCAAAACCCTCGCCTCAATCTGGATGCGCAATCCAAAGAGGCTGGGCCCAAGATCTCTCATTTTTATTTACTCCCTCCACCTTTCTATTTCAGAAGAGCTCACAACCATCGACTGCTCCACCACTCCTACCACTATCAGATAGTGACATGGAAACAGTCCCATGGCGGAAGGTCTCCAGTCAGTGGAAGTTGAAGCAACAATAACTGTCACAGACCAACAATGGGTACCTGCAAATCATGGCCAATCAAAATGGAGGCTGAACAGAATGATCTTTCTGTTGCCATTCTTCAAAACCAGTTAACACCTTCACTTCCATCTGGAGATGTAGACCCACAGGGCTAATGGTATAGAATGGGCCTCTAAAACCTCATGTGGTGTCCTCTGGCCCACGACTGGTCAAGGACGATACAGCAAGATGTACCACTTCCACAACAGGGCCTGACAACCAGAGTTGGCTTACCCCCAATTCATCACAAGGAAACTCGCCTCTGCATCTATTTATATTTATATATAAAGTAGATCAAAATATCACTTAAGTCATGTCATCCTTTCATCCATTCACTATCTTCTGCACTCTTAATTCTTTGTTCAATTTAATCTCATTCTTCCTTGCAGCCACTCCACCCAATTATAACTTCCAAACACTCCATACTATTCTTCACTCACTCACTCTTTACCTATGGCCACACCACTTTGGCACTCTTTCATCTATCATATCTAACAGCTCTTTCCACTCACCATTCTCTGCATTTCTCATTATTCCTGTAACACGAATGTATTACTCAAACACAATCGAACTTCATTTCTATCTCCCTTATATTCCAAGTCTGTTCAATACAGTACCACCTGTACAAGCAATCCATACAAGCCATAAAACACACAAGATATCACTGTCGCCCTTAGTTTTTCTCCTGGTCCCCCCTACACACATACACACAGAGAAGTAAAGAACATAATCATCTTAATTTGTGCCTTACAACCAGGTAACCACACCAAAACCCTGCACATGCAAGTAAATTTGCACATGCATTAACACACATGCACATACAATTTACAGGGTGTGAACATTCTGAAAATCCGATATAGTTATGATCCTAGTGTAGCTTTCCAAAAACCTAGAGAGAGAGAATTAGCACAACAGGTACCTAACCTACAAGTGGTAGTTCTGCAAAACAGACAACCCTGCTGCCTATCATCATTACCCATCTACATTCTCACCTTCATCTAAAGTCTTTTGACCAGGCATGTCTATCAACTTCAACAGAAACTTTGGGCATGGTCCAGACATAAGAACATAAGAATGAAGGAGTGCAAGAGACCATAAGGCCACACTAGGCATTTCAATGTCCCTTACCACCTTTCATTACTATCATATGATCTCCTCTTAAAATGACCAATTATTTCAACACACGCTACATGGTTACAAGGTCTGCTACATTCATTAACCATTCTATTGGTAAACCAGTTCTTGCCTATTTTCTTCAAACCTAAATTTGTCTAAATACACCTTGCTGTCTTAATATAATGACACTGCCTGAATCACCTTTGTTAAATCCCTTGGCCCACTTGAACACCTCTATTAGATCACCCTGCACTCCAAAGTGCAAGCTAAGGTGCCTAAACTTTCCTTGTATGGTAAATTTCTAAGTCCTTGTGTTGTTTTGGTCATTCTCTGTACCAATTCTAGTGAATTAATGTACATTCTATATGACAACAACCAAAATAAAATTTAGCAGTGAAGGAATGTATAATTATTGCAAGATAAGCATTTAATGATTACTGCTACACTTTCATTTTAACTGTCCGAGCATTAAAGCCTATTGCCCTGTTAGCCCTATTCATGGCACTAAAGCACTGTTTCCTGGATCAAAGATACAGACTCACTAACACTCCCAAGTCTTTTTCATATTCTGTTTTCTTTAATATGGCATTAGCTAAGCTATACCTACTAGTTGGGTTATGTAATCCTATGTTTAACACACTGCACTTTAAGATATTGAAGTCCATTTACTATTTCACCAACCATACAATTTATAGATCCTCCCAGCATCTTCCCCCAACCTAATGACATCCTATTTTAGTGGCATCCACAAATTGACTAACATCACTATTAATGCCATTGTGTCCAAGGCATTTCTATACATAATGAACTACAGGACCCAAAACTGAGCCCTAGGGAACTCCACTAGTAACACTACCCCCATTTGGATTTTACACTATTAACCACTTCAGTACAAGTCAAATTCTCACGTGCAGCATCACGGTGACCCACTGTTTTCTGTCACTAATCCATGCTCTAATTCATTAAAACACTTTTCCTCCTTGTGTCATGCCCTGAAGGCTGTGCCTCTAGACAGAGATTAAGATGTTCACAGGTTTTGAAGATGGGCATCAGGTAGAACATTCATACTGGTACTGGTACCTATACTTGGTTATTGTATATACATTATGTGTAATATATATATATATATATATATATATATTGTCACGGCAGGGTCCAACAAAGTTGACTTACTCCTCACCACTTCATTATATGACCCTTCCTCCCCTATCCATGATACATACACACACACACACACACATACAGGAGAGAAAGGGAGAAGTGAGACACACACACAGAGGGAGAGAGACAGAAGCAGAAGGAGAGGAAAAAGTGGGGAGAGAGCAAGGAGTAGATGGAGTATGCAAGATGAACATTCCTTAAGACCAGGCCATTTCTTCAAACATTTACAACTACCCTCCATTCACTACTTTTTGCAGTTTTTCTTCATTGACAGAATATTCCTTCATCCAATGTTCCCCTTGCCACATCCATTCACCTTATTTTCAGTCTTTCTATAAAATTCACTCCATTTCTGTTTTCCACACACATCTTTTCATGTTCCCAAACAAAATCAGCCCTCTTTTATCTATCCTATCCAAAAGCTCTCTCACCCTCCTCTATTCTCTTCTTCACATTTCTCACTATCCAGCCTTGTGACACCTACCATACTTCTCAAACACCTTTCCTTCTGGCTTTTTCAAATTTCAAGTCTTTCCCCCATACAATACCAAGGGCACAATTAACCACACAATATTCTCTTTGCATTCATTCCCACATTGCTATTTTTCAATACACTTTTCATTCCCAGACATTTACTTGCTTCCTTTATTCCTACTTCATCTGGATTAGATGGGTGTCATGCAGAATGTCTGAAGAAGGGGAGTACAGTGATAGTGGACTGGCTAGTGAGGTTGGTTAATGTGTGTCTAAGGGAGGGTAGTGCTGGAAGACTGCCTCTAGAGTTCTGCTTTACAAGGTAAAATGGGACAAATTTGAGTGTAGCGAGTTTCAGTTTGTAGAGTGTAGTTGGGAAGGCTTATGAGAGGGTTTTAACAGAGAATTAGGAGAGGAACAGAGGGAGTAATTGAAGAGGAACAGGGTGGGTTTAGAAAAGGTTGGGGTCATAGGGATCCGATTTTTGTGGGAAGACAGATATATGAGAAAGCTTTAGTAAAAGGTAAGGATTTTTGGGGGGAGCCTTTATGGATTTGGAGGCTTATGACAGGCTAGACAGGAAAGCACTGTGGGGGGGTTTTGCAGATACATGGGATTGGGGGGATGCTGATAAGGACTCAAGTTTTTACAACTGTAGCAAATCCTGTGTCAGAACTGGAAATGGAGAGAGCAAGTAATTTGAGGGGGTGGGACTGCATCAGGGATGTGTCATGTCACCAAGGCTCCTGAATGTGTACATGGATGGGGTGGTGCAGGAGATAAATGCAAAGGTTGGGTAGGGAACTGGATAGTTAAAGAAAATTGAGAAAAAAGGGGGGTGAGCCAGTTGTTGTTTGCTGACAACACTGTACTTGTGGTAGAATCAGAGCAGGGATTAAGGGAATTTGTGACAGAGTTTGGGAAGGTATGTGATCAGAAACAGTTGAAGGTAAATATGGATAAAACCAAGGTGACGAGATGTACAAGGAGAGAGGATGGCAACAAGTTGGAAGTCTTTAAAGAGAGAGGCTGGAGGAAGTGGATAACTTTAGGTATTTGGGGTCACATGTGGCAGAAAAGACAGAAGCAGAGGTAGAAGTAAATTGTAAATTGAGAGAAGCAAGTAAATGCCTTGGATTAAAAATTGTCATGAGAAATAGGCACCTGGGAATGGATGCATGGAGGAGATTGTATGAAGGGGTGATTGTGCAGACAGCTTTGTATGGGGCAAAGACTTGGAATTTAAGAAAGGCAGAATTTGAATGTGTCATTGTATAGAATGAGAAATCAGATGAGGAGAGTGGGAGAGGAAAAGGAGATGACAGATACATTTGATGCGAGTATTGGGTTGTTTTGGACACATGGAAAGAATGAGTGAAGAGTAGTAAAAGAGGTGTGAACAGCAGAGGTAGAAGGAGTGAACTTGAGGGGATGACTGAGGAGAAGATGGATGGGGGTGAAAGGGGTGCTGAGCAAGAGGGGAACGTCTGTTGAGCAAGAAAGGGAAAAGACTGGATATAAGTATGAGTGGAGAGTGGCTGTGTATAGATGATACTGTTATGTATGGAAGGGAGGGGCAGGGGATTTGTGGGTAGAGTTTTCTTACTTTTGAAAGTTGTTTTAATGCAGCCTGGAGGGATTTCTTCCCATCTTATATTTTTCTGCACGAGGAGAGTTTTTACCAATGAAGATATAATGTATCTTGCTGCATTGCTTTTGATCCAGGACAGTGGGTAGGATACAGTGATGACCCATCATCTATGAGCTAAAATGGGAGGGGTGGAAGGGGTGGTGAAAGAGGAATGGGTGGGAGTGGCTACCTCCCTTATAAGGGGGAAGATGCTCTTGGTAGATAGATTGACCTCCACCCCCATTACATTCACTGCCACATGAGACCTCTAAATACTTAACACTCTCCACATCCTCCAGCACTTCACCCTTTAATCTCACCTGAAACCCACCACAACCATTACTCCTTGTACATCTACCTAGTTGTATTTTACAGGATGAGAGCTATGCTTGTAGTTACCCATTTTCATATCTCTCCACATCCAGTTTATTCTTAAAATCTTGTATAGATTTGGCACTTACTGTTTCCCAGTTTCGTTTGTTCCAGACATCAATCACTCTAACTTTTGTCCACATATACTTTCAGCATTCTCCTTGCATCCTCCTAAACTCCATCAACATCAACTTAAATCTATTCTCCAACTCACATCCAACTTCACTTACAAACATTGAATTTCTTCACCACATAGTATGATACAAGAGATAAATGAGATATACCTGTGTGTGGTGATCTTGCAAAATTAGAACAAAGAGAATTTGTACCCTGCCACCCGAACTCATTATGTGATGGTACTACAAGATCAATGTAAGAGAATCTTCTCCCTGTTGGCAATATTTAACCTATTCAATACACGTCAAATTCTTGTGCACAGCATCAGATGCCTCATGTACAATGATTTGGTGATGCATCACATTACTCGCATTATAAAACAAAGTCTGAGCTTTATTATTCATTTTCTTTCATTCTGAATATATTAATAACTACAGAAAATGCAATTACAACCCAGTTCACAGAATATGGGGGGTCTTTCAGCTACAACTACAAAATAAATATAACTAAGATGCCTACGTTGGCAACATCATATGGAAGATGTTAAAACTTGAACACCATCACCTCCATTTGGAAGTTCATTTTTCACCATTTTCTGCCTAATCTCCACATATCTCAGTATCTATTTTTTGAAACACCACCTTTTTCTCATGCACTCCATTTCAAAAGTCTATTCCTTTCAGCCTTACAGTCCAAGTCTGTTCCATACAGCACTATATGCACAATAACCAATGTACAAACATACACTGTACATGGTAAATGTGTGCAATTTACATTTCATAGGAGCAAACAAACAAGAGAAATATTCTAATAGAGCAAAAGATTGCAGCAGTTCCTGATATTACTCTACTCATTACTATACCCATTCGATCAAGGAGCTTTGCTCACCTTTGTGACCAGATTGGTCAATAGAGAGCATGGGTACACTTTCAGACTTCATGCACAAGTTCAGATCTTAAGAAATATTTTTTTTTTTTCAAATAACATAAATTTCAAGGCAAAACTAAAGGAATAAAGTACAAACTAACAAATTACCTCAACCATTATAAACACTTGAGAATGAAAAAACTGATGCCAAGGAGCAACCAAAGACAAAGAGATTTGTGAAAATCAATATTTGAATGCTAAAGAAAGAAGAAGAAAAAAAAATGCATGTAGTATATGATAAAAGTAAAAAAACCTTGAACCAAAACAAACCAAAGCCAAAATTTAAATTCAAAAGAAGAGATAGAAAGAAAATAAAGTGAAAAATAAAATAAAATAAAAATAAATAAATAGATACATACAATATATAATAATAATTAACAAATAACCAAAAGCTAACCCAAAAAGAGTACACATCCACCTGGCCAAGTGTGAAACAAAACACCTTCCAGTGGCTCCCACTCCCAGCAATAACATAAAAGAAATAATATAAAGAGGAAAAACAAATCATTGCAAAAATGAAATTAAAGGGGGGGAAACGAAACCAATATTGAAGGCCACGACATCTGACACCAAGAGTTAACTCAATTAGTAAGACGGGTACCTCTGACTTGTTGTTCGAGGGACATAATAACATCTACTGCCATGTTGAGAATGCCCAGCTTAGTTTGGGGCTTGTCAGATTTCAGATGTGTCATACACATGCGCCCAAGTTCCTTCAGAGCGTCGTTTATGTCTCGGATTCGGATCCTGGCGGGCGAGAGAATGGGTGGTGGTGTGTTAGTGTGATTAGTTGGGCAGTGACCCTACCTGGCCCTACCTGCCACCCTGCCACTCTACCACCACTGCCCACCAAGCATGCTTGGTGTCAGTACTGCTGCAACCGCTGCTACTGCTGCTTTGTGAATTTACCACAAATAGATGGTCAGACTCCTCCGCTGTAGATGTGTTGGTGGTAGGTGGCAGGTGCAGCAGTTACAAGGGTGAGGGGCCGAGAGGGCCCATGATGGATGGGGGGTTGGGGGGGGGAGTGTTGGGATGGGGGAGAGGCTTACCTCTAACCTGCTGCTCCAAGGATGTGATGACCTCCACGGCCATGTGTAAAATGTTTAGCTTGGTCTGCGCCTTTTCTGCCTTACAATGGATCATACACATACGACCTAATTCCTTAAATGCTTCATTTATATCACGAACTCGTACTCTGAAAGGCAAAACCGTAAATGTCATCATTATTGACAACCATTCCTTGGCATACCAAGTGACAAGAGTGAGCGAGCACTTTATGGTAAGTCTACAAAGCAGGTGGTGGTGGATAGCAAGGATAAGGTGCAACTGTCAAAAAGTACACATGGCAAGTCTGTGAATTCCCCCTTCGTATCGGTCTAATGCCAATCTTTCCCTGGTGGTTACAATAAATGAGCACATTTACGGTTTCTACACACTCAGAAAAGTAAGATTCGGCTGAGTACTTTTTACATTTCTATTTAAGCTAGAAAAAATCTGCAAGTGAAAAATTGTCATTAATATTTATGCATACATATAAAAATCAGATATCAAAATGATGTAACACCCGATATGAAGGGGAAACAATTCACAGGAGAGTAAAAATGATACATTACTATGAGAACTGATATTTAAAGAAAAATTGCTAAATTTTACCTAGTTCATGCTTAGAAGAATAAAAATGTGTGAGATCTACAAACAATTTTCCTGTAATTCTACATTATCCATACACAATCACTGGTGTACAGTGTATAAAGATTTTGTGTGTGTGTGACTGATTCACCATGGTCTTTGGCCACATGCTGGACTCATGATTAACAGCTATTACCCTCCCAGATAAGAGTTCATATGAGACCAATGTCAGCATTCTCCCCATGGAAGGGGAAACCTATACTATTCCTACAGCTTGTGTGGGTAGCAGTCTGATCTAGAAATGAAAAAATATAAGAATCATTTCCTTTGTTCTCTCAAAGCATAGAATTTGATCCCCATCACATCATCTGTTAATGATGGAAATAATTTCAATATTGATATGGTTTTAAACTCATGAACTGCCTTTGTGGCTATCAAATATGCATTCAACAACTAGAATTTATGCCCCTTTTGGCAGTGTACCTGGAGTGGGATATGACTATAACAGATAAGGAAACCATGCAAGTACCTGAGTGCCAATGCTTTGATCACAAGTTTTACAAAATATTGCAATAGTGACTGACCATATACTTCTCAATGACTTAAGCTGACCTGTTGTGGAATAGGCAATACCTTTACAGTCTGCCTCACTCAGATCCTATCAAAAAAGGGTGCAGAACCTAATCCCAACCTCCTAGCCATAAATGTACCCTATACAATGGAGAAGCCATTACTATAAGTAACAGATGCAGACCTACTATACACAGACAACACTCCAACCTTCCCAGATTTCTTTGGGAGGGTCTGAGGACCTCTGCTAACCACAACTGTTATGGAAGTAGCTACTGGCAGCAACAGGAGGCCAAAACTAATATCTCCAATGACCATATGTACTATG
>NC_134794.1:48021695-48114195 GCF_046742065.1 Oratosquilla oratoria | reverse complement strand
TCCAGGTCTCTCTGTAGTGATTCACAGTCTTTTTCTGTACTTACTTTCTTTAGTAGTTTTGTGCAGTTTGCAAAGATGTCATTTATATATATGACAAACATTATCAGAGCCAACACTGAACCCTGTGGGACTCCACTTACATTTTTTTACCAGATCGAGTTTTTATCCCTAAGCACCACTCATTTTTCTCCCATGCAAGAAATCTTCCATCCATTAAAGTAATTTTCCGTGTACACCTCCTGTTTTGAGTTTTCTTAATAGTTTTTTTCATGGTACTTTATCAAACACCTTTTGAAATCCAGGAAGGCACAGTCTGCCCCACAGGTCTCTTTCTTGCATTATATCTATTAACCTTGAATAAAAACAAATCAAGTTTGTGGCACATGATCTTCCCTGTCTAAAACCAAATTGTTTAGGATTTAGTATATTGTTCTCTTCCGGATGTTTATCCATCTACTTTTGATGACTTTTTCCACATATTTTAGCTAAAGTACTTGTGTATGTGTTGGTGACTTCAATGCTATAATGGGAAACATGGGAGGTCAACCATGCATTAGTCTGGAGTAGCTGAGAGAAATGACAGTGGCAAGATGTTGGTCAGCTGTGCAGAGAACTAGAACAAGAAAATTATGAAGAATTTCTCACAAAACAAACATGAAAGAACAAAATCAACTTCATATTGGATAAGAGCAATAGCATCATCAATGTTATGGTTATACAAGTAAATCTTGGTAGTGACCACAGAATGATAGATTGCATCACTAAATTCAGTTTCAGAGTTGAGACAAATAAACTAATTTTGAATAAGAAAATAAGTCTCATGAAAATTAAGGATAGCAAGAAGGAATTTCAGTTTGAAATCAAAAATATGTTTGAAACTACAAAATAATGGGGACAATATCAAGGTTGTAGATTTCAATTTAGTGAATCAGCTGAGTAAATTGGGAGTTATAAGGATAAACAGAATGAGGAATGAGGTGAGGAGCACAGAGATGGAGAGCTGGCAAATAGGGATGATTTGAGCATACTGAAAAAATGAGTAAAGACAAGCAAAATGTGTGTAGAAGGTAGAGGTGGATGGAATAAACTTGTGGGGAAGACCAAGAATGAGATGGATAAATGAGCTGAAGGGGAATGTCTGTTGAGCAGGGAAGGGAGAGGTATTGTACAAGCTCCTTTCCAGATGTGCACTGATGCTGCAAATAGAGGCACACTTTTCTCCAAATCCCAGCAGTAACTATAACCTGCCCTAACTGTCCAAACTCATAGGGTAAAGGTGACAGCTTCAGCCACAGTTACCTCCTGGCATTAGGTACTCCCCTTATTTTCCAAATTGTTGTAATTTCATTGTACCACCACAAGTGGCTGAAAGTATCAATGCATTTGTGCCAAGATATTTTAGATGATATTGAGATCTTATCTGGTCCTTCTATGTGGGAGTTTTTATCTTTTGTTTAGAGGCTTTTCTACATCTTTGTTGGAGAAGGGATAGGGGTGGGGTGGGGCAGTATCTGTGTCAAGTTGAATTTTTAACACATCTTTAGTTGTACAACTGTGAGCTTGAAACTTGTTTTGGATGAGAGCCTAGTAATATTTCACTGTTGTTTTGGTGATAGTATTTTCAGTTAGGGTGTTCTAATTGCTTCATGTGTTGGGGATGGGTTCATTGGGGTTCAATGGTTTTCATTGTTCTCCAAATTTATTGTTTTCCCATCTACTGTATTGTATTTTTCCCATGCTCTTTCCACTTGTTTGTTTTGTGATGTCTTTTTAGTTGTTGGCCTCTATCCCTCTTTTATCAGCCTCTTCATTTGCATGTCATGAACCCAACTCTCACCCATCCCACTTCCATTTCTTTTTCTTCATTTTCACTCCTTGTGAAGAGGGAAAACAAATAATTTGTGTGTTAAATCCTCTCATATTTTTTCTTGTTCTGTGAATTTTTCTCTCTCTTATAAGATGTGTAACTGAGGTCATTATTTTTCCTACAGTCTCTTGGAAATTCTCTCTTGTTAGCCCTCTGATTGGCCACCACAACATATATTATATATATATATATATATATATATATATATATAAGAGAGAGAGAGAGAGAGAGAGAGAGAGAGAGAGAGAGAATTATTCTTTCTATGTACTGTTGCCAATTTGCTCTTTTTGTAGTTTATGTTTTTGTGTATGTAATTGTTGTAAGTGTTCTTTTGTTGGGAAGTGACCCAAGGAAAGCCATGATGTTTGTTTTGAGGAAGGGTAAGCACACTACATATCTGAGGAATATATATACAATGGCCATAATCCACTTCTACTGTAGGCTAACCATCATCACCATGCATGGATGGACAACACCTATTTCTCATACAGCACATCTCAAACTACAAGTCACAAAGAACAAGGCACTAAGCAATCATGAGCTACATACACCCCTAGACCACCTACATGTGGAGACTGGAGTTTCAACTTGATGTAACTACCCTGACATGCAAACATATATCTATATACCAAAGAATTTTTCCCCCTTATGAGGGAAGTAGCCAAGTCTCAACTTGACTTAGCTACACAATATATGACATCCAATAAAAACCCACAGCACTCATTGCATTACAGGAGAAATCATCCACCTACAGGTGCATCAAACCCCAGAAAATTACTACAGTGCAATGTACAAGACCATCCCACCACCCTCTTCCAACCACACAAATGTACAGTTCCTACAGAGCTCTAGCTAGCCTGGAGCCTGGAAGTGTCTGGGAAGTCCCCACTATTAGTCCACAAATTATATAGAGGACATTCACCTATGCAGATAGAGCTGGAGTCACCATTTATTACTTATAAATTACCAACAAAAAATGCAACTGATGACATAACCATTCTCCAGTCCACCTCACAAAACCAAACATATATTCACTGCTGTTCACCACTGGCTGCACACAAAAATCTATCTGAATATCAAGAGGCTTCTTCACCCTTATGAGGGAGGTACCCAGCCAAGGCATGCCTCCACCCCCAACTACCCCACTCCCATCCATCAACCATTTATTTCCCTTTTATTTTAGCTCCTTGTGGATCTGAAGCAATGCAGCAAGACACAGCACATCCACAGTAGGACCAGCCTCTTCATTTGCATGGCAATTCTTCCTCCTCATCACTACACATTGAAATAGAAAAGACAAGGAGAAATCCCTTCAGACTGCATCAATTCACAACTTACTCTTGCCTTCTTCCTTCCCTGCTCAACAGACATTCACATTTTACTGAAGGCCCTCTTCTCCCCAGTCAATTTCATTCTTGATCTTCTGAGACCACAACATAACTCCTGTGTCATAACTGACACCAAAGGCAAACCAACAGCTTCATAGTCACATACAAGTACCAAAATGACCATCCTCCCCTTAAAAAACGGTGGCTAAGTCAAAGCATACCATCTCCCAAAATATTACTCAGGTCAAAAGCAGCAAGACACAGCAACTACACAGCAGTGTCCATCTGCCAAAGTGGTTTACCCAAACTGCTTCATTATATGGTGACTATTCTCCCACCCCACTTATCTATGCAAGACTTTCAGTGAACTTAGGTCAACAATTACTAAATACAATATGTATTTAGAGATGCTATAACAATCCAAGTAGCAAACTATCATTCCTTGAAAAGGCATTATGCCTAAACATGCTGAACCTGCAAGTTGGACATCATAATCATCTTTTGTTGTCCATTTCCAATCCCTTCAACATCCCCACCTTTATCAGGAGGTACAGAACAAGCATGGGACCTTTATCATCTTAAACTCTATTTAAACCTTCTCAGTGACTGTTTCCCTTCTACTACTACAAGTTTATAACAGCCTGATAAATTTATCTATCTATCCCCCTCTCCCAATTTAATAAAGTGTGAAATGGTCAGGCTAAGCCAGCTCTGGCTGTTTGGCCCTGTTGTGAAAGCACTGTGTTTCACTGCACTATCTTAGACCCAAGAGGTGTGGCAGGAGTAATATTGGCCTGCTTATGCTAAGGTAGCGGGTACTATATGCCCATGACATAATCACCACAGACAAAAAGCATGTTACATCCTAGACTATTCAAGGTTCTTCCCCCTTATAAAGAAGGTAGCCAGCCAAGACATGCCCTACCCCTCCCACACACTCATTGCTACCCTATATCCTAGACAACTATACAAAATTTAGTGATTTATGGGCCAACATGATGGTTCAATCCAGACTTATTGGGGGGCAGCAGGTTGCTTGCAAGGGAGATCTGAGGCAATGGATTATTCTATTATCAACTTTCCTTCTACCCACTTCACATTTTGACTTTTGGACATTTACACTTTAGTCACAGGAACATAAATATTCAACATATGTCACTCTCAAACATTGTCATATTCTGTCTCTCTTCAGCTTTCAATTCTTGATCACATAGTCGATCATATTTTCTACATCTATTGTGTTTCTCTGTCTGATGTGAATTCTAAGCAGACCTTAAAAATCTGTTTCCTTGTCAATTTTCTGCATGTCCACACATGCTCAGAGTAACTCAATTACTATCTAATTTGCCCCTCACCCCACCCAAATACAGTGATGACATAGTTGTTCAAGACACATCTTCATTTTATGAAAATTATGTCACCAAGAAAAAGGCATTGTTCTTCAAACTTCACCTGGAAAATTTCTACTTCTACTAACATTTACAGACACAAAAAGAGAACACATGACCAACAATGGGTGTCTGCTATTGCTGGTCCTCCCAAATAGATGGAGAGAATCATCTCTGATGTCTTCAAAAGCAGTCAACACTCTTCCCAAGGTGCCACAGTTTCCAGACTGGGCCCATAACCTCTCTAGTGACTTTGATCACATTTCCTCCATTTTTCACACATAACTCATAATTGATGACTGGTTCCCCTCTTACTCCTACTAGCTAGTGACATTGAAAGTCTCACAGACAACAATTTAAGGTCTCTTCTCAAAGAATTCTATAGTTGGGCCTGAGGACCAGCTGTTGTGGAACTGTGTATTTCCAGTCAGTGAAACATGAGACAACAATCATTATCATCAACAAGGGAGCCAACTAGCACTTTGGGGTCATGTTAGATCATTAACATAAAAGTAGGTACTATCTAAGCTTATAGACATGCAAATATCACATGACATATCTAATAAACTCCACACAAAAAATGGTCTAATAACTAATAAATAATCTATTCATCATTCTAATTGGAAAAAAAGAATAATAAAGAAATAAATTAATTAAAAAAAACATACCTTTCTCTGGCATTGTTGGCCATCCTTCGCTCCTTTTCACGAACTGCTTTAGTTTCAGGGTCGATAGATTCATCCTCGTCACTGAGGTCAAAGGAAGCTCTTCTCAAATATAAATTAGCTCTTCTAGCCTATACTTATATTCATCATATTTCACATATATATCAAACCACAACAGCCCAGTTTCAAAGCAAAACATAAGAGATGCAATGCATTCTTTAACCCAAGTGAGTAGTTGTTATCTACACATGCATAACCCCGGTTAGAAGTACAAAATAAACACATGACTTACAAGCTAGAAGAGGATAGCATTGTCCTTATTGCAGGGTGACATTCTCTTCACAGACAAAAGGAAGAAAAAGAGGCAAAACTCAGGATTTGGCATTCACTAGTTCAGCTAAGGTGCAGCTATGACATAACTCATTTCACTGCCACCAATTAAGTGCACACTTATGACTTTATTAAAAATTTGGAAACTCATTAACTTGTTTAAAACATGAGAACTGTGCAGAAACTATTACTATGGACAGGAAAGGTGTTGGCACAAGTATTGTAGACAGAAGAGTACAAAAGGAACAGAAAGGTTGTGCAAGCCGTAACACACACGACCTAACAATTGCTCTAGACACTACCTGCGAGAACGTTTGGCGCCTTTGGTGCTTGTAGGGACGGTTGTAGAACCAACTGTGGTGGTGGGTAAGGAGGAATGCTCTTCAGATTTTATTTCCACCTTATCCTTACTTTCTGGAAGACCTAAAATACAGAACAACTTTAATCAGTAATGGAAGCACTGTTGCAGATTATCACTAAACTCTTATTACAGTCAAATGGTGCTCCACCATAATATAAAAAAAATTATATACCTATCAATACACACACTGAGTACTATACAACTGTTCTAACCTGGTCCTGGGAGGGTTTTGATATCGTGTGGATGAGGTCCTAGGGCCGTGAAGGTGGGTCCTGTAGGTCCTCCTAGGTGGTGTGGGTTATCGAGAGCAGTATAAGGTGGCAAGGAACCTGGAGGGAGGTGTGGGTGCCCTGCTCCTCCTGCAGCAGCTGAGGTTTCTGCGTGGCGTTGCAGAACATGAACAGCATCGTCTAGCCGCTCATCAATTCTTGAGCCCTGAAGAGTGAATCCAAATATGGTTACTAAATATGCATCTTCTTGCAGATAACAATACACGTTTTTCATTTAACTGGATATTGGACAAATTTAACTATATCCACATAACAAAAATGCACTTCAAAGGATCCTTGAAATATGTCAAGCTAATAACCCCCTTTATCTGGTAATATCTGTAATGATCATGTCCTACTCTACACCACACAAATCTCATCTAGATGCCTTTACCCCTAATACCAACCCTTATACTCAATACCAACCCTTATACTATCCCCCAGATTGAGGTGGATGCAGCCTGGTGTCATACACTATTAATTCAATTCTGGCTAATGGCAAGTTCATTCAACCAGGGGACACCCTTAAGTGGTTAATTACACCAAGAAAAAAATTAAAATAGCACCCATGGGTAACTAGTTCCTTAAAAAATTCAAGTTGTTCATCATTTGTAGAAGAATTCTTCAATACTTTAGTTTGAAATGTGTTATTCTGTTGGAAAAACTTTGATGTTCTATGGCTGATCTGGCAACCCTTAAGGCAGTGATAGCATGCAAGAGTAAGGATAGCGTGCAACAGTGCAAAATGCAATATTACCTCAATACTTTGGTTTCGGAGGTAGCCAATAGCAGACGCTAACTTCTCCTCTGGCATAGATGGCTACAGTGCAACAAAAGATAAGACAAGAAAAAAAAATGGATAAAATGGAGACAGCATGCGACAGTGCAATAATGGTGCAACAGAAAACAAGAGTGAGTTCATGACATGCAATCTTCTCTGCTATTCATAGTATGTGCGCTTGAAATAAGACTATTTTCCAAACTTCTGGCGCTATGCAAAAGGAAAACAAGCACAAGTGGTGCTGATGGATACATGGCTGGTCTAGGCCAGTCGCTATAATGCTTCCCCCATATGGAAACCATCCAATATCCCATAAAGTATTTCATCAACAACCAATTTCATGTTCCTTTCTCCATTCATGGAAGTACAATAAATTTCTTTGCTATGATTTTTACTACAAAGTTATTGCACATTTCTATATAGCAGAGAAAAAGCATTCATGAAAAAAGTATTAAAAATCAAATAAAAACACATTGACTAGTATGCAAAAAGAAAGATTTCACATGATTCTATTGCTTGAAAGCAAAAAAGAACTGCCTTCAGATTTTGAAGAACCAAACTATATAAAAAAGAACAAAACATATCAACATTCATTTTGGTTGAACCCTAGTTATAGCAAGACTTGCAAGCATTGCTCTCATTCCCTTAATATAAACATAAAAAATAATAATAATAAATCATAATAACTAATCCAACAAGATTTCATGCAGGATTATTCTGGAACAAGGCTTCACTCATACCATGGGAGAGTAACCAATACAAAGCCAAAGATGTAGAAATTATAGAAATGAACTACTAAAAGTATTTGTGCATTTGCTTATGGTACAACCTTCAAGCAACATGATGGTGCAACCCATAACCAAAGATACAGCAATTTATCTATCATTCATGGAAACCTTTCATTTATCCAGAATTTTGCAAGCTGGATGGCCTAAATAGGATCCATGAGATGATAATGTGTAGAAGGGAACAAATTATGCATTATAAAATATTTCTATTACGATTGCAAAACAAAATAAGAACAATATATGGGATGCTCTATAATCAGAGTATTTTGAATGCATGTGTGACAATCAAACGTGACAGAGAGAATTAGAATGAATTGGAGAGAGAGAGAGAGAGAGAGAGAGAGAGAGAGAGAGAGAGAGAGAGAGAAAAAGAGAGAGAGAAAGAGAGAGAAAAAGAGAGAGAGAAAAAGAGAGAGAGAAAAAGAGAGAGAGAGAGAAAAAGAGAGAGAAAAAGAGAGAGAAAAAGAGAGAGAAAAAGAGAGAGAGAAAAAAGAGAGAGAGAAAAAAGAGAGAGAGAAAAAAGAGAGAGAGAAAAAAGAGAGAGAGAAAAAAGAGAGAGAGAAAAAAGAGAGAGAGAAAAAAGAGAGAGAGAAAAAAGAGAGAGAGAAAAAAGAGAGAGAGAAAAAAGAGAGAGAGAGAAAAAAGAGAGAGAGAAAAAGAGAGAGAGAGAGAGAAAAAGAGAGAGAGAGAAAAAGAGAGAGAGAGAGAAAGAGAGAAAACCAATGAGGGTCCCATAGGAAGTACCTGCCTGTGGTGATCCTGTGAAATGGATGTCAGAAAGTCTCTGTCAACCACCCTCAAAAATCAACACGCACCTCCATCTGGAGGTGGCATTCATTCTCTGGACCAGAACCAATACCTATCAACTCCCCCACCCCCTTCAATTTCTTCACATAAAAGCTATTTGGTGACTGCTACCTTCCACTTCCACCTGCTAGTTGGTGATAAATAGACCTATGCTCATACAGTGATAACTACAGTCTAAAATTTCTTTCCACAGAAATTTATGGGAGGGCTTAAGAACTGCTGCTGGCTACTTGTGGGAATGCATGCTTCCAGTTAGTGAAACTTGAGCAACAGTTATTAGTTACTAAAGATTCCAGGAACTGACTAATCATGAGCAAACTTTCACATCTTCACTATGATGACACTCCCCAAACCAAAATAATTGTCTGACATCAGCTCAAATCAAATCTTTTATCATTTCACATAGTTCACCTTGGATACAATGATCCACCACTGACATCAACCACAATAATCTTTTATGCATTACCACAGCAACAAGGGTTACACTGTATGTACCAGGTAAAGGTTGTGACCACATGGATGTTCTCTGAGTGGGGCAACATTCATTACAATTTCTACAGTTCAGCACATGCATCATTTTCAACCTACAGTATTGTATCAAAATGCAAAAAAAAATCAAGAGAATGAAGTTCAGTTTGATGGAATGAAGAAAACTGATAGGACATGGGAGCAGTTTGACAGACATCATAATAGTAACAGCACCTACTAGGTCATACTACTATACAAAAGTTTGGCTATGAAAATACATAAGCTGGGATGGAATGGGTAACTATAAGTAAGTAATGAGCTCAGAAACCTACCATTGGGAGGGAACGGTCATAGTGGGGCGAGGTGGGTGTGTTGGGGGCAGGCTGCCATTGCTGAGGCATTCCCCCACTTGCCCCAGGGGCGAGGGGCGGCGGCGAGGTGGCGGAGACAGGCGTGCCTGGGTTACTGCTGTAGCTACTCGACGTTTGGTCCGTCGGGTAAATCTGGCGAGAAAAAGGTCATGACTCGATCTGTCTTTAACTTTGGTCTTGACTCAACTGCTCTGTTGGTGGTTTGTAATGAGCATCTTCGTTCAGCCATCTGAACAGGATACCTGCAGTACAGTAGACCTATCGTGATAGGATGGGGTGTCTAACTTTAGTTGTAACAGCTTACACACTTTCTGGCTACCACCAAGCAATTCTATTGGATATAGAAAGATCCCGCTCACAAAGGTAAATAATATAGCAAGTAAGCAGTAGTCAAATATTAAGTGTTGTGTCCTGACAATACTTATGTCGAAACATTTAATTAATAAAAATCTTGAACGGTTTCCATGCCTCCTCCCCACTTCCAGGTTCCATCTCCCCTCCTTGATTATATGGCCATAACTGCGATACATCCTTTCAATCACGTAATTTGGGGAAGGCAAGAAATAGGTCCAAACAGTCTCATCCATCATTTCATCCTCAATTTTTGTACCTTTAGAATTCTTTGATAACATTCACATATAAAACTCTTGAAAAGGATCTAGTCTGAGTTGTAGTGAGGTGAACATGACGTCACTGATGCAGAACGCTGGTCCACGGCTGACACGGTTCAGGGAACACTTGTGTAAAAACATGAATCGCGGGTTCTGCCCGACAGAGGTACATTCATACACATTTAATGACAGCAAACGTATTAAAAATACCTATGCAGGTATTTCATGATAAACCTATTAATAAACTCCGGCGAGGCTTTGGTTTACTCAAGGTTTGAAACGATAACATAAATTAATGGCGGGGGTGTACCAATCATGAATGACAATACATTCTACACTCTACAGCATATATAAATGAGTGATCATTTTTGGCTAAAATGTGGGCCACGGGATGGAATACTTACGGAAGCTAAGGCCTTGCCCAGTGTATCGCCGGTCTGCGCGGTGTGGGTGGACTGGGTGGGGTTGGGCACGGGCGAATGCGTGTACAGGGGCGAGGAGGTGGGCGCGGAACCGGCGCCCGTCGTGCTACTGGCGCCCACTCCGCTGACCGGCCGGATCGTGGACATGGGCGGAAGGCCGGACATGTCGTATGCCTGTTTCAGGTCGGGTAAAAATATATGTATAGAAACCTATACCAATTTGTATTCTGCTGGAGATCCTCAAAATTTCAATTTTTGTCACTATTAGATAGTTTGGTGAGTACACAGGTACACGACTTTGTGTGTGTGTGTGTGTGTGTGTGTGTGTGTGTGTGTGTGTGTGTGTGTGTGTGTGTGTGTGTGTGTGTGTGTGTGTGTGTGTGTGTGTGTGTGTGTGTGTGTTTCACCACTTACCATGGGATCTTGAAGATGCCCCATTGAATACGGGGACTGGAGGTGCGGCGCCATCATGGAAGAGTAGGAACTATAGGGTCCCCCCACCGCGCCCCCCGTTCCCCCCGCGCCGCCCCAAATCTCACTCCCCCCGCCTCCGCCTTCTGCAAAAGAAAGAAAAAAAGTCAACATTTAGTATTGGATATAAATAAATGTACACCAGAAACCACGATTCGCCAAAGTACAAATGACGGTTGAATCCCTTCGTTGCGACGACTCGTTCTACAGATTTGATTCTGATTTGAGCAAAATTATTTTATTCTGTTGAGAGTTGAAGGGAGTTATTGTTCACAATCTAAAATAAAGCATGGCCACATACTCCTAACACACACACACACCTCTACACACACACACACACACACACACACACACACACACACACACACACACACACACACACACACACACACACAATTCTTGCTGGTGTGGGAGACAACACCACGAACTACCAATGTTGGTTACAAAGTTCGCGTCTCTCCTGACGCGAAAACGGGATCCCAGAGAATAATAGTTATTGACTACGCTCCAGCAAGTGATCCCAGGTATACCCATGGTACACTCTATACAATAATAAAAATAAATAAATAAATTAATTAATAAAAGGCAATACGATAACCAGCGGGACCCATACACAGGGGTACATCAATCACGACCATAACCGCTCGACCGACATCAGTTCTAAAGTGCTTGTACAAGCATGACGACTTGCGCCACACGAAGGTCACACGCCAACTTGTGCGAAACATCGCTGGAGACAAACTGGCAACCCAATCCTAGCGCGAACTGGTGCCGAAACTTGGCCCGGGGGTAAAGGAGTCCCCCAGAACCCCAACCCCGAGTAAACTGGTGCCAAATCATGTCTGCTAAGACGACGACGAGGCAAAGCGTCGCCATGACGATGAGAGAGGATGTGGCGCCGGCAAAGTCATGGAGAGTAACCTGATACGACCCGGGAGTGCTGCTGCTGCTACTACTGCCGCAGTTGCCAGTTTGCCGCTACTGCTACCATCCCAACACTACTGCTCCAATATGTAACCTCGCCCTCATCAATGCAGCCTTGTAATTATGACTCGAAGGTCGTTACCGATATCAATGCCAAAGACATGGTATTCGAAGTTTATTTACGGTGGGGGAAATTCAAAGGTCGTTGCTGTTTATGATGCATTCCACTGATAAAGCTGACAAAACAAATACCAATGCTTCCATTATCCTTCAAACTGCCTTGGCTTTACTGATCCAGTTCGTCTTAGAACTACTGGCATGATTTATAGAATACCATGATTTACTGTTCTTACATCTCCCGATTATGTGTCACTCAAGTACGACACCTACAGTCTATACGATCAGACTGAACGGCCTCTTGCTGACAGCTTACATCCCTTCCTCGTCTCCCAAGTCATTTTCGTGTGTGTACACGCGTACACACACACGCACGTTCACATATACGTACACACAAAGTCGCTTACAAATATGAATACATCACATCCACCAGCATGAGAACAATTTCAAACAGAACAGAAAACTACAACGATGCCATGTTTCCCGTATCCGTGAGTAGGCATAAGAATGAAGGAGACTGCAGGAGGCCTTGAGGCCTACACTAAGCAGTTCCATGTCCATTATCACCTATCATTTCCATCCAACGAACTCGCTGCCATATAACCCACGCATGTTACCCACAAACAGACACACACACACACATCAGTTTCTTCCCCATCAATGGAAGGTACAAATCTAGCCTTTAATAACGAACACTTGTCAACCCTCAAAACCACGATGAGAAAGACGGAACATGTTTCCTTATCCTTAAATGTCTACTGATGGACAAAAAATTATACATTTTCATGTGTATGCACGTATGCATACATGCTAAGCGTGGGCCTGTCCTTCCTACCCTCACTTACACGTTTGATTCTCGCTACTGCTACCACCTCCCGCCTGCCCCCTCCCACCACCCGAACCCACAGAATGGGAGCTAACTCTCAAGAGCCCCATCCCTCATGATGTGCTATCGCCAGCATAAACAAATTAGCTACTCTTCTCCATTTCATGTTGTCGTGGCCTAACAACCCAGTCGTCGAGCACTCTCGTTAGGGCTACCAGCCAGTACGTCTCCCACGCAAATCAACTTCATCTTTGCTCTTCAATACTTACGCGAGTTATCAACTATCATAAAATGCCATTGGACTGCAGTCAACCAAATCAGGGTACAAAAATCCTACACGAAATCTCCAAATAAGTACAAAACTCCTGATTTGTGTCGTTCACATTCCTTTGAAATAAATATCAATACCAATTTTCTCTTCATTGCAGCTTTTAACCCAAGAAAGTTATGTCCATTAAGATCATGCAAATGACATAACCGAGGCCAAACTGCAACCACTTAACAAGTAATTTCCTTTTATATCCTTCACTGTAACGTGTTGCAGATGGAAGGTTCATGTTATGATCATTCTTCCCTAAAGTGAGGTACTCTTTACATCTACTGTTTAATATTTCATTCAGTTAAGACAAACTTACAACCCCCTCTCGCGTGAACTGCCTAGTGGCCCAAAAACGCAACACGAGGGTGGGTTAGCATCTGCTTACTAGCATAACACTATTTACCTTTCTGCGAGCTGTTTCTTAATTCTCTTATTAAGAGGAGGCACGGCCGATGCTTCCCTGGTGCCCTGAAGTCGCGTCCCAGGCAAGGCCGAGTCCTTGGGAAACCCGCGGAGGCGGACGCGGGCGACCAATCCGGCAGCTCGTCGCTCGCCATGACCACGCGGCCGACGGGACCAGACCCCAGTAAGGCGGCGGCTTGCCCCAGCCAACACCGTTGCTCTTCACTCCTCCACAGTATTTGAATTGCAAGTTTATAACGCCTGCCGCCAGACGATTTTATTCAGGCGGGTGGGTGTTCTAGAAGTTTAGAGTTCACTCTGCAGATACCGAACCCACCCACTCCCTTTTGCCGAGGTGTTTTTGGGCTACTGAGCAATTTTATTTACGCAAGAGGGGGGTTGCAAATTTGTTTCGATTGTATCAAATACTCAACAAAATTCTTGGTACCGTTGGCAGTCTGTACTTTGGTGTACGTCGGGACTCCGATGGTGTGCAAACATAAACACGGTATGCAAGTAAATCACCCATAATGAAATGACTGACACCAAAAGTAGTGTTCATGATTTTCCTTTCTTGTCTTGTTTCTATTTATCCCTCGTGGTCTGAGGGGCCGGTACCCTCGTTCATACATGAACGTAGGAGACGGTGTATCTCTCTCTCTCTCTCTCATACATACATACACACACACACAACACACACACACACAGATGCCCAAGTCACCTCCGGTCCTGAGGTGAACAGCGGTCGGAGGTCATTGCTCAGAGTGAATGCCTTTCCTAACCTCTGCGCCGCGGCGAGGGTTCGAACGGCCGCCACGGCGGGCCCCGACCGTCACCCGGAGCAATCTCAACACCCCACTGTGGTGCCCACCCTCCAGAAACCTCCCCCAGTAAACATATTAAGCTCACGGACCCGAGCTAGGCTCGTTCTGCCGACCCCGTGATTAAGAGGCCAGCGCGATACCACTGTACTAGCCAGGAGGCTCGGTTCGTTCAATGGATGCCCATGGGTCGCTCGTGCCCCTTTCACGCTCCCATAGAGCACGAGGATGTGGCGGGGATTGGCCATTTTCCCCCAAGAGGTACTGGAAGTTAATGACTGTAGTTTACCCGTGTTTCTACCCTTTTGGACAATCTGGAGAGAAAAAGGTGTTGGGATGGAAGCGCTCGTCCTCTTTCAAAGATCGAGGGCCCACACACGACGCGGAAACTAAGATCCCAGCTTCCCTATTCCAACTACGATGCGCCCATAACACAATATTTATCTACTGTTGTCCTTTTCATTTTCAATGAGGGGTGGGGGGGTCAGTTCCTTATTGCGACGGCAGCTTCCCACCAGTTTTTAATCTTTACCAATATTCCGGCTTTCTTTTGATTGATTCATCTTTACGTCTTTCCAGAAATTCCTATCTAATCCAGTTGTCTTGTGGTAAGTAGACTTGAACCTGACAAAATTCAGAGTGCGGATCTAGGCATGCTAGCACATGTGTGTACCTCCCGTCTGACTTAACAATGAACGAATATTATAATCATTACCAAGCGCAGTTTCCACTTTGCAAACGACTCGCAACGGCTATCGTCGTTCTCCGTGACTTAGAAAAGACTGAAGTGGATTCACAAGAGCATAAGAATGAAGGAGACTGCAAGAGACCGTAAGGCCTACACTACGCAGTTCCATGTCCATAACCACCTATTATCCCTATCCATCAAGTTGTCTAACCTTTTCTTAAAACAACCGATAGTTTCAACGCTCACTACATGGTTACTAAGTCTATTCCATTCGTTGATCACTCTACTGGTAAAAATTTTTTTTCCTATTTCCTTCTTAAATCTAAAATTGTCCAATTAAAATCCATTACTGCAAGTCCTGCCCTGGTGTCTTAATATGATGACTTTGTTTACATCCCTCTTGTTAAAGCCCTTGATCCACCTGAACACCTCCATTGGATCACCCCCACTTTGCATCTTTCCAGAAAGAGTAAACTAATGCAATATTCTGAGCCCATGTATCATTTTGGTCATTCTCCTCTGTACTGAATCTTGTGAATTTATATCCATTCTATAAGACGAAGACCAAAAATGTACCGCATAGTCAAGGATGGGTACCTTACGCCAGATTCGAACGTAATCTGACGATCTGTCCTCGTGCTTGCACGATGCCCAAACTTGGCTCGTCCTATCACAACACATTACTTGCGACAACCCTTGCCTTATTATATACCGAGGCTCAAAATCCTTGGTACTGCATGGCAACGAAGCATACAAATCTTTCATGCGTACCAATACCACTTGATCTGAACTCAATTTCTGGCAGTTATAACCCTAAGACTGGAAGACCAGAATACAGAGGATACAGGGAACCATCTGACAAAGTACGTATTCTTTATTTATTCTAATATAATTTTCTTTTATACGTGGCAGCATCACAACAGTTCCTTTAAGAGATAACATTCACACTTTTACACTGAGTTGCACATATATCTTCGTTTGTTAGCATCGTGTCCATCTATACCCGATGTCAAATACGGGCGAAAGTTCCAATACGACAACAACGACGACGATGGTGATGATGATGAGGTGGAGGGGGGTTACACAAGCGAAACGGCTCATTGCGGTGACGACAACGACCGAGATAGGCGAAGGATCAACAACAACAAAAATGAAGAACCCGAGGCAAGCTATGTGGTAACGAAGTTCCTAGAACATGTTACAAAACGCGCGGAAAGATACTTATAGAACAAGTGAGCTGCGTTAAAGTGGCATGTCATTTCCACTTGGACTTAACCACAGAAATTAGCTTTGCAAACAGTTACGGCCACTGCTCTAGAAAATTCGTACTATATTGATTAACAATACATACATATACCAAAGGCTTTCCCCTTACAAGGGGGGGGTAGCCAAAAAGAAAAAGGCATAGAAACCACTCCAACCCATTACACCCCCTACATATTCCACTCCCCTCCACCCTCCCTCCCTCTCATCTTAGCACCTCCTGGATGACGGGTCATCCCTGCATCCTGTCCAGTGCCCTGGGTCAGAAGCAGTGTCGCAAGACACAACACATCCACAGCAAAGCAGCTTCATTAATTCGGCGACCCCCTATTTCAAATTCAGTGATGTCCTTGATATACACACACACACACACACACACATATATATATATATATATATATATATATATATATATATATATATATATATATATATATAATACTGATGACCCACTTTCGGAGAAGAATAAGCGAAGATATAGAGATCTGTATATTTCGATCACTTACTGTGATCCTCTTCAGCAGATAAGTGATCACAGTAAGTGATCGAAATATACAGATTTCTATATCTTCGCTTATTCTTCTCCGAAAGTGGGTCATCAGTATTATTTTACAAATGTGCTACGACATATCTTTGTTGTGATATATATATATATATATATATATATATATATATATATATATATATTTATATATATATATTTCTAATTCGAGAGGGTTACTTAGCTCACTCTACCCTTGTGATGCAATATTTACAAAATGCAATTGCACGTCCTCTCCTTTACAGCTTTTAAAGTCATGACTACAATATGTGCCCTGTGTCATCAGCATGCACCTTGTCCCGGATGTCTTGGTGAGCTTGTTCCAACGCCAGGACGTGCTCGCTGACATGGGCGAAGCTAAAATCCTCTTATATCGTCTTGATCTAACAATACCACTAAAATCTTCGACTCGGCTGGGGGTAGTCTGTTCCAAAACCTAACATGCCAGAGTTGAGCGCGTACGCATGCACGCACGCGCGCGCGCGCGCGCACACACACACACACACACACACACACACTGGAATGATGATTGAACATTATGAGGCAGGTTCATACAGACGTTGCTACTTTTCCTCTATACAATTTGGTTAAAATAATAATAAAATAAATAAATTCATACCAATGCATACTTAGTCGTAGCCAGAAGGCGATACAACTCAAACTATACATGAATATAAAATCTGTGATAACTGGAGCACATAGTACGTGTGTGTGTGGGGGGGTCGCCTACCAAACCTGATTCAAACAACCCAATATTGATTAAATTTGAAGACAGAACGCGGTTGAAGTACAAATAAATCCAAGCTAGTGTCTACTTGACTTGTCTAGCGAATATCCAGAATACAATATCCTGCACCCAGTGAGACAGGAACGTGAGCTTCCTCGCATGACACCATCCGGTCATGATCATCGCCAGAGGAAATCTGCATCTTTGGAAGGCGAGCCCTTGCAAGACACAGTTCCTTCGAAGGTCTGTGTCGTTACCACGCAGGACGCAACAACAACCCTACCCACCCCCAGCCCACCCTGCTACCAGGGAGTCCCGGAATCCAATCCCACTCCTACTAAGGAGTGAAGATTAAGGGCAGGTGGTTCAACTCGACCCTGACAAGTGGGAAGTCATTAGTGGACATTGCCTCACAGAAATCACAGTGACATCTGTCATGGACTGGCTCAGGACAGCCCCCCCCCCCATACCACCCCCATACCACCCACACACCACCACCACCACCACCACCACTGTCCTGGCAACAGGACTCAATAGGCAGAGGAGGCCTGATCGCGAGCTCAGTGCATCAGAAGAAACTAAATTCTTTCGCTCTCTTTATATTATATATATATATATTATATATATACATATTAAATAAAGTATAGCTAAAGTAGTCGTGACGGTGGTTTGAATTTAAGAGAATGAGGATGAGGAAGGAACAAGGAGGAAGGATGGAAGAGTGGGACGAAAAAGATGTGGAGGGATAAATAAAGTAGACGCGCGCGTACACACACACACACACACACACACACATTTTATCATGCATGTAAGCACCTCGTAGATAACACTAAGCCCACTACAATTTTAACATCTGCATATTACTACTAAGTCTTCTTTCTTTATGGCATTTTCCGTACCGGGCAAATCTTAATTTTGTTTCAACAAAATACACAACAGGTCATCCAATAGGCCCCTGCAGTCCATAAAACGAGGCCAGTCGCCAACAATAAACAAGGACTTAATTCAAAAGCACTTACCCATGAAATAGTGGTCTGCATAGTGTCCTCCGGGTTTGGGCGATGTGTATCTGGGAGAGTCCTGGTTGAACTCATCCGTGCCGTACTGGAAAGAAAGGGAAAATAGGTTAGAATCCACAATTACTATCCTTCAATATTGACTGTGGCTCACTTTTTTTTTCTGACAAAGGCTTGGCGATTATTTTTTTTCACTCAAGATTCCCGTCAACCTCGAAGCTGTGAGAAAAATCTTAACAGTAATTCCTTCACTGCAATACACGCAGAGCGCACCTATAACCCAGGATTAACGTACATATACATAATACTGGCAACTTTTAAGTGAACCCCGGGAACATATATAAAAAAGAGCACTGGGGAGGCATGAAAAGATAGAGATAAATAAGAACACTGGGAATTTGTGAAAATAAAAGTAAGTAAATGAATAAACAAATAAGAGTTGAGGTACAGTGACTTTTGGGTCTTGTGGAGAACGAGTGCGGCTATGCGTCGAACATGAACTTACCCATAGCGAGAACATGAACGCAGTTATCAAGCCCAAACAGTTCGCTGGGTCGGTACTGGCCATGCCCCCTGTTAACGGATAAAGTAGAGATGGCGACTGACCCCTTACATAAAAAAAAGCCACCCATTCTTCACCTTCATTTTCCTTTCTGCACTCGTCCCTCCTCCCATCGCCCCCCCACCCCCACCAACCCTCTCATCTCCTTTTACCTTCCTCTTCTATTCTACCCCCGCCCCTCCCCCATGCCTTCGCCACTTCCTTTCTTTCTGATCTGTCCTTAACCGTCCCGTCTTCCTTTCCCCCTTGCAATCCATTAATCGTAACAAACGGGGTTAAAGAAATTCCACAACCGACAACTACGCAGTTAACTGTTAATTAAAATCCTAAGTTCTTCCAACTTGTTCACGAAGCCCACCATGGGAAACTAATCTCAAGAGCCTAAAAAGCCGTTACAAAAATGGCGGCCGAAATACCGAATTTGAATCAGTGTAAACATGCAACATCCAACTTTAAAGCAATACAAAACAACTGAATCTATATTCCTTCATTTACCTTTATTGTTATTTCCATACAAAACTTAACTCTAAAATAATAATAAATAAATAAAACATCATAATATTAATGATAACGACAACATTAAAAATAATAACAAATCGCCATTTCAAATATACTGGCGTGTAACAGATATGAATGAATTCAAAACCCGTTGGGGACAACTCGACGCCACTTCGGAGTTCCTTCCTACGCGACCCACCGAGCATACAGTACAATGGGCACAAAGGCCTCACCTCGCAAGTTCCTACGACGCAACGCCGCACAAGATAACCCTAGAATCGTGCGATACATGGCACGCCATCACACACACAAACATATATATATATATATATATATATATATATATATATATATATATATATATATATATATATACATACATATATAAGGGAGGGTGGTGTGCCCAGGGATAAACGGGAGAAAACGGACAGGAGGGATGGGGGAGTGGGAGTGTCAAAAACTAACCGTCGTACATGTTCCTAACGTTACCGGAACCTATTCGTGTAATGTGCTTTTGTCTCTTCTTTTTCACTAGAAACGCAATAAAAAAGTATTAACTAAACACGAAAGATTGAAAAATATGGTGAGAAGAAGCAACGATCGAGTGAGACTAGGGGATACTAGGTACGTGCACAGAAGAAAGCGGAAAAATAAAAACGAAAACTCTCGGAGCTAGTGTGGACAGTGGCATTACAAAGACAGAGAACCATAAGTACGAAAGAGAGGTAAGTTATTTTACGGTGTATCAGGGCGAGATACGACGCAAGATAGCGCGACGTTAGGAGGATGACTGGGTGCGGAGGAAGCATGGGAGGGCACATGCAAAGATAAGACAGAAACGTGTGTTAAGTTATGTAGGTACGAAGATCGTCGATATGGACCAAACACCTTTCTGGTGGATTGTAATTCCTTTGACTTGAGATTAATTTGATCTATAATCAAGACAAAGATGACATCCAAACAAGTGGAATAGTAAAACGGGGAGTCGCGTAGAACGCGTTATGTACACGTACGTTTACTTGTACAGAGGAAGGGACGGTGCAATGCTCGTGAAGTCCCGTACTCTACACTCAAATCGCGCGCGCGCGCGTGTGTGTGTGTGTTAGTCCAGGAGGATAGGGTGGCAAGTGAGAAAGAAAGAAGACGTGGAGGCAGAGTCATAATATCTGGGAGGGAAGAGGCATTAGAGGTTGCGAGGTGCGTCAGATGCGACGGGGAGAGGGGAGAAAGAGGCAGGACGGGCTGAGGCCAACGGCGGCACAGGGATTGGGGGGTTGAGAGGCCCAAGGGCGAGATGAGGCTAGGGTCAAAGGCTGCTAAGATCCTCGACTGAGGCTTAGCTGTCGCGGGGTAACTCGTGAAAGAGAGGCGAGACTGGCGGAGTGGATTACGAAAAATGTGATACTAACTGTGCACGACACATTTACGAATTTCGTTCTGGCTAAGCCTAACGGCCCAATTCGGATGGTAGACGTCACTGGAGTGAGGAAGTCCAGGCAATCTTGCTTAATCCCGTCGTTATCAAAACACTTTTGGAATTTTATTTTTGGTTCCTACGAATATTGGCATTGGGAAATGTATCACTGGAAAAATGTATCAAGATTACAGGAGGGGCGAACTGTTGACAAAAGAGAGGCATTCCACCACAACTTGAACAAGAAATCGAAATATCATCGAAAAAGAGTCCCAAATGAAGACACAGTGGTGCCCCCCCCCAAAAAAAAAAAAAAAAATCAAATGCATAAACAAGAGAGAAAAATTAAATAGCTATAACCAACACTGCTCCTACAGACTATTCAAAGTGTCTAAATAAGCTGGACTTCGTAAGAAAGAAGACGGCAGTATTCACAACTGTGGAAGGAGAATGACATCATCGAGATATAAAACTGAACCAGTGAGGGACACAAGAAAAGCCAGTGGACATGGAGAGACACAAGACAAGGCGAAAGATGACAATAAACACGGACCACAAAGTGATTCAAGGAACAACATGCAAGAAATAGTTGTCAGGCAATATACGACCAATATATGTAGAGAGACGAGCACAACTTGTACATCACAATTAGGTCAATACATTGTTAGTAGTGGGGACAGGGAAACTGAGGAGGAGGAGGAGGAGGCGGCGGCGGTGGCCAAGGGTCAGGAGTATAAAACAGGAGCTGCCCCGAGGGTGAGTGTCAGGAATGAGGTGGGGGGGGGGCCCGCCCCCGCAGTGAGGGAGGAGAGGGATCGAGAGTGAGGAAGAGGGGGTAATATCGGGTAATATCACTTAGCGTGTCCATGGGGCCACCAAACCCAATAACGCAACGCTTCATCCAATAATGGCCATCCCTCCACCACCACCGAAAGAATACCACCACCACCACCACCACTTCGCCCAATAACGGGTCGTCTTCTATCACGATAACCACTGGTATCGCATCGTTCGACAAAGGCCGTTTCTCCAACACCAACAATGACCGCCGCCCTCCACTGTCTCCATCACTACCACGACCAAAACGATGCCTCATCTATTACTGTACAATGGTTTCAGAACTCCAAACAATCCCTCTCCTTCCAATATCATCATCACTAAAGGAACCGATTACCTCATTTTGCAAGGTGTTGTCCTGGCCCCCAACTACACATTTCATCCGTTGAACACTCTCCCCCCTTCCTACATTAACTCCATTACACTCCCTCTACCACATCCCACGTCGTCACATCGCCATCGACTATCCCCCCCGAGAATAGCAATATTGGAAGCCCTCCTCGGACAACACAATGAAAAAGCGATCCGCGGTTCACCCGTACGCCCAGAAAAGCATGAGACCCCCCCGGTCCTCCGCCTTCACTTGCACCCAAGAAAGCAACGCCACACAGGCACCGCTTAGAACTACGACCACCAATAACGACCCCGGGTTCTACCACACCAAATGCCTCCAGATTCCAAAAAGAACACCTACGAGGAACTTCCCCCTCCCCCCTCCTCTGGAACTAGGAACGCCACGCCAGCCACCCAGCCAGCCAGGCCCCTGGGCGCGGGTGACGGCCTTCCCCCACCACCACTACCGCTGCGCCTCTTGGCTTGCCCATACGTTGTTCTTTCCTCGACCTTTAAATGTCACGCCACCATTAGATCCTTCCCGGCGCACTAAATCCCGACACACACACACACACACACACACATACACACACACACACACACACACACACCATTATTACCATTACTAAGCTGCCATTAACTATCGTTCTCGTCGAAACGAGGGTTGGCTTGGTGGTCATTGGCGATGGAGGGAGGTGGGAGGGGAAGGAGCTGGTGAAGGAGAATGTGGACTACGAAGAAGAGGACGTCGACGTGAGCAGGGATGTAAAAGGCGACGAGAGGAGGAGGAGGAGGAGGAAGACAGTGGAGTGTGGGTGAGGGAGAGAGGAGGAGAGGAGAGAAGAGAAGAGGACAGAAATCTGAAGGAGCAAGAATGGAGGGTCCGGTGGGGAACAGAGGGAGGTTGAAGGTTAGTGACGTGAGCAATGGTTCGGGAGGATGCTGGAAGAATGATAAATCGAACAAAATTTGGGGACAATGAAGGAATGGGATGGGCAAGGGGGAACAGAATGAAGACGGACATAGGAAATGGGTGAAGAAGATGGAGGAGGGGAGGAGGAGGAAGTTACGAGAAAAGAAGGAGAGGATCACAAAGGCGAAAAGAACGGAAGTGAGTAGAGGACACAAAACAGAATAAAGGCTCGGAGAAGGGGAGCTGAAGATGAGCCGGAGGAGAGTAAGACGGGGGAGTGGTGGCCGACACAAGAAGGTTGGAGGGGGGGGGGGCGAGGGAGGGGGGGAGCAAGGGAGGGTTAACTTTCAATAGAGGTGGCGAGGGTCAACTTTTCATTAATGGAGGTGGGGATGGAGATGCGGAAAACGGGGAACACAGAGGGCCACAGAGGAGAGATTAGACGACAGAGAACGGATGGCGGAGGAGTACGTCTAAATATACTGAGGCAAAGACGGGGAAGGGTAAAAAGCCAGGATGAATTGCTGCACTGGGGAAACGGATAAAGGGGCGAGCGGAAGAGGGAAGATGATGTATTAAAGGAAATGGGTTGAATAACAGATCAGCTGAGGCAGGACAAGGATATTTAATTCCTACTCGCACAGTGAGAAAGGTTCTCCTCACCAAGTGGTCCTCAAGTACACATACTATTTTTTTAAAGACAGCATCCCACCTTTCTAATTCTATTTTTTGGGGGGTACATACAACAAGGATGCAAATGGTGTAGTCCCAACTTCCAATAATTCCTTCAGTATCTAAACGGAAAAGTCAAGTCTTGCTACTGAGGCAATCCCGGTCGCAAGTAAATCTTCACTTAAGTCATGTCCATTAGGAGACTTACCCGGGGTATCGCGTTGCTTACATTTGGCTGCCATCTACGCTGACCGTAAAAGACTAATGGTATTGCCAAAGAATTCAACATTCTAAACAAAGTTGTTCTATTCTGTTCTTATTACCTGAGAACCATGTACGAGAGCGTTATCGTACAATTCTATATATAAATACACACACACATATATATACACACATAATTACATTAAGTTCCCCATTTTCAGTTTTAAGAAATCAATGTCCACTTGCAACTCTGTTCGTATGAAGGAAAAACGTGAAACGACAAATTAAGCCATAAGATGTATGTACAGGTTGCGAGAGTAAAGAATCAGTAAACGTAAACCCCCTGAGCTACCTCGACTGGGTTACAACAGCGCTACTTCGAAAACCAACATACCTTTGATCTTGGCGGGAAACCCATTTTCCCACGGATAAAGGAATGAAGGAGGAAGACACTCAATGTGGAGTGAGAGAGAGAGAGAGAGAGAGAGAGAGAGAGAGAGAGAGAGAGAGAGAGAGAGAGAGAGAGAGAGGAGAGAGAGAGAGAGAGAGAGAGAGAGAGAGAGAGAGAGAGGAGAGAGAGAGAGAGAGAGAGAGAGAGAGAGAGAGAGAGAGAGAGAGAGAGAGAGAGAGAGAGAGGGGGGGGGAGAAATGTTTGGGAAGAGGATGGGGTGGGTTAAAAAAAGGTACGGTAGAGGGAGAGGGAAGGAATACGAGGAGGGATATGGGAAGGGGTGGAGTGGGGGTACTGGGGGAAGGTGGGGGGGGGGAGGAACAGGAGGCCGCTACCACCCCATTACCCAAGCAGACCCCGTATTAAGCAGGGGGTGCATTAGCGATCCGCGGAAAAAAAAAATATATAATAGAAACTGGAAGGAGAGGTAAGACATGACGGGGTAAGGATGGAAGGAGCGGAAAGGAGGGTCTGGGGATAGAGGAAATTGAGTATATAGAGTGAAGTACAGATGGCCAATGAAGTGGGAAGGGGAGAGGTGAGCACTGGAACTTGGAAATCTGTTCACATCGACCGAGAACGGTGTGGCAGGGAGGAATAACTTGGACAAGACATGCGCCAAAGGCGAGGTGTCACGGACCCGGGGTGGAAGATCAGTGTATGTGTGAAAGCGAAGCAAACGGATAACGTTCGACTCTTATCAAGCCGATATCCAAGTTCAAAAGTATTAATATTTGTACGAGCGCATACTCCGTGCACGCACGGTCACATAACGCCAATGCATTCCATGAGGGACACTTGCAAAATTTAGCTCTTAATTAACACTTCACCGCAGTGACGGCTTAACTTGGGAATAAAAGGTTACCCGAAATCTAGGTGTAGCCAACGTGTTGAATGGGGTTATAAGATATTCTTTCGTTTTCCTACAAGAGGCGCAATCCTGCAGCAAGTGGAGGGGGAAGGAGTTACAAGAGTGAAAAGGATCACAGAAGAGCTGCGCAGCCAAGGGGTCTCCATGCATGGAAGGGACAGGAACTCTGGACCAAGTACCGAAACACCGGCAGATCATCCTGGTTCCCCGCAATGAAGTCGAGACGATTTACCACCCTACGGGAGATGGCAGCTATCACCCCCCATACTTTGATTCTAAATGGGATCAAACCTGCACAATTCCTTGCATGAAAAATACCCACATCTGGCGGATATTCAAGGAAGGGGAGAACCATGCCGCCACCTACTGGTCTAGGGATGACCCCCGACCGTCTGTGAACAGAAGCTGGATATCCTCAACATACCTCTCCGGGGAGTTGGGAGTCTCCTTGGAAGTACGAAAAGGGCCTCCCAAGAGTGAGGGAGTGAGTTTGGGTGGAGGAGTGCGCGCGCGTCCAGGGTGGGAGGAGAGACGGGGTGCTACGAAGCAGAACGGGAGGAGCAATGGGCAAACAAAGAGAAGACACAGGACTGCGGTTGCCAACCCCCCATGCTCCCCTCAGGATCCATTAACGACCTCCATTAGGCGCTAAACTGCCTACCACCCTTTCTTATTAACTCTTATCTACTCGATTTGTACACTGCTACATACACTCCAAAGTGTTTGCCTAACCCTCTGCTCAGTATCTCGGGCGCATTTGTCAACTCCGGTCTGTTGGCCCTGTCCCCCCCCTCCTATCTGGCCGGGCCTCCGTGGGATGCCTGCTGCTCTCCGGTGGGAACCTCCAGGTCTCTCTCTTTGCCAGGCACCGGCTGTCCTACCAGGTTGTCCTACCCTTGCCATTCCTCCTGGTTTACAGTAGTTATTTATATTCTAATGGCTTGGTCATCCAACAATCTATAAATGAGCACACTCGATGTGGGTAGGTTACGCACGAGTTCGCACTCTCGCTGGTCTTGTCTGTGTCCACGATCTCTAATCACCTTTCATATGGCGGCATCACGATACTTGACGGTGACTAACCCTAGCCATCTAAATGCTCATCTTCCTCCGCTGGCAATGACAAAGTATGTCTAATGTAACATGCAACAGTAATGATGAAACTGCTACTGATGTGGGGTTACTCAATACTTGCATGTCTCCCTCCGTTACTTTTTACCCTTTTGGACTATTGTCGTAAACTTGCTATCAAACTTCGATCATACACATGCATGCATGTAAAAGGATTCTACGCTTTAAAAAGGCCTTATCGTAGGTAGAACCCACCACCCCTCGCCTGAACATAATTCAAGAGCGATTCATTATGTGTTGTTTCCTCCTACCAAAGAATATTACTTCGTAACGGCAGTCTTAAATACATAAGGTCACTCAAGAACAGGTTAAACGTGATTTCTGTTTTAGCCCTCCAATCGCTCGTTGGAATACAACCGCCTGTATAAAGTCAGGATAAATGTCAACTGTTTTGCCCAATCCTTTCGACCCGTTTATGCCCCTCAAAAAATTCTTCTGGCGCCATACGATTCAGCCAAGGCCTGGGGGGAAAAAAGAGGATAACGACCACCTTGCTAAACACTTCCCTTGTGACAACGTGTTTTTAAAGACGGGATCTTACGAGACCTGAAAGATATATTTGAGAGAGAGAGAGAGAGAGAGAGAGAGAGAGAGAGAGAGAGAGAGAGAGAGAGAGAGAGAGAGAGAGAGAGAGAGAGAGAGAGAGAGAGAGAGAGAGAGAGAGAGAGAGAGAGAGAGAGAGAGAGAGAGAGAGAGAGAGAGAGAGAGAGAGAGAGAGAGAGAGAGAGAGAGAGAGAGAGAGAGAGAGGAGAGAGAGAGAGAGAGAGAATGGGGCCTAAACCCAAGAAACAAGACCTAAGAACGAAAAGGACGGGTCTGAGGAGTCGGCAGCACCTGAGGGCATCAGGTGAGACGACCGTCGTCCGGTGTGGCCGGCGGCGGCCACCTCCACGGGCGAGGGAATTCCGCCAGGATCCGGATGCGACGACGAAGACGAGCGGGACGCCGCAGCCAGTCAACAAGGCGAAGGCCGCGGGAAGGCCGAAAGCAATCACTCATGGGTAAGATTCTATATGAAGGTGATGAGCCTACGCCAGGAGGCGCTGAGTAGCTGCGACCGAAGCCGTCACCTTTGCCCCATTATGGGCTTTGGGGACAGGTAACAGTCACTGCTGGGAATCGTACAGAGGTACGGAACACTTATAGGCAAGATCCAATGTTTTATACGTAAAACGTGCAGTAGTACTTCTACTGCTACTACATATGATGTACAAAAGTGGATCGTAAGCCATCAAATCAACCCCATCCGTGTCACGCAGTGCTTAACCTTTCACTTTCGTTGTAGTGAGTCTCTCGGCAGCTACGGAGGGAGGGGGGGGAGGGGGTTATTCCATCCACATTGCTTTGTCCTCGGACAGGATCAAGTAGCAAGGACCTCTTTATCAGGCAGAATGCGTGCGCATGACCACACACACTTTCGTATACTGGCTATATAAACTATATTTCTACATCAGAATTTGTTTGAAACACACCAGCGCTTCTACCCTGGAGTCATAGAGGTGCTGAAGGAGAGTTATAGAGGGTTGCAGAACGATACAAATTAATAGTGATCGATTTTCTTTAGTGATACATCAGTTATATACGAATGTTATGTGACAGATCCGTAGTAAAACCATCAAATTCCTAGGGTATTGTAAATATAAGCCTCACAGACAATGCTCCCCTACGAGGAAGGGAAGGGAAGAGAAAGAGAGGGAAGAGAAAGAGAGGGAAGAGAGAGAGAGAGAGGGAAGAGAGAGAGAGAGAGAGAGAGAGAGAGAGAGAGAGAGAGAGAGAGAGAGAGAGAGAGAGAGAGGGGGGGGGAAGAGAGTAGAAAGGGGTAGAGAGAGAGGAGAGAAAGGGATGGAGGAGACAGGAGGAGAGGGGCAAGAGAGAATAGAGAGAGAGGAGAGAGATGGGATATGGAGGGGGAGGGAGGGAGAGGAGGGATGGAGGGAAAGGGAGAGAGAGAGAGGCTAGAGAGGGAGAAATTGACTGGCACAACGTGCATGTACCATATTTAGACACACATACGCGAGTACAATAGTACAAGCACAAGGATCTTTCACCAGTGGCCAGTTCTGTAGTCTTTACCTCTCGTACTAACTTAATGGCTGCCTTTGGACGATGACTGGTTGCTACCGCTTACTGGAGGATTTTGCAGGAGGGGAAAATCATGGGCAAGAATGCTAAAATCAGCGCAGCTCACTATCAGGTGACGACGAGTTACCCCATCCTCAAATTTCCCGCAGAAGTTATGAAACTCGTCCACAAAAGATACTAAGTGTACAAGCCCATCGGGGGGTGGGGGGGGGGCAATGCATTGCAGTTGAACAAATCTCCCGACTTCGAGGCAGGAGGGAGAAGATAGAAATGGGGGTGGGGGTCTAAATAAACCCACCATTGATGGTTGAGTTGTTGGCTATTTTCAGGGGTAACACTAGATACAGGTCCAGCATACCAGACACTTGATACAACACCTCGTCCCACTATTTCCTTCCATAGAACAGCCCCCATTGTGTGTGTGTGTGTGTATATATATATATATATATATATATATATATATATATATATATATATATATATATATATATATATATATATATATATATATATATATATATATATATATAATTCACCCACCTATACACACAGACCTGAGCGGATAGGGCAGAATCTTTATAAACGATGTTCTGATAAGACCTAAGGATGGAAAATGCGCGCGGAGTACAGAAGAACGAGAGACAAGACTAACATGGGAGGAAAGAGGGAGTAGGTGGAGGAGGGGTGGAGGTGGTGGCGACGGGGGAAGACCAGAATAAGAACCGAGTATCCAGCGAGTCCCCAAGGCAGTGCGTCCCGACTCTAATATGAGACTTATTGAAGCCATAAACTCCAAGTAAATAATAAATGGACACTCATAAAGCTGGAAACTGCCACGGTGGACATCAAGACGCGGGCTAGAGGGACGTAAGCCGCACCGTCCGTAGTGACCATTTATTGCGACTTTACTATCCTCCCCTCGACCCTATGCGGTTCTCGCCGTCTGTATGACTTTTCATTAACTTGTGGAGATAATTCTGCCGTGGTGACTACCCGCCCGCCACTTAAGAAAATTACTCGTTGTGTTATTATACAAAGGGGGTAGGGGGTGTACGGTGGGGTGGGGTGGGAGGTTGAGTCTTGCGGACGTATTGATATATGCTAATGTGATGGAGACCAACCGTCACGCCCGCCTGGATCATGATGACCAATGAGGACGGGACGACACCGAAAAGGGGTAAAAGAAACAAAAAGACCGGGTCCCTATTCCGGGCAATAGCAACCAACGCCCTACATATGCGTACACTTGCTACAACCGCCATGATGCTCGGCGGTTGCATTGCCGGTAACGGCTGAAGGTTCAGAGCTCTATCTCTACGGTTCCTGATAAGAGGATGCCACACTTCAACGACCCCCAAACAAATATCTCTCACAGACTCGACGTTCCTCGACGACATCGTACGAGATTTTTAGCGTTATAATATATTTAACTTTCCAAAGAGATTTACAATCACCATCAATGTCAGACTACTTGTTTTCAATTCCGCAAGACGGCGCTGCCGTAGCCGCTGGGCACGGGCGAGTGATCTTCATTTCATGAAGTCACATTTATTCCTTTCCCTGGTCCACCAGTTCCTCCCCCTCCCATCGTTACAAATAGATTTTTGAATACGACCCGTCGCCTTCCCGAATCAGCCGACCTACCACCAGTCAACTTATCTTTGAAGGATCACATTTCCATCTCGACCCCACCCCCACCCCAAAATCTCATCCCTTTCCCGCCAAAGCTTCGCGCGCCATCAGCCTTTCTCTTTCACTACAAATCTCCCCCCACCCCACCCCCGCAACCACATTACTTGTCATCTACCATAAACAACAAATTCACAGATCCGCCAAACATTAACCGACGTTCTAAGTACCTCTCCGTCCACATATGTAGCCTATTATCACTACTTGTCCCGTCTTTGCCACATTCCCTACGCAATATATCCATCCCATCGACTACGCCACTGATACAATCGCAAACTGAATTTCCTCCTTGCTACGCGATTAATCCCAAGTACTTTAAGGTGCAGGAGAGTGGGGAGACTGAAAAGAAGCAAAGAAATTTAGCATCACTCCAAGACGCCTATGCAATGTGCCGTGGGTACACGGAGTACTCGGAGTACTACTGGCAAAGAAGTTGCATGGAAGAACTACAACTATAAAATACTAAAACATTTTTATAGGCAAAGTGGATCCACTGGTTATTGAACCCCGTATACAGATACATTACAAGTTCTGTCCCATGAAACGCCGAATGCCTGTGCTACCTGAACTCGCTCAGGAAGTGGTGTAACAGTTTTGTCTTGACATTTGAGCGTGGGTGACGCCACGCTCCATAATGCAATGCCAGTGTGACCATGTCGCCGCGGTTTGGTCAACACTGCTATCTCCAACTCTAGAAAACTGACCAGAGAATAGAGAACAAAATATCCTTTAAGATGAAAAAAAAAAACGTTAATAATAATAAGAGCACAACCCGACTTCTTCCTTCAACTACAACACCGCGGTCGAAGACCACTCACCCCCTCCCGAGCTCCACCACTGCCACTAGACAAAACTACAGCTGGCACAAAACACACGAAACTGTTCCACAAAACCACAATATAAAAGTTTTCCACGATTCAGTGAAGATTAATACCAGCCCTAATGACTTTACATTTACTGCAATTAAATGTTAGTTCCCGTTGTCGGCTGTTCTTTCCCTATTTACGTCCTTTCTTCACGGGCCAGACGGTTTGTTTGTATACACGAAGTGAACAAGTTTGCCAAAGCCTTGGAACGGGGTCTGATCCCAATATCTTCGGATCCTAATGTTCCCTAAGAAATCCCCAATCACAAACCTGCCCATTTCAATCAATCGCCAAATGTCGTTTTAACTGTCCACTCGTCCAATCTGCACACATATCGACTACTCGTACCTTTCAGCGTCTCCACACCAGAGTCCACCGCCACTACCAAAGAAGCGCCTCACCCCTTAGGCAAGGCGCCGCCATTATCTTCCCTTTTAATAACTGTTCTCGTACCCATCCACCACTCGCCACCTGGTTCCTGGAGTTCCTGGTCCTTCTGCCCCTATTGGCGCCGCCCCTACATTACTGCTAGTACTCTACCCACTAATATTGTTCCGGCTTCCTCATTTCCAAGAGCATTAACTTTTTATCAATATTTCCTCAAGGTTCTCACTGATCACAATGCAAACATATTTGCGTACCCAAACAACACATGCAAGAGAGGAGAGGGGACCAAACATTCGTTACTTCATGGGTCCTATTTGACTGTTTCAGATATCACACCGTGTCCGCAATACATAGCTTATTATTCCCGAATCCATACGGTAATCGTTTCAACACTCCCTCTGGCCTTATCTAAATAACATATTAACTAAAATACTCTCAATCACCTCTGGCGCAAGTTCATTACCAATTGACAGGCATATTTTCACATCCTCCTGATCAATACTGACAGTCAACGTTGCATGGTAAATTCTGAATAAAATGTACAATGATTAAATAAATTAGGTTTGAACAAATCTGAGAAAAAAAACAGTACACTGATGACCCAATACACGAGACGGCTTGATGTTTCACTAACTAGAAATCCCCAGCCCCACTGAGGCTGCCAACAGTCCTTCTCTAAGATCTCCCAAGAAATATGTTGGACTAATGTTTACACTGTATTTGTGTGGGACAGTTCTTGTCACCGGGTTATGGTCGGAAGGAAACAGTTCCAGGTTGTTAGTTCTCCCTGTGTGAATAAGTGGAGGGAACGGAGTGTCAGCCCCTCGGGACCTACAGATGACGGTGGTGTTGGTAGGTTTCGAAGACGGGCAGCCGGTAGATGACAATCGGAGGTGTCTCGCAAGACCCACTTGCAGGTCCCCATCACTGGATCTCTCTTTCTCTCTAACACACACACATCCTCTGAATGCTATGAAATAACTCTTTATTCACTTCTGCATTTTACCATCTTTCTGCCGGATAGATAAGATGCCCACTGGATTATTTCAGCAACTGGGTATCCAGGTATATTTATTTTATATACTTTCTACGTCCTCGATGTATCAATTCTTGTCCCCATGTGGCTCACCTCCCCTTCTTCACCCCCCCCCCCACCTTCAGATGCCCTCCGATTCTTCATCTTGACATTTCGACAATCCCAGACTCGTACATTTCAAATATTAAGGCTTTGTAATGGCACAATAATACATTCATAAAATTGAAAAGGGAGAACCTCGGTTTTCGGCCAAAAAATAAATTTCTTATTGCGAGTGATGATCCATTTTATTCCACACCGATCATTTTCGTTCTGTCTCATTTAGGGACGACACTATCGCGTTGCCATGGTTACACCAACAGTTGGTCATGTTAACAGTTGTTCTGCTGGGCGGCGATCATTTATCATTGACCAAGTAATTAAGGGGACAAAGCCAAAATGTCCTCGCCTCGCGTATTGACTCGAGGCACTGTGTCCGATCATGGCATCAAGTCGGACTGATGCACAAGTCCTAAACACACATTCACGTGTTTTTTAACACCTTGCATTCCTTCCACCTAACTTGTCTAGATTTCAAGGCCAAAACTAGAGGATTTCAGTTTACAGCCGAGGGTCAAATACCGATTTACGATGGGCGTGAGGGGTCTCGATCGACCGTGGGCCAGTTCAGTTCGTGGTCCATCCTTCAACCGTACCACAACAGCGTTAGAGTCTACTTAGGTAAGTGGTTGAACAAGGAGAAATAACTTACTTAAACGACCTACAGTCATTACTCTTGTACCGAGAGATCCGGTAGTTCTCCTACTGTTGTTGTTGTTGTTGTAAAGATACTCGCGGCAGCGACAAATCTTGGGCGTTTTCTTTGTGGAACATTTATTCAGACCAGAAACCCACAAATCAAGCCAAATCACCGGCCTGCGTCACTCCTAACCCCCGCCCCTGACCGGCAAAGTCCGCCCGAAACGCGGCCAGTAAACAACGCCAGAGATGAGGTGGACAATTATGTCGCCACGGACAAATAATCCCGCGTCATTTGCGACTCTCTTTCTTTGGCCCACACTCGCAACGAGTTGCAATTCTCCTCATCTCGCCTCCCCACCCCCCCCCACCGCCTCGCATCCCATTCTCTCTCTTCTTCATTCGTTTTGTTCTTGTTTTCAGTGTCCATCTTTCTCCTACCCGTGTGCCCACACCCTTCTGTATTTTCAATTGTGTTCTTGTTTCCTTACACACGTATACATTATATATATCATGGCACTTACGGAGTTGAGTTGACAACTGGTGACTTCCCTTCTTCTTTTACTATAAGCAGGTGACTGAGAAATAGTCCTCCACAAAATGGTACATGAAGCAGCAACCCTATGTTTCTTCCAACAAAATCAAGAAAGCTCAAGGACCGTTGCCAGCCAGTGTGGGGCTGGATATTTCCACTGGGTGAAAATGAAGGCTACAATTATTATTATTTTACAATAGCCCCTCCCTAACCGTAAAGCTGCGTTTTCATAAGCAAAAATGTGTAAGCCCCACAAGGGTAAAAGGGGCTGGCGTTCAAGTATAAGAAATGTAAATAAGTATTGACCGTTTCTTGCCTTCAATACCAGACTATTCTGAGCCACTTTTTGTTCTGTTCCCCCTGCCCCTGTTCTCTCGTTTACCACATACTTGTCCTGAAACTCATTTTTTTACTCATTTGTTTCAAGCCTGAATTTCCACAAAACGCTACCGTTTTCTACACACCTCCCGCCGTCGCCCCTTCTCTCCTTCCTTCTCATAGTCTTCTTCCCTTTCCTTCCGTGGCGTCTCGACAGCAGGCTTCATCTAGTCTAACATTAATGCTCAACTAAAACGTGCCCTTTTGACAGAAATGAGACTTTTAAGGGAACCTGGTTCTTCGGCAAAGGTTACCCGGCATTCTTGATGGAGACCGAAGAAGGGACGCGGCGGCGGTGCTCCCGCGGCGAGTTCGGGACGCTTCTTTTTCTCGCCGCTGCCGGGGGCGCACTTCTCCAAAGGTCAGGCAGCAAGCAATGCGAGCCTTTCTTCATTCGGGATTCATATACATATGCCTCAGTGGATATATATTTCATGTCCACGGAAAGATCTCCGCCGAGTTCTCTCCTTATATCTTTTAGTCTTGTTTAACCATCTATTTTTTTTTCGGACGCAATAGCTGCCTAGGCTTCCAGGACGTAGAGTCAACTTGAAAGTAGGTAGAAACTATTTCACTCACCGCGTAGTTGATGAATGGAGCGAACTTCCCTATGAATCTATTTGATATAGTACAGTTCACCGGGATAAAGTTTGTAAGTGCAGATACACTTGAACGATGCATACATCATGGGACTTGACAAGGGAAGGAATCTTGGTTACGGACAAACTACTCCCTTCAGATAAAGGAAACCCTTCGTCGTTGACAAGGAACGTTTACGGCTTTTTAAACACCACGACTCCTGAAGCTCTACGAATACCTACAGGAAACTGTAATTCATGCACATATTAGCTTCACTAACAAAGCCCACTTCAAAAGGAGGCTATGGATGGCCATTACCAAACAATTCTATTTAGCTGTGGGTCAACCCGAAGAGAGGGTTTTCCATGGACCCGAGCTCAAGAAACCCGGCTGGAGACTGGAACCAAGACCCAAAAACTGCCTCAACCAAGACCAAAAAATTCGACTGAGCGTCGCAAGTTGACGGTTTGGGTTTCATGTCTAGTCCGAGAAGGAGTTTCCGTGGCTACACTGGGGCTTCATTTACACAATCACATGCCAGAAGCCTGGGCATGAGCACACTAATCGCCCCGCAATGGTTCGATAGCCTAGGGAGAAAAAACGATGAAAATTGTAATTTCCGTAAGTTCGGTTGCCCGAGATATGTTTTACTCCCTCCCCACACGATTGTATTCCCTTTACTGAAAAAAAGTTACTGTGGGGAGCAACGAATTATTACACAAACCACACCAAAACAGTAAAATATCTTAAACTTGTTTACCCTTAAAACAGAAGACATTCTAGAGATTTGACTGACTGGCACCCTTCTGTTAATGAAAGTGCCAACGACAATACATTGTCTTTGACACCAAAAAGTGACAACATTATCCCCTAACAGTTTCTGCCCAAGGGTGATATCTACAGGAGTGGCACAGAACGACTCCTTTGCGCCACTCCGCCCCGTCAATCGTTAGGTACCAATCAAAGTCCACAGCTGAAGAAAAGCCTTCCCCCAATCTGTTCTACCACGCGAACGCCTGTGCCAGTCATGCCACTCCTGCAAACTTCTCCGTATAGTCTCTACTACCGATGACTGATACGTTATTTAGGCGAAGATCGCTGTTGTTCAATGACATGACAAGAGTCCACTAGATTTATATCCTTGGGCCAACATCTAATATTCACCTATATGCTGAGACACTGAAACTAGTCAATCCCAATCGTCGAATGTTGTGTGCGCGCGTGCGTGTGTGTGTGTGCGCGTGCGTGCGTGTGTGTGTGCGCGTTCGTGCGTGTGTATGTGCGCGCGCGCGTGCGCAGGCGTCTGTGAATGCACGCATACAAATACGGTGAGAAATTTCATCCTTCCACAAGAAATGCACCACTAAGCAATCGAACACACACACACACAAAGTAGATATTGCATCTTTTTTACATATCTTTAAAAATCCCTAAGATCCCCTAAGTTAAGCCATTGTGTTTCATGCGTTCAATACCACTCCGAGATACTAGTTTCATAAATTTCACTTTTACACATACTCGCAGAACGCGAGCTCGCTCAGAACCCCCGTGGTAACTACAGGAAGTAGCAACTCGAAGGAGACAGATACTTTACAATGTCTGTGGTGTTCGAGCATTCATAGGTATTCCTTACAGATGGTAGTTACCGATTCCATTTGGAAATTTCCATCATAAGTCCACTGTAGAGACCTTCGGTCGTCCTAAGGGGACCACGCAGTCGGGTCACACTTCGGAGAAAAAGAAGAAGCAAGCCTCGAGAGAGTGGCGTTGCTGAGGGAGACGCTGCCTGGTGGCGAAAAGATGGCCAGCGGCAGAGGGCGAAGGCATTGGTGGTAGTGGCTGCGGTGATGGTGGTGGTGGTGGTGATGGTGGTGGTGGTGAGCACACACACTTGGGCTTTTCACAATTGGAAGCATGGCAGACGAGAACGCTGAGGGAAAAACGTAATATAAGGGGCAGCGTCCACGCCGGCGCCATCATAAAGTCATCACGAACCTCCGCCGGCCGAGGTTAGGGGGGAGGGAGGGAGGGACGGGGGACGTGTGGGGGGGGGGGGGAGACTGAAGCCAAGAAGGCTGAGGATGGTGGAGGGCGGGGGAGATGATTCCCAAGACGAGGACGGACGAAAAGGGAGAGACTGATAAGACAAAGAGCAAGGAGGAAAAATTAGGATGGCGCGGAGATGTGAAACGAGGGAAAGATGGGCAGAAGTGGAACAGGAGGACTAAAAATAATAGGGATGTTGGGAAGTGACAGGGGAGTAAAGGATATAACAGTGGATGTACTGTGTATGTCATGAGAGTTTGGCAAGATATAGGAAAAGATGAAGGGCATATGTATGACAGAACATATGAAATATAAAGGGGTGAGGAAGTGGGGTAGATCAGTGAGAAACACAGACACACACACACACACACACACACACACACACAGAGGGAGGGGGGGTACAGAACGTGAAAAGTAGGGCGAGGAGGAAGTGAGGGAACACGAGGTCTGGAAGGGGAGGGGACACGATGGTGAACGAACATAAAAGAAATACAGAACGTGAAAAGGAGGAATTCAGAAAACATCTTTACGAAGATAGCACGGGAGGGCTGGGCAGGGCAATGTATTTCCACGGAGGAAAAATTGGGGGAGTCGGGTCAGGTACGAGGAGACCAAAAGTGCCGCGTAGCCTCCTGGCCACCACTGTCGGGAGTTGGGTCCAGAAACTGCCTTCCTCCCCGAAGGCTGGGTTCGGAATTAACGAGCGGTGATTCCAGAAGAAAAAGAATAAGGCGAAATCCCGTCTACCCACCCGCACTAAAAAATATATAAAACCAAAACCAAAACCAAAAACAGATGTAGGGGGGGTTCATTATTTTAGGAACGGATTAAGGACTACTAGTATAATAGTATTCCTTGGAACGGATATATATGCGTCGAAAGAGGATTCAACGCATTTCAAACAGCGGTGTGTACAACGCAGCCTCGGAATCTGAAGCCACCGCGGGGGCAAGACCTACAAAGGGTCGTTGTACGACGACTGGACCGTGACCGAAGTCGTATTCTAGCATTGCAAAACTAAGTCTCCTTCTAGTGTTACTATCACAACACATGCACTTTTAGGGGGGGTTCCCACGATCAATGGACAAGGCTCCCACGGCACTGAAGCCACAGTTCATCAAAGAACATTAATCACCCCCAACCCTCCCGACCACCGTGTAGGATAACCAGCTAACCGCAGTACACAACGGAGAGAAATACTGTACGACCATACAACTCTCACGTTTTATTCAAGGCATCCTTTCCGCACAGGGTCTTGCCTCAAACTGAATAAAATAGTCTGGCGAAGAAAACGGTGTGTCTGCTCAAGATGCCAAGAACCTCCCTGAAAAGCCTTGCCCTCGTCTAAACAGCATTTGTTTGTTGAAATGTGCCATCGTTCCTTGGGAGTTACGACCTATCCAACGCTTCACCGACGCTCAAAATAATCTTCAAGGTTAATATTTTGTATCGAATGAATTTGTAGACTTAAAATGGTACAAGAAAATGAGGAGGAATGCAAAACCACAACAACTCTGAAATGACGAAGGCGATCCAGCACACCCATGATCACAAACAACGCTAACTTCACAATACCAGCATTGGGACGTAGAAAACTAAATAATACGTAGATATTTTCTAAAGGCTAAGTATTGGCAGGAGACATAGCGGGTAACTTTGTACTACAACATAATTCAGTCATTTGTTTTGTCATGCATAGACACTTCCGAAGACTTCTTTCCCTCATCCCTTCCGTATCCTCCATTTTCACTTGCCATCCTCGTACAATTTCTTGTATTACACCATCTTTTCCTGTTTGATATTGAGGTAACCATCATTTCACCTCTAAATTCTTATGCACATTTAATTCCAATGTGAACACCTTTGCATTACGGTGCAAAGTTACAAAACGTTTAGAATACGTAAAGGTTTCACCAAAATTGTGACTTTCTGCTTTCAAAGGATTACAAAGGACCTTTTGGTCCATATCTAGGTCGGATGCGAAAAAAAATCATAATAATAAAACAATAAATAAAAAACTATAATAATGTAAATAACAAATAAGATACATAAATAAATGCATAGGTATAGTTAAATACCTATGCCATCCTTAAACTTCCATCCTTTGAGTATATCTAATCCCTTTCAGCCATATCGTCCTTGATCCCAACAACTATAAAGTGGCGACACCCAATTCCTGGGCCGGTGTATCTTGTTAGGGAGAAGAGAGTCAATATCCAAGTCTTCAATGGAATCTTAGCTCGTCGCCCGTTCTCGAAGTGACACGCTGTTTCCTCCGAGTACTTTGGAGTCTGTATATGCCCCCAAAGCTGGGTTCGTCATCACGGGGCATATTGCGGTTACCAGGCAACGAGAAATCCCGAGGGACCAACGAACTCTGAAAGATGCAGAGACGCCGCTCATAGATGAAGAACCTAGAGATGCCCAGAAGGTGACTCGGGGATGCTGACACGGCACAAGCAGCGGAAGCCAAGCCAGAAGATGTGAATTTGGTGAAGGCGGAACTGCCAAGGGGGCGACGGGAAATGTGGACGTGGTTGAAGATGAGTTATATTTGATTCGGAACGATAATGATCTGGGTTTGAGGAGGGAAGTTTATCTCGTTTGATATGACGACTCTCAATACTATTGTAACTGTCAGAAATATGTGAAAGCAAAGAGAAATTCAACACTTCAAAAGGGACGAAAGTGGTGAACAATTGGCTGAAGAAATTTTATATATATATATATATATATATATATATATATATATATATATATATATATATATATATATATATATATATATATAGACACATATATATGTATATATATAGATCTCTGTCTATATATATATATATGTATATATATATATATATATATATATATATATATATATATATATATATGTATGTATACACACACACACATATCAAGACTGAAATAGGGATGGAGAGAGTATGTACGTATGTTTGCCCCCATGTCAGTCATGTTCAAAAATACAGATCGGCGTGCTAGTTCAAGACATGAAAGATTCCAAGGCGAGGAAGGAAGTTCAAGGCGGCGGCGGCGGCGGCGGCGGATGGCCGCGGCTCCCCGCGGGCAAGACTAACTCGCGTAACAAGGAACTGTGGGGCTGACGTAGTAAATAGGGGAAGGGTGGCACCAAAGGATATGCGAGTAGGTGGTGGTGGAGAGCACCAGTCTGGGATGCTGGGAAACATATGATAGGTGAGCTTAAACACTTTCGAAAATTATACTTTTTTTTTCTCCAAGATTGTGTCATTTCATTATCTACTGGGGCGTATCCTGAGAAGAGGGGTTTTGGTGGAGCATGGCGTTGATGGCAAAGTATATAAAATATCCTATGGCAGATGGAATTTGGAGGTCTTAATAAACCATTTTAGTGAGTGAAAGACACGAAACATTTTCATTGGAAAAAGACACGCTAAGGTGTGAACACGCCACCCCACCCCCACCCTCCTCCCCCGGGATTTGAAGGACCACGTGGTGTTAAGGGCAGGAAATGTCCAACATAAAGACGAAAATTGTCTCGAGGCGTATCTTCATGAAGGCCACATTGAACCATATCATAAACATGGATGCACTGTTAAATGCAATGCCTCCAAATAACCCAAGAAAACTAATCATAATACTGCACTATTCCTAATGAAATTATACCGATAATGAAATGAAACCCCTAATCATTTAACAACTGCATGGGAAACAATTTTTCATTGAAAAAAGGGGGGGGGGAAGAGAGAGAAACGCTGTTAAAGATCAAGTTTACACAAAAAAAAGGACTGCAAACAATGAAAGTTGTTACAAATGCCAAAGACTTGGAACTATACAGGAAACACGTCCATTCTGCAACTACGCTACTTACACACTCATATAGTACAAGTTACAAAGGCTTGTAACTATACAGTAAACATGTGCTTTCTGCAACCATGCTGCTCATCCCGCGTGATTTAGTGCCCCTTTTTCTGTGTCTGCGAGTCTATCATCTCCACTCGGGGAAAAATATCCAAAGCCAGTTTCGTCACTTCCGCCCTCGGGCATTCGCACCCATCCTCGCCGGCAGAATCCGCAACTCCCCCAAGATAAGGGTCGGCCTAATCACCATCACATCACACACCCAAACACCCGTTTTCACCCATCCAAGTATCCACAACCACCACATCTATTGGATTGTGTAGGTCCTATGCTTGAATTAGTGTGTGAGTGTGTGTGTGTGTGTGTGTGTGTGTGTGTGTGTGTGTGTGTGTGTGTGTGTGTGTGTGTGTGTGTGTGTGTGTGTGTGTGTGTGTGTGTGTGTGTGTGTGTGTGTGTGACAAAAAGTGACAATTTTCACACTGAACGAGAATACGACAAGAAATAATGGTCTCAAACTGTCAGGATATAGATTTAATTGGGAAGTGGGTAGAAACAACTTCGCTAACTGTGTAGTTAATGAATGGAATAAACTTCCTGCAGAGACAGTGCAATGTCATTCAGTTCGAAGCTTTAAGATTAGTTTTGATAAACACCTAAGCAAGATGCTGTAATGATTGCCATTTATTTTATACTATTTATTTATCATTATCATATATCTTTTTGCATCCGACCTAGTCTCCTGTCGGCATGCTCCTCCTTTGTGTGTGTGTGTGTGTGTGTGTGTGTGTGTGTGTGTGTGTGTGTGTGTGTGTGTGTGTGTGTGTGTGTGTGATTCCTATGTTCTGTGTCTTGCTGCAGCGTTGCCAGACCCGAGGTGTGTGGCGAAGCATTGGGATGACCCTTCATAAACAAGGTGCTAACATCAGAAGGACACCTAATGAGTTTTTGGGTGGGTGTGGGTTGGGCAATGGGCGAGTTTACGTTTCGACTTGGACACAACCTTTAAAGGGCATTTTGGTGTGTGTGTGTGTGTGTGTGTGTGTGTGTGTGTGTGTGTGTGTGTGTGTGTGTGTGTGTGTGTGTGTGTGTGTGTGTGTGTGTGGAAATAAACTCTCCTACTGGGATTCGAACCCTCGCTTGAGCGACTTGCTTTTTATAAGACGAAGACCGTACCATCACGCCACCATGATGGTACGGTCTTCGTCTTATTAAAAACCATGCTGCTCAGGCGAGGGTTCGAATCCCAGTAGGAAAGTTGATTTCCAAATGTCATAATGACACAAAAACTATATTATACACACACACATTATATATTATATATATATATATATGGATGCTTATTTTTGCTATTGACGGCTCGTTATGAACAGATTTTGGTTTTAGTGATTACGCTACCACCTTTCCTTTAATTGGGGAAACAGACTGAGGTCCTCCCCAATCGTCGATATCAGGGTCCTTTCCCACAGGTTCTTCCCTACTCCCTACACCCGATGCCCTCCAGGACTTTGCCCTCCCCCCACCAATAACCACCCATTACAGTATCAATCTGCCTCATTCACCCCCTATAATGGCGTTCTCTTCCCTATCACCCCATGACGCCAGACGGCGGATCCCATGTCAAAATTAGTGTCTACGACATTCCCCTTCTCCGAAGAGACGTCTGTCCTTACTTCGCACCATTATCTTCTTAAGTCCATCACCACTCACTCTTAGCGTCTTCGATACATTCTTCCCTAAGCTCTTGAACACGGTAACCCGGCGATTCCATGCAGGGACGGCAGACTTCGTCCTGGAGGGAGTGGGGGCAGTCCCTTCAGCTCCATAAAAATCGCCTGTCCTGAGCCAGAACAAAATGAAGTGGGCCCATGTGCTGAAGGGTTCGACATCGAAGCTCGCAAGCACCTCTAAGACCTCCCTCTCCACAGCACACAACAACGTCCACGCGCGAACTCCAACCCCGAAGTCCAGGCTACATTTTGCAATGTGTACGTATACAAATGGGGTTCTGTCACTCCTTGCTGTGCGTCCTTTCTCCCCTGGTCCTCAAAGAAATAATGGTTTACTTCAACTCGCTCCTCCTCCCCTTCGGACTTCCTCGTCCAGCCCCATTCTGAAGGGATGAGAAACTGGATGTACGAGGTAACACACAGACTAAGCAGAGAAATCTATAGAGGATCCGCCAGATTTCCACTAAAGAAAACGAGAAGATGAGGGTAGTGACGGCGAAAAACGGTAAGCAACGGATGAGGAAGTGCGAGAGAACAGAGGAGGGGTGGAAGAGGAGCCGGCTGCCACGACCAAGGAAACGTGGGGAGGGGAGGGGGGTATCGACGGAGAGGAGGAAGAGGAGACGGGAGAGTCCATTTCACAAGTATCGGATATAGGCTCCATATTTCCAAGTCTTTCTTTTATTCATTGTCATCGACCTCGCACTGCCCTGGAACACTGCCCACCACCCTGCTGCCCCTTTTCTCCTCTTCCTCCACCTCCTAGCTTTGCCTTATACGCTCTATTCACGTTTTCAAACATTTTGCCTTCACCTCTTATTTTCCTTTGATTTCCTTCTTTCCCTTGCTCGTTCCTTCCTATGCCCCTACCCCTTGGGAACAACCTGCAACGTTTGAGCTGCCGCCCGGTGATTCTATTATCACGAATGGAAACTTCTGGTTGTTAATGGATTTCCACAAATAACTCCTAGCCTTTGATATGCAATGTGTATGTTCTGAATGTCGATGAACATTTCATTCGCCTTCCACCCTTGAATGGGTTTTACACACACACACACACACACACACACACACACACACACACACACACACACACACACACACAGTCTATTTGAAAGTGACCTGCCTGGTGAATAATTGGATCTGATTTGCGGTACCGGTACCAGAAATACTTCAAGGTGTTACTGGGTTACCCATAGAGAGACTGACCAAAGTCGTGGCCAAGAGGATGAAGGTTGCAAGCGCGAGGGAGGGTGGGAGGGAAGACGGCCAGGCTGGTCCCTCCAGATTATGGAAAATAGGGAGACACGGGTCCTTTTCCTTCACTAAAAGAAAATGTAAATAAGCAGTGCCTCGGCGTGGACGACCATGAAAAAAAAAATGACGCTCGCTTGGAATTGTCACCCTCTAATACGAGTCCTCCTAGGCCATACCAAAGGTACACAAACAAAAAGGCCCTATCCCCTTATAAGGCAAAATTAAAACATATCAAACGAAGCAATGCAAACCCATTACATAAGGTTGCTCTGCGTTTCGCCCAGCAATGTCCCTAAACATAAAAAAAATCCGGCGCAAACTGATTCCGCCGTAAATCATTCGCGCAGTCCTGAGTAGGGGATGGGGTGTCCAACAAAACTGTAAAGAGTAATGAACATAAATTCCATACAGAGGCTAACTGACTAGTCACCATCTTGTGCATAAATAGCTCACAGATCACGCGCCGACACCGCCCGCTGTCATTACACGAACAGCACGCGAAATTAACCACCGTGAAAATATTCAAACCAATGGCCAAACATTGACACACTAATAAGCGCGTGCGCACGCACACATGCATGCATACACCAGTGTTAGTTGTGTTGGGGACCCCTTTCACCAACGGTTGCGTTTTCGCAGGTTACTATGAAATCACTTTTTATTAGTCATGCCCCTTGAGGTAGCATGCCCACAACCCATATCCATCTCTGCCCCACCTCCACCAACCATGCAACCGCGGCGACGGCCGAAAAAGGCGGTTAACAAGCGATAGTCTACACACAAACCGGCCCTCCCCGCCAAGCCCCAGCGGAAAAAGCGAGCGGTCTCTGCCTGGGGTCTCCTGATGATATATGCAAAATCACAAAGACCAATATTCACCCGGGAACGGGAGGAGGCAGGCGGGTAGGAAGGCGGTGGGGTGAATAGGGGAGGGAGAGGACAGAAGTGGAAGTGGAAGAGTGAAAGGCTTACAAACGCGAAGAAAAGAGGCGTGTGCATGGAAAAGAGGAGGGAGAACAAACCACAGAGCAATACGAAATAAGAACAAATGCGGGAGGTTTGGAAAAAAAAAACGTGGAGAGCGGTATGCAGACAAAAGAAGGTGAGGTCAGAGTATGTGATGAAAATCTGGCCACTTCCGTGAATCCCAGCTAGATGGGGAGGGGGGGGGAGGCAAAGGGATGCTTAGGGGAGTCCATTAGAAAATCGAACTTTTTTAGTTTGGGGTGAAAATGGCTGAGATTTTTTCCTAGTAATTGTCTTGTCTCAGAGAAAATACCACCGAGTTTTCAAGTCATTTATGCTTATACTTTTTTGTGATTTTTTTTTTTATTATTTTCGAGGGGGTAATTTTTGACAATTTTGAAATTGATTCAGAGGATAGACCTTTGACTGGATATTGATTATTTTTTGTCTTTATAATGGGCTAAGATAGATGAAGAAACGGAGGCAGAATTATGATGTTCTGATCAGTCTGTTATGAGAAAAAATATCCAAAGTTGATGGGAAAAAAATGTATATATGGAAAAATCCTACTAGTCCTTGACAGGACATAAATCTGCCTCCAAATGTTCTCTCAATTATGCTGAATCCGAAAAGGATTTGCAGTTGAAAATCAGTGAAAGCGTTTTGGATATGAATCAAGTTAAATGTGCAAAAATCAAGTTTTTCAGGAATGAGCGTTATAGTTTTTTGTTCATGGTTACTGGTCCCCTTTCATTATTTAGGATGTTATGGTGTTGAAATGGTATCACAGGCACCACCCTACTCTTTGTTGCCAGCTTTTGATTAATTACAGGTTTATATGATGAATCCAGTTAGTATCCACCAGGGTTACATTGCTCAGGTTCCAAGCGTGCACTTTTCCTTTTCTTGGCGCGATGCATCTTTGGCGACAGACGATCTTTATCTGCCATCCTAAGCTGTTTTACGGCATCACGATTCATACTGTACGGTAGGCAGTCAGGTCCCTGTTGCCATATCGTATGCTATTATTTCATACAAAAGCATAAATATTGTGCAAAATACACAGCTTCTTTTGTTAGCAAATATATGTACCAACAGAAAACGTAATATGCAGTACGCAACGCACACGACCCAGCCACAGTGGGGTGGAGGGTACTGTATTATATTTTTTTTAGATAGTAAAAATCAAGATACAGCTTCCATACTCAGCCACGAGATAGCTTATGAGCAACACTTTTAGAGGAAATATTTTCAGAATTTCGTATTTATTTCTATTTTTCGTGATTTTCTGATGGACGATCCCCTTAGACAGGAATACGGAACCAATACCAGACTTGGAAGTGGGATTCTCTAAAGAGCACATAAGAGGCTTAAGTCCATTCTAACTTTCCGGTATTATTTTCAAGAATACTGCTGAACAGCAACCTGTTTGTAACTTTCCCAGTCTCGGTGAATTACAGTTTGTTCATCTCATATATAATGTGAACGATATTACGTAAACATTTCGCATCTAACGACTGATGGCGATGACTCCACAGGAACGAAGCTATACAAATAGGATGTTTCCCATCTTAGCGTAATTTGGAGTTTGTGTAGTACCCGTGTATGATAAACGAAATTGCATTAGGTGGATGTTCTGCAGTGTGTGGGGTGAGAAGGGGAATGGGAGCGTATGCATTAAGTAAACGAATACATTATTCCCCCCAAATAACTTGAGTATTTGTTAACTTAATTTCTGGTGGTCGGAGAGATGCTGTCTCCTTTCATACTCGTATAGTAGGCTGTTTGAAGGTCCAAACTGTTCACTGATCCCTTCCACTTATGTTCCCTTGTGCACTGCTTGTGTCTGGCTCCACGCAATTCTCTCCCTTCCCTCGATGTCTCTCTCTCCAGCTGACAGACATCCTCAGCTCCACGCCGCGACATGGATAAACCTGTAGCTTAATAGCTTCGCCGTTGCTGCGCGGCTAAAGTACTATGGCCATCATCGTGTGGCATGTGTTAAAGCAAAGATGTCTACAGTTTACCAAGGGATTCTAAAGGTTAACCGAAAAATTCAAAATGCCTATTCTGCGTGACAGAGGAACAAAAAAACTAATAAATGGTTAAGTAGGGAAGGCGGACACTTTGTAAATAACAGTAGTAGGGCCGTGTAAAATAAACAGAAATGAGATATTACCCGCTAACAACATGGAATCAACCATTCCGAGAACCGTCGATGAAAACTTGTATCATTAATACTTACAATAAACCAAGGGCTTTCCCCCCTTCCATGGGAGGTACCCTAAGTCAAAGGCTTCAATCCACTCCCACCCATTTCAACCCCACATACAGTACTCCACTCCCATTCACCACCCCACCCTCCCTCCCTCATTTCTTGGCTCCTCTTGGATGAAGGGTCTATGACAAAATACCCTGATACGTGCATACAATGTTCAAATTGAGACCATGCCAAACCATAGTGCACGTTAACAAGAGTGATACACCTACGTAATGGCCCCATGAAAGAGAGTCGCCTACACATGTGGCTAAAAGTGCTCTTTGAAAGCAATGTGCATGAGTGCTTGTCTATCTGAAAGTGCGAACATCACGTTGGATTGCCAGTAACTCACTGCACTTCGGCTTGTGTGTTACGGAAGAGCAAGTTATGCGAGTCTAAATCTCGCCATGTTCTCAACAACTTCAACAGGCAAACTAGACATTACAGGACCACGTGTTCATAAAACAAATCATAATTATGTGCGTATATGTGCAAAAATCTACATTTCGACCCTCACCTTCCCCACCCATTGAAATGAAATTTGTGACATTTGTGTGTATTATATATATATATATGTATATATCAATGCAAAGTAGACCACTTTGAAAAAAGAAACTAACGAAGCAGAGCGCTTTAGTATATTACATCTTCAGTGCAAGACGTACGTGTTGCAGTGAAGATGTAATATACGAAAGCGCTCAGCGTCGTTAGTTTCTTTTTACAAAGTGGTCTACTTTGCATAAGCGAACACACGTACCCGTGTTCTTATTAGCATATATATATATATATATATATATATATATATATATATATATATATAGAGAGAGAGAGAGAGAGAGAGAGAGAGAGAGAGAGAGAGAGAGAGAGAGAGAGAGAGAGAGAGAGAGAGAGAGAGAGAGAGAGAGAGAGAGAGAGCGCCTACATCTTCGACCATCTATGGCAAAATCAAGACCCCAGGACCCACAATTGGACTCTTGTGTATTACACACAACACCACTTGACTGACGCCATACAGGGCTAGAATGACGCGCCTCGACTGTCCTCAAACCATGGTGTTGTCCACTGAGGGCCCCGCAGTGACTAATCGCGGTTGAGAATGTTCTGGCTGCGATGTCACTGTGGTTGCACTTTTCCTATCGAATGCCCTCAGAAGTCGGCCGGTGTTAAATCAGGAAGAGAGCTTGGCTCGTGAGAGTTGCGATTTGTGCACCAAGGTAAACGAATGGAGAATGAGAAGCAGTTGTACAACTGGTTGGAAAGATTTGGGTAAATACGACCTGTATGTGTAAAAGGCAAATGTACAGATGTGAAACCTGGAGGTTTATGAAGGTGATGGAGACATTGCTAAAGCACGTGCAAAGAGCCGTGCACAGATTATCGCTGGTAATCATCACAGAGCGGAAGAGGGAAGTTGCGCATGAGGGAAGAGTGGATTGAAACATATTTTGGAGGCGATAAAGCAGCGGAAGTGAAACTGGACAGGAAAGACAAGCAGAGAGGCTGATGGATATAATTACACAAGTGTGTGTGTGTGTGTGTGTGTGTGTGTGTGTGTGTGTGTGTGTGTGTGTGTGTGTGTGTGTGTGTGTGTGTGTGTGTGTGTGTGTGTGCGTGTGCACACATGTTGCAAAGTTACCAGGATCAATTTGCACAACCGTGGCAATACTTTCTGTGACCGCGCGATTTTTTCAGCTATAGAGCCTCTCATTATAATGAAATGATAATAACGATGATGATGATGATGATGATGATGATGATGATGATGATGATGATGATGATGATGATGGTGATAATACATTACTGTTCAAGGGTAATTTAAAAACAGGCTTAACAATCTTTACAAAAAAAAAAAATGTACACTACATGGCATTATAAAACCACATTGCTATGGGAGGCACCTTCTTTGATCTGCACACACAACCCACACCTCAAGTGTAGTTTAGGTAATTGCCGGTGCTGACCTTTTCAGTCCATAGACCGTCGGCGAGTGTGGTGGCGATGTATTTAGGGACGGTGAGTGAGAACAAGTGTCCATGATAGCAGCAGCATAGCCATATCGTGCTGTAACAAACACTCCTGGGCCAACTTGCATATCCTTCCTTGCAATGCGTGCATTCTTTCTTAACATTTTGACATTGAGTGTGTGTTGGGAGGGGGGGGGGGTCATTTCCTCAAATCTAACGAGTCAATTCCGCTTCGACGATACAATTCAAGTATGGGATCGAAGATCGCTGATAACGTGCACTGAAACTCGGTTGTCTGCTCTACAGACGTTACTAGTATCAAAAATAGCATACGACACCATAACTGTTAATGCAACTCTACTTGTCTGGGAGTTCAGCACAGGGAAAGAGGGAGCGTAATGACGTAGGCAGGGGGGTCGTCAATTTTGAGATTAATTTTTCGTTTTCATGTGAATTATCCCTTCTCTATTACAACTAGGTTTTCTATGCAACTTATTTTCACTGAACTTCGTATTAACGATAACATTCATATTAGTTTAAAACAAGTCGTATAATAATTTTAGCCAACGTTCATGTGCGAATGAATATGAGCTCCGCGAGGAAGAAAGAACAACAATTGTGGATGCAACGGTATATACATGTTTTGACAGCACGCTGGACGAGAGCCTATTTCACCGTGTAAATGGCTTGTTTTATTTCAAATACGCATGGCCAACGCGTTCTTTGTTTTTCTTGGATATCCTGACATTTGTGGACGGACCTCGGCCTGTCAGCATACAAAGTTTGAACAACCAACGGTCTCCAACCTATCCTTTGGCCACTGGCTGTCTTTTCTTTTCTCCAGAGCAACGACACCAAGCGTAATCATTAGCTATTGTGCGTCAGCTACAAACCAAAGTGGCCTAGGCTCTATTATCATCATCATCATTTTACGATTGCATAAATCCTCTTCAAATTTGCACGCTCGAAGGAAATGTCGCCCTGTAAGGCCTCTTACATCTCTTTATCCCTCACCAAGGCGTGAGCGCAATGCTGTCCATTCGGCTGTCAATAGCATTATAACTGCCAATACAAACTGTTTATACCCAAGATATCCCCACTATCAGTACTACCTTAAAAAATGCCCAACTGACACCACTACCACCCACACCTCTCACTACCAGACAACCCCTATCATTACTACCACCACAACCACCATCCCTTAACCCTACTCCACAGTCGTCACGGCCTCCACCATCACCCCTAACCCTACCCAACAGTCGCCACCGCAAATGCCTTGCGGCTTACAACGTGTGAATGCGACCCGAACCCCTTACTCTCGCAAACAACCACAATGGTCCTTCCGGGACCTTTTCTTTTCCCTCTCACCACCACAGCCAGAACAACATCATTTTTGGTTGTGGGGCACATACACTCCCCCCCCCTACCCTTCCTTCACGAAAACATATCCGCGATGGGCCCTAAATTCCATTTTGTAGATAGTTCTCCTCAAAAATGAATATATTCTACCTACCACAACCACCTACATCACCATCACACCTTGTCGCTATTACAAGTAACTGAGACTACAATATGCATAAAATATACATATAAAAAATAATCTCGCTGGATATCGGTCAACTTATACCTCCGTGTGTAGTTCAGACCCCACAACTTTTAAAAAGGAGGCCTTACTGCCCGTCTCTCGATTATATAACAACAATGTCTAGCGACTGGTACAACATTCATGCGATTCGCCACGGTATATGATAGGGGTTAAACGCCTTCCCAGGCCCCAGAAAGCGAGCTAGCCACAAATCATGAATTATCTCGCGTGCGGGGTACCGTCGACATCGGTTACAAGAAACGCTACCTGCCCCCACCCTTAGCCCACTCCGACAATCCTAGCTTTTGTGAATGCATCACTAAAACTTAGTCCGCCCTTAATAACTCCTCCGAATCAGTATCACCACTACAGCCGTAACCACAACCGCCTCAAATCTAGCGATACCACCACTACTACCAACCACAACCGCCACCACCACCACCGTCTTCCCGCCCGTTTCTTGGCGACGCGGGCGGGTGCTGCCTGCGTGAGAACATGGCTCCTCCATTACTGGGTCGATAGCTCCGATACGGGCGTGCTGAGGTAACCCACTCTGCCCACGCCCACCACACACACACACACACACACGCACACGCACACACATCTTATACTCGCCTCCCACCTCTCCCTCGATACCACCCGTCTTTGGATTCATCCTTAGTACTCTGTCTCTCTCTCTCTCTCTCTCAAACATCAAATTTACATAATTATGACTCCGTATTTCTTGGTCTTTTCGTCCGTTACACCCGTAACCTAATGCAAGTGATTACCCTCCCCATCACAAGTCCACGACGCTACCCATCATATCAGGCATTCTATACATTTTCTGTGACGTTCCTAATATAATTATTCATATAAACGAAAACGCACAAATTCAGTAGCATCCAGGTAATATTTGATGAGTTGATACAAAACCTACACATTGGGTTATCGACGACAGGTCAAGTTCAAATATAACGATCCTCATTCAACGTGTTGAGAACGCGCAAGTCATGCAATAAATCCAACAAGAGTGTTGTCATAGGATGAAGACTACATCAACCCTGTCATCACTGTGCCATTAAAATAATTTGTAATGGCTACGCCACTGGACTTCATTAGAGAGAGAGAGAGAGAGAGAGAGAGAGAGAGAGAGAGAGAGAGAGAGAGAGAGAGAGAGAGAGAGAGAGAAATGCCAAGTAAGCTGATGGAAAATACCCTTAAATTATCCTAAAAATCCCTTAATACCCCCCTAAATATACTAATCTCTTACATTATCTAATAAAAGGGTCGTAGAAGTAATACATATTAACAGGTTGCGCGTAACTTTCAATGTACAGGCAACTACGGCCTCTAGATGACGAAAAGGTGACAACTATACATACAAATATGGAAAACAAACCGATGTGACGACGGTGAAGACTGATAAGACAGTGATAATTTTGGCGGTGACAAAGGAAACAGCTATGTAGGCAAATGCCGATAAGGAGAACAAGAGATAAAGCGATAAGGAATCATGACCAAGCCACGAAGAAATAGATGATGAAACGAGAATCGTCAGTGAAGATGGTGATAGACAAGATGAAGACTGGTGGCAGCGGCGAAGACGACGGAGACGGTTGTCAGATAATTGCCCTTCCGCGTCCTGCCACAGCTCGCACTACTCCAACATCCGCCCACTCCCACCTCCACCCCCCACCCCCCATTACAGTTCTCAGCTTCACACAAAATTTCACCAGGGTCCTTTTCCTCACCACTAACAATGTCGTCCTATATATAATTTATTTTCTAGGGAGCTGTACACATATACGCTTTTGTCAAAGAACAAGTCAATGTAAGCTCCCCAGGCAAGACCACCTTAGAATAAAGAAACTTTATCATTTTGCAAAGGTTCATGACAAGTCACGCGGTTTTCAGTCAGTCCACAAAAAGAGGCTCTCGACTGAACAACTTCATTTCTGTGATGGACAAACGTTTTGGTGTTAACTAAATGGTTACATGGTAAACGCGGAGGATAACCAAAAAAAACATTAGGGAAGTGAAGATGTCCTTGTTTATCAGTGGTCGCCTTGTGATCTGTTGACGAGGTTCGCGGAAGGTAAGCATAGCGATGACAGTCCACGAGGCACGTCAACAATATCTTGATCAACGGAAGTCATCCGAAAGACGTGCTTCGGAGACGCGTCCTGTGCTTCTCTAATGGTGAACCAGCGTCCTCTCGCTTCCCACCTTGACGCAATGTTGTTGCCGTTCCCTCGTTTAAGAACACGCTAGGGGTTCAAAATCCAGCAAAACCGGATTGGGGACAACGTTGGAAATACACGGTAAACGTGCGAAAAATCTAAACCAAGATTAAGCTGTTGGCGATACGTGAATGGATGCAGTCCACATGATACTAAGCGCACACTCATCCCAATTCCCAGAAGAATAATTTACATCTCATTAACCAGTTTTATTCAACTTCTACAAACTAACCTTTTCAGTATCACCTTGCCAACACCTCCTGGGACACGCAGGCGCGCTTACACACATACACACGCAGTTTGACTATAGACAACTTGGACAGTACATTATCAAAATCAATTAAACGCGCACACATAGAACAACTTGGGGTTTGGCCTAAGATATTCCAAGAAGGATAGGATCTCACACAGCTTGGATAATGTACAGTAAATGCCGTAGCTCCGGCCTTATGAATGATCAAGGTAAAGTTTAACACAATCACACGTGAATCCCTACGGTGATGAGCAAATAAATGCATAATCATATACTGACACACACACACACACACACACACAGAGAGAGAGAGAGAGAGAGAGAGAGAGAGAGAGAGAGAGAGAGAGAGAGAGAGAGAGAGAGAGAGAGAGAGAGAGAGAGAGAGAGAGAGAGAGAGAGAGAGAGAGAGAGAGAGAGAAAGGCGTGTGTGTTTGTGTGTCAAGAGACCAGAAGCTTACATTAAGTTGCGAACAAGAGGATGGCATCAACAAAAGCAGTGTAGACAAAACGATGGACTGGAAAGGTTGGGTTTAAGGAAAGGCTCTTGATATTACTTGGTCGAGAATGTGTGTGTGTGTGTATGTGTGTGTGTGTGTGTGTGTGTGTGTGTGTGTGTGTGTGTGTGTGTGTGTGTGTGTGTGTGTGTGTGTGTCTCTTAATTGTAGAATACTGGAGAGGAACAAAGCTCGTGAGGCCACTCTTACTCTCACACCTAGCTTTCAATTAGCGCAGGTGTGGGTTTGCAGGGTCAATATAAGTAGTACATATAGGATAGGAGGGCAAGTGAATCTATTGGTGTGGGTGCGTTCTTTGACTCTGCCACCTTATTAAGGGCTTGCGGCCTTGATACATGAATGTGTAGAGGCTAAGAACCCAAAGAACGAGAAGGGTGTGGAAACCAGTACGGAGTCGGTGGAGTGACAAGAGTGTGAGTGTGATAGACGATGTCCGGATGTGGAGATAAGGCTAAGGTATAGATACAACCAACGGGTGACGGGGGCGGCCACATCATAAGTATGTTTGCACCAATGCGAAGGTGTGAACATGTTTAAGGTGTGGTCACAGGAGGTAGGGTGTGAATAGGGACTGTGGGGGTGGCGCGACCCGCCAAAGCAGTAAGAGATGGGCAGGGAAATGCTCTTATCGCGTGCACTTTAGATACCACGGGGTTGAGGACGCTCAGTGCACCTTACAAAGCTACACAGCCTATGACTGCATCACATCCTTCAACCGCCAACCACACCTTCCTCACCTCCCAGCTACTATACCTCACTCGCCGGTCGGTTCACTCCTCCTTTATTACCTCCCTCGCCCCCCTACACCACAACCTTCATCACCGCCCTTCCGACAACCGCACTCCATATTTCACTCGTTCTAAATCAACTAAACCTCAACGTACATATAAAAAAGTCACTGTTCCTGGATTACCTACAACGGTCATCCAAGTTCCCTCCCAACCTCGTTAAAACAACCAACTCCTCCTGCTTTCCCTCCCCCCCCTCCCCACCCTGCCAACAACAAAGGCCGCACCTTCCTCCACCTCCCTCCCATCCATCCTCCCGGCACTTAGAAGTCATCTCCATCATGATATCCTACCTAAAACAATCCGATACCCTCATTCTCTTCCCTCCGACCATCATTTTCTTAATTTTCCTTTCTGGTGGAGTATTTGCATAATCGCCCTTAAACGCCTCGGAAATTTGACTTCAAGTCTTGTGTATTTCTTTTTATGAAGGTCGAACGGTTCCCCGAGCAGTAGGTCCACCGCCGCCAAGAAAATCCGCATTTTCGTCAAATAAATTCAAACGTACGGTCAAGTCCGACCAATGCCTAGTTCCTTAAATTTAGCACCCAGTTTGGGAAGGAAAACGAAAAGAAAATAATCCCCGTACAACGTAAAGTGAAAAGCTAATCCCCTTTTACGTGAAGATAAATTCTCGACCCGACAACGAGTGTAAAATAAACCTCTCACGAGAAAATAGCTTCGGGGGGGTATATATAAAATAAACCCCCGAGCCATCAAATAACCACCCCCCTCCCCCGCAAGTGGCGCCTTTCAATAGTCGATAAGAAGCACCTCGTTATTCCTTATCCTACTTACTATTTTCACTTGGGAAAGAGGGGGACGCCAAACAGAAGGGTCACTGAGAAAGTGTCTGAGGAGAGGAGTAAAGCACAGCAGCGTTGAGGGTAACAGGATGGTGTGTGTGTGTGTGTGTGTACATATGGCGGGAAAAATATGTTGGCAGTTATACAGTTCTCTCGATAGATGGCAGTAGTTTACATCGCGCATCATGGACTCAGCTACGCCTTTAGTTTGGGCAACTTATCATAATGAAACCAAACGCTACATGTGAAGCTAGAACGTGCAACTTGTTACACGCATCTACAATATAAAAATGCAAAATAAATTAAAATTATATAATAATAAAGGATGGTGACGAGAATGATGTCAAACGCAGCAGCGAAAAAAATGCAATGGGACTTGTCCAATTGCCAGCTTATCATTACAATCCACTGGTTGTTTCGTCTACTCGAGCTGCTTCTGACCGAGTCTGTGTTGTCAATTAAAAATAAATCAATAAAATAAACAAATAAGTAAAATAAACAAATAAATAAAATAAATCAAATAAAAAAAAATTGCAAACTGTCCTGTTTAATGGTCGGGCACATGCTCTGAGACACACTACAAATAAAACAAAACCAGCCAATTGGGTAAATACATCCATGTAGTAGTTAATATCCTGAACTTTAGTTTTCGTGCTTCTACAACATGTAAATCGAATTATATAGCTGAACTTTGCCGCAACAAAGTCAGATAAAAATAACGCAAGTGGGTCAAATGAATTAAAACTAAAGATTTATCCGAACGCGCTGCCTTAATGCACGCGTGGAAAACCAGGACGAATCCTGGAAAAGGATGTAGAGATCCAAGAGGAAATATATGTTGGAGATCAACTGGTATTACACTTTACCTAGAGGCGAGCGCGCAGCATTCAACCTGACCAAATGCTCAGAATATTAACCTTTTCATTTTTCCATAACATGGCTTAACGCTCGATAAAATTTCTCAATTTTCGCCCGAGCAATACACTTGGTCACACATTCAATGAACGCTTACTAACCCTATTACAACTAACAGGAGACAACATAGCAATACGCCCATAAACCTTCTAGATGTCCTCTATTTCTACGAAACATTCCCTTGTACTAACTCCTCTACTCTCGACTTTGAACAAACGTGTTCTACCATACCTTGCTAAAAGGTAATACAAAAGAGTAACTACACCAATCTTCTACAACGAGTACAACTGGAGGAAGAAAACGAACTAAATGGACAAGGGCGAGTCATGTCCCTATATCCACTCTATTCGCTTTACCAACAAAGTGGCCCCACAAAGCACCCAACCAACTACGTACAACCACCAGTTGTTCCCTTTATACGTGGTGGCGACTGTTGTACGTAACTACTGACTAGATGACATCGCTCCGCCATCGAACTACTGACAACTACTGATTCAACGGTGAGACAGCCTGAAGGAGCCGACTACTCAACTACAATTCTATGAAGTTGATAAAAATCTATTTTGTGTCTAAACCAGGACCTGGACACGTACCACCCGCTTGACTATGTCCTATGTCAAGGGCAGCGACTGTAAACTCACCATCTACAAAAGAAAAGGGAGTACATAAGGAACATGTGCGTTTGATGGGGGTAATGTGTAATAATAATAATAGTAGTAGTAATAATAATGATGATGATAATAATAATAATAAATAGTAATACTAATAAAATAATCAATAACCTAACCTATTTCAACCTAACCTATTCTAAGTCATTCTAACTTTTCTTTATATGAACAAGGCTGGGGCAAATATTCATTACATGGTAACACAGACACACGCACGCACACACACACAGATTGGGATACTTTTCTTCCAATTTTCTGGGGTTCTAGAATCCATACACGGTAACAAACAAATTAATGCATAAATTCATAGAAAAAATCTTAGGCACCTACATTTCACATATGCACTGGCAAAAAAAAGTAAATATCTAACAACGATTGTTCATTTAGCTCTAAAATAATTTAATGGCCTCCCGCCGCGTATATCTTCCCTACGGAACTGCTGAAGTGCTCGGAGAAATCTTTAGGCTGTCGAGAGGCTGATTTTATTCAGCTGGGCGACCGACCCCAAGCCCCTCAAACTTCGTGGCGTTAAATTCGGTCACCTCTGTGCTCTCATTTCTGGATCACCAACTAACGATTTCAATCAGACGGTCACAGTGCGTCTCTGCAGATAACTGGCATTCGTCAGTGTTTCGCATTGATTTTTTTTATTTTGCAGTCACTGAAGAAACTTCGATTGTATTTTTTTTCGAAATATCCAAATTTCTTATATAACATTTACTTTAAAGATAATCTTGGAAGCACCATTAAGCCTACATTCTTAATCTAAAAATCCAGGCAATAAATCTAAGTGACGACGACGGAACTCTGCAACCTATAATCACAACATCTGTAACTACAAGAGTCAAGCGACAACTGCTAAAAGCAAAACCCTGAAGGCAACAGGACATCATGTAATGATGAGACGTAAAAGTCTTCCGTGTAAGGATTGGAATCTCCGATACAACACTCCAGAGAACAAAATATTTCTAATGCAGAGTGAATGAAAACTTCACAAATTCAATACGCACATTTGCCTACAACCAACTAATTCTTCAATGTCCCGCCTTCTATCCACCCCCACCCCAAGTTGGACACACCCGCCATTCATCCCTGGTCCCCCCCTCCCTCGCTCCCTCCCTTCTGGGAAAGAGCTCTGATAACATCCAGACCGCGTTCAGCGAGCACTTAGGGTCTCGGGTCGTCCGCATCTGTCGGCTCGGAGATCGTCGTGCTGTCGACGATCTACCGCCGCGCCGCCGCCGCCGCCCCCGCCAGCTCGTCTCCTAGGGGATAAGCGAGCGCGGCCCAATCCCGGGAGGCTGCAAGTCAGGGAAACTCACTGTGTTGTGAACGATGGACTACCTCTGAAGACCATTTACAGAGTCCAAAAATCACTAACGCGTGACAGGATGCGTACAAGCATGCATCATCAGCAAAAGCAAAATCTTGCTGTCGGACGACATGACTTTCATATGTACAGTTTAAGCGATTGGTGGGCCAGCTGGTCAAATTCTCAACTGCTTCCGAAGTCTTCCAAATTCGACCTCGGCCAGGGGCGCAAAGTGTAACGAAGACGTGGTCAAATTTGCACATTCCTGGAACTCGTTCAGGAGCCCAGTTTCAAGAGGAGTTAGTCTTTACAACCCGGTTAAGTCCCACTTTTTATTGTGTTCTTGATAACATCACTATGTTCTGACCGACGGACGAGTCGTCCAGATATAGTGGAGCTAAACCAGTTTAGACTATACCCCGATAAAGCCCCATCTTTCTCTAACACGTACATAAATACAAGCGCTTCACAAAACTGAGAACCTGATGATGGCAATTGTACGTGAACAAGGGGAACGGTCGGTTCCAATACCTATGTTTTTCACTAAATACACTAACGAAGTGGTATTATAATTTCCACGCGAACATCTCAACTAGGGCACATCCTTCCTAACCAGTCGTTGACTTTGTCGGCGCGTGGTGGAGAGAGAGAGAGAGAGAGAGAGAGAGAGGAAAAAAAAAACTGCCCTTCAACGTCGAAATTTCGCATACAGGTGTGGTTCGCATAACACTACCAAGCTCAAATTAATGTAAGAAAGACAGACATTTCGTCTCTCTTTAACCATGCCCCGGACTAAATAATAAAATCCTTTTTTTTCTCGATTGAGATAGACAAACTGAATAATTTGTTGTTTACAGACCCACCCTGTGGTAATCAAGTCTCCCTGCGTGGTTATCTCCACAAACAAGAGGCAAAACCCTATGAGCTTGTATTAAGTCCGAAGAAAAATATATCCCTAAGTTGCGCACGGACACAACGACAGAGTACTCTTGTTGGAAGGCGAGGGCATCGACGTCACGTCAACTACCTACCTCCCTACAACCACCTACCACACCGCCATACCGGCGACAGAACACCTGCGTCCTGTATACAGGTGAGGTGTTTAGCGGTCAAGCAATAAGCGAGCTCTCCTCTCCTCTCTTCTCTCTCCGTATGCCTTGTGGTCGCCTTGATCGTGTGGTCTGGCTTAGGGACGATTGGAAACGTTTGCGGCTTCGTTTTGTATCTTTTGAGCCCGTTCCCAGAGGCTTCTGTGGTCGGCGGCCATAGGACTGTGACTGGGTTACGGCATCGTTTGTGGTGGGCTTACGACGACGCACAGAGGGGCTGTGTTCTTGTACTTAAGAACGCAATGGCTGGGTCTGGCTCACTTCTGGGTCGTTTTGTATTTTAGCCCGAGTCCATGACAATGACGCGAGAATGTTCTTCACCAAGATGGGGCAGGGGGTGAAATTCCCTCCAGCACGCACGCACACACGCACACAACCGGTCACAGCGAAAAAGATACGAGACTATAAAATAAGCACTAACTCACCGGAATCAGAGGATTTGCGAGCACAGACTCTAGGTGATCTCGTACTTCATCTTGTCACCTTCTTGATCTCGAATGATCAAGACCCTGCCGCCTATCACCTATTCGGCCGAAGCTATATACAGTCTGTCACACTTTAACTGTGTGGAATACTACTAAAATATATGTATACATATTTTTGGAACGACTAGCGTCGGACCATTTTATTCATTTTAAAGACATAGTACAGCCGTGTTCTCAGGGCTCATGACAAACCACAAAACAGTTGAGGTTTACGAGTTTTTTCCAACATTTGCCATCAGTTTTGTCATAAAAATTATAAATCACACTACAACTATTTGTTACTTATGGCAAAATACGCAAAAGTAACACATGTCAGCAAAACCTCGTTAACTTTTACAGCTCCGTGGCCGCAATGAACCATGAGAACAGCTTGTATGATTTCATTAACCTTAAATGTTCGACAGTGACATAATTGTGCAGTTCCACCCACACATTGTTCGGAGCAACTTCACGTTACGAGGACAACCACGTTATGGGTTAACATGGCTTTGTTAAGCGTTTCACGCCTCACTGTCGCCAAGACCGATAGGTCGACCTGTCGATGCGATTTGTCATCCTATCGACCCATCCATTAACCCATATCATTAAAGGCATACTGTAACTCGTTTATTTAAGATTATCATTATTATCATCGTTATTCGTCGAGGTATTACTACACGATCTCCATTTTACTTAAAGTAACAACTCCGAAAGACCCCTCTGGAATGACGAATACCCGGACTCAGGTCTCGATGAACATTCCGTTACAATCCCCCTGTTCAAACATTGCGCACCACGAAATAAGCTACCGATGTTGCACAAAAAAACTATCCAGTTTCTCGCAGCAATACGCTCGAAGGACCGCACCTACTTTCTTTGCCTCCTCTTCAGTGCCCAACCCGGTCGCAGTGCTACGGCGCATCCCGCACCTGCGGCAGCAGTCACCCGTGAAAGGAAATAACCACAGTCCATCATGTTGCCGTCGCAGCGGCGGCGGCGGCAGCATCTACTACTTGGGCACCCGCAGCCATCCAATCAAGGCGCGCGGTGGAGGAAGTATCCGGTACTCGACCCGTTTAAAGGACGACCCGCGTCTCGAGTCGGGAACCCGACCCGTAACCCGAGAGCGGGCCTTATCACAAAGCCTAGACGAGCTGAACTGGCTACCCGAGCCCCAAACTGATACTTCCGAAAGCCCGAGGCGGTTCATGAGCAGGATGATAATGATGACAATGCTGTGGCCGAGGTCGGAAGACCAATACCTCCCCCCCCCACCCTCAACCCAGCCCACCCGTCCGTCCCTCCCAAGGGATAGGCAAGGGGGGAGGGGGGAAGGGTAGTCCACAACCTGAATGGCATACCTCGCCTTTGTCTGAGCGGTCCGTCCTAAGGCTTACGCCTTCAACCCTTTGTTCTGTCTGCCGCCAGGCGATTTATTCAACTGACAATAGCCCCGAGGACCTCAAAGGGTTTAAACTACCTCGATCACACCCTGACTACTCAAGTCGGCTTGTAAATTTACGGACTATTGCCAAGCGATTTTATTCAGCTGTGGTGGCGTGGGGGACCCATGGCGGCCAAGATGTCATTAATAATGCAACAGGTCCCGTCCAGTTTAAACGAGCTCTCAAGTAATGACACAGATGAAGGTCGTAAACATTAATAAATCTCCCCCCCCCTCACGACAGATTTCCAGGTAGACAATATTTTATCACGCCGAGAAGTCCAAAGTTCGACAACCTTATGCTCACTTTCTCTGCTAACAGATGGCGTATTAAGCCATGCTTCCCATGCTGCATACATGACGAGAATTTCTGTATTGGCATATTTCCCAAATAAGGCCATCATCCAGCCCGATCTGTCTGCGAACTTTGTACTCCGACTCTACCTGTAAACGTGGCACGCTGTTGCAACGTTCTTCCCTTCACACTCGGACAAAGAAGAGCACGCGACCAGAGGAACTTTTGATAAGAGTGAGCGAGATGACGGCCGTATTTTTCTGAAGCGTTTGAAGCTGCAACCATGCTAACAGCTGTACTACACAAACTAATAATCATTCTATCCTGGAGTCCCAATTAATAACTATTTCAGGCGATCGGACAAAGAACACACAAAGGTAATCGAACACGTGGGATCATACTGCTCTAGACCAGCACGCAGAATATAAGACAACGCACGACGGCGACGCTAAATTGTTTATATGGATAGAATCACCGGTAAAATACAGACAATAATAACCCATCTAAAGACCTTCCGTCCAAGGGCCCTATGCTGAATTAAGGACAACCCTCTTCTGAGCAGAAAAAAAATCATCTCGGCGAGAGGTCAATGGCAGTGTCGAGTGCCCGGGTGCCTCAAGGGTGAAAGAGCATCTTGTGAAAACTTGGCAGATGACCGGAAGCGCTGGCTGGCATCGCACGCAGCCTCCCACCACCACAGCCACCCCGGAATCTTGGGGTCTTGCAAACTTGCAAACACTGAAAGGGAACGGGGTCTTGACTGTGTCCGGTAATCCTGATCAACTTTGCTGGATGCTATATAAGTCTTAACACCAACACTCATTAATTAGAAATGCCAAATACGTTATCATTTTTCGCAGTTCAAGAAAAACCAATGAAGTTAGCCAGCTTTGCCTTCGTTGGGTTGGGTTACCGGCACTCTTCTTGGTTAATGTGGAGACCATATTCAACAACACCCAGTAAGTGCAAATTACACCAATGCCCACAGCCACCAACAAAAATATTACTGCTTATTTACTAATTATCAATTGTCATCGCACCGTCTACAGTTGCAAACATGGCCGCCACGCGCTCGAAAAATGGCCAGAGTGTAAAGTTCCACGGCCTTCTTGGAAATGCTACAGCGACAACTGGGCGCCGTGACAGTCAAGCTAATGGCGTTTCCCACCTAGACATTCCTTTGTCTTAGAGTATTTTAAGCATTTCATGTCTAATTGTCGACACGACTCTGGTCCAGTACCCTGCCGTCTAACTGCCGATGTGCCGCATCGTCGACTGCCTAATTGCTGTGCTTCCCTTTGCATTACAGCCGTGCGCGCGGACACACACGCACCAGACAATTAGGCAGGCCGGCAGGAAGGGCACGCTACTGCTCTCAGGAGATTTGGTGTGGAAGCATACCCACAGGCGGGTGGGGTCGTTGTCGTCGCAGACGGAGACAGCTCCGCCGCCGTCCTCGCAAGAGGAGCGAAAGATGACGACCGCAGCCCGGAAATTCCGTCTCCTTCACCGGTAGCATCGATCTCCTTACACGAAGCAATCTGGGTATCGATGTCAGAGCACTTACAACCCCTTCAATACAACGGCGAGTCCAACATGATTTCATTCTCCTGGTACTGTGCGGGTCCTCGAGGTCAATCGAAAGCAAGTCCAGGTCCCTTCGGATGAATAAAATTAGCGACTGTCGCGATTAAGAGTAATTGCGTGCACTGCAGTAATGAAGGGTAATTAGGTTGAGCTAATACATATGTAGTGGACAAAGAACGACTGCCAAGAGCCGTTACGGCCACCCAAGCCCGGCATTACTTTAACTAGCTTTTCTTTTATCTTAATGTACATGGGTCTATTCTTATTCACAAAACAATCTTTTAGTGTTTTGTAAAAGATAAAAATTAAAAAAAATCCTCAAAATGGAACTGCTTGAATGCCACAATGCAATGGAGCCCACATACTCTGGGATATAATTTGGAGAAAAAAAAATGGTTGAGCAATTTTCTTGGTGAGACATTTTCATGAAAAACATAAACGAAAAACCGTCGTTCACTTAAAAAGTTTTTTTTTTTTTTTAACTAATGAAGAAAACATTCGCCATGTTGAATTACTCAACCAAATACAAGTGTAATCATATTAGAAGACCGAAGACTACGGATAGACAAATCCGTCTTCTATATACCCGCTGTCACCCTTGAGACTCGTCCAGAACGCGTGATGACCAAAGCAAACTGCTGTTTTGTCCGACGCAATCAAGTCGTCCGAAGTTTCGCTTCGCCCTCGGAATACAAAAGTACGCCCAACGCATGGCATTGAATTTATAAATCACACGATACATGCCCGCACAATCAGAGAAATTTCAGGGTAGGTGGCTGGTCAATAAATGAGTGATCATGGCTGTACTTGGATAAAAAATTACTCTGATTGGAAGAAAGAAAAACTGAAATAACAAGAAATTATCTCAATGCGGTCATTCACACTTACACAAAATCCATTTTCGCAGCTTATTTCCCCGGAGAGTGCGTACACACATCTTTATGTGCGTGATACGGTGCTAGGAAAGTATGGGAAGGGGCTCCCTGATGATACCTGCGTTTCACTCCTGAGAAATCTACAGAATATCAAAGGCCTGTACCACCCACCCACCCCTAAAGTTTAACATGAAAATACACACACATATGCTTCGAGATCGCACTCAAGAGTTTCGCATTATACGGTCGTACCTTCTCATCACCATGGTTCCATTTCCCGTGTTCACTTCCACTGGTTTGATATGAACTGGACTGAACCTCGGAAATGAAGACCTGGCTTGGTGAAAACGGGTGTCCCTATAACCTTCCTCTAGCTAGTTGTAGTGTCATGGGCAGGTGTCGCCATAGGCCCACAAAGCCAACACACTCTTCTCACCAATACTGGGATGATATTAAAATGCTCTGATTACTTTCCGCAGCTCTGTGAATCCCGCTGATCTATCTCCTGTAGCGCCAGTTTCCGGTTCCATGTGTCGCCATGTAGCCATTTCCCTAGACATCCCCCGACCACCGATACACAAGACTTCAGAGCAGACACAACCACACCGATCTTTGGTCTTCCATTCATACCTGAATCGATTCACTCAGACCACTTCTTCTCGCCCCATGCCCTCGCCATCTGCGGGATCTCTCCACGGTCTTCCACGGCCTGAGCGTATTACTGTTCACAATTTGAACCTTGAGTTGGTCGCATTGCCAGCTAACACTAAATACATATCACTTCTAATCTATTCAGTAATCCCAATACCAGTTTGGCACTGTTGCATAATCAGTATTTTCTGCCGTATTAGGCATTTCTAGTGAAAACACAATGACCCTATAAATTATGTACTGCATACCTTTAACTTTACTCTAGTCGGTCTACAACACAGTTCAACATGTACACATAATTTTCTCATGCAACCTCTGTAATACAGCACATATATGTTGTGCGTGTATTTACTTAATTGTAACACACAGGAAAGGCAGAACGTTCGTTGGGTCCCGTCTCCTATTCTCTAATTTTCTTAAATACCTAGACTCAAATTCGTTTATGGTTTCAACTTAATATATATACATATATCTCTAATTTTAAATTATATGTATTTACCTAATTGTAGTATACAATTAGGTGTGTGTGTGTGTGTGTGTGTTTGTGTGTTTTCACACTATGAATAGTTTCAATAGCCTCATCCTTGCCCCAGATATTTTTATGTTTTCAGCCTGAATGGGAACCTGAGCTGCTCGTAAAAAAAATGTAGTTTACTCTATCTGAAGACACGAGGTTACCACTTCCGTATCTCGCACATTTCAAAAACACTTTTTTTTTCTCAAACGTGGGTGGGTACCCTCCACCTGGGAGGAAATGAGATTAATTTTAAAGCCATGCACATACACAGGTGACGAGGTATATTACATTTGAAGTGATTAAAGATTGCGGCTTCTTACGGATGTTGATAATCCGTGTACTACTTTCTACATACCATTAGTTTACACAAACGTCGACCATATCGCTGTTCCTCATTTTCCTTCAAACCATTCCGAGGTAGTTTCTCCCCAATCTTCCTCCTCCTGACACCGTGACGTAGCCTATACACTGAACTATCACCGTCCTAACAGGAATGAACCACCCCTCCTCTAAGTTGACGGGAATTCGCTTTGTTTCCCAAAGCCCCTTTCTCCTCCGAGCGATGATTAGGGCGTCTGGGATACAATTAACGTATTTTTTTTTTCATCCAGCTTTGCCTCCTCGCACTATGATTCGCATAATTCCAATTGTTCGGTCGCACAAGTATACACGCACCGTCGTCTGCACACACGCACACGCGAGTCTACCACGTAAACAACTCTCATGTTTATGAACTACTTTTGCCGTGCCAGATTCGCGGTTCGATGAAACTTGGAATCCGCGAATACACATCAAACTTACAAAAGAAAAATAACTGAAATACGACGCGTGATAACTTGTCTTGCGACTGAAACCATCTTAGATATTTCAGAAGAGGACACAGGAGGAAGAATGATCTTACTTGTCACAGGAAGAAATCAACAACTTCCGGGGAAAGCTTACCGGAATCCCCTTGTGAGGGGGCATATAGACGAGGGGCGGTTTGTAGTAGGGGTATGTGCAGAACATGGCTGCAGCGGCTGCGGCGCTGGCGTGGTGATGTTCCTGCATGGACTTCGGGAACTTCGAGGTCGAGCACGCGGGTGTCGGCGGTCCTGCATGGGCGCCTCTCCTCCTTCGGGAAGCTGGGCGGCTACGGGCACCGGGTCCTCCTTCAGATTTTGAAACGCATCTCCAGTTATCTCACACCCACCACCACCACGAACATCTTTGTCCACTACAGTTCGGCACTTCCTTCACGAGGGTCCTCCCGATACTTTGCGGAAAGTCCCGTTGGGTGCCTCGAAGTCACATGGTAAAACGAAGGCGCCCAAGACTGGGTCACAACGTCGCAAGAGTTCGCGAATTCGAGAAGGGCGACCTCCCACCGCCTCCCCAAGGATCTTCCGATATTTACTTGGGGTGACGCAACCTTTCCAGTCACGGAAGCTCTCGAACTCGATATCGGTGAGTTTGGGAAATTGTTGGAGGAGGAAGGGGGGGGGGTCGGAACGGTAAGAAATACTGAGAATTGGTAATGATTTCAAGAAACGGTTGATGAAGGAGGAAGAGGAGGTCGAGTGGGAGGGGAACGAAGAGGGATGAGGAGTAGGAGGAGCAGGGTGAGGGAGGGGTGGGTGGGAGTTAGCGGAGCAGCAGCAGCAGCACCTAGAGCGGCGAGGAAGTCGACGCGACCGGTTGTAAGCGTCCTTGTTGGTCGGCTCTTGGCGTGATGCTGTGGACCTCGAAGAATCGCGTCTCGTGGCGGCGAGGGAAGGGGCGGGGCCACCGGCGGAAATCCGGGCTCGCGATTGGCCAACTCCTGCAATGGCCCCTCCTTCTTGTCACAAGGGGAAGGGGAAGGGGAAGGGGAGGAGGAGGAGGACTCGGCGAGGGGAGAGCCGCCACGACCCCCACAGCACGGAGACACCGCAATTTACCTACAACGCAACAACACAGCACATCTTGGCTTCGCGAGGCAGTGAGTAATTAAAATGAATACATCTACCTACTCACGATGTAACAGCACCAATAACCTTTAAACACTTCACTCACCGGGTCTCCCCTCAAACCGGCTGAGGGGCACTGGTGCTTACCGTCAGTGTATACTTTAGAAGACGTGGGTGGGTGGGGGGGTACGCATAAATAAAAGGTGTGAGGATACGGTAAAAGCATAATGTGATATAATATTGAAAGACGAGAAAAATCGAGGCCATCGTAAACGGTGCCAAAAGGACCAAAGAATGGTCCAACCAAGAATAAACACAAGATAAATTCTGATGGGGAAAAGAGAGGACGGGAGAGGGTGGGGGGAAGGGAGGGGGGGAGGGCCTGATAACATGTGGGGGATGGTTGATGGGGAATGGGAGGATGGGGAGAAGAGAATGTGTGGAAGCATCTGTGATGATGACACAGGGTTGTGTGGGTGTGGGGTTGTTTTGACGCTACAGCAGGGATGGATGGGTGGTAGTGTCATATATGGGGCGGGAGTATTGATGGCAGTGAAACAAGGTGTGGAGGCATACCGAATGAGATGTCATGGAGTACACTGTGGAGTGGATGGGGAGACTTCTTACACGGAAGGGACAAGGGGGTAGTTGAAACCAAGAGAGGTCAAAGGTGACACAATATGAAACAAGTGATATGGCCACATGACGGTGTACCAAAGATAACAGGAAGACTGATGGCAAACTCGAGAACAGGTGATGTGGACTGTGTGGAGCACAAGAACAAGCTACTCGATGACATGGTAGAGAAGAAGAGGTCTGTGAACACAAAGGGGTAAAACAGGTATAAGAATACAATGGAGAACAAACAATTGGCAGGGTGGAAAGAGGGATGGTGACACTGAGGGGAATAAAAGATATGACCACCCACAATAGATAAATACACACATAAAAATCAATAAACAAATAAGTAAAAGAATACAAATAAATAAATAAAAGAGCGGTTCTTGTCAGAGATTGGTCTACAAGGTATGGCAAGAACAAGAGTTATAGTGTCATAATAATAAAAAAAAAAAATCATGCAAGGGTGTTCAGGCACACGGGGGTGGGGGTGGAGGGGATGTTTTGTGGAAGACTGAGGAACGGGAAATTTGACGGGAAAAGGGATACAATATCCTATGGTATTACTGTAATGGAGAGGTTTTATGGCACCAAGGAGATACTTAGCACCATACGGGGGATGGTGTAATGGGCCTAGGGTGACTGGGCCCGAAGAACACCCACGGAGGCGGAACAGAAAACGATGAGCAGCTTACTAGGTTAAGTACGAGTGATACACTTTCTAGAAGGGAAGACTTGGGGTGCTGGGTATGGTAACAAAGGCTGACAAAAAGCAGGGTTTGGACTCGAGTAAAACCTCCGTGAGGGTGAGGGATGGTCTACAAAGGCCAGGGTGAAACGAACGAGACTTGACGCTACAAGGTTGAGATACCGAGTACGAGACCTATGTGGTGAAGGTCGAGGCATGCATTAAACAAATTAAACTAAGTGTGCTTATCTGGAATCGCTAAACAGGTGGGGCTTCGTCAAGGGATGCAACAGGAGTTCTGTTGGTCCATGCAAGGCGGATGATGCCAAGTTCTCGTGGCGACCCGAGGACAAACGGGGACTGACCGAAGCGACATAACCCAGCACAGACTCCAGCGACGTCTAAAAGCAATGGAAGTGGGTTGACAACACAAGGGAAGGGAGGGTGAGATAAGACCAGCCTAAAGGGAGGCCGCGGGATGCTCTGGATTTGTGATAACACTCAGACGAAGACGAGAAGAGCGATAGGTTGATAAAGGGGAGGCTGATAATGATGCGAATTATAAATGTAATGAAGAAACTGTGGGGAAAATGGAGTGTAAAACATATAACAAATGTTGAGAAGATAGGAAAAAAGTGAGACAGAGGACGAGAGGAAGGAGGTAGGTGGGAGTAAAACTGAACAGAGAGATAAGAAGCAGGAAAGAAGAGTTAGGAAACACCAAAGGCAAGAACGACATAACCTAATCAAGACCTGTGCGACACAAAAGTGGATTAATTACAGAATGAAACGAGTCACATTCAGGAAGTGAACACGTGGTGGTACAGATGTCAAGTGAGGGGAGGAAAAAACAAGAAGCCAGGCCGATTTACGTAGGGCCAATGAGGTACAAGAGGAAAGGAGAGTAACTGAAGGCGAGGGTCGAAAGACGAGGGCATCAGAGCAGGCGGCAAGTCCGACAACACCAAACAGAGAAATGGGAAGAAAAGTTACGTTGCCAACGAGACCAGGGCAATGGAGAACGAGAGAAGAGTGATGAGGGGAGCGACAGGTCGAGATTAGAGCCCCGTCTTGGGTGGGGAGAGTGGGTTGGCGCAAAGGTGCTGGGGGTTGGATAGGGCGAACGATAAGAGTAAAAGGTTGTGTGAGCACATCACCTCCTCCCGTGTTCCATTCGTATCACTTCACATAATTCATTCAACCTTGACATCAACCATCATCGCCATGCATGTTTGCCAGGTATGTGGCCGTACCAAAATAAACGAAAAAAAAAAAAAAAAAAAACTCACATTGACACAGCTTGTGCATGTATTGCAAACTTGTGAAAAACACCTTTATATATACACCACAAGATCACTCCCACTCTCTTACGTGTTAATGATCTCGCCACAATGATCATGTCAAGAACAGGATTGCAACAGTTTTGTATTGTTACATACTCTGACAAGCACCGTCAAAGCCATACAGGTCAAGGATGTGAAGAATACAAGTGCAACACCCACACGATGGATCTACCTCATTTTGTCACAGACTTACCTTTGTCCAAGACTCGACATCCACATAAGACCACAACGGACGCTACAGAGAAAAGTTCATAAACACACTCCATTAAGGCGATATGCTTCTGCAGATCCGGCAAACGATATTCGAATATATATATATATATATATATATATATATATATATATATATACATACACACACATCCGTCGAGAATCTTCAATCAACACCCAAACATAAGGTCCTCCCGCCAGCTGCATAAACTCGTCCGTTCTTATCCAAAACAAAGCCTACACAGCAGGACTTCTCTAGCGTTCATATTCTGGCTGTCGTCAGGCGATTTTTTTCGGTCGGGGTTGGATGAAGCCCCTATAGACACTAACGGGTCAATAAGGAAGACTCCGTCCCATTTACAGTATACCTACACCCTTCATGTAGGTGACAGGAAACACCCCAACTTGGGGAATCCGATTCCCCTTGTTGAACGCGAAGTCAGATTTCTGGTTACGGAATTGATCATAAACAAAGGAACGTTGCTGCCGTCACGTGCATACAGACTGACAAGAGACCTGTGCTGCCATCTACCGGCTGAGCGGAACAACCTTGTACGGGGGACACCAGCTGCATCCCGTCCCTAAACAAACTTATGCCTCAACAGTTTAGGTGCTTATTCCACGATTAACTTTATTCTACAGTTGAAGTGGGACGCTTAAGTTACAAGAGTTTGACATCAAGCCACATTTTAACGCGTTACCTTACCGTTTCCTTTGAGCCCGGACAGAACTGCAGAGGAGCAGCAACTTACCTGGAAAGGAAAAAAAAAAGTAAGTAAGGTGCCTCACTTTACTCACAAATTTACAAAAGAAATTATTAATTGACTTAGTAGGGTAGTAATCATTCAGGAGTTTATGACGCACCTTCCCTTGACCTCCGTCCCCATCACAAACAAGACTAGATGAGCTTGTTCAACAATCCTCACTTTCAAGCTATCCTTCATTTCAACTGCCATCCTCATACTTGAACTGCCTGGTGGAATATCAACTTTTCTCACTGACATGCAGCAACTAGAACTACTTCACCTGACAGTGTACTTACGGGTTTCACAGTTGTTGTTTTCATGCTCTCAGTTTTCTTGAGAGTTAACACCAAATATCTAACATGTTCCACATTATGAACTTACTTTCGAGGCACCTGGGCAGGGTATGGTGTATATTACATCCACAGCTTGAGACAAACACATACTATATATATATATATATATATATATATATATATATATATATAGAGAGAGAGAGAGAGAGAGAGAGAGAGAGAGAGAGAGAGAGCGAGAGAGAGAGAGAGAGAGAGAGAGAGAGAGAGAGAGAGAGAGAGAGAGAGAGAGAGAGAGAGAGAGAGAGAGAGAGAGAGAGAGAGAGAGACTCTCAATTCGTTGTCTCAACCAAAGGGAGTATCACAACAACCACGGGGTCCATTCGAATGTTAACCGGGGAATCTATCTGCCCTTAAACACACAACATATTACGAGCGCTTTGCCATCAGACACCAACATCCTTCCGGAAGGTGGCGGTTGGTGACTGATGCAAACTCGCGACTCTTCCATAACGGAAACAACCCCGAGGCACTCAACAAATACCTCAACAGAGAGAAATGCCACAGACGACGGCTCGTGTGCTGTGTAGCCACAGTACTCGAAATCAAAGTCACGTGAAGGTCCTACGCTTGACGTCCTGGTGTTGTGTGCTCCTGTTGGGAAGAACCTGTTATGAACTCGCCAGTCCACTCGAGATGTGCTGCCCAACCAACACCCACATGTGAAGGCCGACTCAAAACCTTCAGGATATCAACTCCTGGCCTTGGTCGGTATTAACAGACTTCGAAAACTATAAAAGCAAAGTCCTGGGCAACTTATGAACTCAAAATATCTAATCGCACAAACTGAAATATGTTTCACTGTCAGCAAATTTTAGAATTAAAACAATGGGTATGTTTTACTCGGTATCTTATAGCTCTGGTATCTACAGACATCACCCTGTACCTCAACCTCCCTACCCAAATACGTCCCCCAAACCCCAACTTTGATACCACGTACCATGCCTGGCGAAGACACCTCCCCGCCCCCTCTACCTCCTCCCCCAACTTACATCACCGGGGATTGCCCACCTGGCTTCTGTTCAGCTTGACTGAGCCGTAGGCTGCCGACACCGCCGCGCTTCCACCTGTACGGACTGACGTCTGCACTTGCCCCGCGAGCTTCCACTCCCAACGTCCAGCGTCACCAGCCTAACGCGTTGTACTGAACTCCTTCCATGCGCGACGGTACTTCTTTTCCGTGCCGCCCATGAAACTCATCCACACGGCGCCTATACGGAACAGGTAGAGTACTAAGGTCACACCCAGTAAATGCTGTCCATGTTAGGTTTGCTTCACTTCCGCTTGGCGTTCTTTTTCCTCCACACGCCTAAGAAGACATCTTGGCGTTGCCTCACCTGGACGGCAGCCCTCTGTCAGCATTTTTTTTTTTAATTCGTGGATATTGTATTATCTCCCCTGCTACCCCTGGCTAGGATGTGGCGGCGCAGGCCTCTACTGAAGCCCTGCGTGAGAACGGAGTCGGAAGGAGGGGAGGTTCTGAGAACTCCATCTCCGTCGAGGACTTTGCCACGAGGCATATTTAACCTTCTCGTGGCTAGTCACAACTCGTATACTTGTTCTTGCCGTCGCCCAGTGATTTTATTCAACCAAGGGGGGGGGAGGTTGTTCACCTGTGACGATAAAGACCAAACCCATTTTCATTAATCCCTCGCTCACCTATTCACGAATTACTAATTTGTTCTCGAGACCACAAGACGATTGTTATTACTAGGTGTGTGGGGTAGGGGGCAGCGTTCAGACAGCCAGGAAACTGGTCCCGGCTTCCCTTCACCCGCATGAGTTATGTTTGCTGTAGTCAAGAAGTGTTTTTTTTTTCGACAACACGAATAACGGTACATATGTTGAAAGGGATCATGGAATATGGACTATTTCCTACTTCACAGCAATTTCATGTGTATTTTTATAATGGGGAAACACTGGAATGCCAAATACTATAAACATGCATAACCTGTGTCCAATACACACACATTATATATCTATATCTATATATATATATACTACTTGTAGGTAAATATATTATACATCTGGATAAAATCATACATTTCAAATATAAGCATCTACAGTAATATTCTATCAACATATCAATGGGTTCCCTTATAATACATTAGCACGTATATTCATAACAATATACGCTATGGAATGTTTCACATATTTCTTAACAATGGTAGACGAGAGGAATCTAGATTAACGAGTCTGCGGGGGGCAACCCTTATCAACAATCATTATGAATCAGAACAAAATCATAAAGACGAGCGCGCCAACAGTTGCATCAGATACAACATAACAGCATGCGTTAGCCCATCTTGTTTATATGTGGTTGAAGAACGCTTTGTCCGTGATTACATGCGTTTTGAACACATTACCTTAACATAAAAATACTGTGTCCTTCACAAACCATTTGTATCAATACCAATTATTTTTAACAATATTATGTTGAACCCCAGTGAATAGTAGGCGGCCAAATCTTTAAAATTGACATTGCCTGCGAATTCTAAATGAACAATGCTAACGCATGCATTCTAAGCATACTCGAATAAAACAAAAAATAAAATGTAAATAATTAAACAGACGAATAAACGCAACATTTAAGTCCTTAACGGAGGTCGTCCGCTGCTCTTAGATTACCGACGTCCTTGCATGATTAAGAGAATACCAAGCGGCAATTTGCAAATTTACGAACATGCCAATCACTAGCTAGCATGGTCACCCAACGTCACTTTGACATCTTCAGTCCTTGACTACATTACTGGACAGCGCACGTCTCTTCTGAAGAAGAGAAAAAAATATTATTCTAAATGCCCATGAATGTGATTCGCATGCTCGATAAAGGCGGCAGGGAAGGATAATACTTTGGTTAGGGTAACATAAATTTAACAATCTCCAAAGACCAGGTCCACTGAAAATAATAACAGGAATACCTGTCAATGTGCGACATTTTCTTTTCTTTCGCGAAACTGAGTACAGTAGGTCAGTGAAATCCTGTAGTCGTAGCGCTAATGCTTTCCGGGAACAATGAATGCTAAAAATAACCACGTGTTTCGCGTGGGTCTGCCTGCCTGCAGATGTCGTCCCTAAACGCGTGTCCAATCGAAACACGCTTCGAACGGGCACGACTTCGGGGCACGTCCACTCACCACGAAGTCACAAAGCCCCAAGGAAGACTTAGGCATCCCTTTGGGAGGTGATCTGCCGATACTAACAAAGGGCCTGAACATTAGGGAGTGCTGTGGTTATCTGTGAACGATATGAACTTAAATGTAAGAATTTATTGGGGCTTGGGCATTGCCGTGTGCACAGGTTTTTGCATACCACTTCTCAGTACATTTCATGTACCGTATTCATGTTACCTGGGACAATAAATTACATATTATTTCTTCATAAGTTTGAGAATCGCCAGCATGATGGCCTTCATCCAATGATGTGTGTGTGTGTGTGTGTGTGTGTGTGTGTGTGTGTGTGTGTGTGTGTGTGTGTGTGTGCGCGCGCGCGCGTTAGTATTTCTAGAATCAAAACACATCAGCCATCATGAACATATGCGTACACAAGAAGTGGTCGGAAGGAGAGAGAAGTCGACCCTCTTACCGTGAGTGAATACACGATTCGGGAGCTCGCCGTAAGGTTAGTCGACCTTCACTGCAGGACTGCCGGTCTATCCCCCACGGGGACGTTACATAATGAAAATATTCATAAATCTTAAGGTCATGGTTCCAGCCTATCATGTGCTATCATTCTGGTATAACTGTGGTAATGTTTTGTAAATATAATCACAACAATTGCTCAGGCTGGGTGTGATTTCTTTACCAAGCATGAAAAATTATGATTGCCATAAACGACTTCGATATTACCATCCAAATGAAAACCAAAGTCCCTGTGGCGTGTATATATGGTGAATTGCCAAAAGAATAAAGAAAAACAATCTGTAAAAAAAAATGTGTCTTTTCTGTTGCCAAGTGCACAAAAAACGAAGACGCAATCTTAGTACAATCACAAAAACAAAAATAAAAATATATAACTGCACGGGCATCGTAAATTAATCACAACTCAATCGCTGGACAAACACAAACTTGTTATCTTTCTGAACAAGCAAGTTTCATGCAAGACTGCCTGGTATTTTGAACTGGTGAAAAGCAAAACTTGATGATATGTTATCAGTTGATTCATCCCCAGTTCCCCTTGATGACCAAACTTCTTTTCAACTTGGCACCACAACTCGTACTTAACTCGTATAATATTTACACCTATACTATATTATATATATATATATATATATATATATATATATATATATATATATATATATATATATATATATATATATATATATCACAGGAAACCCACAGCCGGAGAAAATAAACTTCGACTGTGGGTTTCCTGTGTGTCATTTACAAATGTGCTACTACATTTCTGTTTAGAAGTATATATATATATATATATATATATATTATATATATATATATATATATATATATATATATATATATATACACACACACACACGCATCGATTTTAAATTATTCATTTCAATCTCGCAGTTCCAGTCAATAACCCAATTCATCCCAACACCACAACTGCTTCTCATTCAGCACTGGTTACGTAATAAGAAAATAAACAGGCAGGAGAGCAAAGCCAGGCGTCCGATTTAAAGCGAGGCCCTTTATTCCTAAGGCACATACCTTCAGTCTAAATCACGTCCATGGTCAGCCTCAGGATCCAATACATTGAGGTTACCATCACTGCTCCATCCCTATAATCCCCAGCTATAACGCAAGATCCAATATCAGGCCCCTGCAAACCAAGCTTGCCTTCGACATGACGTCATAAGACTAAGATGGAGTCGAATGTTTTTGAGTTATCAGGTTCATGAAGAACAGTTTGTTATCCAAAAACAAACAATATGCAAAAAGTAATCTGAATTCAACCATTTACAGTAAGTTAAGAAGATATCAAAATCCAATACCATTAATAATAGGATCTGCAAATAAAGCCAAATATCTTACTCTATATAAATACAGAATATATGTGGCTAGTAACAATTTGCTCACAAGTACGACAACTTCTTCCATAAATTGTTCAATTAATTTGCTAAGGTCACTCCTATAAACTTGTTTATCTCGCCACTCCCACTTTAGCTTAACACTTCCACGCTTGCCATTTCGCGGCGTCTAATCGGCATCACATTTGCTCCCTCTCCCGCCCTCCTTTCTGGTTTTAACCATTTCCGCTTTTTTATCACCTACAAAACTTCAGTCTGCTTTTTTTCCATTGCATTCATCCATTTCTAAGTTTCACACCCGTAGGTCATAGCTGGAATAGTTTTGATTGTAATATATATTCTTATAAATGTAGAGACTCTCATGATGCATATTCACCAATTTCCATCGAATGGCAGCCTTGAATTTGGTGTGAAATTGCATGCTATATATACACATATATATATATATATATATATATTATATATATAAACAAATACATTTTTTCACATAAACACGACTTGCTCTTGAAGTTTGACCCTATCAACTGCGTCATCTCTATCTACCTTACCGGCATTCTGGTGGCTCCTTGATACCAATCTCAATAAATCACATTCCAGACAAAAACGAAACTTTAGGAGAATGACTAAGTGTGACAACAAGGAAATCGAGAGCCTAAATACCAGGAATGCTTGAAGGAGAGCATGCATGCGTGTGCATATGATTAATAGAAAGAATCTAACAGTAACAGGATCATGGGAAGTATATCGGGAGGCAAGAACGGACCAGATACTACAAAAACTGTACACTTTGCGGTGATGCCTTGATTACAAACAGAATATTGCACCGGGAATTTGCCAAAGAAAATTTCAGTAAATTTCAGACCTCTTTCTTTTTGCGTTTGGAGAACAAGAATGGAGCTCGTTTGCATAAACATTTGTTCACACTGCTTCACCTTGTCGGTGCGATGACGCACTTCAGGGCAAGGCGATCTTGGTTCTGACTGTCGCCAAAAGGCAAGTTCAGATATATAGTTCTAGCTAACATTAGGAGACTTCACTCGCCTGGGACAGAAAAAAAGAAAAGAGAGAGAGAGAGAGAGAGAGAGAGAGAGAGAGAGAGAGAGAGAGAGAGAGAGAGAGAGAGAGAGAGAGAGAGAGAGAGAGAGAGAGAGAGAGAGAGAGAGAGAGAGAGAGAGAGAGAGAGAGAGAGAGAGAGAGAGAGAGAGAGAGAGAGGAGAGAGAGAGGAGAGAGAGAGGAGAGAGGAGAGAGAGAGAGAGAGAGACTGTGGGAGGGGGAGGGGTTGGGGTGGCTAAACCGACGGTTGGAGGCTGAGACCACTACATGGGTAGGGGGGTCGGTTCCCGGATTGCCCGGGACAATGAACGAGAACATTAGATCCACAACATAAATAACCGCAAACAAAAGCTTAGCAAATTAATTGTGTACTGTTTACCAAGAGCACGTGGGGATAACACAGAAAACGAAGTGGAAAGTGCTTGTTCGAGGGGTAGAGGTGGGTATAAGCACCATTGGAGGCAATCCTTCACATGGACAAGCAAAATTACAAGATCGAAAGAACATCTAAACTTAGGGGAACATACGATTGAGGTTTGCGAAGGTACCACGAACTACCGAAAATAAAAACAACAGTAAAGGTAGGGGAGGGGTATGAACCACTAAGGTGTACTAGTGAACACTGACCAATGACGAGAGAGGGGCAGCGGGATGTGGGGGCTACTGACGGTGGATGGCAGGGTGGGGGAGGGGTGGGGGGGTAGAAGAAGTGAGGTGGAGGAATAAATTACGGTACCCCCGTAGTGTGTACTTTTGCTTCTCCCTCCGCACGTTATCTGCATTCTTTTTTTTTTTTCTTCCTCAGGACCGAGATCAAACAGCCACCGATCAATATCATATTCCATATCCCTTACGCTCTTCTCCTACAAGAACATGGTCGAATGGAAGACCATTCTCATGAATACTACCGTAATTGGCAAAGGCGGATTATTTCCTTAATTCATTGGCTGTGGAAGAGATTCAAACCCAAACGTTAAACCTGAGTGAGTGTGAGTGCGTGCGTGTGAGTGTGTGTGTGTGTGTGTGTGTGTGTGTGTGTGTGTGTGTGTGTGTGTGTGTGTGTGTGTGTGTGTGTGTGTGTGTGTGTGTGTGTGTGTGTGTGTGTGTGTGTGTGTGTGTGTGTGTGTGTGTGTGTGTGTAGGGGGAATGAACGCACGCACTCAGCCACGCATGTATACGCGAGCACCCACCCGCGCGTGCGCAGAGGGGAGGGTTACGACGGTGGGGGCAGAACAAAGACGGGTAGGTGGGGGAGGGAGGTAGGGGCGGGGGGGATAAGCAACGGGTAGAAACGGATGGGAGGATAGAAGAGCAAGGCGGTGGTGGTGCAATCGACCAGTGAGAACGAGGAAAAGAAGTGGTTGAGAAAGGAAGAAGTGACAAGAGCGAGGACATGCGCAATAAAAAAAAAATGCAAGAAATTTAACAGCAATTTTTCGTGAAAATACAAGTGAAAGATGTGGGTCTATCGTGAAGGAGGAAGAGGAAATGTCTCGACAGGGACGGTGATTTAGTGGGGGGGAGGGTAGAGGGCAGGGGGGTAGAAGGGGCATGGTGAAGTTGGGGTAGAAATCCGGGGGAGGGGGGGTAAGAAGGGGGGTGTACACAACCGCTGGGTGCGCGGTATGAGGGGAGGATGAGATGGGGGAAGAAAGATGAGGACGCCATAGGAGGGCGAGTCTGAGGCTTGGGAAATCCCCGGTAGCGAAAAAGGCGAGCAGCGTATAAACGTATGATCTGGCCACACATCTTGGTCCCCAGGTTGGAACAAACACTCAACTGGGCTATCAATGAAGGGAACGTGGATGGGGTAATGGAGAGGTTAGGCTAGGGCGGGGGTGGGGGTTAAGGAACAGTCGGCTGGCGAGGAATGGAGGGAGGGGGGCATGGAGGGGGGAGGTAGAAGTTCTGGAAGGGTCACCTGGTTAGGTCAAACCTCTGAGTCTTAAAACCTCGACCTTTACCGTAACTCACCCTTCACCACCCCCACCCTACCTCCTCCCTTAACAATTCCAGGGAAAACAAACTAACAACATAATTAATGCAGATAAATTAAGGTTTCGATATACAATTAACCGTTAATAACAATACCCACGGAACATTTACTGTCCTCGAAGTTGAAATTACTGGCCAAGAAATGACTACTCGCTTTGCCGCGTACAATTCACCATGACGGGCCCAACCGTGCTGTATGCTGACCCACACATCCATCCACCCGAATGTCTGGCCAATTCCACCCTGCAGCGTACCTCCATCAGCAATGGTGCAATTACAATTATGAACAAAGACACCTTCAGGAGCTACTACCCCCTCTCACACTCAATGCAGCCTTCTAACCGTCACTGAAAAATATCAGAAATACAACCCTATTTACTATGGCCGTGGCCATGGTGATATTGCAGCCAAGGTTGCCTTTTCAATTTGCCGGCGCTGGCGTACCCTAAGCGAAGAAATCAAAAGATAGAAACGAAATACATTGAGACAAGAGCCCGTGTGGGGATGCGGATTCCCAGTTAGTGAAAGCCCAGACAACTCTTTCTCGAGCACTAGTAGTACAATTGCTTCATTGGTGTAGCGAGGGCGAAAGGCTCTCCCCACAGCCAATCACACTGCAAATATGGTTTTATCGCCGGCACAGTACTTCGCTGGAATCGGGCCTTGCATATTAGTGCTAAGGCCACCTTGGGAGCGGAGGCCAGGCTCGGGGTAAGGTAATACGGCTGGTCCACCGGGCTAAAAGCTCTGCTCTGCGTGCATACGCGCGCGCACGCCAAGGTACAGTAGCTATAATCACCATAGATTGAGTATGTCCCAGGTATCATTCAAGAAATATCCGGGAACTCTTGGTTATCTGGGGAAACATCTCCACTCGAGATTAATGAATACTTTAATTTTCATCAAGAACCTGAATGACCTCTTCATCTTCAAGTAATGCGACACTGATTTTGCTAGCCTCCACGTACGCTCATTCCTAACGTAGTGGTCAGCATGAGCAGGACAGCATACATGTACACAGTGCATTATTCAGAGATCATGTTATACACCACACAACACAACATCAAGTAAATTAATTGCTACTTGCATGGCAAGTTCCACCATGCTTGTCCTTGCTGGTTAAGTGATATCACAACAAAACAAGGCGGGTGGTACCAGCACCCCTTGAACAACACCAACATAATTTGTTAACCACTCACAGCTACCTCCCAACACACACACACACATTCTGTCGACTTCCCACTCTCCCTCTCAACACCACGGGGTGTAAATGTTGGCATCCTTCTTAGCCCATTCACTACCGAAGGGGTACCAGGGAGTTGGATCAAGTAGCCTGGTACAACCCAAGTAAAAGGGATCGTGTCACTTAAATGGAGGTAACCTACATAGACACACTATACCCCCCTTACAACCATAGAGAGGAACAGATTATCCTGGACATCCATAGAAAAAATTAAATTGCTGACACAGAAGAGTTGAATAAGAAAACCCAAAATTCAATCTTACCGAGAACCCTGCACAGTGATGCAACAATCTTTGCATCCCTTTCGCGGAAACATCTTGAGTTCTAGACCCCACGGTCGTCTTACCTAATGCCTACACACCCTAAAATACCAGCGTCTATCTCAGTACACACATATCAAAGAAAATATCAGCCCTAAAATGATAATTAGTCATCAGGTCGATAAATCTATAGCAATGGTCTGGAACAGTAGAAAATGAAGGCGACGAAGGAATGGAGCGTAGTGCATCATTTGAGATTTCCAACCAAAGAATATTTTATACTCGCGGCACTTGAGGGGTGGTTACTTTTAATATCACCAGGGGCCAGTACCAATCCTATTAACGTATCCATTTTTTTTATAACAGGCACAAAGTAAATTATTTTGGGTAGGCGTTGGGTTCTAATCTCACGCCCAACACGTTCGCAATTCGAGACCAAAAACACTCTGGCCTAGAATCTAATCTACGGTTAGCTTCAAACTGGCACTTGGAAGGTTCTACCACTTGCTACAGTGCTCTGATACCGCGGCAGGATGGGTTGGGAGGTAGAGCAGATTGCTGGATGCACAATGGGCAAGTGAAATATCTCGTGTGTGTGTGTGTGTGTGTGTGTGTGTGTGTGTGTGTGTGTGTGTGTGTGTGTGTGTGTGTGTGTGTGTGTGTGCGTGTGTGTGTGTGTGTGTGTGCGTGCGTGCGTGCCAAGGAGGTACAAAGAATAAAGGAAGATGTGAACAGTATTGCGGGAAATGTTGCTGCACGAAAATAAATTGTGGGTGGCGGGGGTAAGGGGATATAAAAAAAAAGGGACAAGAAGTCAATCGAGGAAGAAAAAGATGGGGATGCGAAGGATGATGCAGTACGGCAAGAGGATGTTCCCATTTCGCAACCATTTGGAGGGCACCTTTCTTAAATCCTGGGTTGAATGCATTACACACTTAGGGGAAAGGATAACAAAGAACAAATATATTCCCTCGTCACGATGATGATGATCGACATCATAGACGTCCAAAGGCAAGCGTAAGCCTAGAAAGGAAGCTCATTCCACGACAGTAACTCTGAGCACCTGAAAAATTCGGACGGCTCTTGCGTGCGATGACGCACTTAGGTCGCTTACATCACCTGTTATTCTTTGTATCGATCGTATTTATATATCCTATCCATTCTATAGCACAAGGAAAACTGGTGAATATTCTGTAACCCATAATTTCGTGGCCCCAATGGGACGGGTAACCATACAATGAGGTTATCTACATTTCCTGTCTGATCTATACTTCTCGTATGAAATGTACAATTACCATGGGTTTGTAAAACAACGTGTAATTAACGGTTCGCATGATGCTATCCAGTGGAGCGGAGAGTAACGAGGCAACTACAAACTAAAACATTGTGTGATAACACTATCAAAACCTTACAGAGCGAAAACAAAGAGAACAGTTACATATAACACAACTTAACTCTTACATAATGTTATAGTGGACGTTTTAGACAAAAACTATACATAAAATGCATCCATCGACCCAGGAATTGTGGTCATAAAATTATTCTAACTTTTGATGTCCCCTGTACCAATCTATACTCAATAAATAAACATCTGAAGTTCAGCCCTCCAGTGCAATAACATCAACCAAGACTGAATACATTGTACAATAACATACCATCAATAACATCCTAGCATTTCTCCATACCAATGCTCGTTTGCATATATTATGCATACCCACTATGTACACTTTCCCAGCATAAGCTAGCTCAGCAACACACCTAAACATTCAATTAACCAAAGAACAATATTTACTTCCCTTTTCCTCATATACAATTGAAACCTCCGCTATGACAATGACAAAAATAAAAACTGGTTAGGTGTCAAGGTGCCATTAAGCTCAATGGTACAATATATCCCTTCCCTGTTATGACTTCCCTCACAGATGTTACTCTGGATCATACACTATTCTGTCTAGACTTTATATCGTCATTATAAATAGGTTACTAGTAGTCCATAGAGCGAGTTAACAGACTTGCCACAAAACATGCAATTCACGGTAGTCTATAAAGAATTACCCCAATGTGCCAACAAGTACTTAGCAATCATCTGAACTGTATTACAATTTTCAGGAGCAATTATTCCCACCAATTTCTTTTAACTACGTTACCTTCCCTGCAAGATCCAAGGTATCGGCATGCCCTTTCACATCCTGTATACACCCAAAGAAACATTGTTCAATGAAATACGCTCCAGTGGATGGACACGTGAACTTTCTCAACTTGGGCAATCTATTCTAAATATGCTGTGTGCAGATTCCGTATCTACTAGCATTTCAAGGGCATACACACTAGGCATCTCACAATGCACATCACTTACTTCATGCATCCCATAACACTACTCCACCCCATGTGGGAACCCTTAAATTCTTCTACCTTCACAATCACTGCAACTTCCCCAACACATAACTATAACGTCCTCCTCCCCGTTCCCAGCTCCTCCACCCTTGCCCCCCATCCCCCGCCTACTTCGCCTGCGCCAACTACATCCTTGTTACGCCCGCGCCTGAGGATGTTCTTATCATGCTGGAAATCGGAGGGTAAGTGGAACTAGGAGTGAGAGGCGCGAGAGTGGTTAGACAAAATATGAGCGGGGATGATACAGAAAAAAATCTGAGATTCCCGTAGGGAATTATGAATGGATGATCGAAATGAAATTGCATAGAATGTGCTACTATAAAGAAATCTACATTTGAGAGGGACATCTCCACCAAATCCTACCCTCTTCACTTTCGAAGATCTACTGCATGTTCCCTTACACCTTAGGATAATCTGGATATCTCCTGGTCCTTGGATATGTATACTGCTGCATTTTACAGATGTTATCCCAACTGACTCAGGACTTGGATTTTAGTCAGCGGGGGGGGGGGGGAGCCTTCCTAAAGGTGTGGGTCTACATTGTCCCTTTTGTTAATTTTACTGTTGACCAAATACCCTATCTAACGGAGATGACTACCAACCTCACCCATTACACAATCCAGCACTACTAAGCTCATAGTAATGCGAATGCTCGCTTCTATATACAGTATGCAGTCTCCTGCAACACATACCAAAGGCTCATAAGCGCAACTTTATCCACATCAATTCAGCTACACGAGGTCCTACATGCTAATGTTTTCCTTGAAAACCAGTAAAATCTTACGTTTAACCTCCTCAGTACCCTGTGAGCCTTTTACAGATTTGACTATAGAAAATTGTTGTAGGTTTTATTAAATTTGGAAGCGGCCAGCCTAAGCGAAGTCTTGGCGTTTTCTCAATGTTTATGAGAATGGAACACTGATAAAATCTATGGGGGTGGCCTTTAAACTTGATCCAAATGGAGACTATCACATGGCTTCCCATTTAAAACGAGACTAGTTGCATGTGCACAATTCTTTGTCGTTCGGTTGCTCCTGTTTGGGGTCGAGACTGCGGATCATTACTCTCCATCCTCCACCACCCCTGTCCTCACCAATCATCTGTATGCCTTCCCTCATCACATCCATAAACCAAAGTCTATCTCGAAAGGTTAACCATAACGGAATAACAAACGAAAATGCCCGAATAACATGCATTGACCTGCTCAAGACGTGATTCAGACATTTTGAACTGGAATGCATAAACTAACACCAATGAGTGCCCTGCTGGCACTGTTGTCACATGATTAATAAGGTACTAATCTTATGAAAACATAATCCTTTCCAAAATGACCAAACAGCCCAACTGAAACTCTTACTAGAGGTTAGTATTAATTTTGGAAAATTTTGTAATTTCCTGTTGTTATTTCTGTACACACGGACATTCTCACGCAATGGCAATGTGTAAAGGAAATTACAAAAATAAATATATACATAAAACTAACTAAATATCGTGGTACACGTGTAAGTTCGTCATATTCTTTCTGACATTAGTAAATTGTCTTTATACCCATTCCACCGATAATCTACTGCAAAGTGCTACATTTACAATTAAGAATAACTATACCCTTCCAATAAACGCATCCTTTTAAACCTAGATCTATCCATTTCCCCTGCATCATTCTGTGACTTGTTCAAACACACCAGCATATCACCAGAGTGCACTCCCCTTCCCTTACAGTACACACTGTTAACCCATTGCACCACTCCCTCCCCTCCTCCCCTCATGGTTCATGGTATATTCTGGGGTTGCTCGCTCATCCAATTATTAAGCAATTACTTGCCAAATCGAGATAAAACTTCAAGTATCCAAACCAATGTACTGATAAACTGCTATCGCACTGGCATGCACACACCGACAATTACAAGTTGGCTACAAGAAGACTACTATCTAGACCCAAGACACTCAATGAAGTCCTATCTATCCCAAGAGGAAATCTTTAATCCATCTTGACGGACGTGACTAACCCGATAAAACATTAGTGGAGACCCAGATCAAACACTCACTGTTATCCTTCAGCCACGACTTTGCTTACACAAGGAAAAGGCTACTGGAGGGATGGGGGGTTCGCCTGCTACTCCCACGGAAAAAGGCAAACTAGCTACACAACGGAGGACGTTCTGTGAGAGGGAAGCCTCACGACTTAGAAGGCATGGGAACCCGAAGGAGCACAGGAAACCCGACAAAAACCCACAATCACATCCCCGGAGGATGCAATGATCATCCCAAAGCAAACATGGCTGAGCGATATGAAGGTGTCCGATTACGGGCCGATTGTAAATAACATACCGTGACGTCACCAATGAAAACATTTCTTGACTGAAGAGAGCTCTGCAGTCCATATGCATAAAACAAACGCAAATAAATAATTTCTAAAACATGATAATGTGTCAATACACAAGCAACTTAACAAGGCACCAAAAGAATAATAAAAATCAGTATAATTTACGATTATAACATTTCAAACTTATATACATGTTCAGTTTACTTTATTTCTTCCGTGAAATACTATTGTACAAGTAACAGTCATGACCGAGCCGGCTGAACAATGTCTACCCGTAAGAGAATTAGCAACCTTCCTAAATAAATGCAAATCTCATAATATACTGCATCAACGCAACACACGGAAAGACGAAAATACAACCACCCTAGCATTGAACAATGGCAAACCACCGTTGTCCTTCACAACATAAACGAACAAACCAGCTTATGCTCACGATAACCCGTACACCGGACGTAAGCCCACCGACCCCTGCCAGGGTTGTGATTCTTCTCTTCGTGGACGGGTGGGGTGAGGCGAGGCCGCCACCCTTGTACCCCGTTGCGCAGCCAGCCAGAGCCAGTCACTCCCAGCCAGCCAGCATCAAGCGAGGGGCAGCCTTGCAAACGCACCGCTGTCTCGCATCACAACTACCTCCCTGTGCTGCTTCCTCTTTGTATCGTTGCCCCTCTACAGTATCATCACTCCCCCATTCGCACGATCACCCACCAAATCCCCAAGTCCAACTGTTAAAACCCTCTTCCAATGACTTCGCACATCTCTAACTTATCCATAATATCCATAGGTTTGAGAGTACACTTTGTAATGCACCGGCAGCCAGGAAGTTATGCAGATCCCTGTACCCAATACATAGTCCTCGCCGTGGCTAAATAAAATCGTAAATACTTTCTGAAAAGTGTACTCGTTAGTAAATGTCGAGTGGTTGTGCAATACGTTACAAATACATTAACATGATTACATCGAAGAATGCCTTTGCTCAATAACGAAGAGAGGAAAGATCCTCAACACCAAAGGAGATGTTTGGATGCTTGGCTGCGACCGAAAACGTTACCTTTGCCCAACGTGCTCGACTCCCAGGGCAAGTCACACTGGAATTGAACTGGGTCCACGAAGGAGTGCGAAACTCAAAATGCAATGGCGCATGCAGTGGTTGTGGCAAGCTTTTCTGAATGAACAAATTCAAGCTTCACCACCAACCAACCCTGGTTAAAAGTCTATATATGTAACTTAACCAAGCTGAATACAACGTAGCTGCTCACTGTGTAAACGAACAGCCTTTGTGATGGATCACTTCGAAAACAGCTGAAACGCAAGCCCCAAGTAACTTTCAACTGTTGCTCAGAAAATAACTAACGACAACGTATCACTCAAAATAATCTATCCTAAAACAGTGACGTTACCACTTCCTTACTGGCCTTGCAGTGATGTCATTGTTCCAAGCATATTCCTTCAGTAGTTTGCAACACACGAGTTAGTGGAAATCTGCAAGACTATTTACTAAAGTTTCATACAGGTATACCAAAATATCGAGCGCACACATTATAAAACCTACGGGGCACCTTTTCTTCAGAATTTATTATTATGAAAAGATGTTCAAAAACTTGTGGGCATGTGTTGATCATACGTCATCATTCTTCGTAAGTGCAACTAAAGTTCCTGAAAAATACACGAGTCTGCTTGCAGTACGACGACTTTACACATTACAATATACACTGTATTTTGATTCTCAGAGTAAACGAAATGATGTTACCGGACCGCATATTCTTGACGATTCTACCACATTACAACAAAAGTTCCAGAAAAAGTACACTAGGTAGTCTCCCGTTCAAACACAATGCGGTATCTTACTCTAAGTCAGTATCACCCACTCACAACAGACAAGACTCCGGTATCTAAACTTCAAAACTACAAGGTTATCTTTAGCCTTCACTTTGCATAAACAGTGGTACTGTAGTGGTAGTGGTAGTCTGCCTTGCATACTACCCCTCGTCCAAAACTATTCATTAAATCAGCCATGGATGACGACGCACATTCTCCAAGTTATTAAAATGCAATTCAGCAGCGGCCAAACAGCCTCGACTGCCTGCGGATACTATTTCTCAATAATAGGCATGGACGCAACTTAGAAGTTCATACATTCCATTACTCTTTCAGTTATATCTTTTAAATTTCTAACACAACACTGCACGGCCACTCTATGAGTCTTAAATGCATAATACAATAAAATTAACTCCACGCTCTGCACATTATTTGCTTACATAACGTGATGGGTATGCCGTGTTGTTGGCGATCAAAAGAGCAAAGAAGCGAAAATATATTCACTCCGAATTTCTGTGGCTACACTTTAACCACATACGCCTACAAAAATGCGTCATATTTTCCACCCTGACGTTGTTGGACATCGCAACTGAAAAACGAGACGAAATCAGAAGGCATACAAACTACATACAGGAAACTCACTGTTGTCGGTTACAATAACCTTTCCTGAAACCCAAGTATCATAACATACAGTTATCTGAACGATATTAAATTCAAGCCTCGCCTTGGCAACAACATCGAATTGTGAATTGCTGTACCACAAACTTTTTTCATTGTTCAGCATACTGAAAAGCAGTGAGGAAAGTTCGTCCACATACCGTACACTCACATAATAGAGAAAGAACGCCAACAAACATCTCTGATTTTGCCAAAAGAGGCACCCGCATAATGTGTCACTATCCTTCACCATTAAAGTCCTAACTACACAACCCTTTATGTTCGTCAATCCTTATGTTAATTATCACAACTTCAACCTGAACTTCGCGCGAACACTGCGTCGCGTGGCGTGCACTCACATACCTGACTCTGTTTATGTACACACGCGTTCAAAAGCAACAGCTCCCGCATGCACACTCGAAGTAATGACAAAATTTATTCTGCGACTAGACTCGGGAAATTTAGGGTTGCGCAAGATGACTTACCATTTGTCTGGCTGCTGGCGACAATAAACCCTGGCTCTCGTTCTCGATATCCACACCGGGCGTGGATCTTGAGTGACCAGTCCAATATGGGGCCACAGTGTTATGTAGACGTGTGTGGGGGGGCCTGGTACTTCCAGATATCGCGGTATTAGGCGCCATGTGCATAGTTCTCGTCATCATGGACCCATTACTCATCAAAGTCACTTGGGTCGAACCACTGAATCGGTTGGCGCCGCTTACGCTCGTGGCTACAGCCTGTTGCTGCGGAAGCTGCTGGCTCGCGTGCAGCACGGGCGGGCTCTGCAAACCACCACTACTGGCCCCCCCGGACCCTAAGAGGCCTGGCATCGTAGTAGACGCTGCTGATGTTGTACTGGGCTGTGGAGGTGAGGAATGAGATGGTGGGCTGAGCAACTTGGCACCGTCCAAGGAAGGGGAGTACCCGTTCACCACCACCACGGGCTGCATGATGACGGCCCCTGCTCTTTACATCCTAGCCTGCTTCGTCCACACCAAAGCCTCAGCCAACCGCGACGACGAAGGCAACGGGAGCCATCAGCACTGATACCTGGGTCAATCCACCTCCTTCAATATAACTACACCCAACCACGGTCACAGTTCCACAAGCCACATCACTACTCGTCCTGTACACACGCACGCACACCAAGAGTATAAAGGTGTATGGAGAGCGCGCGGGAGCTTGTGGTGGTTAGCGGGGTGGTAGTGGAGGAAGGGAGGGGAGGAGACGAGATGGGGGGTGGGGGGACAAGGAGGGGGCACAGTTGCTGCTGCTGTCGCGCCGCCTATGACGCGGGGATTCAAACCTACTCGCCGCTTCGAACACTACACTACTAAAACCGTCAGTGTATAGGGAGGGAATCAGTTACACACTGCTTTTGACAGACGAGTCTACGACGACGTGCAGTTCCACTTTCCACACAAAAAGAAACTTGGTCCCCAAGCTTTAGGTGCTACGGACGAGCACGAGCCTGGCAGCAGCGTGTAGCTGATGCGGAGATGCCTGGTGAGATGTGCGTGGGACCGAACGTGCGACCGTAGTGACGCTTATGCTGGACTGGTTGCCTGCCTGCCTAGCTGGTGGCGGGAGTCGTGGTGGTGGTGGTGGTAGTAGTGGTGGTGGCGGTGACGGCGGCGGTGGTGGTAGTGGAGGCAGTGGTGATGGTGGTGGTGGAGAGACAGCCACTGTGTGCGTGCGTATGTATGTGTACGTACGTCCGTCCGTCCGTCCGTCCCTCTGTGGGTGTGTGTGTACGAGTGTCTGTATACGAAGGACGCGCGTGTAAGTCTGTGCGAGTGTACATGTGTGTGCGTGCGAGCCCGGTAAGGCAGACAGCGAGGCTCCAGCAGCCTTGGCGAAGCCCAGGCGCGTGGTCCTCCTCGGCCTACCGCCTCGCCATTCCAAGCCCACAGGCCGTTCTCGCCTTCACATGCTGCCACAGTAGCCTTTGCATCCAGACCCCCCCCTCCCCCTACCACCACCTTCCATCCTGCTCTTACCTACTCCCAACGATATTACACTTATTACTCTATACTTTCTGGATCCGAGTAGACCTTATCGATCTAGATTAATATTCATCCTTAAATCTACCTCATCCTCATTTATCACCCTAGTAAATTTCCCTAAGTCAACCTCGACCTGTATATATATATATATATATATATATATATATATATATATATATATATATATATATATATATATATTATATATATATATATATATCGATTTGCTCTCCTTCCTTTTTCCCTGCCTAAGCATCACTTAAACTACCTTTTCCTTCTCTTGTGCCATTCCTTCCCCTTTTCCCGCTACCTAAACGACCCTTCTATTCCCACACCCCCTTGAAGCACTCTCGGTAACCCCCATCTCCCTTTCACAAACCTCTCCCCTCCCGTTCCATCGACCTTTTCCCTCCTTACCTCTCCCTTTTACCTACCTACCCTCTCTTTGCCACCTCTCCCGTCTCCACATTACCGTCCTCTCTCCCCCCTCTCGCCCACTTCTCCTTATCAGCACCCTCTCCTCCCTCCCTCCCTACCTCTCCTTTCCATGTAGCTCCTCGCTTTGTCCCGTCACCCTCTTCACCTACCTACCCCTTTTGTCACGGGGTCCCTAAAGCTAGTTCCCCTTCTACCACCTAACCCTCTTCACCTAACAGTCCCCTTTACACCAACACTTCTCTGACTAGGCCACCCCCTCCCTTCTCCTCCCCCCCTAATATCACATCACCATATTAAACCCTATACTAGATGGAACGACTTTGTACCGCCAAACGATTTCATTCAGCCGTAAGGGAGTAACTCGACCCGATAGAGGGTTAAATTTAACTTGCTTTAACCTCATGCCGAGCAGAAAGACGTTCATGGGATTCTGACAAACGGAAGACGACTTTATTCGGCAATTAAGGGGTGTGGACTCTGGTCTCTGGATAAGCCCGAGTTTCTTCCACCTAACCGCCATTTCCCTTCGATGTGGTATTGTAACTATAAATCACGTGTATGGTTCTAAACGTGTTCCCAGGCGATGATATATCGATAATATCAATGTATCATTGCCGCCGCGATCAATGAAAAAGGGAGGAGAAACATGTCATAAAAAAGTCATTAAACAATATATTGCGTACTAGTCATCCCCGTGACAATGTAATGATATACGAGTCACTGATGTCAAGGGGACTTAGTGCGCATGGTAATAACGTCAGACACGGGGGAGGAAAACAATACTGCTGACCATCTTCTCGAAACTAACGGATTACCGACGTAGTAACGGTAAAGGAAGGAACTGCTCCGAGTGTTACTCGAGCCAATACTTCACATTCTAAATCCCAAACTCTAGCGCACACACCCCAAGGCTTGGCTCCAAACAATACTGAAATAAACCCTTGCAACGCAAGAGTACCCATAACTAAGAACACTCTGTCCTAGTCTGTAGTGCCAGTCGAACCGACACTCTCGTCACCGTCTTCCAGCCCAGCTTGCGTGGATAGAAAGCATTAGGAGCCAGTTGACAACGGCATCAGGCACTCAGCCCACAACGGTAACAGTCGAGCTCTAAGCTCGCAAGAGGAGGAGGTCCTGTTTGCATGGGCGACTGGCGTTCGAGAGTCCTGTCGCAGGATGGTAGGTGTACAAAGACCGTGCACGCAAAACGCAATACCAACACTTGACCTTGAACACACACACATACACACCAGGTGGAGCGGTTGGTAGAGCGCTGGACTGCCAGCACGGTGGTGCACACAGTACCTGGTTCGAATCCTGCCCAGGGCCGAAATTACTTCGGTATCGCTGCGCTTCGGGTCGTTACTCTGACTCTCGTGGGCGGGGAATTGTGTGTGTGTGTGTAAGGTCATATCATTACCCATAGATCGGTCATACGAGCTCTGAGCTCTCTTTCGGGAGGGAAATAGCTGTCGATCACGAGTCCAACACATGATCCAAAGACCAAGGTGAATACACACACACACACACACACACATTCACCCGCGTACGTACGAACACACAAACGGATTTGCAATCACACTGCAATGCATGGCTATATACTTTATCATGACCTCTACAACTGCTTCTCTGCGTTCACACGGAGACGAATCGGGGAGAAAGTCGTAAATATACAGGTCTGCACGTGACTATTACAACATCGTTAACGAGACAATCTCGACAAACACCTTCAGCTCGACGATGCCCTCTACAAGCTTTATCTAAAGCCAAACGACTTCATTCAGCGGGAACGTCACCATACTACCAAATGGGTTTTAACTGTTAAGAGATAAAGTAAATCTAGGTAGTGACCATAGCATGCTAGGGTGCACCGCTCAATTCAAACTCAAGAGATAAGATTCTTCAAGAAGTCTTCACGAAGTCTTTAAGGAAAAAATGCTAATGGAAAATGCATATTCGCACAATCTGTGTGTCCATATATACATATATATATATATACATATATATATATATATTATACATATACATATATATACATATATAATGTATGCATACACACACAAAACCTACGCATGAAGAATAATATTCCATACATAATGTGCACAACCGTTGACGAATGTACGAACACACGCGGAAATGCTCGAGGTTTCACAAGTTCCTCGGGTTTCTCCCTGGCAAGATCGGTAACACCTCCTTCAGGCATTTCAAGAGAAGAAGCCATTCTTCTTTCAACCTCACAGGAAAATGTGTAACTTCCTTCCAGAGTTTCATGAGAGGGCCTTCTCTCCGTCCAATATAGGATTCTAAGTATTCCCCCAATAGCGCCTTGTAAATCTTAAACTAAATTGTTGTTCACCAGACAGGACAAGGAGACGAGTCACGCGTCGCTCACACACACACACACACACACACACACACACACACACACACGCACACGCACATATATTATCTAATATATATATATAATACATGTTTTATATAATACACATACATATATGTATATAATATATTGTATATACAGAATATATACATATATAATTTACAGCTTGTTTACATACATAATGTATTACACGATACATAAATGTGGGACATCAACGCATAGCATAGC
>NC_134794.1:47996695-48016695 GCF_046742065.1 Oratosquilla oratoria | reverse complement strand
TATTCAGCTGAGGGACACACTGAAGACCTGCCGCGAATCACTCCCCTCATTTGAAAAAAAAGGTGTCACTAAACAGAACAAAATATATAAAGTATGTCACCATGATGAAGAGTCCAAACAAAGGAAGAATGGAGCGCTGTGGTGTTGGTGAAGGAGAGTGGTGGAGGTGGTGGTGGAGGTGGTGGTGGTGGTGGTGAAGGCGGATGAGCATAGGTGGCCCCAACAGTAGTCTTCGACAATCCGGTTTGACAAGGAGGTGGGGTGAAGAGGGGGAGGAGAGGGAGGGGTGAGGAGAGGAGGTGAAGAAGGCTAGACGAGTGTAAGAAGAACAAGAGGAGGTGTAGAAAGAGGAAGGATGAGGAAGTGTTTGATGTGGCGATAAAGAATAAAACACACAAACACAAGCACGCGCGCACAGGGATGAACATCAATCTGTAAGCAGCTTGATAAACACAAGTATGCAAAAACACGGATGTTCTTTGTAATTACCGAATCAGTTTTAAGAGACGTAATTAAGCGAATGGCATAATGAATCTTTCACGACAAAAAACAAACATTGGAACTCCCCAGAATTTAACAGAATTAGCCGGATAAACGAAAACAAATGAACGCAATGACATTATGAGCAATTGTCACACCAAACTCACGTGATCACGTTACGTGAAATCAACCTATCACGTGCACGTCAGTGGTCATGCATCTCTTCAGGCTGTCGCCTGACTTCATTTAAGGAAAACTCTGCCGTCAGTTTTAAGAAACACTAGAAGGCTCTCAGCTATCAAGACGACTACGACATAACATTCTTAACCTCGGCACCCTAAAGATTTGGTGCCCATGACCTAAACCCACATCATCCTCTACACACGCGCGCGCGCACTCACACTCAACATTTCAGAAAGAAACCCGGAAGAAAAAAACAAAAGTTCTAAACACACACACATCGGTTTCCCATTTTCATTCCAGTCCCACTTTGATCAGCTGATCACAATTAGCCAGCAATCATATCGGCTGACACTTGTTTCTTTATTCTGGCTGCCGCAAGACTATCTTATTCAACTTGGTGGCGCCAAGTCGGTAGTTAAGGAGGACCCAACCATCGCTAACGACCCCTTCCGTATTGGGTGGCACTGTCCCATTGACCTGGGTGCCGCGTGGCTATTCTATTCAATGGTGTGACACTAATAAGCATCCTTTTTCTGTACTCTTATGAGAACGCCATGTTTATTCCGGACTTTGTTCTTGGAACTAAAGTCTGCTACTTCCAGAGGCTTTTCCAATGATGGAATGTGCAAGGCTGACGGTCGTCATAAACTAATGTCATGCGAATACCTCTCGTCCATTCACTTGGCACGTACTCAACCTAACACAAACACAATTAATCCTAATCCCAAGAATTCCATCCATACACCAAGAGGTTTTTTTCCCATTACAAGGGGGGTAACCAACTCAAAGACACGTGCCTACTCCTACTCATTCCACTCCCATCCACCCATCACCCTTTCCTCCCTCTCATCTTAGCTCTTCATGGATGATGGGTTTTCCCTGTATCCCGCCCACTATCCTGGGACAGAAGCCATGAAGCAAAACACTGTTCCACAGCAAGGCCGCTTCATTTATTCGGCGACCCGTCTCTCCGCCCCCTCATACAGAAAGAGAGTCGACGGGGGGAAATCCGTTTGGGATTAAATCAAAATATAATTCACACATATGCACCCCCTACACCCCGTCCCACGCCTCTCCCATCACTGTATAATAGTATCATCTATACACAGCCACTCTGCACTCATCCCTATCTCCTGCCGTCTACCTTGCTTGCTCAACAGACATTCCCCTCTTGCTCAATGACCCTTTAATTTCACTCCCTCTACTTCTATCCAATTCAATCTGTGCATTTCTCAAAATTGGAACTACAATCCCCTAACATATCAATCTCCCCCCTCTCTCTCTACTTACCACGTACCACCTGCATTCTTCGTTATGACTTTTTCTACGTAATATATTTCGCTTCTCTCCCTGTCAACTTCTCACGTCCTCCCCATCCCCATCCCCACACTGCAGCATTTCCTTGAAGGCTCTTATCGACACTGCCATCTACATATCTCTTCCACCATCTGTGTCGCTGGCGGGACACCACTATTGTAACCATAACCACCACCACCACTAAGGTCTGTACATCGCACGGACTTGTACAAATTTTTACCTTTATCACCTTTGGTGCTACTGCGACAGCATATCACGCTTATCCTTCGCAAGTCACAACGAACAGTTGTTCAATATGGGACTTCATTATATGGAAGCACGATTTTTGCCAACCCCACCCTCATCCCGACATGGTTTGGTTTCCAGTAGTGGTAGCCTACCGCGACGGGTGAGGGCATAACATTAAGAACAGCAACATTTCATGTCGTTATCATAACTGTTTCATTCTGTACTAGACAACTGCGTCACACTTTTAACCGCGATGTCTTTCCATCTCTCCCTCTCTCATTGATTCCTTCCTCTCTTCTACCTTGACGATTAACTTTCTACTCTCCTTATTCTTCTGTTACGAGGAGAAGGTGGAGATCACGTGACTGGTAAGAGAAGAACAACATCGCCTCTCAAACCATACTACCTCTCATCCCCTAACCTCCGTTACAACTTAATAAAACCTATCACCCACCACACCCCCATCTCCCCGCTACCCTGCTGCAGACAACAACGAACGGCCCAGTTCCTACACAGACGGCGAACAGTTCGGGTGTGACCGGGCGGAGTGGGGTTGGGGTGGTGGTGGTGGTGGTGGTGGTGGGGGTGGTGGTGAGGTGATCTAGGTCCGGCCACCGATAAGATGCCGGTGCTGAAGCGATACGCCGATAGCGCCCCTGCGAACAAAGACACCAAAGAAGGAAGGGCACGTGGTGGGGAAGTCAGGAAGTGGGAGAGGTCTTCGGAGGAACAGCTAGAGGAACCTGGGAGAGGTGAAAGACGGAGGGTGCTCAGGAGATGGGAGAGGTCCTCGGAGGACTTCTCCTTGGAGGGGTTGGCTGAAGAACTTCTGAGGAGGGACGAGGGAGAGGAGTGGTCAGGTGAGAAAGGCTCTCATAAGAACATAAAAATGAAGGAGACTGCAAGAGACCATAAGGCCTACACTAGGCAGCTTCGTATCCATCACCACCTGTCATCCCCATCCATAAATTTGTCTAATCGTTTCTTAAAGCAACTGATACTTTCAGCGTTTACTACATGGTTACTAAGTTTATTCCATTCGTCGAAGACATCTTCTGGAGGAGGCAACGGAGGACCCCCACCTAACCAGAGGATTGTGGTAAAAGAGGGAAAGGAACTGAAGTCTAGAAGCAAATGGAGGCTAACGGGAAGGAGCGATTTGCTTAGAATGAAGATACAAGAAACGAGGGCAAGGAAGAATAACGAAAATTGGCGTACGAAGGTGGAAAGGAGACGATGGTGACATGAAAGACGAAGTGTACGGAGAAACAGGAAACGAATACGTGAAGAGGTGGTGGTGGTGGTGGTGGTGGTGGTGGTGGTGGTGAGGGCGATGGGAGCGGGGGGGGAGGGGGGAGGGTGAGGGTGAGGGAGTGGTAAAAGAACTGACCCGCAAGTGTGAAAAAAATAAAAGGAGGACTAAAGGACCAACCCACAGCAAGACAAAAGAAGATGATGGCGAGAGGGGGTGGGAGTTTGAGCACCCGACAGAAGACCCCCGAAATGACACAAATCACGAGTATGGGAGACAGCGAGAGTGAAAGCTGCTCAGGGAACCAGAGGCGCGGGTGAGAGGGGTGGGGTGGGGTGGGGGCGCAGGTTCAAAGAAGAATGATTGTCGGGTAAACAAGAGACACGACGCAGAGAACAGAGGGCGGGCGCGCGACAAAGACGCGACGAAACGGAACCACAGGTGGAGGGTGGGAGGAGGAGGAGGAGGAGGAGGGGGAGGTAGGAGGCCAGTTATGAACCTTGAAGAAAAGGTGGAAAGGAAACTAGGCCAGGGAATAGAAAAGCCAACGGGGGGGAAAAAAAGACCCACATATTTGCGGGGACGAGGGTTGAGTGATGAGGTAGTGGGGGGGGGGGAATGACCACGATAATGATGGCGATAATAATGCTGAAGGTTAAGGTGAGGGTTGTCCCCTGTCAGCAATTCGAGTCATGCACGGTTAAAAATGACGCTGAAGACAAAAGAAGACGAGGGGGGTGGGTGGGGTGTCGCAGGGCACCACGCCGTCTCAGGGTCGGGTCACACTGATGATAAGACTTGTCGACATTACGTCACCAAGAAGGAAAACCTTATCTATTCCTCTTGTGTCGCCGTCGCTGCCACTTCGACAGCGGTCAATGGTCAGGCCTGGTAGGGAGACCTCTATCGGGAGTGGTGGAAGGGAAGGAAAGGGAAAGGAAGTGGAAGGGTTGGGAAGGACAGCAGGGGAAGCAACGGGAAGGGCGAGTGTTGGGGAGTGGAGACGAAAATGGGAGGGAGGAAGAGAAGGGAAGAAGGAAGTCAAAGAGAGGCAGAAAAAGAGATAAAAATATAGATAAACAGGGTGACAGATAGAGATACATGAACGATGGGCTGGAAGGTCTCTTCCAGCAGTTTTGGTGTGCAGCAGTTGCTGTACGTAACTCAGCAAAACCGGTTACTTCGGAGGAGTCAACAGCTTCGCTGGTCAGCTTGACCAATAATGAGTCAGCATGACCAGCAACAGTCATGCTTAACATGAGATCTTATTACGACAGCAAAGTGTTCTCGTGAAGGGTGTAATTGTCATGTATCTGAAGGCTATACTCGTTCAAACGAACACTACATCTTAACGAAATCACCTGGCCACGGGCATAAGAATAAAAATACACTATGACTGCTGGATAAGTGACTACATGCCTGACAGGGGACATTCGTGTAGATGAATTAAATCATCTTCCGACAACCATGGAAAAATACTTCCGAAATGACCATCGACACCATAGTTCCTGTCGTCCCAGTTCAACTGAACGATATTCATACTATTTTCGTTAATGTTTCGTGCGCGTTTTCTAAATGTTGTCTAACACAAATTCGTTCGTTTCACTTTAGTCGTTTATATGCCGCCGGGTGATTTCATTCGCTTGGTAGGAAACTTCCTCAGCAAGAGGGAAACCGTTTTGGTACAAGGGAAACGTCATGAAGAGTGGCAACGATAGTTGCATTCAACAATGGATTACATGACGAAACGTGACGACTGGAGGCCTTTCGGTCGAGGAGGGGAGGAGGAGGAGGAGAAGAAGAAGAAGAAGAAGAAGAAGAAGAAGAAGAAGAAGAAGAAGAAGAAGAAGAAGAAGAAGAAGAAGAAGAAGAAGAAGAAGAAGAAGAAGAAGAAGAAGAAGAAGAAGAAGAAGAAGAAGAAGAAGAAGAAGAAGAAGAAGAAGAAGAAGAAGAAGAAGAAGAAGAAGAAGAAGAAGAAGAAGAAGAAGAAGAAGAAGAAGAAGAAGAAGAAGAAGAAGAAGAAGAAGAAGAAGAAGAAGAAGACATACAGCGGTTGGTAACTGTTCTCAAGCCTTCCTTTTGACCTCCCTGGTAACACACTTTGCTCTGTTGCTTGCGTTGTATTCGAATGTGACCGTTTCTAAATTTACCGGCATATAGTGATACTAATAGGAGGGGGTACAGCCATCGGTTGTCTGCTGTCCTTATGTGGAAAGGCGAAAGAAAGGCTGACAAAACTGACAGAGATACGGTACTTGGGCCCAGTCCAGAACCGAGTGTCATCCCCACGGGGTTACCCCTCCTGATGGAGATGAGGAGGTTGGCGAGTTTTGAAGACAGGGAGACGATTCTCACTGACGTACGTCTTGGAGGAAGACCATTCGCAGAGTCCCATCGTTGGTATCCCAAGGAAATAAAATCTGAAGCAAACCAGGTCACTGGGTCTCGTAGTTGAACCTTCGGGATTTCAATCTGTTTGACCTTAGACGATTCCATTCAGGTGTAGGGAAACACCGGACGAGAACGTCTTCATTTCACGCAGCCACAAAACGTCCTTAGGTAGCATCTGCGCCCTCAGAGTTCGACGACATCCGAAGTCGCAGCGTCACATGAGGAACCAGCTGCCGGAGGGCACCACGAACCGCGCGCGGACGCCATGATGACCAGATATTAAGGCAAAGGGGTTGGGTGGGTGGCGAAGAGGGGAAGGGGGAGAAGGGCAATGAGATAGCCCCCCCCCACCCTACCCCGTCCCCCTTCTGACTCGGCAGAGATAACCGATAAGAGATGACCGAAGGGACGGACTGATGACTACGCATGTCCCGAGTAAAAAGGGACAATAACACGAACGGACGCTGACAAGCAGTTAAACTAGCCAGCACGTGCGCGCCAGCACGCACGCACACACAAGCACGCACGCACGCAAGCACACAAACAGGGGGTAATAACATGAACAAAACCATGAAGCACTCGAGGAAGTGGGCAACTAAGATGCTTAAAAATACATGCCTCCGAATAAGGTTGATGGAGTTGGAGCAGTCTGCCAGACCAAGTAGAACAAGTACAGCATGTGCAAAGAGTGTCCTGGATTTCAAGGTCATGCCTGTCAGCTGGACACCGCCAAGTCAGATCGGAGCTGGATTGTGTTGTGCATTAGCTTTGTCCTGGATTGCTGACTTTAGTAAGAACTATAATGGAAGCGAGTAAAAACAAACACACACATGCATGCGTGCGTACATACATACATACATACATACATACATACATACATACATACACAAACACGCACTTCATAAACGGACGAATGCATACACACAAACACATACACACACGCGCGCAGGCACACAGAAACTCATAAACAAACACACGTCTAGACATTCATACACATACACACCCAAACGCACCCCCACACGTACCCACAGACATGATGACATCAGCGTGAACAAATGACACAACAAGGCTGATATCAAGTGCCAGCAATCACCCGCTTGAATCAGCTTAAATGCCAATAGAGTGCCAATGACTTTTAATTCGGTGCCACAAGCTACATTCGCCAGAACTACGAAAGAGGGGTTGGTCATTATCCATGTTTACATATATGCATCGTACTTATACATCTACCATGTGTGTGTATAGGGTGGGGTGCATATTATATATATATTATATATATATATATATATATATATATATATATATATATATATATATAAACTACAATGCACTTTAATTCTAAGCCATCAACATCGGACGAACCGTGGGGGCATATGCAGAAATTGAATCGTTTCAATTCCTGCATTCCACGGTTCTTCCGATGTTGATGGCTTAGAATTAAAGTGCATTGTGGTTGAAAAAAATGTATCTCTAGTCACTGGGACCCATTCAGTGTTGTACACACACACAATATATATATATATATATATATATATATATATATATATATATATATACCAAGTGCTTTTTCCCCCTTAAGGGAGGTAGCCAAAGTCAAATGGCATAATTCCCCTCCCACCCATTTCATCCCCATTAACCACCCCTCCCTCCCTCCCTCCTCCTCATGGCTCTTCATGAATGACGGGTCAACCCTGCATCACGCCCATCGCCCTGGGTCAGAAGAAATGCAGCAAGACACAGTAAGCCACATATATACACACTTAAATATTTGTACCTCTACCATGTGTGTGGAGTAAAGGGAAAGATTTAAGATCTTTGTTCAGAACAGAACGAGACAATTCACTTTGGTTCAGAGAAAGCTGAGGCTTCACAAGAACTTAACGATTATGCCTACGTGTTACTGGTACAATATGACGTCTTCTCTACTGAGACAACAAGCTTCAAGCCAGTAATCTTTATCCCCGTGACCCACAATGATTGCACTATTGGATTAAGAAGATGAGAAGGATCGAAGTATTATACAAACATTATCAAGAGTCCTGTTCCTGCTCCTGTTTAACAATAATAAGAATATTTAATTATACAAAAAAAAAGTAATAAAAAGTAAACATATATATCCCGTAAAAATATTTTCTTAATTCCCTGTAAAACACAAAAAGACTTCTTACACGATATTTCACGAACACAATTGAATCTCCACTTTATATTAGGCTGGCTTGGAAACAGTATGTTAACCAATGGACGACGGAAACCAATGGTTATTCCAACAATGATCAGTGCTTCTATCCTAGGGGGCATTGCTGCACCACACACACACACACACACACACACACACAAAAAAAAAAAAAGGTCACAGAGGTGGCATATGAGGGATTTAGGCAGGGACATCGGGACAGAGGGCTTCTGGAAGCTCCATTGTGATGAGCATTATTTCTTACGCGTGAAGATTAATCTCCGTTACTGTGGTCCGTAAGAATGTCCCTGACAGTTTCCAAAACCGTGACTGTATGAAACGTAAGCGGTCGACTTTCCACGAGAGGTGGAAAGTCGCCGAGAACGGAAGTAAAATGTGTGTGTGAAAAAGAAAGGGAGGAGGGGGGGGAAGAGAATAGGAAAAATAATGATAATATAGCCGCTGTTAAAGTATATGGAGGAAGGACAATGGGAATAAAAAAGTCAAAAGGAAGGTGTAAACGACGAAACAAAAGAACAAATGCGGACGAGAGAATATAGAGGATGAAAAGAAACGAGAGACACAGAGAAACAGGCGCGAGCGGGTGGATGGGTGAACGAGCGGAGGGTGAGAAACGCGCGGCTGAGTGTGAAGGGTGAGTGCGGGTGAGACCGGTGACATGAGTAACACGCAACAGCGAGTAACGCTCGCGGTGTTCCGGGAAGCACCATTTTGGTGTTAGCCAAGATTTTTGCCCGGGATTTCGCACCAACTCTCGAGAAAGATCGTCCTGTGGGGGGGCCCTTAACCATCTTTGTGTGTGTGTGTGTGTGTGTGTGTGTGTGTGTGTGTGTGTGTGTGTGTGTGTGTGTGTGTGTATTTACCTAGTTGTATTTTACGGGAAGGGGAACTATGCTCGTGGTGTCCCGTATTCATACCTCATTTTATCTAAACTGATGATGATGATGTGTGTGTGTGTGTGTGTGTGTGTGTGTGTGTGTGTATTCACTTGGTCTTTTGGATCACGTGTTGGACTCGTGATCGACAGCTATTTCCCTCCTGGAAGAGAGCTCAGAGCTCGTAGGTCCGATCTATGGGTAATGCTATGACCTTGCACACACACACACCCCCAACTCCCCGCCCACGAGAGTTGGAGTAACACCCCTCAGCGCTGCGATACTGATATTATTTCAGCCCCGGGCGAGGGTCGAACCCGGACCTCCGTAGTGGCAGGCCAAAGCTCTAACCACAGCGCCATGTGTGTGTGTGTGTGTGTGTGTGTGTGTGTGTGTGTGTGTGTGTTTTCTCTCTGATGAAACCTTAGAGCTATTATAGTCCGATCTATGGGCAATACTGTGACCTTCCACATACCTCCACCCATCCCCTTGCTCAAAAGGACAGTATCGACTTGTAGCATCAAAGACTTTTCAAAAGCGGGAGTACAGCTAAAACTCGGGACCAGCGTGAGATCCCTAACGCTAACCACTACACCAGCAAGCCATGTGTGTGATTTACCATGGTCTTGGATCACGTGTTGGACTCGTGATCGTCAGCTATTTCCCTCCCGTAAAAGAGCTCAGAGGTCTTATATGACCAATTTATGGGTAATGCTGTGACCTTACACGCACGCACGCACACACACACACCTTACTCCTCGCCCACGAGAATTGGAGTAACAACTCGCAGTGCAGCGATACCGAAATTATTTCAGCCCTGAGCTGGATTCGAACCCGGACCGCCGTAGTGGCAGCCGCGAACGCTACCACTGCGCCATCGCGTGTGTGTGCGCGCGAACGACCCGGACTTCACCATGACAATACTGGGGCATAACATTCAACATGAGCACACCATATCGAGGAAAAATCACAGAGAAAACGGACAGTTGACTATAGCTTCACACAATAGTGTACTAAAAGGTATGTATCCTCGTTCGACCTCTATCGGCAGCCTCCCTGCATGCCACTGCACTTCCTGTCATTACACATCATCAACTTCCTTTCATGGTACCATCATTATCTCCCTCCCCCCCATCCTAACTACTGCCAATAACACCCTTAATTCTGCTATTAAAACTCATCCCACAGTAAGACTCCTTCACTCCCTGCTTCAGTACACCCAAATAGCACGCTCAAACAAAGCCCGTGGGAGTGATTCTTCACTCCCGAATTTCGAGGAAAAAACAAAACAAAAAAAAAAAACCCTCCCCCCCGACCTCCCACCCCCACCTTCCGAAATTTTGTTTCTCAGAAAGGGGACCTGGATTAGGGTGCAAGGTGGAGGAGATGGATGGGCCGGTGGATTGCGCGGTGTGCTCGCCGTCCTGCAGGAGGCAACCACTTTCATCCCTGTGCAAACTTGATTCGCCTCTTCGAGTTTCTCCATGACAGTACTCGTCGGGAAAGCCGGGGAGGTATTCTTCTTGTGGTTGTGGGGTTAGGGGTGTCTTAGTCTGCAGAGGATGATCGCTCCTCCCAGGTAAGTGGACGGATGATACAGTACTTCACCACCCAAGTCGCCCGTCGTCCTCGCCAGGTCACCTCACCCTCTCGAGGACCATTGGGAGGGTGTCGAGATGCTCAGCGAGACCGAGGATCCTTCCTTAGCTTACCACGAGGAATCTGCGGTCCGGAGGCCAAACTTGACCGATAGACGGCGGGACAGTCGCCGGGATTCGCAGCAGAGTCCCTGTACGGTAGAGGACTCGGAATCTCGCTTCTGTTGCCATCTACCGCTCAGCGAAATACCCACACCTTCCGCGCGCGCGCGCGCGCGTGTGTGTGTGTGTGTGTGTGTGTGTGTGTGTGTGTGTGTGTGTGTGTGAGAGAGAGAGAGAGAGAGAGAGAGAGAGAGAGAGAGAGAGAGAGAGAGAGAGAGAGAGAGAGAGAGTGTGTGTGTGTGTGTGTGTGTGTGTGTGTGTGAGAGAGAGAGAGAGAGAGAGAGAGAGAGAGAGAGAGAGAGAGAGAGAGAGAGAGAGAGAGAGTGTGTGTGTGTGTGTGTGTGTGTGTGTGTGTGTGTGTGTGTGTGTGTGTGTGTGTGTGTGTGTGCGCGCCGGCCATTCCCAAATCCCGACTCGCCACTCGCTATATGTTCCATTCGTATTACATCAACTACTTTGGTTTTTGTTATGGACTGTAGTTTAAATGGATTTCTATCCTTGTGGCCACATCTCAATAGTATGTTCTTTTCTAAACAGTTAAGGATATATATATTATACATATAAATTATATATATATATATATATATATACACACACACACATATATATATATATATATACACACACATTACCAGCGATTTTAATAATCTAGTTGGAATATACATATAACTAATAAAAATCTTAAATTGTTCAAATATTATATTTAACGAAAACTGGATATCAAGGAGCAACTGTTCAGCAATATCCGTGAAGAAAATCTTGACCAGTTTTAAGTAAACAGATTATAGTGACCTACCACAGTTTCTTGCCTAGTCCATACAAATGTGAACACCACTATTCAGTAACTACATACCCATACACTATAACGACATGATACTATTTATATAATTTTAACACAATAATCTGTTGTGCCCCTATTATCCTCTCACTGCTAAGGACGTCTTACATTTTTTTTAGATTAATCAGAAACACTACTTAGGGAATATGCTAAAACCTGCACAGGTCAAGACTCTCACGGTGGTATTCTTAAAAAATTCTTTCCCTCCCAAGGATTTATGCAAGGTTTATATAAGTATTTTTTTTTAAGAATACCACCGTAAAATTCTTACGGTGGTATTCTTAATAAAAAATTCTTTCCCTTCCAAGGATTTACATAAGATTTATATAAAGAAAGATATATATAAGGAAAGACTTTTTTTTATGAATACCACCGTTATTGTCCTGGACTTAACCCTGACAGCCGTCCGGTGAATATATTCAACCGTGGGCACGAAGGATACAGCGCGGGGGGGGGGGGGGAAGAACTTACACAACACAACATTTTAAACCTTTCAACACGGTGATATGCTATTTATACATTTCACAAGTTACTGTGTTCGCGGGCTGAGTACATCAGCTACGCCACTAAGCTATGCCAGAAGGTTACCTAACTACATTGCTGAACTAAACTCCTGTAACACAATACACAAGACGGGGCCAGCGTGGCTGAGCCTAAAAAATATCTTTGCAGCCAGGTACAATACCCATCTAATACACCACACAGTACTCTTAAATATTGTTACGCACTCCCAACAGCAGGGAGTAGTCTCAAGCGAAACTCCCATCTTGAAGCTTTTGTAGTACCAGAAGGGGAGTACACTACTCTATGCATTATCACAATCTCAATTCACACACCCTCTAACAACAAACATCTTAATGTTGATGCAACCCTGCTTCGTTCTCCTCCTCCTCCTCTTCTTTTTCATTCCACACTCTCTACACCTTCCCCCTCTTGTCTTCCTTGGTGTTCTTCCTCTCCTCCTCCTCCTCCTCCTCCTCCATCCTCTCACTCAGCCTTCGTTCCTTTCCTCCGCCTGTTAAGATTCAGGAGGGTGGCATGTGTCGTGCCTAGCTTGCAAGTGGCCCCCAAGCAACGCATTCACATTCCAGCCCATCCACATTCCTCTCATCCACCACGTATATATATATATATATATATATATATATATATATATATATATATATATATATAGTGTGTGTGTGTGCGCGTGTAAGAGAGAGAGAGATTGAGAGAAAGAGAGAGAGAGAGAGAGAGAGAGAGAGAGAGAGAGAGAGAGAGAGAGAGAGAGAGAGAGAGAGAGAGAGAGAGAGAGAGAGAGGGGGGGGGTTCCATACTTACCTGTAAATGTAATACACAGAACAAAAGCTACACTCATGTGTCTCGTCTATACATACTCGTAGGCAAGCATATACAACTCACTAAAACTTTCAGAAGTGACTAAGATTCCATGATCGAAAGAAGGACGCCCCCCCACAAAAGTAAAAAAAAAACTATATATAGTCCGGCCTACCTCCTCTCCCTCCCTCTCGTAGGAGCCAATGCTGGGATAAGCTTCGACTTTCAAACGTCTCAACGAACTCGGCAGTGAACGTCTTGGGTCTACCTCGTACCGAATAGCTTCTGGGAATTTCGTCCGAATTTTTCTTCACCTAAGAGCCTCAAGTGATTCCGAGAGGGCCTCCGCGGGCTTTCACAGAAGAAGATACACATAGTCTCGTTTCCCCAGAACATAATTTAGATAAAGATGATTCCGAGTTCATATCTAAAAGATGCAACCACTTCTAGGGGACTAGCAAGTACTTAGAAAACAAACACAAATATGTACACTTACACACACATAATATATATATATATATATTGAGACATTCTGACAGGTTGATGTAAGCGGAATAGGAAACACAGGAGTCTTAGTCTTGAGTTTATTCCTGACTAGTTTCGCAGGTATGCTTTGAAAAAGCATACCTGCGAAACTAGTCAGGAATAAACTCAAGACTAAGACTCCTGTGTTTCCTATTCCGCTTACATCATATATATATATATATATATATATATATATATATATATATATAAATAATGGATAATAGATAAATAGGTGTGTGTGTGTGTGTGTGTGTGTGTGTGTGTGTGTGTGTGTGTGTACGCGCGCGCGTTCCGAACACTGATCTCTCACAATTAACCTCATTAACACAACCAATCAACCATTCTTAGTCTACTGCTCAACCAGGACCTCACCCAACCCCTTCTCTGGGTCACACGACTGCGCCACGTCACTCCCGCAAACTTCTCTTTATATAGTGGTTAAATTTTGGCCTTAAGCCCTCCGGTCTGGTGAAGTATTTAACAATTTTTGTTGTTGTCCTTCTTCGACCTCCATGGGGCAGTGACTGCCGCAGTTTTATGTAGTCAATACTCCATGGAATTCAGTAGCACCCCTACGGACCAGCAAGCTGTATTTTTATGCTTGGAAATGGCGCGATCCCGGAATTTTTAGGCAAGACCTGAGTTACAACCCCCCTAGAAATATGTACGTGTGTGTGTGTGTGTGTGTGTGTGCGTGTGTGTGTGTGTATTATATATATATATATATATATATATATATATATATATATATATACACACACATAGATATGCTAAATTTTGGTGCTATATTCGCCTCCTTAATCAAGATGAAAACTTAAAAAGGCAGTGGCGGAGCTGAATGGCCTAATTATTGTGCCTTGGCCATTATGGCGTTCTCTCTATTAGGGTTCTCTCATATTCAAAAGTTTCCAATATTCGAAATGAAAACTCCTTTCGAGAACATGACAGAATGTGCCTCTGGTGTTCGCTGCTTTTTTTTTTTTTTTTTTTCTTCTTTTTTAAGATTTCGGGGACCTTTCGTTCTGAATATTGGGAGTTATCCGTAACCAGGAGAGCTCATGGCCGAGCCAGTACCTTGTCCACAGTGGTGCATGATGGTCATGAGTCGGTGGCCCGTATTCAGAGGTCGTCTTGCCGCATACCCCCCCCCTCCTCCTCTTCCTCCTCCTCCTCCCTCCCTCTCCACTCCAACCTCAGAGTCCTCGGCCTTGTGTGTGTCCAAACTCCAGACTCTCCTCTGGGCAGACGACCTAATCACCTTTGCCGTGACCTCGCCCTGACCTTCGTGACGTCATTCAGGTACATACCAAACCCCTCCCCCACACACAAAACCCCACGCCATTGTAAATAGGTAGGCTTCTTCTTCTTCTTCTTCTTCTTCTTCTTCTTCTAAGGCACCAATTTTGACAGTGCACGATCCATGCGGATACACCGACCGTTATATTCAAGATATTTCAAGTAGCACCAACATTATCGTCGTTATCACTATCATCAACCATCCTCTCCGTTAACCCATTCCCAGTGAAATACTCAACAGATTCTATTGCAGAGGTAAAACGGATCGTTCTATTCCCCTTTTAGATGTCACTAGACTTCATTCTGGCAAAAGATGAACGGTTTTATTCATCCCAGGGAAGTGAAGTGAACCTACCAATCCCTCTATTCTATTCTCCTCCATCCACTACTACCACTACTTCCTCCTCCTCCTCCTCCTCCTCCTACCCCCTCCCACCTTCAGCATGCAGGTAGGCAAGCACCGCAAAGGAAAATGTCCTCTACGCCTCTCTACCCGAAAAGAGAAAACGGCCCTCTTCCATTGTCAGGTTTTACATGCCACAGGCCACTTGGCGGACGCTTCATCCACTTAGCGATGGGGCTCGGAAAGGATTACTCTTCGGGGACTTTTGCTACGCCAAACTCGCCCGTACGCGCCCCGGGCACAAGGTCCGTATCTCCCGTCTGTAGTCACCCTTCCTACCCAACCAACACCGGTCTGATCCTTAGGTTTAGACGCATCAGAGTCGATAATTCCCTGACGTTGCAACATTCGAAAGAGCGTTACGAAGCACCGTCCCGTGAGCCAGATCGCCCTTCCGGCAGAGTAGCATAGTGTTCAATATGCCTTGCACGCCGTGGCTGATGTGACGAGGATAAACTTACGATGAGATGATTAGGTGAAACAGACGCGGGAAGTTTTATCAAATAATAAGAAAATAACAAAGCAGTAGGCCAAGCAGCACTTTTGTTTCAATTAGTTGTACGAAGAAGCGGACAGGCTTTTCTTGGGTAATGGCTGCACTTAGCCAGCAGATTCTGCCTTGATGTCTTATTGACCAGCTACTCATTCCTCCAGCGTGGAAGTAGAGAAATGCACCGCACAGCCTACGACCGCGGACGGACCAAAAATAAAAAGGGACGACGGGACGAACCGACGCTAAGTTACTGCCAAGTTTAATGTCTCCTGACAAATAAACGCAGGCAACTCTCAGCCATGGCGAACCCATGTCTAAGGCGGTCTCAGACATGTTCATAAGCCAGCAGACATTCCCTAACCCTTCATCCGTGTGACACACTATATATTGTTCTGGCTAAAGGAAAACGAATGTATTTGACCAAGTCTAAAAACACAAAAAGATGCTCGCGGTTTGTTCATTTGTCTTAGCTGCCGTCACGCGATTTTATTTGAACAAAAGTGAACAACAGTGCTGATATGGGTTTACTGGCGATATTATTCTGGTACCGATCGTTCTCTCCATCAAAAACTCTCCGAAATCCGGAACGAAAGTGCCATTCGAAAATATACCTGAATATCCTGGAGTCAGGAACCTTCTCGATCTTGGAACTTTTCGTTCCAAATGATGGAGGGCTCCCGAATTCCAGGGCCTCCCAACAAAGAGAACTACACCACTAACCACTTCACGCGCTTGGGATCTGGCCTCCAGCTGAATAAATCCGCCTGTCACTAGCCAGAACAAATATATGAAATTCGGTAGACAATAATATAAACGTTGAGGTTGACAACACGTTATGATGTAATGGTTTCCAACGATAACACTGACAATACAATCACTTTCAATAAACACTGATGATGAGAGTTTTACACACCAAGTGGAAGATTTAGAAACTTGTCAAGTGTGGGCCCATAGATATTTATGGACCGTAGATAATAGGATGATGTCCCTGAGATGTCTACAAAGACCAATTACGGTATCTGAGCTCATCATCTTGGTTTTCTTTACCGAGAAGACGACAGCCTCAACGACTGCGCCTCTTATACGTACGCAGAAAGTATGGAGCGTAGTTGCGGCCGAAGCAGTCACTTTTGCCCTTTGCTCTTGGGCTGTTGGCGCAGGTAACAGTCACTGTTGGGAATCGGAGAGAAGTGCGGGGTTTGAACTCATAGCTAAGCGAATGTGAGACCAGTACGCTTCCGATGACGCTACCAACGCATACACAAAACGGACACCCTCAATGGACTTACATCTGAAGGTATGGACGGAGGAGTTGGGGGGGGGGGGTAATGCATGGGTAATCTCTTGTTGATGTTAAGTATAGGGAGGATTAATTCACGACCCTTTTCTTTTTTACCCTACCGGGTCGGAGTTCTATGAAGAATATGTCCAAACCACAAAATGCCTACATACGTACTTATGAATGTTCCAGAGCAGCACCAACGTGCATAAACCTTGAAGACTTTCCAGTATGTACGATATAATATGCTGGACTGGAAATAAGCATTTAGCAGTGACTAAGACGTCTCTGGTTAGGCCATGGGAGGTTTTTAAACAGAACGAGAACATTAATTAGGTGTTGCCTCAGGTATCTACATTTCTCTAAAGTTCTGTTGTCGATCCGGAATTCAAGCCGAAGACACTGCTTTATCAACCGAATTCCCTTTCATCAGAGTCAACCAATACGTACGGAATTGTACCGCGAGGGAAGTTGTTTCTGCAAAGTTACATTATCACAAACGGAGCTTCACTATACTTGAGTCCAAGTTGGATCCACAAGGGCCTCCAGTGACTGTCACTTGCCCTTGCTGTCCGATCACGCAAGACACTGGCAACACTTCAGTCACGCAAGACACTGGCAACACTTCAGTCATAAGTACACGCTTCCTTAGTTCTTCACGCTTTCCCTTTCTCCCTATACGGTGGCTAAGCTATGTTCAAGGTTTGGCTATATCACGCCAAAGTCGTGGCTACAAAATGCCTCGAGCGTCGACCCCTCCCCTCCCACGTCTTCAGCCATGTTGCCAAGACATGCAACGAGTCTTAAAACCACACTAACAGCATGGCTGAGACACTGGTGAGCCCCGGGAAAGAGATAAGACATATTCTAAGCGTGCCAACACAGAGCAAGGGCGTGCCAAGACATGCCCAAGCGAGTGCCACGGAGTTTGGGAACAGAGTGGTTCCGTTTCCGTCCGATTTGTCTTTAAAATACCCTTCTAGCACGGAGAGAGAACTTTGTGTACTCTGTACGAGCTAAAAACGGTCGATTTCATGCACCTGAGCAGGTTCATGCCGGGAACGAAATGGACCTCAATCATACTCGGAGAAGTGGAAGAAGAGAGGAAGGGGGGAGGGGGTCCCGCGCGGTCGAGACCCAATTCTATCTCGAGCATAGGTCGCCTTCGGCATAATAAAACTCAATGGCGTTAACCATAATAAAATGTATAAAACGTGTTACTGGGGTGAAAGGGTTACAATGTGGGCAGAAGACTAAAGTGAAAGAGATGGCAGATGCGACAATGGGATGAAAAAGGTACTGACTGGACAGGGAAGATTGTTAGAAAGGTGGATGGAAGATGGGGCGTGTCACTGTCTGGATGCCGCGATGCGGTAAGCGTGGAAGAGGAATTCCAGAGAGTGGAGAGGCGGTAGTGAAGTTTGCAGGAGTAACAAGAGAGATTCCTGCAATCGTGCGACTCTTGCAAAAGGTTGGGAGAGGCCTTTGTTCAGTATGAGACTCAAAATGGCTGATTAAGTGAACCCTTTAAATATCGCTGGGACATAATTTTTTCTTGGCAACATCAAACGATTATAATCGGCGCCAGAGGATTCCAATATCAAAGGAAGTGTTAAAGACCACATTCATAAAATTCGCCACGTGATTTCATTCAGCTCGGTGCGGGGGGGGGGGCACTTCCATAAAATAGAAAAAGTAAGCAAGCTTGTGGTGGTGAATGCACTAAAGTACTCGGGCCAACGACGTATAGGTCAGGGCCGTTCAGACGTCCTCAAGAGTTCCCGCAGTGCCCGAACCGTGACTGCGCAGCGTGGTGCCACTGACGCGCAGATACCATTGGGCCATTTCCGCTGACTTGGGCTGAAGATAGGGAGAGCCTCTTGGCCCTCAGGTGGGGGATCTTGGTCGAAGTGCTGACATCGACCCCCTCCTATCTGTCAGCTGCCCCGAATCAAGTCTTCCTTCGTCAGTTGGGGTAAACACTCCAACCCTTAATCTCGCGGGATCTTTATCAAACGGTCGGCCAATTTTTCGTTTCCTTCTATTTTGCAAAGTCACTCACTCGGCGGTTCTAGGAGCTCTGGTGGCTCAGTGGATGGATAGCAGGAGGCTCGGTCTGCGTTACCACGTCTGTGTTGTTCAGTCTTTCCAAGCGAGCTTTCATTTATCTATTTACTTGCTCATTTATCTGCACTCTCCTGAATTCTTCCCCTTGTTTGTACACTCTCTGCATGCACACACACACACACATAGGGGGAGATACACACACACACACACACACATAGGGGAAGAGATACACACACATGTAAACGAAGTCGGCCCCAGCAACCATTAAGCGTCTTAATTACATTCTCATTCAATCCCTCCTCCTTCCGGCCAATCACATTTTTGAAGACTGTGTGCGTGTGCGTGTGCGCGCGCGTGTGTGTGTGCGTGTGTGTGTGTGTGTGCGTGTGTGTGTGCGCGTGTGTGTGTGTGTGTGTGTGTGTGTGTGTGTGTGTGTGTGTGTGTGTGTGTGTGTGTGTGTGTGTGTGTGTGTGTGTGATGCGTGTATGTGTGTGTGTGTGTCGGGACCCCAGGTCGTCTCAGGCCAACACTAGAGGGGCCCCTCGCCAAGTCGAGATTCATATCCCGACTTAAAGACTTCTACGCCACTCCTACTCCTCCCTCCAAATTCAGTTTTGCCTTTTGTCCCCAGCTCTATCTCCCAACCCCCCTCCTCTCTCTTTATCTCTCTCTTCCTCTCATGCCTCTTATCCATATACCACTCTATTTCATCTCTCCTCTTTCCTTCTTCCTCCTCCTCCTCCTCTTACTCCTCACCCCCTTCCTTGTCCTCCACAGGCGCAATCCGAGGGCCCTCCCGGAAGCACCTGACCACGTGACTCTTGTGACACTCGAGAGATCTCCCGGACACCTCCTCCTCCTCCTCCTCCTACCTGGCGGCGGGGATGGTGGGTCGGTGGCAGTGGGGCGCCCGCCGCCGCCGCCGCCGCCTGGGGCGAAGAAGGTGCACGGCGGAGCGGATGGACTCCGCTCAGAGCAAGGCTCGGTGCAACAAGCGGAGGCAGTACCAAGAGTGAACTTGGGTGGAAGAGGAGAAAGAGGACGAGGGGAAGATGGCAGAACGGTGAAGAAGACGGCTGGTTATACAGTCGGTGAGGGCTGA
>NC_134794.1:47984195-47991695 GCF_046742065.1 Oratosquilla oratoria | reverse complement strand
GCTTGGGACAACAAGACGACATGACGTCATTGTTGCAGCCAAGACGGTGGCCAGAAAATGGAAGCGAATAGGACGGCCACGAATAACATCGCGACCAACTTCTGTGATCATGATTATTCAGGAATCGAAAACTTAAATTGAAGGTCATTAATTTCATCAAATCCTTCCATCACAGCGATTCGTCCAATCCGAAAACAAAAAGCAACGACCAGGAATCTACAACGCCAACCCCACGATCATCCTATCCATTAAGGGTCTCCTTGTTGTTGCAGCAATAAGTAAATGACAAGAACACGCGGCAGAATAATGATAAGTATTAGAGACATGGGCCGTGACGTCAAATACACAGGAATCCGGTACTGTGGACATTTGTATTCAAGAAGGCGACCAGCTTGCACAGCAGCCGACCGCAAGAGGAGGGCGGGAAAGGCGCGCGCGCGAGGGGGGGGGGGTTTAGGAGGCGGAAGGATGGGGGGAGGGGGTGCACCAACGTTGGCCGGGGAAGCACAGCCTCCGAAGTACAGTGGCAGACATGATAGGAATGTAAATGTACATGCAAACGCATTAATTTGTACCTTCGTACAGTACCTACACCAAGTTCGCTGATGCTTGCTGGCATATACATACTGATATTCAGGGGTTTCGGGTGTTGCATATAAAACTAATAATAAAATAGAATAAACAAGTAGGTAAACGTCTGCCAATTAGAAGCAAAATGTGTACATATTAGTTCAACTTTTCAATCCTATGTGGGGAGCTGAGTATCTCCCCCCCCCCCAACGTGACTTTCCAATTTTTGGGTCTCGTATACTCGTCTACAGCATCAAGACGCCTTCGAGCGTCGTCGATCTCCTCATTCTCCTCACACTATTAGTTCATCGAATGGCGGCCTTAAGTTCTAGTATACCTACCGTGACCTTACCATTTTTCTAAGTTCTCCCTTTCTCCTCTTTTTCGTTTTTTTTTTTTTTGGGGGGGGGGCAGGGTCCCATATTGAATATGGAGCGGGGGAAACACTGGGTTATGAGTACCTTTATCATATCACTTTTGATATATGAAGATCGTGTGTGTGTGTGTGTGTGTGTGTGTGTGTGTGTGTGTGTGTGTGTGTGTGTGTGTGTGTGTGTGTGTGTGTGATCGTGTCCACGTACGTACATGTTTGTATGCGTTTAGAAACCGAAGCTATGCGAATATGAATAGACAGTAAATCATATTCGTGAACGACGTGTGTGTGTGTGTGTGTGTGTGTGTGTGTGTGTGTGTGTGTGTGTGTGTGTGTGTGTGTGTGTGTGTGTGTGTGTGTGTGTGTGTGTATATATATATATATATATATATATATATATATATATATATATATATATATATATATTATATTATATAAAGTTATGTTCAGGACACTGTTAGGACCACCTGGCTATCCATTGCGGGACGCTGCAGCTTCTGAACCCATGGTGGCTTAGCATGGCCCACCGCGAGAGGAAACAACTCCCTTCTCGAAGCGATATTATTATTCACCCTTTTATCCCGTGTGGTGTATTGGCTGCATACATGCCACGCAGACCTTACTCTAAAGCTTTAATGGCATCCCTACGGACCAGAGTCACCCAGAATTCTCTTACGACTGGGGACTAATATCCACTCAGAAAAAAAATTCTGATCGATTTTGTCTTCAGCTACCCTCTTGGGTGCGGTCCCCAAAGGATAGAAGCGCCGGTTATTGCCGACGAAATCATCAACCCTTTCAATGCGATGGCCACTGATGGCATTCGATCTAATATAAAACAATTTCATTCACTTTCGGGGAGACCTCAATGCTCCCAAAGGATCGACGTCATCCAGTGAACTTTTTCGCTCCGGCAAGACCCTAAGCGGATGAGGACACGAGTGATTCCATCTGGTCGAAAGGCGGGAATACAAACGCCTCCTTGCAGCTACTGAGACCAGCATGGCGAAGTTGTAGGAACATATTTTTCCATTGGTGTGGATGGATGGATGGATGGATGATGGATGGATAGGTGAATTTCCGGCCGAAAGTGGAGAACGGAAATTAGGGAGAGAGCAAGACGCTGAAACAGAGAGAAAGGATGGAGGAGTGAAGGAGGAAGGGGCCGGTTAGGACACAGAGTGGAGTGGCCTGGGTGAAAGAGGAAGGAAGGGAGGGTGGGAGGGAGGCAGAGAGAGAGAGGGAGTTGATGGGTTGGCTGATATCACCTGCGGAGGATTTGTAAAATGATCTCGTGTAGAGAGCAGTCATTGTCTACTTAGGAGTGAGTGTGTGTGTGTGTGTGTGTGTGTGTGTGTGTGTGTGTGTGTGTGTGTGTGTGTGTGTGTGTGTGTGTGTGTGTGTGTGTCGCTCGTGGACTAAAGGGGCTTTTTTTGTTTGTTTTGTGTTATGTTAGGAGGATGGAGAGTAAGTGATGAGGGTGACAAATACACTTGAGAGAGGGGAGATGGTTTTGATTTTATGAAATTTTTGGCTTGAAAGCCAAACGCCGTGAGGGGAGATGGAGGCGGATGGATTAACAGATCGATTAATTAATTAATCCCCCTTTGAGGTACTAGAGTACTCGACAGATTATATCATAGGTGACACTGAATGATTATATAACACGCGCCGTACACAACAGGGCTTCACCTACCTCAGCTGATTCCTTCAACAAGTGTCAAACTGTGGAGACCATTTTGGGTACCACAAGCGTTTAAATCGGTTTCAATCTTGACAGAACCGCACAGGAGAGAAATCGCTTCCTCGGGCTTGTGAGTTCGAAGCCTGGCCGTTTTCTTTTTACACTGCAAGAACACGATTCGTCCCCGTAATGTCCCTAATAACGAGGATAAGGGCAACTGCAACAAACGTGCGCGGGAACGAACAGAGGCATACTACACTCCGAACGCATATACTGTATACTACTATAACAAAATTACTTTTAACAAGACTGATCGTGAAGCTTTTAGTGCAACAAGATACTTACCCCCAACAAAAGGGGCTATGGGGGTGATGACAATAAACAAAGAGGGTCGAGATGACAAGAGCGGAAGTAGTGGTCGATGGACGAGAAGGGGTAGACATAAGGTGACATAGGCGGAAGAGGAAGTTGACGAGAACGACGAGGACGACGATGACGACGCCGTGGAACTTCGGAGGCAGGAAATCTGAGTTACGTGGGTCGGCTCCTAATGACGTAATGCGCATGCGTGCGTCATCAAGTGGCTCGTTACCGACATAAATCCCTTATCGACCTGCGGGTCCCTCACTTCACCACCGTCACGCGATATGTTGATACAGATACGCGCACGCGTACATACACACCTACCAACACCCTTCCACCCACTCACCAACACACCAGCACACACACATAGCCCCCCCACACCCCCAAGATATACAATGTTCCCTTTTCATCTAAAGAGCTATGGGAAGATGTACGAAATAGAAATTGCCAGGAATATTCACTTAGAATACTCCTGAGACGCCATACACACGAGTCTGTGTGTGTGTGTATATATGTGTGTGTGTGTGTATATATGTATGTGTATGTATATATATATATATATATATATATATATATACATATATACATTATATACATATATATATGCTAATAAGAAACACTTGTAACTTGTGATCAATTATGCAATAGTGACCACTGGGAAAGATTAGCTAAATGAAGCAAAAGGCTTTCGTATATTACACCTAGTGCAAAGTACATCTTTGCACTGAAGACGCAATATACGAAAGCGATTTGCTCGTTTAGCTTATCTTTCCCAGTGGTCACTATTGCATATGTGTGTGTATGTATATATATAAATACACACACACACACACACACACATACATACACACACACATATTTCGGACGAAAGTTACCCAGGCGCGATTTTCGCTAAAGTGGAAAAAACAGCATTAGAGATATTAATGACTAAAACATCTAAATTTAAGTAAAACCTAATGATGAGGATGATAACAGCGTCGAGGTAACACGAGATTCACTCAAACTTATAAACAACATGTAATCACACACACACACACACACACACACACACACACCTAAAGAACTGCCACACTACACATATATTAAAACCCATTAGACCAACTAAAACATGCGTACAATCTCATCAACCCAGAGCAACCCCACCCACCCTCCCCTACCTCCTATCTCACCCGTCTCCTACCAGTTCCCCCTCTTCCGTGGACTCTAAGCCGCCCCCCCCCCCGCCTCCCGGCGGATCTGGCGACATCCGAGACCGTTCCATTCAAAGCAACTCCGTCCTGGATATCCGTCCAGTTACGGGACTCTTGGAACGACGTCCGGTCCTCCCGTTCCGCCCAGATCCAGGCTTCAACATCACCATCACGATGGGTAATCCAACTATACCGTCTACCATCGCTTTTCCTTTTTTTTTTTTTTTTTTTTTCCTCCTGAAACATCACGCGCTGGCCCAACCTTTCGGTACCTAAGGGGGGACACGGATAATAAAATCACCTGGCGGCATATATAGTAAGAACGAAAAGTGCCACCCGGTCCAGGGCTGATTAATCGACCGAGGCGTTATCTTTTTTTTTTCAAATGACGTGAGTATCAACTCTGGCGGCAACCCTAGTTAAATAAAAAGTACTGTCAGGTAAGTGACAGGTTTGCAATGATCAAGCCCCTGGGTCTAACGACTAAATCGAGAGTCTTTGTTCTGGCTATTGCAAAACTGATTTATTTGGCGGGAACATGAAGAGGGAGAAAAAGAAGGGACTGAGGAAGAGGTCAAAGACGAAGACGAAGAAGAGGAAGAAGACGACGACGACGAAGAAGAAGAAGGAACGGAAAAGAAAAAAAACTATGGGGTCAATACAGTCGGGTCTTGATCGACCTGTACTTCTTTCAAAAGAAACAGAATAAAATCCGCTTGACGCTTGGCAATCGACAGAGCCGCGGCGCCACGCTCTGGCAGCTCAAGACTGACGCTGGCCGGACAGTTTTATTCGGTCAAGAGGCGGCTCTCGGAGGCCCGGCCTCGAGAGCGTTACCCGACACCACCTCGCCCTTCAAGGGCGACTTGCTTTTCGATGTCACACTTGATCCTCCACACCAGCTCGTCCTTAAAACACCGCCTCGACGCCTCTTGACATTATCAAGTCCTCCTCCTCACTCGACACGATCTCGACCTTGAACACAACCTGGAGCCCTTCGGAGGGCCACACGATATGCGAGTGACCTAAGGTCGCTGGGCTCCTTCGTGACCAGGCGTGGGAGAGCTGCCACATTAATAATGATATCAACAATAATACGTCATCTGAAATATCTATCGCTACAATAATTTTGAAAAAAAAAAAACAACACTAACTACACAACCAATACACCTCATGAGCCCAATCTCCTCTTCTTATATGTCCAACTTCCATCACCTCCTCTTCTTCCTCGGAAACCATCTCCCCTTACATCGCCACCACCAGCCCCTCCTCCTCATCCACCTTCTCTTTCTCCCCCATCACAAGATCGTCTTTCAGCCTCACTATCTCCTCCTCCTCCTCCTCCTCCAACACTACCTCATTCATCGGCACAACTCGCCGTCTCATAACACTTCCAACTCTCGAGGACCACCCTCACCCTTTCAACATGAAGTCATACTCCAACATCTCCTTCCATCGTCATCCTCCAACAAGAACAAGAAAAACAAGAAAGCCGCTTCACTCTGCCTGCCCTCGCTTGCGTCATGTCGGCCTTGAGCATTACCGCTCCCCCTTGATATCACTGGCGCGCCTCCTCCGACCAATACAAGGTTAACCTTTGACTCTTCTACGCTGGTCCCACTCTTTACATAAAAAATTACACACACACACACACACACACACACACACACACACACACACACACACACACACACACACACACACACACACACACACACACACACACACACACACACACACACACACACACACACACACACACACACACACACACACACACACATTCGAACCCGGACCGCCGTAGTGACAGTCGGGGAGTCTACCAACCGCGCCAAAGAGTGTGTAGATTGTGTGTAAATCACCAAAGACCATGGTGAATTACACACAATCTACACACTCGGTGGCGCGGTTGGTAGACTCCCGGACTGTCAGTACGACGGTCCGGGTTCGAATCCTGCCCAGGGCTGAAATAATTTCAGTATCGCTGCGCTGCGAGTCGTTACCCCAGCTCTCGTGGGCGGGGAGTGGGGTGTGTGTGTGTGTGTGTGCTTGTAAGGTCACAGCATTACCCATAGATCGGTCATACGAGCTCTGAGCTCTCTTCCGGGAGGTAAAATAGCTGTCGATCACGAATCCAACACGTGATCCAAAGACCAAAGTGAATACACTCACACACATACACAAGTATGCATGTCATATCTGGTATATATCACTGGTGTAGTGATGTCTTACTAGTAAATATTCCGTCACGAAATGAACCCGGGCACGCAAACAGATTTTATTGGCTTTCGTGTTCATTCCCCCACTCCCCCCATCCACACACCTCATCAGTAGCGAGTGGGTTCGTCCTTGAAGGCAAGGCCAACCTACCTTTCTCACACCTTCCTCCTAACTCTACACCAAATCCTCTTGTGGTTACCATCGAGACAAACCCCAACTTTTTTTTATATACAGAAACGCTTAATACGACAATATATTAAAAAAAAAAATGCAAGGCTTCAGGAGTCCCGCGGATTTCATTGAGACCCCGTGGTTTGGACTCCCATCAATTTTTGCACTACTCCCTCGCCCTCCCTCCCTCCCTCCTAGCCCCCATTCAATCCAGTCTGGGAGATCCTTGTCTCATAAGTAATTAATCTTCCTCAAGCTGTTTATTTTTCACCCAAGAATCAGCAATCCTTTGGCTACGTGTTCATCAAATCTTCGAATTTTAAAATAAATGTATGAATAAACGCATAAATATATAAATCCGTAAATAAATAAATACACACAAATAAAAGGCTAATGGACAAAAAGCAAATAAAATAAAATAAAAATATATTTCAAGACGCTGGAGTCTTTGACGATGAATAGCCTTTCCCTCATTTAATACCCTCTCTCTCTCTCTCTCTCTCTCTCTCTCTCTCTCTCTCTCTCTCTCTCTCTCTCTCTCTCTCTCTCTGTGTGTGTGTGTGTGTGTGTGTGTGTGTGTGTGTGTGTGTGTGTGTGTGTGTGTGTGTGTGTGTGTGTGTGTTTGTGTGTGTGTGTGTGTACGTGTGTTTGTGTGGTGCGTGCTCAACGGTGCCTAAGTACGTTCCAGTGCCAGTGCCTTTGTCGTCCTCGCCGTCTCTAGACCAAGCACGAGTCCTTGACGAGCTACGAGCGCCCTGGCTGCTTCTGGAGCCACCCGGCCCGGTTCTCTTGGTTCTCGAGCCTTCTTCAGGATCGTTCGCTCAGCTCAAGCTCTCTCTTTGTGGATTCTAAGAAGAATCACGCCCCTTTCCGTCCATCCCCGGTCATTCTCCCCCCCCCCTTCCTTCCCTTCATTCCTCCCCCCCCTC
>NC_134794.1:47964195-47976695 GCF_046742065.1 Oratosquilla oratoria | reverse complement strand
AGAAAACTGAACGAAAAGAAATAAAGGGAAAGATAACAAAACATTGGCGGTTGATCATCACTATGTGCGAAGGCTGCTCAGCCAGCTGGGGATAGAATGGTCCTGCAGCGGCCACACACACCCACTTATATTTACCAAGAAGGGCACAAACTTTCAAATGTACCCATTCTTCTTTTGACAAACCAAAATACTCTTTATCACTGACCAATCACGCAGCCAGACTTCGCTCCCGCCTAATCAATCGCCCAATCATTCCATCAACTTCTATTCACGCCTTCGAGATCAACGCCCACCCCCACGTCAACCCGAACCTCCACCTTTTCTATCAGGGCAGAGCAATGACTCATCCATTGTGGTTCATTAATCAACTTAGCTACGCATTTGCTCTACTGAACCATCAATTGAGATTAATTTGAGTGAAGGGGAAGGTGGGGGGGGGGGTAAAGTCCAGTGGCCTTCTGCTTATCGATTTCTTTAAGAGGATTCTCTCGTCAATCTCTCATCTCGTTCGGCTTTTCTTTTTTCCAAGACTCTTCCAAAATTGTTCATGAATCACTTCCATCAGTTGGTAAACACTTCTCGTGTACAGCCGTCGAGGCAAGACTGTCCATCACATTACTAATTGGTTATCTACTTTGGTGGCTGGCTATTTACCAGACACTATGACCACAAGTTTCTTTTTTTTTTTCTCCACATAGGGGGCTGAAAAGAGAGAGAGAGAGAGAGAGAGAGAGAGAGAGAGAGAGAGAGAGAGAGAGAGAGAGAGAGAGAGAGAGAGAGAGAGAGAGAGAGAGAGAGAGAGAGAGAGAGAAGAGCACAGGAAACCATTTATAGATTATTCTAGCTAACCCCTTTCTAACGAGATTAAGACGACCTCAAGTAATCCCTTTGGTAGACCGACGGTAAGACAACCAAGGGAATTTTCTTATGGACCTCGCCAGACAATTTTATTCAGTTGAGGGAGGAGTCACTGTCGTGGAGACATCAATTCCTCCAACCAACTCTATTTTCCTTCCTCCCACAATAGTACCCGTACCACCACCAGGAGGGAGAGGTGGGTTGGGAGGTGGGGGGATGTTCGTGTTTCCCATTTCGAGGTCACTGCTCCCATCCATCGTCACGTGACCCTGCAGCATCGCTCCCACTTACCTGCAAATGAAAAGACAAGGGAATTAGTCAGTGAAACTTGACGTCATAAATTCCTAATACCTTCATTAAGGTGGCATACTTGATAATCTTGTTCTGGCGATAGCCAAAATATCTTATTCACCTTGAACATCAAGGTCTTAAACATATAGTATCTCACAATTTAACTAGAATGTATTATGTGCATATGACAGTGTACATAGTGCAATACACAAAGCATATTTGAAATTGTATCATAATTTACAGTATCAAAGTAAATACGTATATAGAATATAGAGAACATAAATTAGATGAATAAATACATAAATACACAAATAAAACCAAATCACATAAGACACATAAAACAAAACTAAATGGAATAAACAAGAATTATAAATCGGAGTTTAAGGACATCCTCAGATGAATAAAATCGCTTGGCGTCACCCACATAAAATGTCAAACAGACGCCATCATGATGCAATGGTCAAGAGGCCTAAGTCTTGCTCGTCATTCACTGTAAATGTTTGTAATTCTTGAGGGAGGTTTGACATTAATTTGGGTGGATCATAGTCAGATTCCGAGGTAATTGAAGATAATACTAGTACCTGGCACAATATACTTCCCTTCCCTTCCGTACATAAACATAAAGATACATTACACCGTGAGAGGAACCACAAATTCGACCGTGGAAGGCATTATTTCGCCCTCCCTAGAACCCCTGCCTCCGTCCGAAGGAATAACGACGTGACGTCACGTCGCGCGAGAGAGACGCTCTTCTACAAGCCGACCAACCGTCCCCACGTCTCCCAATTCGCTTTCTCCTGATGTTGGGCCCTTCCCTGAAAGACCGATTTAGAGGTCCAGGACTCTTGGCCGCTTGCGTGTGTACGTAACCACAGTCCCGTTCCTGTCTAATAAACTGTCACGGTTACTGTCACGGTTGGGGTGTCGGTCTATCGGCCATCTGCTTCTCCTTCCAGCTTCTTTGATTAATCGACCGTTGAAGAGAGAAGCGTTTTTCTTTTTTTTCCAAAGGTGATGGATTTTTCCCCCCTAGGTTGGTGGTGATGGGGTTGCATGATAATCAGCACCACGACACCATATAGGTCAACCTATACCCGATTTATTTGCATTCTTAAACTATAACTTCATCATAATAACAATAACAACAACCATAACGATAATCATAGCAACAACAGTTATAACAATGTTAAAAAAAATACCGGCAATAACACTAGTAATAGACAACCAAGCTAATTAATTGCATCTGCGATCACAAACCTAAAACGTTACGGAAAATGATTTAGAGTAAAGGCGTTTTTGCTGCTATGGAAAAAATGAATATGTAAATACACACACACACACACACACACATATTATATATATCTATATATATATATATATATATATATATATATATATATATATATATATATATATACATACATATATATTCATATATTAGAATACTGTGCTTGATACCCACAGATGATGAAGGAAGAGTTGGGGGACTGAGGAGATACGAACAGGGATGGAAAGGGTGGGGAAGGGAGAGAGGAACAAAACGGGATACGGAAGTAGGGGAAGGAATGAAAAGGAAAGGGAAATGAAAGGGAAGGGAAAGAAAAAGAAAGGAAAGCATGACAAAGGAGTGGAAGGGGAAGGTATGGACGAGATAGGAACGGAGGGAAAAGGGGGAGGGGAAGGAAAGGAGGGGAAAGGAAGAGAAGGGAAAGGAAAGGAAATAGAAGAGAACGGAGTGTGCACTGACATGGATACGAGAAGAGAACAAAAGATAATTAATGAGAGGGAAAATGTAAGCAGATAAAGAAAAAATAAATAACCTGGCCAATAAACAAGTACATAAAAAATTACAAATAACCGAATAACCAAATGTCACAACATCCCAAGGACAACAAACTGAACAAAATTGTATCTACTTTTCCTAAAAAAGCGTAGACTCGGGGGGTGATTTGATACAAGTCCTTAAGATCCTAAAGGGAACTGATAACATTTAAAGTGACGAAATTTTCACATTGAGTGCGAATAAAACAAGAAATAATGGTCTCAAACTCTCAGGAAGATTTAATTTGGAAGTGGGTAGAAACAACTTCGCCAACCGTGTAGTCAATGAATGGAATAAACTTCCTGCAGAGGCAGGGCAATGTAGCGCAGTTCGAAGTTTTAAGATTCATTTAGATAAACAACTGAGCAATGTGCTGTATTACCTGTCATTTATTTATTAATTTTATGTATTATCATTTAATTCTGTTTATATCTTTATTAATTATGATAAATTATCATTATTTATCTGTTTGTGATCATTATTTATATGCTTCACATATTTACTTATTTTTATCATTTTTTTTCTTTTTTTTCGCATCCGACCTAATTATGGAACAAATGGTCTCCTATTGGGATGCTCTTCCTTTGTAATCCTTTATGGACTGTAACCAGCGCTTCTAACCTATCCGTTCCACACCAACAAGTGGCAACGACCTAACGGTGGCGACGAGGGGAGGAGCAACTCCAAGACACATCTAATGCCAACGTGCGCTCCTGTGTGATTCACCACCACGGTCTTGGATCACGTGTTTGGTTTGCGATCGAGAAGAAATACACTCCAGGAAGAGCTCAGCACCTCATATATGACCCGGTCTGGGTGAGGCTGTGACCTCTCTCTCTCTCTCTCTCTCTCTCTCTCTCTCTCACACACACACACACACACACAAATACTCACCCTACTACTTGCCCACCAGATCTGGGGATGCCGGCTTGCAGTGCTGTGTGTGTGTGTGTGTGTGTGTGTGTGTGTGTGTGTGTGTGTGTGTGTGTGTGTGTGTGTGTTTGACAGACAGAGAAACAGGGAGGGAGAGAGAGAGAGACAGAGAGAGAGAGAGAGACAGAGAGAGAAAGTAAGTTGGGGGGGGGGGCTGAGACCTCCAAGATGAGGAAGACCCTGTATAGCTCACATATTCTATTCTGGTTAGTATTAAGCTATTCTACTCGTTCGGGAAGTGTGCCTCCTACCTCGTCCCCACCAGTAAATGAAATAAAATCTCCTTCGATTTATATGCTTAATTCAACGCGTGACAAATGATTCCAATCAGATAATCCTTTTTATATACGTTTCTTGTGATCCTGACGTAATCCGTCCGATAATATACGATTCTCTTCAGTTTGGGACCGATCCCTTACGAGAGGGACGAATGCTGAAGGCGACAGTGGCGGGCCCCTGTGCTCAGGCTGCGGCAATGCTGCGGCACTGCTATGGCACTGCGGCGGCGGTGGCGGCGGCCCGTCTTGGCACTCCCGACTACTGTACGAGGGCCAAGAATCGTCCCACGCGGGTTGACTACATTCAAAACAAGCAGGGGCAGGGGTAGGGGCAGGGGCAGGGGCAGGGGCTGGTGCAGGGGCTGGTACAGGGTCAAAAAGAGGCGGATACGACAGAAACATTGCAAGTAACAGGGGCAAGTGCATGGCCAAGGCCAGGGGCAAGTGCAGGGCCAAGGCCAGGGGCAGGGGCAGGGACATCAGCTGGGGACACGATAGAGATTGATAACATTCGGGAAATATTCGAAACATGGAAGGTCAAGGGAATGGGCTATGCGGGGACCAACACGGACGAGGCAGAGTTCAAGTACAAGGTATTCAAAGCAGCCAGCGGCAGGAAGGGAAACACACACACACAAGACTACTAGTAGGGAGTATTGAAAACAAGCCAAAGAAGGAAGAAGGGTGACGCTGCCAATGTTTAAAGCAGGAAGTGAAGGGAATATGGATGAAGGGAGGGGGAAGGGGGGAAAGGAAAAAACGAAGGAAGGAGGGAAGGGAAGGAGAAAGGGAGGGAACAGGGGAAGAAGGGAAGAAGATAAAATTGGGAGGGCGAGAGGAAGAGGGGGAAGACATGAAGTGGGAAGATAGGAAGGGGGAAGACATGAAGGGGGAAGATAGGAAGGGAGAAGAGAGGAAGGCGGGAAAAGAGGAAGGCGGGAAGAAAGGAAGAAAGGAGAGCGGGTGGGAATGAGGAAGGGGTGGGAATGAGGAAAGAATGGGGAGAAGGAAGGGGGGTGGAGGGTATGAATGGAGGAAGGGTGGGGGGAAGGAACGGTAAAAGAAAGAAATGGAGAGTGGGAGGAAGGTATAGAGTAAGAGGGAGGGGGAGAGGAAGAGAGGGATGGTAGGAGGGAGTGGGAGGGAGGGAGGGAGGGCGAGAGGAAGAGAGAGGAGTTACAATTAGCTCTCTCGACACCGAGAAGGAGCCAGAGAGGTGAAGAGAATAGCCTGGTGGGAGGAAAAGTGGGGAGACGTGGAGGGGAGAAGGTAGGAAGGGGGGAAGGGGGGGAAGGTGAGGGAAAGGGAGGGAGGGAGGGGAGTTAAATTATCCCCCTCCAGGCTACTGAGAGTGTGCCAAAGGAAATGAATAATGTAGCTTGGTGGCACGAGATGGGGGGGAAGGGGGGAGAGGGGGAGAGGGGGGTTCAATTAACTCCCTGGGGGAAAGAGGAGACTCCGAATGAATTCGCGACGAAGGAAAGTGCCACCGACGCAGCCGCAGCCGCTGCCGCCTGCGGACGTCTTGATCGACCGCCAGGAAGAATTAAATCATCTGGCGACATCCAAGACAAAGGCTCTGTGGTTTTTCCACAAAGAATCACGTGAAAATTCGGAAGCAGCAGATAATGACAGAAAAGAGCACGAACACTCATACACAGAGAGAGACACTGACGTAATGTAATTATGATGATGATGATGGTTGTCTTAAAAAGAGCGAAAACAAGGAGTTATAGGAAGAAGAGGTCAATAAGGAGGATAGGAAGGAGAAAAAGGAGGAAAAGAAGAAAAAGGAGGAGGAAAAGGGGGGGAGGAGGAGGAGGAGGAGGAGAAGGAGAAGGAGGAGGAGGAGGAGGAGAAGAAGGAGGAGGAGAGAGGAGAAAGAGGAAGAAGAGGATCCACGTGCTAAAATACCCACCCCCCTCCCTCCCTGAGCCAAATATCAAGGTACTAGTTAGTTGCACAGCGCCAGTGTACGCAGGAAGGAGGGAGGGAGGGAGAGAGGGAAGGAGGGAGGGAGGGAGGAGAGGCAGAGAGCGAAACGAGAAAGAGAGGAAGGATGAAGGAGAGTGGGAAGGGGGCAGGAGGAGAGCAGGAAAGGGGGAAGGGGGGAGGACGAAGGGGGGAGGGGAGGGAAGGAGAGACAAGAGGGAAAAGGAAGAGTGAGGGAGGAGAGAAGGGAGAGAAAAGGAAGAGGGAAGAAAGGGAGAGGAAAAGAGGAGGGAGGGAGGCGGAAAGGAAATAAAGAGGGAGGAAAGGAGGGGGCAGTAAGCTTGGGGAGGGGGTGAGGGAATGCCTAGGACCAATTCAGAATAGTTTATAAAGTTTTTACACTTATGCTTATATAGTGTTCATCTTTTGTGTAGCACACGAATGAAAAAGATACTCAAGTATTTCTGAAACACAAACACACACACACACACACACACACACACACACACACACACACACACACACACACACACACACACACACACCTACAAAGGTACGAATGAAATTGAGGAAACAGTTCATGCCAAAGAAGTAAAATTTAGAGAGATATGTTTAGGACGCGGGGGGAGGGGGGAGGGGGAGGGGGGAGGGGGGGCAACAAAAAGGAGGGCCGGATTTGAGAGCCATCGCACTCAGGGAAAAGAGGGAGCAAATGGGGTGGGGGAGGAGGGAACAAGACGAGAATTTAAAGGCGAGAATTAGGAGTAGGAAATATGCGAAGAAAGTTGAAAGAGGGAAGGGTGAGAAAGCATTTACTAAGTGTATGTAATGAGGAAGGACGAGGAGGAAGAGGAGGAAGAAATGGAGGAGGAGGAGGAGGAGGAGGAGGAGGAGGAGGAGGAGGAGGAGGAGGAGGGTGTCTGGGGAGATATTTTACTTCATTTCACCCGTGTAAACATTAATAAAGAGTACGCACGCACGCACGCGCGCGCGCGCGAGCGCACACATACACGCAACACTTAAATTGTGGATGACTTCCTCTCAACTTACATTTTGTAAATTTTACCGATTTTTTTCCTACACGAGTACACAGAGCAAGGAAAGCCAAGAAATCATCTCTTTTCAAACACCCTCACTCCATATATAAAAACAATCCCAAGTTTGTTTTCTCCGTTCCGCACAGAAACCAAACATGACATTCAAATAAACACGCACATAAAAATGATCACTTCCTCAGACACTCCTGGAACATACATTCAGACCAAGACAAAAGCCCTAGTTTACGGTCTCCTTTTTTTCTTTCTTTTTTTTTCTTTCACACACACACACACACACACACACACACACACACACACACACACACACACACACACACGGCGGTCCGGGTACGAATCCTGCCCAGGGCTGAAATAATTTCAGTATCGCTGTGTTTCGAGTCGTTACTCCAATTCTCGTGGGCGGAGAGTTGGGTGTGTGTGTGTGTGCGTGTAAGGTCACAGCATTACCCATAGATCGGTCATACGAGCTCTGAGCTCTCTTCCGGGAGGGAAATAGCTGTTGATCACGGGTCCAGCACGTGATCCAAAAAGACCAAGGTGAATACACACACACACTGACCCTTCGAGCATAGCCTTTATCATGTATAAAGCAACTAAGTAAATATGAGAAGGACTACTTCATGTGTGACCTCTACCACATCTATCACCCCTCTCTCTCTCTCTCTCTCTCTCTCTCTCTCTCTCTCTCTCTCTCCTTGGCGAAGCCCCGTGATAAGGCACTCCTCCTACTCATAAACCCGCGTCACAAAAAAACCCGACATGGATAACCCCGCCCACTGGGAGCAGCACCTTGATCGACCCTTGCTCCTCCTCCGTGCCACGACGACGACGATCGCGCGAGGCAGGAGGGCGTGGCATCCATCAGTGCCAGGCCATTGCCATGCCATCAGAGGCAGTGCCAATATAAGGTACAAGCCCCTACGGAAGCTTATCAGATGCAACCAGTGACTTCTTCCCCTGCCCCTTCCCTCCTCCTCTTCCTCCTCAACAGCAGAAGCTACGCAACTCAGACTCCTCCCAAACACCCAACCCACGGATCTACGGCCCCAACTCCCTCAGTCAACATGGGTGTTGGTGGGTGTGGGTGTGGGCGTGCGCAGACCCGTGGGAGGAGGAGGAAAAGGGGGGGGGAGACGAGAAGAACTGGGAGGGTTCCACCATGATGATAAGCCGAATTCCGTTCGTCTTTGCGATTTCTTTATTTGCAAGTTCCTCCGTGTGCCCGCTTTGTTCTTAGCAGCGTTTCACTGTGGCTCTATATACCTCTACAGTGGGTCTCAGAAGGGACTCTCTTCATGGCAAGAGCTCCCGATGATTGGATGGAGCTCTTCCCAGGAGATAATTGTTCTCGTAAATGCCGAGAGTCATAAAAATAGAAGAGTTAAGGTGTCATGTACGAACAGTGATGACAAAGTTGGTAAACAACTTTTGAATCTAGTTGTTCATGGAGGGAATCGGGGAAGGCTCGGGGCCCCTGGGGAAGGAAGACGGGACAGTTTTGGTGGTGGGGGAGTTGCCTCGACCCTAAAGGAATTCAACACTGTGACGACATTGTCGTCCTCTGTATTCCTGGTGACACCCGGAGATTTCATTACAGCTAGGGTGAGTGGGAGTCATCGTATTCAGGGAGTTACGTCATCTGTACACGAAATTGAATAATTCTGGGTTGCAGGGTGGCCGGTGCGAGAACATTATGTGGAATGGGTGGTGCGGGGTAATGGGGCGAGATGGAGTGCAGTGACAAGTGGGTGGAGTAAGATAGGTGGTGTGTGTGTTGGGGAAGAGGGAGTTGACACTGTTCATTTGGCCTTACTATGGGCCAAGTGGTCTCTAGATGATTTGGTTTCATTATTACACTGTGCACAGAAAATAGAGAGCGGGATTAGAGTGACAATATATATATATATATATATATATATATATATATATATATATATATATATATATATATATTGTGAGATAGGGTGGATGAAAGAATATTGGGATGGTTTGGATACATGGAAAGAATAAGTCAAGAAATATTAGTAAAAGAAGTGTAGAAGGCAGTGGAAGAAGTGAACATGAGGGGGCGACCAAGGATGAGATGGGTGGATGGGGTAAAGGGGGCATTGGGAAAGAGGGGAATGTCTGTTGAGGAAGGACGGGAGAGGACAGAAGATAGGGGTAAATGGAGAATGGTTGTGTATAGATCATGCTGTAATGCATGAGGGGGTGTGGGTGAGGGATGGGGGGTAAGGGAGTATGTGTAAAATATAAATTGACGCATCCCGAAGGGATTTCTCCCCGTCTTGTCCATTTCTGCATGAGGGGACGGAGAGGGGGGTCGCCGATTTAATGAAGCGGCCTTGCTGTAGATGTTCTGTCTTGCATCTCGCTAGTGGGCGAGATGCAGGGATGATCAGTCATCCAGGAGGAGCCAAGATAAAAGGAAGAGAAGGAGTTGGATGGGAGTGGAGTATGTAGGGATGGAATTGGTTGAAGTGGTTTTCATGCCTTTGTTTTTTGGCTACCTTCCTTGTAAGGGGAAAAAAGCCTTTGGTTTATGTATGTATACATATATATATATATATATATATATATATATAAATATATATATATATATATATGTATATATACATATATATACTTACATAGATACATACACACACACATTAACCATACATTTAAAATCTTACCCAAGAGCGTGACACCTTGACGTTGGTGGTTAGGCTGGCGTATCTTAATGACTACCAGAGGTACGTCGATTAAGAGATCAAAGTCTTGTCAGATTCGAGCATCTGGAAGAGTTCATGTACGAAACACGAGCCAAAATACAGCTGAAGCATTAATTTAGAGGTGAAAGATACTCTTGCTACACGAATATATATATATATATATATATATATATATATATATATATGTGTGTGTGTGTGTGTGTGTGTGTGTGTGTGTGTGTGTGTGTGTGTGTGTGTGTGTGTGTGTGTGATTGCAGGTATACTTATGTGTACATGTATGAATGTATGGTCACACATAGTTGCATGATCCCACTGCTATGAAAACGTGTATCCATGCATACAAACATTTTATGTATGTGTATGTATGAATGAATAAATATATGCATAACTGTATGGATAAACGTATGCATGGATGTGGGTGTGTATATATATATATATATATATATATATATATATATATATATATATGTATGGATATATGAAAATATGTATGTATACATATATTTTCAGCGTTTGAAAATGTACAACTACGAACTCGTAAAAAGGAAACAAGTACGAGAGTAAAACGTACAGGAGAACGTGGTGGAGAGATTAAACACCATTTAAATGTACTCCACACCCATGGTCATGCAAGGAAAGGAGGAGGAGGAGAGAAGAGGAGAGAGGAGGAACAGCAGGAGGAGAGAGGGTGAAGGAAGAGGAAGAGGAATAGGAGGAGGACGAGGACGAATAAAAGTTTACCCCCCCCTCCCTGCATGAAAGCTTCACATCTCCGGTGGGACGATCTATACGTAATACTGTGACCTTACACACACACACACACCCCTTGCACGAGGGAGACAGTAACAACGTACATTATTGTGATACTTTTTTCAGTCATGAGTGAGACTCGACCCCGGTGTGTGTGTGAGTGTGTGTGTGTGTGTGTGTGTGTGTGTGTGTGTGTGTGTGTGTGTGTGTGTGTGCACGCGCGCGTATACGCGCACGTCCGATATCTACGTTTTATAGACGAAGATCCACTTGGCGTCAAGGGCACTATATGTATTATGCCTGCTAATGTACCTCCATTCTATTCAGTCAAGAGGAGGATCAGGTTTCTGAATGATTACGTATTATGGACCTTTGAGGGCCAGTGTGCACACACACGGCCCACAACCCCCCCCCCCTTCCCCCCTCTCCCCTAAGAATCCCCTTGCGACGTCAGCGGTGTCGCCACCGTGCCCGTGAAGGGGGTTTGTCAGGCGACGACATTTGCTTCGGAATAGTAGGGTTCCTCAGCGATAAGTTAAACACAACACACACACACACACACACACACACACACCTCGTGGCGCAGTGATTAGACTTCCCGGCTGCCACTACGGTAGTCCGGGTTCGAATCCCACCCAGGGCTGAAATAAATTCAGTATCGCTGCGCTGCGAGTCGTAATTCCAACATTCGTGGGCGGGGAGTTGTGTGTGTGTGTGTGTGTGTGCGTGTAAGGTCGCATCATTACCTATAGATCGGTCGAATGAGCTATGAGCTCTCTTCCGGGAGGGAAATAGCTGTCGATCACGAGTCCAACACGCGATCCAAGACCATGGTGAATCACACACACACGCAAACATTGGATCACACTGTGTTTTAGGAGAGAAGATGCAACGTCCCCCAGGTGAGAGGCAGGTACTCCTGCAGAGAACCAGGGCCGACTCTTCATTTTCAGTATATCCAAGAAACCTCAAACACAATGATGGAGTTGGGCACGGGGGGGAGGGGGGAGTATGAACTGTGAAATACGAATGGGAGACTGGGAGTTGAGTCCTTCAAGGGAGCGGAGGAGGATGAAGGGTGGGAGTTTAAAGAGGAGTACAGCCAAAGGAGTAAAGCACAAGGGCGTGGAAGGAGAGTTGAAGGAGTACAAGTATGGGCAAGGGAATTAAGCACAAAAGATAACGAAAATGTATTTCTCCTATTCAATACACGTTTGATAAATAATAATGATGATAATAAAAATAATAAAAGGGACACCGAACCCTTCCGTACCCGGTGGCCCTTTTCTTTTTTTTATTTCGGCTGCCGCCAGGCGATTTCATTCATCCTCGTAGGGACGCGGCCAGTGCATCACTATCCATCGTTAACGATGAGAATAACTCTACGAGTCCGTACGTTTTCCTCGTGACTGTTGGCTCGTTCCGGGAACGACGGACTCTATCACCAATTCGGGGAGGTGATCAGCTCATATCGGGAGGGAGGGAAAACCCACCACCGATAACCCGCCTAGTCCGGGGACCAAAAGACAAAGAAAACGGAACAAGAGTAAGATAACATGAATATTACATCTCGAACGCGGACGAGAGAGAAAAGTCGAGTAGAATAACGAGAAAACAAGAAAGAAAAAAAAACGCGAGTAAAAATGGTCAACAGACTGGACCGCAACAAAAGGGAAGAAATCTGGGCCACACCATTTCCTCGCCAACACCCAACGAGCCAGCCAGCGAGCCAGCGAGCCAGCCAGCCAGCCCCAGCAATGTGGGCCAAAGTGACGGAATTACTGGAAATGCCACGCTAGCCGCACTCCCTCGAGCCGCCACTATTGCTGCTGATTCACCCATGAACACAAAGAAACACTTGTCC
>NC_134794.1:47921695-47956695 GCF_046742065.1 Oratosquilla oratoria | reverse complement strand
CACGGAATATGTTCAATTATTTCTACACATTATAGTTATTATTACTATCATCATTATCATCCTATTACATTACACATTAAACTGATGCGCTGCAATTCAATTTATACGTAAAAAAAATCACTGTATATCTGCTAATGCACAGAATCTACTAAATGTTCTGCAAACGGAGGTTACAACTCGTCTGAGCAGCAATGGGGGAAGAACGACAGCCTCTTGCTGGTTATAAAGATCTTGTCAGGAGTTTCATTACTGTTCGTTCAGATTCGTTAGCTTTCATTCGGACCGTGGAATGATCTGTTACTTTTTTTTCTGCATACCGGCGAAAAGTGGGCGATACAGGGTATGTTTCCAAACCCAGGAGAAGGTTATTTTGACAAACCCATGACGAGATGGTTTTGGCATGTGAACAGTAGAACTCAAGCTTTACTTCCTTAGATTAGCCGCATTCACCCAGAAAAAAAGTTGTGTGTGTGTGTGTGTGTGTGTGTGTGTGTGTGTGTGTGTGTGTGTGTGCGTGCGCGCGCGCCACTTTGAATCAAACCAACAATTACTCAACGACAAAAGTGCCCAAAGATGTTCCGACCTCGATGGAAAAAGTGTCCGGGGAGATTCTGGGCAAATCTCCTGAATCGACAACAAAGGATTCAAGATATCTCCCGGCGGGGGAGTGGGGGAGTGGGGGAGTGGGGAGGCACCCGAGCCTTCAGGACATCAAAGGCGAAACAATTGGGCTTCAAAGAGTCGAAGGGTAAATGATGCGGTTGAGGTAGTCTTATATAACAAACTTCAAACAGACGGGTAAGACAGTCTGTTTGAGTTGGCACTTCCTTACAGAGCTGTGGATACAGTACGTGCATAATACTGAGCGCTCGCCACACACATACCCTCATCACACTTTTCTTTTCTTTTTTGTATAAAAATTTGACTCGTCTGACTTAACATATGGCAGTTATGTACACCCCTACCATAAACCCCCTTTTGTCCCGAATGGCGTTTTTGTCTTTATTCTGGCTGTCGCCACTAAGCTCTCTGGATGACGACGTAGTAGTTGTGGACCATTTTGGCCCACCCTTCATTTTCCTACAACTGCCGTCAGGCGATTTTTTCTTTTCCTTGTTGCTTTCGACTTGTAGACGAGCAGCCTAAGCCAGGGTGGCCAAACCAGTTACCTTCACCCTACGTGCTCGGAGAGCCCTTTGGATGACAAGTACAGTCTATTTCACCACAATACAGCTGCTCAATCCGCCTTGATACGGTCATTTCTCAAAGATGACACAGTAAAGTATCAAACTTCATCTTTCTATTTCTGTTTTATCCTCATTATCCGGTATAATTTTCAACACTAGGAAAACAGCGAACGAGGTTGCATCTGTTAACAGATATGAGAAACCGCAAGAGTGTCGTCGGATTTTGGAATCTGACATCGTCGAGGGCGCTCTTCTAGGTACCAGAGACTCAGGAGTGGTGGGGGTGGGGGTGGGGGTGGGGGGGGCGATCATTCATGGCACCACCCATTCCAATTCCCCGTTCCGCACACACAAAAACACACAATTCCATACGATTATGGAGAACGCGAAACCTAGTCAACTTCTCTCTTTCTTTTCCTCCTAACTATCTTTATCTCTCTTCATCTCCATTGCAATTCCCTATTCTAGGAAGAGCGAATAATCAATCTTCTCTACCACATCCTCCGTCGCTCACTCTTTTCTTTTATCAGTTCCCGATTCCAAGAACACAAAATCCTGCCTCGTTTCATACGGCGCAGTTTCGAAATCCCACAGCCGACGAAGAAGTCCTCCTACTCTCCTTCCTCTTCCTCCCCCTCCTCCTCCTCCTCCTCCTCTCGAGGTTTCTGCAAATCCACCCGAGAGAAGAGATCCTCGAGGAACCTGATGCCACTCGCAGTCCCCGGGTTATCTGAGACCATCAGCTCGCTTCGGAGAACATCGGCCAGAGCTCCGTCAGGAAGGAACCCATCTCCCGACCCCCACATCTCTCTACACAATGGTGCCTTGATCGATTTCCTTCTGTTAACGACAGGAGACTTCATTCGGCTAATGACAGAAACTCACCCACACATGCTTGAAGGAGGGCAACCCCCAAAACTTGACGACGCCTTTTAAAGAATTCGTTCTTACGAACTCAACAATATGTTTTTCCTCCCAGGTCTTCCCCCCCCCCACTGACGAATATAATCACCTAGCGTCAGACAGAAACAAATCTCTAAAGAGCAGTATCAGGTCTTAGGAGTCAATACTTGATGTAATTTTCTCGCCAGTGCACAAACGTCCTGCGGGTCTACATTGGCCTTTGTCTTCCTCATTACGAGTGCACACTTAAAATGGAAACAGAACGACGAGATTATTTTCAAGAACCGGGTGGATCAGGTTTCACCAAAGGAGGTGGCCGACGGAATATACACGCCATGCCTATTCACCCACCATATTCACACGCACACATACACATCCCGCCCAGGGCTAAAATAATTTCAGTATCGCTGCGCTGCGGCTCGTTACTCCAACTCTCGTGGGCGGGGATGTGTGCGTGTAAGGTCACATCATTACCCATAGATCGGTCATATATATGAGCTCTGAGCTCTCTTCCGGGAGGGAAACAGCTGTCGATCACGAGTCCAACACGTGATCCAAGACCATAGTGCACCATGGTGAATCACACACACACACACACACGAGTCGTAAGTGCTTTTGTAACATGTTTCCTACAAAGACTCTGCTGGCGACACCAGATTATGACGTCATGTCGACTTTCACCGAAGAGCATTACAGACGACAACTTCTTTTCTAATTTGTTTTCCTATTACATTCGTTGACAATTCATATCCTCTCCCGGCTACGATCTACGGATGTGAAACTTGGAAACTGACGAAGGCGATGGAGACAGATCTAAGGCGTACACGCCAACGCAGAGATCAATGCTGGGAATTACAAAGGGGGTAAGTTGGTTTGGAGAGTGGACTAGAGTGAAGGTTACTGTGGAGGCGATAACGGAACGGAAATTGAACTCGCCATGGAAGATAGTCAGAAAGGAGGCCAGATGACTGAGCACCCGATTTACTGACTGGATGCCGTGAGATGGCAATCGCGCACGAGGAGGACCAGACAGAAGGAGAAAAGGGCGAGATGGAGGAAGGTGCAGGAGTGACGTGGAGGAAATTAGGGGAGGCCTTCGTTCAGCAGTGGACTCCGAGTAGCCAAGGCGTCCCGTCGCCTCGGTTCCTGAGGGGTTATAGTCCATCTCGACCAATCCCCTTCCGTACGGGGTGTCACTTTTTCTTTTACTCAGAGAGAGAAAGAGAGAGGGGGGGGTAGAAATATAGAGAGAGGGAGGGAAGGCGGGAGAGAGGGAGAGGGAGGGACAGGGAGGGAAGAGAAAGAGAGAGAGAGAGAAAGAGAAGGAGGGAGAGAGAGAGTGGGGAAGAGAGAGGAAGGGGGAGAGAGGTAGATATAGAGGGAGGGGAGGGAGAAGGCAAAGAGAGAGAGAGAGAGAGAGAGAGAGAGAGAGAGAGAGAGAGAGAGAGAGAGAGAGAGAGAGAGAGAGAAAGGGGAGAGAAAGGGGAGAGAGAGAAAGGGGGAGAGAGAGAAAGGGGGGAGAGAGAGAAAGGGGGGAGAGAGAGAAAGGGGGGAGAGAGAGAAAGGGGGGAGAGAGAGAAAGGGGGGAGAGTGATAGAGGGAGGGGGAGGGGGGAGAGTGATAGAGGGAGGGGGGAGGGAGGGAGAGAGGAGAAAGAGGAGACGGATAAATATAGAAAGGGAGAGGAAAGAGAAAGAAGAGACACGAAAAGAGAGGCTGCCATCTCTCGAGAATTACCTCGAAATCTAGTATGAACCCTGAGACACGACACGCAATAAACTTTTTCTTCTTCTTCTTCTTCTCGTCTCTAAAGACAACTGCTCTCTCTTGGTTGTAGAATATGTTCCAAACTGACAGAAGTGTCCGCCGTGACTCGAGTTAATAATAATGATGCCATGAAAGACTGGGGAATTCTCGTAAACCCGATAATAATATTTACTCTCACCTGTCTCGTTACTCCTTCCTCAGACCCTGCACTGCTTCTGTTGACAAATATAAAACTCGCCCCCGCCAAAAGAGAGAGAGAGAGAGAGAGAGAGAGAGAGAGAAAGGGCTGAGAGAGTTAAAGAGGGAGAGAGAAGAGACTGTGGAAGCTCACACACACACACACACACACACACACACACACACACACACACACACACACACACAAAATATATATATATATATATATATATATATATATATATATATGTATGTATGAGAGACCGAGAGAGAGAGAGAGGGAGGGGGACTGAGAGAGAGGTTACGGGACGGCCATGACAGGGAAAATGAAATCCCCACGGACCCGAGTCCCGCAGCCTTCTTCTACGTGAGATTGACCTTCTCTTAAAGAAGAGGAGGATGAAGAGAGTGAGGAAGAGGAGTAGGAGGGGGAGAAAGATAAGGAGGTGGAGGTGAGGAGAGGGGGAGGAGGAGGAGGAACAGAAGGAAGGAGTAGGAAGGGGAGAAAGATAAGAAGGGGATGGACGTGAGGAGGGAGGAGAGGGATGAGGAGGAGGAGAAGGAAGAGGAGGAGGAGTAGGAGGTGGAGCAAGATAAAGAGGAGGTGGAGGTGAGGAAAGAGAGGGGGAGGGGAAAGAGAAGGAGGAGGAGGAGGACGAGAAGGAGGAGAACAAGGAGAAGGGAGGAAGATGAGAAGGGAGGAAGAGGAGGAGGAGGAGACGAGAAGGAAGGAAGAGGAGGAGGAGACGAGAAGGAGGAGGAGACGAGGAGGAGGAGGAGGAGGAGGAGGAGGAGGAGGAGGAGGAGGAGGAGGAGGAGGAGGAGGAGGAGGAAGCATTCGAACCATTTCCGTGCAACAATTGCTCGACAAATTGTTTACTGACAGTTTTGCCGTTGCGAGCCTTTGAAGTTGCAGCAGCCGGCCGGTCGCCTCGCACTAGCAAACCGAGCAGACGCTCACAGCAAATTCGTTCTTTCACTCTTTTCCGGTTAATTAGCATAAGCCCGGCATGCGTCATCAATGCATTAAGCTAATTTCATTGTTTTTCATGAACATTCTTACTACGAGCCTTGGAGTATTCATCTTTAACCTGATTTTTTTTTAATCTTTGTCAGTGGTGACTTGACTGAAGGTGGAAAAGGATCAAGGGTAACCATAACTCACTCTCTTTCTGTGTGTGTGTGTGTGTGTGTATATATATATATATATATATATATATATATATATATATATATATATATATATATATATATATATATATATACACATACATGCACAAAGATTGACCTCTTTGGGACCGCCACAGATTAATTCAAAAGAAGAAGAATATTTTGTTCGAAGGTCGGACGATTTTGCTCAGCTGAAGAGAAACCTCTGGATCAACTCGAGCTCCCCGTCATCTTGATTCGTTCGAGTGAACAATGACAGCTGAGGATTTCATTCAGCCGAGACGAGACCCAGCAATCCATGCCCTGCGTTTTCGTATATACTCGTTTATCATAATTGCCGTCAGGCGATTTTATTCAGCTGAGAGACGCCCTCCCCTACTGTGCGACACTACAGCTTCATTCGGTCAAGTTTCAGACTCTACTGAGCCTTGTGCCGCCCTAGCGGTTAGTCCGAGGGTCCTGCATTGGGCCTGCCACTGCCCACCCTATCATCGTCTTCCCCCATCCACCCTACTACCCCTTCCCCTCCCCCTCCCCCCCCACAGCCCACCCATTCCACCATGAAGATGTTTCGTCGCCATCTCATTTCACGAAACGTCAAATCATGTGCAGGTGTCGCCCATCCAGAACCAAGATGAAGACAACTGTCAGTTGCGGACCGATGAAGTGGGAGATGACGGACCCCCACCCCCACCCCCGTCTGGCCCAAGACGACGCAGACTTGAAGAAAGCAGAGCATGGCGTGTCACGTGATAGCCGAGACCCTAGACTGCTTTCCCATGCAGTAACTCGGTGTTAGGTGTTATCTGAAGCACAAAGGATTGCAAGACACGGGGAACATGGGTGTGCCATGTATTAGATGCGGGCCTAAAGACAACGTGGCAAATTGCGGCACACTGTGCTACGTGCGGCCCTGAAGAAAGCGTGGCACAAAAGGGTGCCATGTCCAGAAGACTGCGTGACACAAAAGGGTGCCATGTCCAGAAGACTGCGTGACACAAAAGGAATGTCGTGCCCCAGATGCGGCACCAAACAATCCGTGGCACAAATTTGTGTCATGCCCTATATGCGGCCTTGAGGGATATTCCATTTCGTTCAAAGTCTGCCCCTCACCGGACTAAAATCACCCAGCATCGATTCATCTCGTTCGTAATCCAATGCTGAACAGAAGCATCTCCCAAATACCTCCACGTGTCGCATGACAGTGCCAACCTCCACCACGCCACTCCTGCAAACTTCTCTATGTCTTGTATCAACCATAACCTCCCGAGGAGCCTCGAGTCTTTATCTTTTGGTCAAGGTTAACCTCGAGCGGGGCGTCACCTCACTGGTGCGAGGGTGGCCCCCCCTTGAACACAACTCGCCCTTCCAGCCTCACCCTCGACCCTTCTCCTTCACTCCTTCCCAAACTCTAGTCGTCTCCTCCACCCTTAGCATATTTTTCTTTCCTAGCTATTTGAACTTCGTCTCTTGCATTCCTTCTAGATTTCTTTCTTGAACTACGGGCAGGAAGAAGTTCTAAAATTCAGAAATCCCCCAATACTAAGAGAGTGCTTCTGCTACTCAAAATCCTCTACCTATTGGGGGGTTTTCGTTATGAATACCAGAAACTTTTTTGAATTTTGGACATTCCCAACAGAGGAAGGTATCTGTGCACTGGCAGGAACGGCGCCGGCACTGATATTAGTAAGGAGAAAATGTAAAAAGGGGACACATTCTTAAAATGAGTACTCTGGGCATCAAAGAAGATTAATTTTAAACGCTTACCTCCTTTCACCACGCTCTCCCCCCGCTAAAATTTTCCCCAAACTGATTAGCCTCGCTCGTGCCTCAAAAAGGGTTCCTTGCTCCAAGCCGAGGTCTACACGAAGAGATACCTCGAAACCCCGAACGATATGACCTGGGAACGACCGCATTCAAAGTCTGTTTGCTACAGGTCATCGTGTGGTCGACGTTGGAACAATTCTTGTGTCGGGCCAGACGGCTGTAGACACTATATATTTGTTTTTGTCGACTGTTCGTACTTCCTGGTAGTGCTGAGTGCTGTCCCTTGACATACGAACGTGCCAAGAGCAGAGCCACCGTTCATGACCAATATGCCAACTTTGACAGAAAACAAGACAAGGCGGACCCCACCCCCACTCCCCCCGACACTCTCGAGAAAGACAGGAGCCATTTCAGCTCCTGATAACAGGATCACTCTAAGCGCCTTTCATACATTTCGGTTCTTTAAAACAAAGCCGCTTCAGCAAGTTGTTGTGGAGGGGGAGGAGGAGGACGTGGGGGAGGAAGGGGAGGAAGAAGAGGAGGGTGAGAAGGAATGAGGAGGTACATAGGGAGGAGGACGAGGAGGTAAAGGGGGAAAAAGAAAGGGGTGGAGGAGTGGCGAAAGAGGAATAGGAGTAAGAAGGAAGGTACACAAAATGGGACTCTGGACGAGAAAGAGGATGATGATGTGGACGAAGAAAAGGACAAAGGAGGTGAAGAATGAGACAGAAAAGACATCATGAAGAGACGACAACGAAGAGGAGGCGGAGAGAGACACGGAGGACAACAACATCCTCCTCCTCCTCCTCCTCCTCCTCTCCTGCCGAAGACGACCACATGGTCATGCAACGACTTTCGTCCCCTCTTCCTCCTCTTCTCTTTCGAATTTTCGCCTAATCCCTACTGCCCGAGTGACACCTACATTTGCAAATCTCGCGGTGGGTGTCGTAAACTTTAAAATAGTCTTGGTGTGTACCTCTCGGGAGCACTCTCTTTGCCCCTGAGTGCCTGGCACATCCTTTGCACTCACCACCACCGCTCAACACGTCCACCACCGTCGCCGCCACCACCTTGACGGCAGCGCCAACCCCATCATCACCACCAATAACGTGAGTCCCACCACCAGACCCTGTGGCACTCCACTCTTCGCTCGCAGAGGGCCACCGATCACCTACCCTTTCCTTAATCAGGCCAGTTAAAATGACATCTAACTTTCTCATTACATAAACATTCACGCCTTCATCTCTAAACCGAGTGCCAACTGCAAGAACCAAGACTCCACTTCCTCGCACATCACAGGAAGCACCTATAAAACCCTAAGCACCCATTCAGTCACCTGAACTGTGCATACATGTCCTCCTCCTCCTCCAGTGCCCACACCCTATCACGGCCTCGTTTCTCTCTCTCTCTCTCTCTCTCTCTCTCTCTCTCTCTCTCTCTCTCTCTCTCTCTCTCTCTCGTTGCTGACGTGTGGGTGCAAACGACCAAAATGTTTTGCTCCCGTGGCTAAACAAAGGGGAGAGGATTGTGTGAACTCTCGAGTGATATTTTCGATCCCCCAGGCTGACTTGAACAAGTCTCGGCTCGCGTGTAACCTTCACTCTCCACAAAATCCAACTCCGACCCCCTCCATTTTGATTCCGAAGAACTACCATTCTTTCCAACAGGATTTGGGAGGAGCGCAACTTTTCGAGGCATGTCACGAACCAAAAACTAGTTCTGGTTAGTGGAATCTTAGTGAACGTATTCAAGCTTAACTAGCCTCCGCGAAAGAGAACACTCATGACACACCAAAGAACCCCGGCCTTTGCATGATCACTCGCTGATACATCAATATCTCTTAAGTAAATGCAAGAACCCACATACAGAATGTGAATACAACGCTCACATGAATCCTTATATGACAATCAATCACTGAAGTCCACTATTGAACAAAGGTTTCTTTATACGAATCATACAAATGCAACAACCCCTGCCACGTCACTCCTGTAAACTTTATGTATGTAATATATATATATATATATATATAATATATATATATATATATATATATATGTTGTGTGTGTGTGTGTGTGTGTGTGTGTGTGTGTGTGTGTGTGTGTGTGTGTGTGTGTGTGTGTGCGCGCGCGCGTGTGTGTGAAATGTACGTGGAATGTCTATCGAGCAGGGACGCGTGTAAAACAAGAATGAAGAGAGAAAGATTGTGTGAATGAATGTACAGATGACGCAGCCCCAAGAGATATTCTTCTCATCTGCTTCATAGCTTATTTTAAGTGGACGAGGAGGAGGGAAATTAGCCACACAGTGAAGCGGTGGGGGTAAACCACCCTCGGTTGTCGGGAATGACAAAGATGACGACACAGAGGGTCTCTACAGATCGAAACACATTAGCGTCTCCAGGTCACGCCTACAGCTGAATAAAACCGGCAGACAGCAGCCAGGACAAAGACCTTTTAGCTAAGTCACCGCGTTGAGCGCTGGGCCGGCCACTTCCGCGTAGCCTTAAAGAATTTCTTTTTTTGTCCTTCGCCGAATTGGTCCTTTCAAGTAGAAACTGACGTAAGAGTCACTCCTCTTCTTCTTCTTCTTCTTCATTGGTCCGTCTTGGCACCAAGTCCGTCAATGGACAGCTGTATGGAGACCGAGGAAGGAGGGTGGGGAGTGGAGGTGGAGGTGGAGGAGGGACATACACTTGGTCCACACACACACACACTCTCTCTCTCTCTCTCTACACTCCCTCTCTCTCTCTCTCTCTCTCTCTCTCTCTCTCTCTCTCTCTCTCTCTCACAGTCCCCTTCGATCGAAATCCCATTCCGCCAGCCCAACCGGTCGAACGAAACCGGCCTGACCGAAGCCAGAAGGAAACGTGCAAAGGATGGTTCTGCATGGGCTTCAAAGGGACGAGACGATACAGGACTTGTTAAACTGTGTCACAGGCTAATTTTCCCGACCAATAACTGTCCGTCAGCCGGGGCAATGAAAGCGAAAATCACCGTCATAAATTGCTCGCAAATGCACGCAGGTAGGGCAGCACCCCGGTGACGGTCGGTAGTAGGCAACGGGCGGCACTTGCTCCCGTGACGAGCGCCAACTTAATCATGGTTTGGTTTTATCACCTTCCGCGCCGGTGGTCCTCTCCTTTCCACCCCGGGTGCTCTTCCTACTTTGTGTTTAACGTGTTTTCTATATATTCGTCTCTTTACGAAAATATCTGTAAATTAAATTATTTTCAAGGGCAGTAATAAACACGTTCAATAACCCAATTCTCAGTTCACGAGTTTTTATAATCGCGAACGATATCTAAAAGCACCTCAGCAATGTCTTAAAACTTGTTCAGTACTACAACTTCATAACTCGAGGTAGGGAAAAATGCAATTATTGTATACAAAATATGTTATGATGTTTTGCAACAGAAATAGAAAAGGCCAAGTATAAGGCAATACAATTAATGTGCACAAGCATAAGTTACTATGTTTTGCCACCAAAGTTATATTTGTGGAGCAAAGGCAAAATGAGAGGGCTAGGCGACCACCATCTGTGCATCAGCTGGTTTCTAAGCAGGTAGGTGCAGCGTACCCTCGTCCTCGAAAGACGGGGGGGGGGGTGGAGAGGAGGGGAAGAGGAGAGAAAGAAGAGGTGAAGAAAGGGAGGGGAAGAAGAGGAGGGGAAGAGGAGGGGAAGAGGAGGAAGGAGGAGGGGGAGAAGAGGAGGGGGAGAAGAGGAGGGGAAGAGGAGGAAGGAGGAGGGGAAGAGACGGAAGGAGGAGGGGAAGAGGAGGAAGGAGGAGGGGAAGAGGAGGAAGGAGGAGGGGAAGAGGAGGAAGGAGGAGGGGAAGAGGAGGAAGGAGGAGGGGAGAAGAGGAGGGGAAGGAGGGAAAGAGGAGGGGGAAGAAGAGGGGGAAGAGGGGGGAAGAGGGGGAAGAAGAGGAAGGGGAAGAAGAGGAGGGGGAGAAGAGAGAGAGGAAGAATAAATGAAGGAGGATAGGGAGGATGGTATGACGAGGAAGAGAAGAAGAGGAGAAGGAGGAGGAGCAGCAGGAGGAGGAGGTGGTGAAGGAGGAGACTATGTGAACGTGTGTCACCAAGTCGGGGTGGGGGTGGGGGGGAGTGGATGGTGGAGGGGATGGGGGGGGGGGTTGAGCACCTGCATATCGCCCGGCAGACAGCTTGACGCTACGCATTTTACCCCAACAGCACCTGTTCCGCAACCTGCCAACTAACGAGAACACACGAACGCACACCTCACCATTTCAGGCACACGAGTATCCACATGGCAACAACCATTGCATTACAGCTTATATACATTTCGTTACATTATTTCAGTTACAAAATATATCGCCTGATGTCAAAATCCAACGATCAAATACCTCTACTTTACACGGCGTCTCTGAAATTCAGACTTCAGCATTTGTAGTCGTCCTTACAGCCTTAATTATGGACACAAAATAGTCTCCCGTGGTTCCATTAGCCCCCGCCTCTTTCCCCCCTCCCATCCGAAAATATTTCCCTCAGCTAACAGTGACATTGAGGGGGATTACTTTTCTACATTGCTCTCTTCCTCCCCACTCCAAGCTTCCCCCACAAATATCCCCATCATACTTTTTATCTTATATATATATATATATATATATATATATATATTATATATATATATATATATGTGTGTGTGTGTGTGTGTGTGTGTGTGTGTGTGTGTGTGTGTGTGTGTGTGCGTGATTGCTTGCATATATATATATATATATGTATATATATTTTTTTTGACAAATCGAGTAGTCCTTTTGTAACATCGTTCATGGCTCTGTTGCTAGTGTTTTGGTTTCGTGATTATGTCGGCACAGGTCAGGGTTCGAATCCCTTGGTAAATTAAGAAAAAAATTATATATAGTATATATATGTATATATACATATTATATATATATATATATATATATATAATATATATATATGTATATATATATATATATATATATATATTAGTATTCATCTTTGTTTTTTTTTGGGCGCATGTACCAAGCGAGGATAACTACGTCTTCCTGCGGTTCTCTTCACACTGACGAGACCTCTTGTGGCAACATGCACGTGCGCCCACGCATGCAAACGCGCGCGCGCACACATACAATGTGTACACATACACTACATACTTTACATCTTCACCTCTTAAGTAAAGAAGATACATAAGCAAGCAAAGAAACGAGAAAGAAAGAGAGAGCCGGAACAAGCACCACCGCCATCAGCTACGTCACCGAAATAAAAGCGCAGAAGAATGCGTAACAGTAAACAAAGGCGAATGGACACGACAAGTGGCTCTGAGAGGGCGCACAAGAAGACGAAAAGCTACACCAAATCTCTCTGCGGAAAAACAAAAGAAGCACAATAACGGGCGACAGAAGTAGGAGGGAGTGGAGGGAGGGGAGGGGAGTGGAGGGAGCTGCTAAATTATGAGCTTAACTGGAAATGCCAGAAGTAATAGCTGCTTAAGTTACAAAACGTTTGATATAAATACCCGAAAATGCCTTCTCTGGTGGCATGCAAGCTCCTCGTTGGCACTGTCTTCCCCGTGAGGCACGCGTGTTGTTCCTACTGGCACTCTGGCACTCCCTTCCCTTGACAATAAAATGGCCGCTTACGCTGACTGCCAAATTTCCGCGGGTTCTTTATTTGTAAAGGCCATCTTCCCCAGTTGTTACTGCCGTTCTCTATTGACAGCGGACCATTGTTTTAGAACTCTCTTTAACATTTGCATAACATACATTTTCCTTGCTGGTTTGATGTCCCGCGCCCCGTTGGCACTTTCCTCGACAGTGGCACTAAGGACTGACTCTTCTGGCACTGTCCCTCTTGTACCATACGCATGCCCAGCGTCGTCTTCTTCGCCAGGTGGTACCACAGTGCCATTTCGTTATAGACGAGATCTTCCCCAATGACTTGACGTTTCTGGATTGGCACTTGGAGAAGCACCTTCCCATCTTGTTCACACACATTTGGCACCGAGTGCCCAGTGCCACAGTCGGCACAATCTTCCTAAATAATGATGAGGCTATCTGTCCACAATGAGTTACGTCCTGCTGGCAATGCAAGCCCTGGTGCCTACGTGGATCTAATCTTGCGACCAGCTCTCACATAAGACCAGGAACTAGTGCGCCCTTCAGGAAGGAAGTTGAAAAATTTAGGGTATCGTGTGGCCTGAACGAATATGAGATGAATATAGAGGACCTCAACAATAACTACGTTGTCGACGGTGTAATGTAGTTAACGCTTCTTAAAGTGTTTAAGTGTTGGCTACAGAAATTAACTAAACTTGACTAAACCAAATCATCCCAATAATCTTTCATCAACCCTATCTGACATCTCCTTTTCCACTCCCGGTCTCCTACTCACCTCGTTTCTTACACTATCCAACCTTGTAACCACTACCATACTTCTCAGACATTTCATCTCAAACACATTTAAACTTTTCCTCTCTGCCTCTCTTAAATTCCATGTCTCTGCCCCATACAGTGCTGTCGGCACAATCACCCCTTCATATAATCTCTTTGCATCCATTCCCAAATGCCTATTTCTCATTACACTTTTTAATCCCCCAAGGCATTTATTGGCTTTTCTCAATCTACAATTTACCTCCACCTTCACTCCTCCCTTTCATGCCACATGCGACCCGAAGTACCTAAATCCATGCACTTCCTTCAGTCTCTCTCCCTTCGCTTATTTCCAATTCACTGCCATCCTCTCCCTTCGTACATCTCATCACCTTACTGTTACTCACATTTACCTTCAACTTTCTCCTATCATATACCTCCCCAAACTTCGTCACTAAATCCCTTACTCCCCTATGACCTTTCCACAAGCGCTGTGTCGTCAACAAACAACTGGCTCACTATATTCATATTTGTCTCCTTTTCCCTTGTAAAGCGAAGCTCTACAGGCACTCCTCCAGCCCTGGTGTACTTTACCCTTAGACATATATTAAACAATCTCACCAGCCAGTCCACTATTACTATACCTCAATTCTTTAGACATTTCGCATGATACCTATCTAACTCAAATATCTTGCCTGCTTTCGTCATTTTCATAACTACTTGTACCTTAACTTTTCTTGTTTTTCCTCCATTTTCCTCATCCATCACTCATTTTCTTAGCGCTTCCCAATGCTACCCCCACTCCCTATCCTCCTCCACATTTAGCAGCTCCCTAAATTAATCTGCCCATCTTTCCCTTACCACCGTCTCTTCCGTTATCTCCCCCCCCCACACACACACATATATATAAATATACACACACACATGTATACACGTATATATATATATATATACACACACACATGTATACACGTATATATATATATATATATATATATATATATATATATATATACATATATATATACATATATACTCTGTATCTGCACCACCATCATGGCCAACGTGAAATCAGATAAAAAGTATAGTTCTCCCTACCCACCTGCTTCCACTCATAAGTACTACAATGGCTGAAAATTTTCTAGGAGGTTGTGGGGGAGGCGGGTGTCTTCTAGGTCGTGGACTTCGACATGAACCAGACACTTACGACCTCGCAACCCACGCATATCGTAAATGTTCGTACACAAATACGATTGCGGGAGGTTCGACGAGGAACTGTAGTACTTACAAGTGAAACCAACTATACGTCGTTCCCCAAACCGCCTTCTCAGGGACCTCTGCATGCACACTGACCTCCCCCTGTACCCCCTCTCACCTCGACCGTACCTACCTCGGTGCCCAGAGGGTCGTAGCGAACGGCTTGCCAAGCAAGGGTGAAGCTCTTCTGCGGAGGCATTGCTCTTCCGACAGTCGAAAACGAGATTGAAAAAAAAAAAAAAAAAAAAAAAAAATACTACTACTACTGCTATCGATGCACCTGAACGCGCCTCGTTGGACTGAACACCGCCCAGGAGCGCTAAATACTCGTTCACAAGCTTCCTTTCGGCAGTCCACGAATCCTGTACGGTTCTATGAGTTCAGGTACTCTCCAGCTACTGCGTTGTCAAGTCTGTGCGCCTCCTGGGCTCGGCGTGGTTTCTTTCTTTCCACCTCGCGGCCGAGTGGAGGCCTAACACGTGCTACGGTTGCCGAGGTGCACCCGCGAATGAAGCTTTCGGCCTCTCTCTCACTTCTACTGCAGCTGTGGTCACACAGTGCGCGCGCGCGCGCGCGGTTGTGTGTGTGTGTGTGTGTGTGTGTGTGTGTGTGTGTGTGTGTGTGTGTGTGTGTGTGTGTGTGTGTGTGTGTGTGTGTGTGTGTGTGTGTGTGTGTGTGTGTGTGTGTGTGTGTGTGTGTGTGTGTGTGTGTGTGTGTGTGTGTGTGTGTTTCCCGACTTCTGAAAATGCTGTGGATATGATACCCATCTGTCCGGATTTGAATCAGGATGTGATTTGTATGTATTATCCTCACCTTTTGTGTGTCCTTCAAGTAAATTTGTGAGTGCTTGGGCAGCCCCCGGGGTCGGTGACTGCATGCATGCATGGATGCACGTTCTTGTCGATTGTGTGTATGTGTGTGTGTGTGTGTGTGTGTGTGTGTGTGTGTGTGTGTGTGTGTGCGTGTGTGTATGTGTGTGTGTTTATGTATTCGAGTTTAGATGCATGTATAACTGTGTATGCATAAGCCTTTCAACCCCTTGCGAGCGTACCTGTGCGTGCGTACGTGCGTGTGTGCATGTTTATAGGTCTGTGCGTGTTTGCGTATTTTTGTGCTCACTTGGGTAAGACTTATTTGTCATGCACCCACGCACACGTGCAAATTCATGCTATTCTGTGTGGGCGTACGTACAAGCCAGTGGGCATGTCCCCGTGTGTATATTACCCAGCCCGTCACCTCGAGGGGCCGTCAGAACGAGTATGTGAGTGCATGTGCTTGTAGTATCACTTGTTCAAATATACACGTACCCATATGAGAGAGTGAGAGAGAGAGAGAGAGAGAGAGAGAGAGAGAGAGAGAGAGAGAGAGAGAGAGAGAGAGAGATATTCATACAGTCAATATTTTCAAACCGACACCCCTACAGACCCCAGTCACGTATTGTTATTTCATGATTAGAAAATGGACTAGAAAAAATCCTCTCTTTTAACCTCTGCTATTCCTTTTTTTTTCTCTCTACCTTCCCTAAACCCCTCCTTTCCCAACTCTTCCGGTTGATTTTTCTCCCCAGGGATAGAAGCGCTGGACATCGGAAATGAATATAACACGAAAATAGATAAAGAGAAGGAATTCCCACGCTCTGTGACAGCGAATAGTCGTGGTCGATTCCACACTGGATACCCACTTGTTGCATTCAACCAACAGGGGATGGAACAACAAGCAATGGACGCTGACTGACCTCTCCTCCTCTCCCACCATCTCCATCACCAAAAGAATATCAATGTAAAGGTAATCTAATGAAATATGCATCTAGAACAACTACGGCGTCGAGGTACAAATTTGGGACAAAGTGGAACTTGGTAGAACAAGTAACCTTCCTCAATTTTTTTTATTTCAGAGCTTCCTCAGTTGATTAGGATTGCCTAGCGCTAGCAAGAATTACACACACACACACACACACACACACACACACACACACACACATAACTCTCGTGGGCGGGGAGTTGGGGGGGGGGTATGCGTCTAAGGTCACAGCATCACCCATAGATCGGTCATACGAGCTCTGAGCTCTCTTCCCGGTGGGAAACAGCTGTCGATCACGAGTCCAACACGTGACCCAAGACCAAGGTGAATCACAAACGCGACGCTACCGTACCAAAAAGACGTTCGAGTCTCACGCTATTGAGACCTCACTATTGAGAGTGCGTCCCGACCATCTACTTCTTCCTCGAGATCTACAATCCCACATGTCAAGATAACTACAAACGTCATCATTTCATATGACGTAACTATGACGTCACAACTTCATTCCTTCGTCAAGGCAACGCAGTTCGCCGATTTCCTTCTGGCTAATGCAAAGCAACTTCGTTCACTCCACGGAATGACATGAAGCTATTTTTACAGCTTCCAGAAGAAGGCAGGTGAGGAGCCCAAGCCAGAAGGAGCCGAGTAGCTGCGGCCGAAGCCGCCAACTTTGTCCTATGCGCTAGGACTGTTGGGGCAGGCAACAGTCACTGCCGGGAATCGGTGAGAATGCGGGATTCGAGCCCACAACTAAGCGAATGCGAAACCAGCACTCTTCCGGTGACGCCACCAGTGCACCTCTTCCAGAGCAGGGTCCACTTTAAACATTCTATTCAGTCTAACGCCAGACGATTTTCACTGGCCGAAGAAGAAGGCAGGGCAGGAGAGGGAAGGGGGGAGGGAAAGGGGGAAGGGGGGAAGGGGGGAGGGAAAGGGGGAAGGGGGGAAGGGGGAGGGGGAAGAGGGGAGGGGGTTCATCAGTGTAGCCGAGGGATTATGGTGAAAAGGCCACTTTAAACATTCTATTCAGTCTAATGCCAGACGATTTTCACTGGCCGAGGAAGGGGGCGGGGCAGGAGGGGGAAGGGGGAAGGGGGGAAGGGGGAAGAGGGGGGGGTTCATCAGTGTAGCCGAGGGGACGATTTTCATCAGTGTAGCCGAGGGGACGATTTTCACTGGCCGAAGAAGGGGGCGGGGCAGGAGGGGGAAGGGGGGAAGGGGGAAGGTGGGAAGGGGGGAGGGGGGAAGAGGGGGAGGGGGTTCATCAGTGTAGCCGAGGGATTATGAAGTGTTAGTGAAAACAACCATAAACAGCGCTCCTTCACAGCGCTGGTGAGTAATACTCCTGAGAGGAGCAGCGTGTAACCTTTACGACAGCAATAAAACGTGACCCTAATCTATGGAAAGTGGTGCCACTGGCTTTGCACTTGTACAATAAGCATCACAAAAACATAAACATGCTTCTCTCGCGCGCGAAACTCACACGGGAGACGCAGTGCACTGCACTTGCGGCGAGGAAATTAGCGTTTTTCACGTCGTCCCTTCTTCAGCACAAGATATCTGCCGGGACAAACCCAATTAGGAGTGGAAAGTTCGATCATATCCTGCAGGACACCCCTACGGACCAGAACCACGTACCACTCTTTCATTAAAAAGAAGACAAAAGAAGAAGAAAAGGTCTTCCTCTTGCTATCTCTTCGGTGTGATATTGCCCCTTGGGAGAGAATCGCTGGTTATGACAGACGAGATACGAATTCCCTGGGAGGAATAACTCGGCCTTTTTCCTCTTGACACGCTTTCGTCACACCCGGGCAACACAAGGCACCCGGCACTGGCACTAAATCCCGGCACTACAAGCTGACACTATCCTGAAGGACGGGACTATCCGCTTTCGGCAACAAACAAGAAAAGATTCCCAGGTATACACCATCAGTATCACCATCTAAAGCTCCGTGATCCCAAAATGCATTATTGATGATAATGCTAACGATCGTGACAATAATAACCACAGATAACATAGCAATCACAATAGCGACAATCATCAAAACCAGAATAATGTTCCGAGTCTATGTTGTTCAGTTTGTTGCTGTTGATTGTACAGTGAAGGTGGAAGAGGTGGAGGTGGAGGCGAGATGGTGGTGTGGTTACTTTACAGAATATTATGATGGTGACGACAATGTTCACCAGCCCCACTGAACTAGATCTAGAGCCACCGGTGCACCCACCACAAAGATAGCCATATCAGTTCTTGTTTGACATAACAATATGCTAGTGTATGCCTTGATCTTACAAAGAGAGTGGGAGAGGAAGTGAGTGAGTGAGTGAGTGAGTGAGAGAGAGAGAGAGAGAGAGAGAGAGAGAGAGAGAGAGAGAGAGAGAGAGAGAGAGAGAGAGAGAGAGAGAGAGAGTGAGAGAATACACTTTAAAGATAATTATAGCCATGCAATCACACCAACAACAACAACAGCAGCGGCGGCCGGCGCGAGGCTATTAATGGAGACGCGATTCCGCAGCACCGCGCGAATTAGGGAAGAAGCTAGCGACGACGCTCTTCGCGGCCTCATGACTAGCCCCGCCCCTCTCAACCCCCCACCTCCCCTCATGCCTGACACATGTCACACGAACACGACACCACAGCAGGAGCTGCATGATCGAGTTGCGCCCAAAGACGTCTCCTAAGGCCAGATGAACGGGTACTGTTCATCTGGTGTGGTGAAGAGGGCGGATACGTCAGGTGACGAACGGGTGGGGACGTACGCTCCTGTGCGCGTACGGGAGGCGGGCAGACGCAGTGTTACGGCAAGCGTAACAAGGGCAGCAGATGTTTGTTATCTTGCCAGTAATGACACAGACATTGGCCTCCACTTCGCTCGCTCGCTGACTCCCTCGACGGATAAGTGACAACGACGGATGACGTCAGCGGACAAAAGAACGTCAAACAAGCGCCCACGCGGGTGGGAGTGAATTTCGGGTGCGACATTTAGTGAAACTTCGGGAGACTCGGATGAACGCTTGCGAAAAGGATATACGGCGAGACGTTCACCTTGGATTTATTTATTTATTTATTTATTTATTGGGGGGAGGGAGTGGTGGGGGTGTACTTTCTCAGTCTGTGCGGCAATCCAATACAGATCATTCTTGTTCCATACCACACCCAAAAAAGACACCACAACCTTTCGACTTTACAGCTTAAGATGCATTTATTAGCTGCCGCCAGGCGATTTCATTCAACCTAGGGAATCTCCCCTCCTTTCCGCAGCGAGAGGGACTTGGCCAATCACGGAAGACCTTTGCATTCTGCCCGACACGTCATCGAGGTGACCTGACTTGGTCTCGTGACCTTCGTCTCGAGGTGACGGTGCGTCTGGAGAACCCTCCTCTTCGAGACCCGCGCGAGACTGGAAGCTTTCCGGTTTCGTTCCAGCCCTCCGTCTACGACCACGGGGTCTCCTGAGCTTGTCCGGGAGAGGAGTTATGTATTTAACCTAAATGGCGTCTGGCGATTTTATTAGGTTAAGGCTTCAATATCTAACGAGTTATGGAGCGGAACCTTGTCTGGGAGAGCACTCAATCAATAGGGGTCCCAGTGAAAGAACGAGTCGAAATAGTAGTAGTTTGTATAAACATAGTTTACCCCGTAGTCCTCAAAACGAATTCGGCAACACAAAAGGTGTAACGCTTGGAGTACTAGCTCAAAAAAAAAAAAAAAAAAAAAAAAAAAAAAAAAAAAAAAAAAAAAAAAATCTTAGAAAATCCGGGTAGAAGAGGTCACCCTACGTCTATTCTCGTATTACTTTTTTCCAAACACGATGCTCCCCTATCGCTTTACCATTACTCCCTACCAAACCCAAGGCCATCTTCCCTCTCTCTCTCTTAATGTCCGTTACTCGCATCCCCATAAAGACCCCACGAAAGAACAAAAGAGGCAAGCAAAGAACGAAAGACGGCATCGTCACCACCTACGTGAACCCTCCACTACTCCCTCAGCACCTCGCCCCAACTCCAACCCCGTCCACAGCCAACCCCATCCCCAACACCAACCTCCTCTACACCTCAAAGCCCGTCAACCTCGCCCACGCTCCCCGTCCTCCCTTCTTCCGTCTCCCTAACCTCCTCATCCCTCTACCTTCCTCCTCAATCCCCATCCCTTCACGTAGAGACAGCCCGTTACGTTCCCGTCACATCTTAAAAACAAACTCTTACATGCGCCCCAAGCATGCATATTATATATATATATGTATATATATATATATATATATATATATATATATATATATATATATATATATATATATATATATATATATATATTAACCTAGAACCTACTCCCACCATCTCTGCTGCATACCTAACAAACTCCGTAAGGGGAATTGCTTGTCCCCAATGATAGAAGAGCTGGGTGAAAAAATATCTACCCATAACATTTTATATACACACGCATTATATATATATATATATATATATATATATATATATATATATATAATGTATATAATTTTTTCTTTTTAGCGGGAGCACCAAGATCTCTTCGACCTCTCTCCTGGACCACCGAAAGCTGATTAACGACACGTCGTTAAGTACGAGAGGAGAGAGAAGATCAGGTTGACTTTGCAAGTACCACTGAAAGTCATCCAAAGCCAAGGTAAAGATGACCGCAAGGCAAGGCAAGGCAAGGCAAGGCAAGGCAAGGCAGGTGCAAATGCACCCTTCACGAGAACGACTGTGACCAAGGGGTCGCAAAACGGAGAGGCACAAGGGGCAGACGTCGCTGGACTCGCAATAAATAAAAATATGCAAATTAATAAAAATTAATAAATCAATGAAATCCCCACTTTCCTCCATTTAGCCAACGAGACCAAACTACGTTCGACCAAATTAAGGAACGTCCTTCGCGCATGCGCACTCACATTCCCGAGCGCATTTACTTACACTGCGCTGGCGACCGTATCTGTGAGAACATAAAAAGAAAAAAAGAAAGAAAAAAATAGGAAGAGGAAGAAGAGGAGGAGGAGGAGGAGGAGGAGGAGGAGGAATGAGACAGAAGACAAATGCTGATGAGAAGACGAGGAGGCGTCAAGGAAGATTCCCAGGACACCACCAAGAGCGGGACGGCGCACGACTCAAGGTCACAGCAGCAGCACTGCGCGCTACCACCTCCTCTCCTCCTCCTCCACCTCGACCCCCACTTGGTGCCACACTTGGTGGCTGACGACCACAAGATCATATCACCAACATTAACATCACTAACATTACAAACCCCATTACTGTTATAATTGTTAGTGGTCAATACTGTTATCATTTGGTTGATTTAAAATAAGCACTCTCATCTCCTGATATCTGTGATGCTGTAGTGTCGAAGTAACTTGGGTGCACGCACCACACAAACGCACCATGATGCGACCAATTGCTCTTTGTCCGTTCCGAGCAAGCTGCGAGTTGCTCAAGAGAACCATGCTGTCTTTTGACTAATGTATTTAACGATTCTTGTAACTGTTGGGTTTTACTCCCCTTCACTGATACTTGGGTGATTTCGAGGAAGGATGGGGGGGGGGGAACTTCTGCCTCCCCTCCCCCCACTCCCACCCCTCTCGGGGGGTGGGGGGGAGGTCTTGGCAAAGTGAGCAACCTCATAAAAGTTTTTAACTTTGTTTACGATTGTCTATAATTCACCCTGCTCCTTCGCTCCATAACCTTTTACTTACTTTAATTTTTCCCCTTCCTGATGCCCCTCCTCCTCCTTATACTCCTTCAGGGCATTTTTTTGTTCACATTTTTTAATGGAGTTAACAAAGAGTTAAGTAAATATGTAATGAGGACGAGGAGGGGGAAGAATTGGAGGAAGAGGCATACGAGGAAAAGGAAGAGGAGGAATTGGAGATGAAGTATGACCTATCATAAAATATATAAATCGCGTCCAGTTACTGAATGTTGTTGTCTTCAACTGTGTCAATTTCGATTTGTATACATAACCTGACGATTTTCTTCGGGATTGCCTAGGAACTCTGTCAAACTATGTGAAACCTGATTCAACTAACACCCTTGAGAACCAAACTCAACTTGTATGTATTCATTCTGGCTGCCGCCACGCGATTGCACTCACTGGAACCTTTCAACCCTTCGCACCCCCACGAGGAGATCACTGCATGATAGAATGCAACACGGGCTAATGATGCGCAACAAAGAAGTTGCTCCATCACGGCAGAGCGGTCGCTGTTGAAATACAATTTAGCTACATCAGTATGCAACAGAAAACAACAATCATAGAGAGAGAGAGAGAGAGAGAGAGAGAGAGAGAGAGAGAGAGAGAGAGAGAGAGAGAGAGAGAGAGAGAGAGAGAGAGAGAGAGAGAGAGAGAGAGAGAGAGAGAGAGAGAGAGAGAGAGAGAGAGAGAGAGAGAGAGAGAGAGAGAGAGAGAGAGAGAGAGAGGGAGAGAGAGAGGAGAGAGAGAGATTGCAATTGCCAGGAGGCGATACCCGGACAGAACCATCTTGCAACTTCAAAGAAAACACAAACACACGGGGATAAATATAACATCTTCATTATTGTTATCTTCTTTCCTTTACGTTAATTTATTTGTTAGTTTGTTCCATTCGCCCATCCGTCGCCCGCAAAGCGAGGTGGCTAGCTTCGCCTTCCCAATTGTGCCCAGTGAGGATCGCGCCTCTTGTCTCTCCAAAGAGAATTGGTGATGGTCCATTTCAGGAGCACTCCTCTGATGAAGGTAACCGACAGCTATCCCACTCACTTTTAAAACATTCTGTATTCTTGACTTGACCGCTACAATTCCTCTTACAACTAAATCCACCCCACCCCTAATTGAGACGACCTAATTACGGTAAAATAATTAAATCGTGGTCGAGAGTTTTTTTATGACGATGAAGACAGTTCATTCCTTTCGCCAATGTGTAATTACAGTGATCGGGTTTAACTGTTATTCTTAACTGGCTTAGATGTGTTGTTTAACCCATAACATATTAACTTTTAACCGTTATCAACGTCTCATGCATTAGTTCTCGCTTTCGCCTGGCGATTTCATTCAGGCGAATATAATCTGCACAAGGGAGAGATTAAATTAATCTCATGACATTTGTTCCTGCACTGCCACCAGGTGTCTCTATTCATCCGAGACAAACCGCCACCTCAGTGACAGTTACCCAACATCCATACGACACCACGAAAGCGTGCAATATCACACATGTGTAACATGGGCTGACGATATGCAATATGTGTGTTCAGAACGTACATCATGGCACAATGCATGGCCTTGTGACGTAATTATACAATGCAGCTACGTCACTTCTGGATCTGACGGACGTATAATTACAGAGGAAGGCATATCTATGGTCTTAAACGATACAATGTAACACGAACATTAGGGAAAAGGTAAAATTTGTCAGTGTACCAAATGCACAGATAATAGGAAGTTATAACAATACTGTTCCACTCATTACCTCGAAATGTGCTCATGAATGTACAGCTGCATCTCAAATCTGTCCTAACTTTGCATCTCCAGGTGGTGGCAACAAATGATACAAATTCTATCAATGCAATAAATCAGTACAAGACCTATTAACATTCTATTTTGTCTTTTGACACACACCAAACACGGGCACAAAGCTGGAAAAAATATGTATCCGAGCGCAGTTTTATCTATCCATCTGTTTATTGTTTTTACTTATCCCTCTGGGGTTTCGAATTATGCCATCTGCTTATTTCCAAGTCCCATAACACACGGCGCCGTTTTTTTCAACCACCTTCTAGTAACGGTCCCACACTTTGGATACCGATTCCGTCGAAGGACAATCAATTCCAATCAGCTTCTGGAAAAGGAAAAAAAATCTAATCCAAGAACAACTCTTGCCCCAAATCGACTGACACGTTTAAATAAACAAACAACGAATTTGACCACTAATGGCCTTGATGAACATATACACCAACAGGAAGGGGAAAATCACATTCCAAAATTCTCTTTTACGAGCGTGTGTGATATTTGTCAGCTGCCTCATCCGAGGCTTGATCGACCCAGTATTACTACCACCTACTACGTCACTCCGTGCATACCTTGTCACACCCCACATCCCTCCCTAAGCACCCCCACACCTCTCATCTCCCTCCAATCCACGGGTAAATCGGTATTAAACAAATCCGACAGGTGCAAATGGTATCGGCATTGGGGATTTTTTTTTTTTTTTTTTTTTTTTTTAATCTCTGCCGCCCTTCCTACACCTCCCCTCCCCCCGTCCTCTCTGTCGCCCTGGCCTAGGACAATATGTCACTCCCCTGCAAATCGAAAACCAGCAACGTTCCGGAAATGCGAGTCACCACCATATCGAAAGCCTCGAACCGGGCCCGGACGCGTACGAAGACGAAGAAAAAGGTTTACCTTAGTAAGAAGCTGGTGATGAATGGTCTTGTGATACCAGTGTAACATGGCTTGCATTAGTGTATCACAGTCACCTTGCAACCCGGATCGGTACACGGGAAGTGGTGGATGAGTGGGGGGGGGGGGAGGCCGCAAAAAGCATCGTTAGAAAGTAGGAGAGGGGAAATGAAAAAAGACAACAGAAGACATACGTGGCAACAAAACTGGGAATGGGACAAAGGAGATGATGGGAAGATGAGAGCGAAGAACGAGATACAAAAACGAATAAAACATACATATACAAAGGAATAAAACGTACATAAAATGGAGGGTGGGAGAGGAGGAATTGAAATAAAAGTTTCAGAGATTCGGTTGTTGGAAAAATCCTGCGAGGCAAGTGTTAGAGCGCGCGCGCACACACACATTCTTGGAAGATGTTGTGAGAACGTGTCACAAACTGTGCCTTCCAACAAGCGAAGCCACCAGGGATGCAGTCCACCGGCAAATTCCCTCCTTCCTGGCTGCCAAAAATGTAAAGCAATTCACTTGTGCTACGAACCGAAACCATCTTGTCAGCGACCCCGTTCATATTCAGAGACCGTTAATATTCGAACTAAAAGCGAAACTGGGCAACGGTCTTGCGTACTACTACAAAAGAGTTATGCCAGGCACCTCGCCGCCTATATATGGAAAGAATATTTTCTAAGAGAGTGACTAGACCACTTTGCCAACTTGACCAAACAAGGACTCGGGTATAGTCGGCTCCAATTCCGGGCGACGCTCGTCTTATTGCCATTTGGGTGATCCAACATTTTTGTACTCATAAACGCCACTCACTGACCCCGTCCGTACCAGGTGGTCCTTTCTCCTTTACCACGGGTGCCGCCAGACTATTTCATTCATCTCAGTGACATCTAGACATCTAGTATTAACAGGATTCACGGGACGCAGTTCTGCGTTCATTCATTACATCAACTCGGAAGCAATTCTCTTGCTGCTGAATCACACCATGACATGCAGACTTCGTGTGGACTGTACTTCATCTTTGCCTGCCGAAAAACCATCCTAATATCACTCAGGCTACCTACTACAGAAGTACCTCATATACGAGTTCGCAACAAATGTTACCAGGCTACTCAAAACCCTGAAGTTTCAAGTGTCGTTTTCTAAAACACACAAGAAAAAAAAAAAAAAATCGTACCACTGTCGACATTTTCTCTCTCTTTCTCTAAGTCACAAGATCGGCTCACTTTGGTCATGCCAAGGTCACGTGATGAAGCCAAGGAACCAAAACGACTACTTATCTCCAAGACTTTGGTTTGTTGTTTACACTCTTCTTGTTTATGTTTGTTTTCCCTTGTGAGGAAACACATTGCTGTCGGCCAAGAGAAATGGCCTGGGGCGGGTGCGGGGAGGGGGGAGGGGGGGAGGGTTGGACTGCAGGTAGACTTCTGCCCTTCCCATAAATCAAACTACGGACACAAACACACACACGCGCACAGAAGTCTCATTTATATATATATATATATTATATATATATATATATATACACATTCTGCTGAAGAGGACCACAGATAGTGGTCGAAATATAATATACAGATTTTCTGTCCATCTTATCTCATTCTCTGACAGTGGGTCAATAAGTCCTATATACACTCACACTAACACACACATGCAGATATATCTAATGGAATTAGGCAAGAAGATGTTCTGAAGATATATCCCGACCTTGCACGATTTCTCGTGGGCACAGGGTCAACGGAACTCTCCCATACGACATTAGTCCCACTCGACTCTCCACAAGACCCGAGGGCTTTCCTTCTCGTCATTTCACTGCCTTCCCCGCGCATTCATCTTCATCGCCATGATAGCCACTTCCTGACATCCGGAAACCTGTGTTGGTAGCACTCCTTGCCACGTTCCTCCATCATTGCTGAGTATCTGGTCGAAGACCCTGCCACCTCTTCCATTCATGTCATCTAGTTCATGTAAATTATGGTCCCTCCACAGTTTACTATGAAAAAAAAAAAAAAAAAAAAAAATATATATATATATACACCAATATATATATATATATATATATATATATATATATATATATACATATATATTATATATATATATATACACACATATATATATATATATATACATATACACACATATATATATATTATATATATACACACATATATATATATATATTATATATATATATATATATATATATATATATACATATACATGTATATACATATAATAGAATAAATAAATAAAAAATAAAATAAAAAATCTTATGCACATTTTTCCAATACTCCCTTCATATGCTCTACACCCTACACACACAACACACACACGCATACACATATACGTACACGAGTGTATCCATGTGTGCGTGCGCGCGCGCACACAAAAAGCAACGCTTATATAACTCGATGCAGACATTGCTATTTCCGATTCTATATTTGGGGAAGAAGTCCCTTCTGGGTGCATTAGATCGCGGCGTCTTACTCACCTCACGAGGTGTGACAGCGCCAATAAGGTGATCAGCTCACGCCAGGAGGCGCTCAGCTGCGACCGGGAACGTCACCTTTGCCCTGTGTGCCCGAATAGCCAGGACAAGCAAGTCACGAGGAGCTGGTGTTGGATTTGAAAACCGACTTGCTGATAAAGACCTAGTACGTTTCGCTTTTTCAAATCCCTTAAAATGATAGATAAACATGTCAATAAATTAATAAACGCCGGGCAACACTAATTTTGGCTGCTGGATAACTCCAGGCATCCTTATTCAGTTAAGAGAAGCCCCCACGCGAAGTTTACTAACCATCTGGCTTAACCCTCGACAATGTACCAGCTTTCCTTCCCATTCAAGAAGTCTGCCCCGGACGCCGCCAGGCGTTTTTATTCAATCAAGAGGAGCTCCCACATGATACACAGGGCTAATCACATCGAGAATCTTCTCCCCCCACCCACACACACATTAATTACCTCAATCTCCTCACATCTGTGACGTGGACTGTAGCAACAACCTAGCAACACCAGCTGTTCTTTACGCATGGTACCAGCTGTGGGTGGAGCAGGAACCCTGTACCACCTCACGCCCCGGAAGCGGCGCAGCTGGTTACGATAAGGCCCCGGTGTTGTGGACCTTGGCAGATGGTCACGGTGACGTCATCACACGTCATAGCAAGTCACATCATGACGTCAGGCTTTTGGTGCCCGAGGTAGGAATCAACGACATCACAGAGAAGTTGAAGGATGCATTTAATAACTTTGTAATTCGTTTGTTAACAATATTTTTATGTTTACTTGTGTGGTTGAATACCATTAAGTATTGTCGTAAACCTTATGCCGTGTTACAATAATTTACACACGCTTCTCTGCGCATGCGTGACATGACGCAGCTTCCATACCGACACCAAAGAATGTTCTTCGTTTTTTTTTTATGGGGAACATGATCTTGGTAAAACTTGTATACATACTTTGTACAAGCAGTAGCCCCCCCCCAAAAAAAAAATAAGAATTTTCCCTAAGAAACTCCATTCTCAATTTCAAAGAGCCTCGACGCCGCGCGAGAACAGCGGCGAAGCGAAACTGTCCACAAGGACAGAAGCGCCGGTGAACGAGTCCACAACCCAAGACACTTCACATTCGGAATGACGTCATGACTCGTTTACATGGGTCGGGATCCTCCCGGCGTGGTGGTAAATCACACAACATTTACTTAGTAACCCCTTCCCCTTTCCCCCCACCCCCCCAATCACCACACCTGGTAACATCCCCTCCCCCAACCCCAAGACTGGGGGGGGGGGTATCCTACACAATACGCCACCCCTAAGAGGGTGACTAATCTCATAGCAACGCCGTGACGAGAGCCCTCCCCCTCCCCCCTCCCCCTCCCCCCCTACAGGGCCACGCGCGATGCCGCGGCACCCCAGGTGTTCGCAACACCTGTTTGTACCATGAGGAGAGAGACCGGCTCCCGCAACACCCTTGGCCAGGGTTACAGGTTGCCCGCACGCACATCTTCATCGCTTTTGATAAGTTGGATTCCGCCAGCGCAGGTGACACAGAAATACACGCGTGCATAAGAACACACAAACGTACATGCAAACTTATTTCTGTTAGTATCTATACACACATACTTTCATATATCAACATGCACACACGCGCACACACACAAACACACACACACACACACAATTTTTCTGGAGTCCACGAATTATGCTGTTAAGAGACTAACAGGACCCAATTCCCTCGCCGCACCTATACATCTTGACCCCGATTCATTTGAACGCGTTTAGAGCTGACTCGTCCAATCAACGAAAGACTACCACCAAGACCCTCCACCCCCACCCCCCCCCACCCACTGGCCGTGCGGGGTTCGAACTCCAGTCAACGTTTTAGTAACCGTGCGCCCTACCAAGAACTAAGAGATGGTGTATACACACACCAGTACATGCACAAGATAAATACTTTTGCTACATGTACATGCGAGCCTGCATGTACACGTTAGTGCGTGTGCGCATGTGTCCCCTTCATCTGCTCACCTGATAACCCGTGGAATGACGCAGAGCCAAATCACATCAGACAAGAGTTGGGGTGGGGGAGAGAAGTGAGTGTTGGGGGGGGGGGAGGAGTGGCAGGAACCTCCTTGCTCACTACCTCCGCCAAGCCAGCCCAAATCCTTTCTTGGCTGTGCATCAACCAACAAAACAACCAAACAGCCAACCATTGCTGCCACCACGGCTGGCCTCCAGCGTAATCCTGCACAACCAAACCCGGACATCCCCCCCTACCCCCTCCTCTCCTCCTCCTCTTCTTGTCTCCCCCCATACCTCCTCTTCTTCCTTCTTCAAATATTCCTCCACTTCTTCCCGGTCTTCTTCCTCTTCCCAGTCTTCTCCCTTCCCCAACTTTTACTCTTTTTCTTCCATCAATTAATCCGTCTCATCTTTATCCTCCTCTTATCTCCCCTTCCTTTTCCACTGATTCTTCCTCCTCCTCTTCGTCTCTCTTCCCTGTCCTCTTCCTCTTCCTCACCTTCCCCTCTCATCCTATCTCTGAACGTTCTCTATTCCCATCGACTCCCCTCAAATAAGTGAACCCTATTTGTTCTCCTCTCGACAAGCCTTACGTGCCAGGTGGCACTTTCCCTCTCATTCTGAGTGCCGTCAGGCTATTTCATTAATTTCCGTGGCAGCCCCCCCCCCTCGCTCACCTCCGTGACAGCGAAGGGATGGTATTCCGTCTCTATTTCAAAGGCAAAGGGAGATTTTTTTATGATGGCTGCCGTCAGGTGATTGAATTCATTTCTAATACGGAATGGTTCACCACAACCCACCACATTTGATTTCCATAACAGCCATCACCACATCCACTGTCTACCATCACCACCACCACCACCCCAACCATCTCCGCCATCATATCCACCAGCCCCACCACCTCAACCATCTCCGCCATCACATCCACCAGCCCCACCACCAACACCACCACCACCACCACGACTGACACAATCCTGTGTCAGGCTGGGTGACACAGCTAATCCCTACCCTGGTCACGTGACAGCCCGCTAGTCCCCAAAGGTCCCGGGTGAGATCCCAGGGAGACGCCCAACTGATCCATCGACCACTCGAAGTTCGAACGGGGCCCAATGGGATCCACTGCCTCAATCCCTTTCCGAATGGTGGCGCACTTTGATGTCTTCATCCTAACTTTATTTTGCATTACCGTGGCAATGTAGAGCTTTTGTTCTTGCATGCGGCAAGCGACTTTAGCATTACGCGGTATTTCGGCCTGGCAAGGGCCGCGATTAGGGAGTCGACCCCGCCCCACCTATCACCTACATGTAAAAAATCGCTTGAACGTTCACCACATCCGCATCTATACAACGCGCCACCCAATTGAGAGAGAGAGAGAGAGAGAGAGAGAGAGAGAGAGAGAGAGAGAGAGAGAGAGAGAGAGAGAGAGAGAGAGAGAGAGAGAGAGAGAGAGAGAGAGAGAGAGAGAGAGAGAGCGCTAGCTATTGGTGGTGCTACAGAGGCAATGGTGTTGACACGACGCTCCGGGGCAGAATCTGCCCTCGACATGCAGGATCACGCGGTAACAGAGGTCTTCGACTTTGGCACTGTCGGGAAGGGTGCCAGTCCTCCTTCCCTGTGCAATGGCTGGCGGCCCGAGGTGGCCTTGCGTGAGAGAACAGTGCCACTCCTGCCTCTGCCTCTGATGGGCCACGTGAACACAATTTTTTTTTTGGCTCATCGCATTGTGTCTCTGTATTTAATCAAATGGTCCCACGGTGTTCCTCGTTGGGACAAGGTAAGCCACCGCTTACAAGAGTTATCTCCACATAACCCTATAACGGTGTTTTGCTTCGTTATCTATTCTCTCTGTCCACAGGCGATTTTATTCAGCTGAAGGAGAACCACGTCCGGATCGATTGGTTTCACTCAAGTATCACATCTCAGCTCAAATCTTTCAGCTTCAGCGATAATAAACCATTCATGGGTAGTTTCTTTGTTATTAGTTCACTAAATACAGTGTGTGTTTACTACACGCGCACGCACGGATAAATAAATAAAAATAAATCAATAAAACAAAAACGAGTCTACCTGTACGGTCAACACTTGTAATCATGATTATTCTTCGCGAGCCTTTCTCACATGGCAAGCCTCACGTACACACCCTTTCTGGACGACCTATCTACCTATATCCCTCTCCTCGTCTGTCCAGCCTCAGGTCTCTTTATATATAATAAACTATTGCAGTGTTGCTCAAAGTCGCTACGAATAAACGGCCTGTGTTACCCGGAAAATATAGATAAATAGATAAATATTTGGTGGTTCACAACCACCAATTCAGGTCACCCAAGAACAGAGCAAAACGTACGATAAATAAAAGACCACAACAAAAACAAAACAATACGACGCACTCTTCATCATTGCGGCGAGTTTCAGTAATTACCTCCAACTCGTAAAGGAAAACCTGAAGTCTAACTCAGTTTAAAACGACGTAAACAAGGGTACCGTACGAGCCCGCTAACACAGCACACCTGTGATGCACCACTGTGGCTGAGTTGCTGTGTGAGCTCGCCATTCCCATCATCATCCATATTCAGGATGCGCGGAGCTCAGCATCCACAAGAGAGAGAGAGAGAGAGAGCGAGAGAGAGAGAGAGAGAGAAATCCTTTGTATTTACCACTTCTCACGTGTCATTTCCAACGCACTGACGACACATTTGGTGTCACTTGTCTGGCACATCTGTCCGTGATCAAGAGACGGCATCAACGAACTCACCTGTAAATATAGAGAAAAAAAAATAAGATTAGGTAAAAGTGATGACCCACATGCAAGTTCATATACAAAAAAAATCATGGTACAATACAATATATACGGTATATATACATTGTGTGTGTGTGTGTGTGTGTGTGTGTGTGTGTGTGTGTGTGTGTGTGTGTGTGTGTGTGTGTGTGCATACACAATATAATAATGCATTTCATACACCTACGGGAGCATCTGAAACCCAGCTACTGAAGCAGACCCTTGGAAGACTGTGACACACTTTGCTCATTTCATTCTAGCTGACGTCAGACTTCATTCCATCGCAGGGGGGGGGTACAGTCTTGGTGGAAATTAATTGCACACACACGCGCACGCACACACACACACACGCACACACACACACAGGTGAATAGTGTCACTCAACAGTGTCCTCTTGAGTGTAAACGTGGTCTTTCGGAAGATCCTCATCTTGGCTTTTCTTCGGCTTGGAATGCTGGTCCTCCTCAGAATCCTCCTCAGCTTCGAAGCATCAGCACCCAACCTCCAAACGAAGGCCTCTGTAAAGCCGTCACAAGGGGGAGGGAGGGAGGGGGGCTGCACCCCCTCCCTCTCTCCCTCCCTCCCTGCTGCTTGGCTAAACATCCCTTCATCTTCTAAAGCCTTTGATGGGGGGAGAGGAAGGGAAGGAGGAAGGGAGGGAGGAAGGGAGGATGGAGTGAGGAAAGGATGAAGGGATGAATGGAAGATGGGAGGAAGGGACGAAGGAAGAAGGGAAGGAGGATGGGAGGGAGGAAGGGAGGATGAGAGGGAGGGGGGAGTGGCAAGGGAGGGTGTGTAAACAAGTAAAACAAATTACAGAAATAAAATTTGAAGGTAAAGACACGAAAGAGGGAGAGAGAGGCAGAGGTAGATAGATAGACAGAGAGTGAGAGAGAGAGAGAAAGAAGGAGAGATGAGTGTGTTGGAGAGGCTGAGGGTGAAGGTGTGGGAGGGGGTGGGAATGGTGAGGGAGAGGAAGACAGTGAGGGAGAAGGTGAAAGAGAAAGTATGTAAGAAGGTAAGCATGAGGGAGAGAGGGAGGGAGAGAGGGAGGGAGAGAGGGAGGGAGGGAGAGGGGAGGGAGAGGGGAGGGAGAGGTGAGGGAGAGAGGGAGGTGGGTCAAAGGTTAAGGTTAAAGGACTTAATTAAAGGCTGGGGAGAAGGACTGAAGGGGGCAATAAAGCAAAAAGGCCCCAAGGAGCACGAGGGAGGCAAGTCGATTTAATAGCAAACTGGCATGCACCATGTACACAACAGCGCACGTACATAGGATTAAACACTGGTCACATACTAAAGTGTATACATGCACATATGTATGTGCACGCGCGCCCGCACGCACACACACACACACACACACACACACACACAGGGATGCATGTACGGGTCCTACGAGTATAAGCTCTTCAGTTACGACTACACACATACATACAACGTATTCCCTTAACTGTGCGAAAAACATGTACACATAAACATACATAAAACTCGCACACATATACACACACAATACCTTCCCTTAAGTGTGTCCATACCCTCAAGTATATACATGAAAAACACATATAACGTAATCCCTAGAGTATGCCCATACTCATAAACATAAATGAACACACACACACACACGCACACACACACACACACACACGCACACACACACACACATACACACACACAAAAGACCTTAATGATGCGGCACCAAGACGCGACTTGCATAATGAAGGCAAGTCCGCGTTTTACCTGTTCAGATTTCCTGCCGCACACTGCTGCCCGGGCACAAAACCAATGCCGCATATGAACACACTGAACACTGAGGTCACTCACTGTACGTTACAATACCGATGCGTTACATGGTACATGGCACAATGTACATGCGACTGGAACTTGTGTCCAACCCTTATTCAGTTTGTTTGATGTTTTTGGTACAGGTTCTTTGTACGGGTAAACATTGTGTTCAGATACACGCGCATAGAACACGAGTCCCGTTTTCTCTTGGTATGTTTTAAAAGGTTGAGTATGCACCGTAGTCTACAATAAAGCCAAATACCATGGGCACTAGAATATGTTTTACTTCAGGCACACGAGACTGGAACCTGAACCCCAGCCTATTAGCCGCAGTCTGTGAGAGGGAGGGAAAGGGATGCCAATGTTCCAAAGCGGACCATTTGAGCAGTACCCAACCTGGTGCATACCACAACTTCCGTGATCATGTCTCTGCTCATTCCTTTGGGAGTTAATGTCCGGCTGCATCAAGGAGAATTAATTTACGACGCTTCTAACTACGTCTAATGTCAAAGAGGGGCCACGTAATACCTCCGTAGGAGTTACACATAGCTGTGAGCATTGTGTACGTAGGCAGGAAGACCTGGGGGGAGGGGGAGGGGGAGGGGGAAGGGTGGAGGGGGGGGAGAGATACGACGTCTTCAGCCACAAGGACACGAGACTGATTCAAGACCCAAACTCTCTTCCCCTCATGGCGAAAGACTTAAAACACAGATTAAATCAATATATAAACAAATATATATCAATAAAATTAATTTGGTTGCGTGTGACTAAGGGAATGTGTGAGCGATTGTTGTTGTTGGTCAAGACAGGTTTGTAACCAGTTTGATACAATGTGTGTTTAGATGGGGAGTTAGACGATGATGACGACGACGACGACGACGATGATGATAATGATGACAAGGATGATGACGTCGACGACGACGATAATGATGGGCGGTGGTAATGGTGATGATCAGGGGAGAAGAGATCGGAAAAAAGAGGACATGAAATAAAAGAAGTATACGGAAGGGGCAATGAGGATGGTGACAAGTCTATGGTGGTGATGGTGGTAAAAAACAAAGAGGACAGATGAAACAAAAGAAGTATACGGATGGTGGAATGAAGATGGTGACAAGTCTGTGGTGGTGATGGTGGTATGATAGTGGTGGCACCAGGATTG
>NC_134794.1:47896695-47916695 GCF_046742065.1 Oratosquilla oratoria | reverse complement strand
TTCCGACAAGGAGGAGGAGGAGGAGGAGGAGGAGGAGGAGGAGGAGGAGGAGGGATGTTCCCCCCCCCTCTTCCTCCTTTTCCCTAAAACTGGCGAAGCCGACGGACTTCCTACTACGAACAGCCACCCCCGTACTAATGGAGTGATATTATTACCTTCTGTTATGCAAATCGAACATTAAACTCCAGGGTAAAATGGCCCTAATTACCCCTTTGCAGATAGTCGAACAGAACCAAATGGGTCCAGTTACCTTCCCCGAGTGACGTGGACCAAGGTCTTACGTCATAAGCATGATTAACCAATCAGGAGGGAGCATGGCGAACCGTCCCGAGGCTTTATGGGAGGTTCAAACAGTTGAAGTTTCATAACACTCATTTCCGAAGGAATCGTCACAACACAGACGGTAAGGAGGAGGAGGAGGACAAAAACCGTCACCTTTGCCCTTGGTGCTCGGATGTCCAAAACAAGTAGTTGTTGGAATCGAATGCGGGACCTACTCGGTAGGCAGAACGCAACATTCATCAAAAGTTCACTGAACCGTCCTGTTCTTGTTCGACTCCCGGCGAGTATCTATTAGCAGCACAAAGCTGCAACTGCAGAGTAGCGGTGTGGCCCCCACCCCCTCCTTCGACGGGGCGGTTCTCCAACTCCCGCCAGACACTTCCATTCGTCTGTAGCGAAAGGGGTCAAAGTCCCTTCTAAAGCGACCACGAGCTTCAAACCCTTTGTTAATAGAGAAGGTTTACGCTAAAATAAAATGGTATAATGTCTGTCAACTGGATATCCTTTTTCTTTGCTTTAACTGTATTATGTGTCTGTTTACTTCTTTAGATTTCATCTTTTTATTTTCTGAATCCGACCGAGTTATGGACCGAAAGATATCCCTTGTCCCCTTGCAAACCATCACTAGAGTTTCAAAACTTCCTTTCGACAATGCCTCCTCTCTCCCTACGCCAAGAAAGCTTTTGCCTCCCACGCGGCACAGACAGACTCCAGCGAACAAAATCTTCTGAATGAATTATCCACAACCGAGCAAGCACTATCTCAGTCGATGGATGATGGTCCCACGCGAAGCGAAGCGAAGCGAAGCCAAGGCGGTCTGTTTACACCATCAGTCAAGGCTGTCAGCGTCGTGGACTGAAAAAACACCAATCCCATATTCTATTCACTGCAATTGCACGGTTGGAAAATATTACCCAAATGGGTATGCATACATATATTCATACTCATATGCATACATACATAAAACACATCCATGTATGCGCACTTGTTCACCCACACAATAAAAATTATATAATATAATATATATATATATATATATATATACACGTGTGTGTGTGTGTGTGTGTGTGTGTGTGTGTGTGTGTGTGTGTGTGTGTGTGTGTGTGTATTTTGATGGAGTGAGTCAAGACAAAGGGCGTGTTGGGCGTGTTTGGGCGTGCTGGGGCGTTAAGCACCGATGATGATGGCGGTCGCAAAACCATTTAATATTACTGCCTGTCTTCGATTTCTTCCAATCCCCCTTTCTAGGGCCCCGCCCACGGGCGTCGGGGCGTGGGTAACGAATCAAGGGCAGATACAAAGGCCAAGGCATTTATAATAAAGTTCCCCCACGGACGAAAAAAAAGGGGGGGTGGGGGGGATAACGATGTGCATTGGGTTGGGACATGCATGGAGTCGTGATCACCAAGATGATAAGCGTTAAAGAATAACGTATCACACACGTAACACGCACGCCACGACAGTAAAATGGAGGAGAGAGAGAGAGAGAGAGAGAGAGAGAGAGAGAGAGAGAGAGATATGAGAGAGGGAGGGAGGGAGGGAGGGAGGGAGGGAGGGAGGGAGGGAGAGAGAGAGAGAGGGGGGGGGAGAGAAAGGGGGAGAGAGGAGAGAGTCGGGGAGAAAGAGACGGGGAGGAAAGGAGAGAGAGTAAGAGAGAGAGAGAGATGAGAGAGAGAGGAGAAAATAGAGAGGAGAGAGAGGAAAGAGACGGGGAAAGACACAGAGAGAGACGGAGAGAAAGACAGATAGATAGATAGATAGAGAAAACGAAGCAACAGGCACCCTCACCACATTCAACACAGTCATAAAAAAACACAAAATCTCAGATGCAATCTCTTGACAAGTATCGTTGTCGAGCGAATCAAAACTCAACACCAACAAACGAACGAACGAATAAGCAAACCATCTTTGTTTACGAGTTTTCCATTTGGCGCTCCGCAAATGTGCGCAGGCCGTCTGTGCGCAGTTGGGGGAGGGGGGAAGATAAGCACAGCAAGTAACAAAGACTACGTTTACGTTTATCAAAGGCGCAACACAACAAACCTAAAAAGTATGAGAACTGCACACTATCAACTGCAAAGTATCATTATTTGTCTTACACACACACACACACAGAGAGAGAGAGAGAGAGAGAGAGAGAGAGAGAGAGAGAGAGAGAGAGAGAGAGAGAGAGAGAGAGAGAGAGAGAGAGAGAGAGAGAGAGAGAGAGAGAGAGAGAGAGAGAGAGAGAGAGAGAGAGAGAGAGAGAGAGAGAGAGAGAGAGAGAGAGAGAGATAGAGGGGGGGGACGAAAGACAATTTTACCCCCTTTTTCTTCAAGAAGATGAAAACTACATCAATTCTGGCAGGCAGAGGATGTTCTACAAAAGTCATTTCTTCTGTTCCAAAGCAACTCAACACCCGCATGCTACCCTGTGCAGACGGAAAAATTAGTCCACGACCTGCCATTATAAGCAAGTGCACCAAGGGAAGCATATCCATATCCAGGGTAGCTAAAACTGGCTAAACGGACGAAGAGAAACAAGGAAGTACATTGACAGAGAAACCAGAGCGAAAACAAATGCACATAAACGCTAGAACGAAAAAACAAACCTACGACACAAAACCATAAAATATACAAATACATACAGTATACACAACCACTTCCATTATACCTGACAAAATATCAATGTACATAGGATATATACATATATATACATTCAAACCATATGTAAACGCGCATTCAGACACAACACCAACACACACACACACACACACACACACACACACACACAAGCATACACACAAACACACACACGTTTACATAATAACAATAATAACGCACACAAAAAATAACACGTACAATCACGTTAACTACTGTTATTCGTTAAACCCGGGACATTACATATGACATTTAAAGTTGTGTGGATGCGTGTGGTTGGTTGCTTTCAATGCGAGGCGCCAGCTTCACCTTGCCGGGCTTATTTAGGGACCAAGGTCGGTGCTCAGGGACAAGGGCCCTTAATGTGCCCTTGGGAGTCGAGCCTTAGGTAAAACATTTCCCTAAAGGGCAAGGGGGCTTTCCCATGGTTCCCTGCTTAAGGACCAGGTCCCTAAAAATAGGACCTCTCGTTCTGTGCTCGAGGAGATTTCTCATAAAGAAATGATCCGAGTGAGAAGGAGGAGGAGGAGGAGGTGGGTTCGCTTCTGGACGAAGATAGTGGGTACCCCGCTATGCTGCCAACATTAGTCAACACTATTACCAACTAGAAATTGGTTTCCCCCCCTTGCACACCAGATTGCGTCTGTCGCGTCCTTTTACGTCGCAATATATATATATATATATATATATATATATATATATATATATATATATATAATATATATATATATATAAATATATACAATGTGTGTGTGTGTGTGTGTGTTTGTGTGTGTTCGTATGTGTGTGTGTGTTTACACATACGTCCATACGTGCCTGTATCCCGTCAGTGCACTTTTGCTAGCTAAAGGGAAGGGTCCCCCCACTCACGCCGTTTCGTGGAGGTTGTTATCCTTAGCACTGATTGGAAACCAATCACAGCTCCCACGGAAGTGTGGAAAGAACCCATCTCCAGCCTGATCACTTGATTCCTTCCTGTGGGAACCGAGCCCTGGCACAACTTGACCCGAACCCTAGCGTCACTTGACCCGATTTCCCTGATGAGAGTCTTACCAACACTTAACACTAAAATCCACAAAGAGTGTGTTAGAGACAACCACCAATAAGTCACCAAATCGCGTAGTTACAAATAAAATCACAACAAATACAGCAACACGGGAACACTGCCAACCTGGCGTCACCGATGTATTTTCGTGCACTTGGAAAAAGCAAATGACCCGATCGGTGACACAGCGCCGAGGCGGAAGATAAACCTGCTTGCGAACAAAGTTAAACGAGACTTGAAGTGTTTACGACAGGTCAGTGCGCGTAAATAAAGTCGTCTTGTCTCCCCTTTTGGCATCCCGAGTCATAACAAAGGCTCGACCACAAGGTGCGCTCCGTGGCTTCTCACACTGCCAGGGCAAGTGGCAGTCACTGATCTCGGGTATTTATGCTCAGGTGGGATCGCTAGTGTACGGTCTATTTCCACAACTCATTCCCATTATTCCTCCCTCTCTCTACAAAATGGGGGATAGCCAGTCTGGCTCGACTAGATTATCGGGAAATAGCTAGGAATATATACAAAGGAGGAGCATGCAGACAGGAAACCTTTTGGTCCATAACTAGGTCGGATGCGAAAAAAGTATAATAATTATTAAAAAAAAAAACAGGTAAATAATAATAATAAATGAACATAAATATTAACCAATAAACAGACAACAAATAAACTAAACTAAAATGAAATAAATTGCAGGTATTCCAGCATCTTGCTTAGATGTTTTTTTAAACGAGTCAAAGCTTCGAACTGAACTACATTGCATTGCCACTGCAGGAAATTTATTCCATTCATTAACTACGCGGTTGGCGAAATTTTTTCTACCCATTTCCAAATTAAATATATTTCTTGACAGTTTCAGACCATTATTTCTTCTCTGATTCTCATTCAGTGTGAAAGTTGTCACTTTTGATGTTGTCATTTCCCTTTAGAATCTTAAAGACCTGTATCAAATCACCTCCGAGTCTACGCTTTTTAAGGGAAAATAGATTCCTATGTTTTAGTCGATTTTTGTATTGTTTGTTTTTTATATTTGGAATCAGTTTTGTGGCACGCCGTTGTACTTTTTCCAACCTGTCAATGTCTTTAACGAGATTCGGTGACAATACGAAAACAGCATATTCCAAATGTGGACGAACTAACGATATATATATATATATATATATATATATATATATATATATATATATATATATATATATATATATATATTTGTATGCTCGAGTACATAATTAAAGTTCATTGTGGTTGTTAAAATGTATCTAATCACTGGGACCCATTCAGTGTTGTACAAATACTTTCCCGCGTTTGTATACTTCCAATTGTACTATCATAGTGGAGATGGGTTGAACACAAAATTTCATATATATATATATATATATATATATATATATATATATATATATATATATACTGTATATTTTCACTCCCCCGCCTCTGATGATTACAATCGTTGGTCGTAAACAGATTAAAGTGTATCGGGTGCACCACAAAGTGCCGAAGGAATTAAAGATATTTTCAACTCCAGAAGGATGAGGTCTCTCGAAATTGACGAAAACCCCAATGGAGCTCGCCTGAACGAAATCTGTCAAGGGTGCCACGACGTCATTCCTCCTTGGCACTGTCGCCAGATGATTCTATTCATGCTCGAGACACCCCAGCGTGCAAGGTCCGGTCCGGTCAGGGTTTTCCCCACCTCTTTCACCAGCGCTTCCTCCATCACTTGAACCATTTCCTGCACCAAAGCAGCAGAGACCTGGAGACACTAAGGGCTTTCCACCATCCTACTTCCTTTTGTTTTTTTAGGTTTATTTCTACGAATCCTTTCCGATGACACTTTCCAGAATAAAAATAAATAAAATAGTAATAATAAAAAATGAAACGAACTTGGAGAGAACAGACTGAAGGAGTTGGCAAGACAGTAGATGGAGGAACGTGATGAAAAGAAGTTTGCACGAGTAATGTGACAGTTATTGGCACTGGAGTGGACCCCAGGCGGCTGGTAACCAACTCTCTTGAGTCAAACCTCCAAATGTCAGTCTGAATAAAATATATAAAGTTGGCCCTCGTGCCCCGGCGCCGCTCTCCAAACATTTCGTTTCCACTAACGCCGACGATTTTATTCAGTTGAGGTCTCGGCGGCTGTTGGAAAAGAAGATCCTGTGCTGTCCGCGGTCGGTCCTCCCGGCCGAACGGAATAGTGTGGCGCAATGTCGCGCACAAAATCCTCGAATAATACGTCATCAGTTCAAAGGAGGGGGAGCGAGAGGGGGGGGGGTCAACGTCATAGTTCCACGAACTGACTTGTACCATCATCACCCACCACCCTCTCCCTCCTCTTCTGTCATGGGACGCGGACCAACAGACTGGAATGCCGAAACAAGTGTGACGTGCACAAGTATACTTAGTCTTCCGCGCGAAACCACAAACAGAACAAACTCAAAACAAGTGTATCAAAACTATCGATAGACGAACCACTCCCATGAATATTTTGTAAAACAAAACATTGACAATGAGCACAAAGGCACGCACACACACACACACACACACACACACACACACACACACACACACACACACACACACACACATACGCACAAACGTGCGCACACACACGATGCTGGTCATGGCACCGAGGATACCACCATCACAACTTCCTATCATTAATCTTTGTTAAACATGTGACCCTCACACGCTCCTGGCCTTCACCACCAACTCAACCACCTCTTTCATAATGAGGAGTAGTTACCGTTTCGTTCTGGTTACCGCCAAGCGATTCCATTCACCTTTGGTGACATCGCCATGTTAAGATGAATGAGGACAGTGATGTAATATCATTCTTTGGTTAAGTCGACTTTCCCGCTGTGGTGAGGACTTCACGTCACCTCGACCTCCAACTCACGGTCTTCCTTCACCATTATCCACTCCCCCCCCATGTAAAACCATACTAATCTGGACAGTTATTCGTGGCCAGTTATTTCCGCACTAATGTCTACTACTGCCGGAGGAAGTGCCGAGGTTAAGCAGGAGAATCGCCCCACCCCTTCGGTGGCATTCAATGAGCGCCCTCTGCTCCCTCCTTTGGTGGCACTGTGCCTCTCTGCAGTGCCATTGTCGGACTTCCGTGAACGAGTTAAAGTCGCCCTCCTCCTCCTCCACGCCTCCTTAACCCTTCCATTATATTCAACTGCCGCCAGGCGATTTATTAAGAGAAGAGAAGGTGTTTGTGGAGGTGGGTCGACGTGGGCATTCGTGGCTAGAAAGGTCTCCCTTTCTGGATGGCGAGTCTGTGTGGAGCCAGCGGACCATACACGACAGAGTACTGCGACTGGGATCTAAGAAAGTGATTAAAAGAAGGGCTGGCGATTCGAACGACGAAGGTACAGAGGGAAGGAGAGGGAGATTGAGAGAAACAGAGATAGAGTGAGACAGAAAGACAGAGAATGAGAGAGAGAGAGAGAGAGAGAGAGAGAGAGAGAGAGAGAGAGAGAGAGAGAGAGAGCGCGAGGGAGATTGAGAGAAACAGAGATAGAGCGAGACAGAAAGACAGAGAATGAGAGAGAGAGAGAGAGAGAGAGAGAGAGAGGGGGGGGAGGGAGAGGGAGAGAGAGAGACCCCCAACGAACTTTTGTGGGAGGCTGTACATTAGCAGTCTGGGTGAGCGCGCAGCAGCCTTGCAGCCCGCACCACCCTCCATGACCCTGTGGTCGCCGCATCCTGGTGGACGCACGCCAGAGTGGCGAAGAAATAAACAAGGTAATTTTCGTTATTTTCCTGCCCACCCCAAGAAAAAAAAAAAAAGAAGGAATAAACGACTAAAAATAATGTAAAATAAAGATGAAAATAAAAAAACAATAAAACAAAAAAATATATATAAATAAAACAAATAAGTTAATAAAATCATATAAAGGACAAAAGGAGTTCCCAAGACACTTTTCCCTTTCTCTCGAAATGTCGTCGGGCTATTTCATTATGCAAGACCAATTAACTATCTGCAACGAATAAAGTAACATAAACAAATAAAAAATAAATTAGCCTTGGAAAATAAATTTACGCAAACGAGCTCACTGATGCGTAGGGTTAATTATTTGCAGTGGTTAAAGACATGTTTACGAAAGATACAATCGACAACAAACAGAGGCTACCGTGGGTACATACAGGTCTACACGACAAACAAACGCTCTCTTATACATACAGTCATGTGTGTGTTTGTGTGCATACGCACATATTCATCTACTTCAGACATACACATACATACATACATACATACATACACACACACACACCATGTGTCTGATTATATATGTATACACGCACACCACAGTATACTGTGTGTGTGTGTGTGTGTGTGTGTGTGTGTGTGTGCACATGTATTCAGACACATAACTCTGTATTTCCTGCCTTCGCAACAAAGTGACCATGCACAGACTCCATTAGAGCACTGCTACTGTTCGGTACGCATGCAACCTCTTAAGCCGCGTCCACACTTGTTGCATTTCCACGTATCGTATCATCTTTGCGTACCACCTAGTAATACAATACGGTGCAACAGGGTATTGTACCCACTTGTTGCGTATCCGCCTGCTGTATAGGGATGCGCAACAAGTGGGTACAATACACTGTTGCACCGTATCGTATCACTAGGTGGTACGCAAAGATGATACGCTACGTGGAAATGCAACAAGTGTGGACGCGGCTTTAGACGTCGTAAACCCGAGACGTCCTATTCCCAGCCGCCGCAAAATCGTAAATGTGAACGAGTTTTCGTACACAACAAAAACATTTGCTACTTTTACGCATTTTTTCATAAATGCGTAAATAAACAATGTTACACCTGCGGAACGCGTCGTGTTGTTCACGCCAAGAGTTGCGTACCACATCATTCATGACGGAATGATTTATCAAAAATACCAAATACTGTTGACGGCGACCTATAAGTATCAACGGCTTGTGTGTTTGCCATCAAGGCGGCTAAATTCGCGTCATTCCTTCCATAAAGACTTCCCTCTTTAAAAGAACAACTAAATGTATTTTTTCCGCTACGAGATACCTAGTGGAAATTATATTTTTTTCTATAAAGTAATTTGTTTTAGGTCTTCGCGATTAACAATATCTATTTCAAAGCCAAACTTGTATCACATGTCACTTCTTCTTTCATTCTGGCTGCCGTCAGGCGATTTCATTCATCTCAGTTACACTCCCTCGGTAATGAAAAAGCGGCGTTAACATGCCCAGCGTCAGCAACATGACCACTATACGACCTTACCAGTTCTTAGCGTCGTCGTCGTCGTCACCGTCAGCGTCGTCGTCCATTTCCATGGGATACATAGTAATTATTGGTACTAAAAGTAACTCCAACCCCCACATCTCGAATGCACAACACAAACATTCGCATACACAGTGCTATTAACATACATGAATAATCTATACAACGCACGCGCGCACTCTCACACCTATACATACGCACACAGCGATCAAAAGTCTTACAAATATATCTTCATTTTCTCTAAATAATTTTAAATGTTATTGTTAGGCATTACATATACAATCTAGACAATATCCACTATGCCGCATTGTAAATGCATGACAGAAAAAACAAATTATCAGCAACAAATGTATTTGCATATTCCAACCCACAATGGCTCAAAATTTCTGAACGAGACTGTACCTAAGTACACACACACGTATACACACACACACAGACACGTGCATACCAAAGTCTAACCTGGTGTGCAAGTTGGAATACCGACTTTCGTGTTTTTTTCCCTGGCAAGGAGGAATTAACCCTCATTTTCGTTCTAAGCCTAAGAGACGACGTGTGGAGATTAAAAACTTTACGAAGAACATTGACGTACTTTTGTATTTGTTCAGAAAACCAATATTCGCAGATTTATGCACAAAAATACACACACATACACAACCACACACACACACACACACACGTGCGCACTCATAAAAACTCAGCTCAGGTATAGTTACAGACTTATAGGATAAATTACAATCGTTTTACTGTACAGAGATCTTTTATATAACTAATGCTAATAATCACACTCAAAAAAGCGTAACATAACACCAAGGGTGACAAGAGGGTGCTGAGCCACTGTGTTCAATGTGCGAAACTTCTTTTATCGCATCACGAACTTCGCAAGAATTGGGTCGACCCTCGCATGGACTCCAATGTTTCCCGATCTTACTCCCAATGAATAGATAAAATAAAATAAATATTATAAAACCTCGTGACATGAGCACTATGAAACGTCTTAGCGTCCTTACGACTCAAGATCACAAAATTCAAAAGGAAATTGGTTTTTGTCAGTTCATGGCAGTATTGGAGATCGGCTAAAGGAACGTTTCTCAACCTTTTTACCCTTGCGTAACCTTCAAATTAAATTGCATGTCTCAGGGAACCCCTGCGGAAAAAAAAAACATATACCATATCTTTCTCGTTTTATTTTCATCGTAACAATAGGTTTGATAGGATGATGTCTATATTAGATTATTGCAACAACCAAAAATATGTCGTGCGTGTTTAATTATATTACGTATATGAAATTAAATAAAAAATCAAAAGTGCATTAGCTTATCTCATTTGTTCTCGCGGAACCCTTAGGGACCTTTTGCAGAACCTTAGGGTTCCGGGGAACCCTGGTTGAGAAACGCTGCCGCTAGAGAAACGCGCGGTTAACAACGGGGTATAACCTCGAACTTGTTTGATTCTTAAACGATTCGTCTTTTGTGGCATTTTGGTTCTGGCTGTCGCCAAGTTATTCTATTCAAGACTGGCACACACTCGAGACGGCAGGGTTTGCAGCCTATCTCGCTAAATCCCTTCCGCACTAGGCCGTCCTTTTCTTATCCATTTGGACAATTATCTCTTTAATCTTCTGGAGTCCCTTTGGTTAAAAACGAGGTTCATTTACATACCATAAGAAAGACACGGCAAGAAAGTATAATTTTCATTTCTTCGCAAACCATTCAAAATTTCGTAAAGGAAAATGTGAACCTACTTTTGGGCTACTCTGTAAGTGAACACTGACGGGTATGCACGAGTATAATACATGCATGTACATGAGGCAAATCCTAAGCGTCTTGGCTCTTGCATAGGAACGCCGCGTTACCAACAACTCTCTCCCACCACCATCTCCCTCATTGTCTCCTCTTCCTCCTCCTCCTCCTCCTCCCCTCCACCCTCCCTCACCCACTCATTCTTTTCTCCTTCTCTTCCTCCTCCTCCTCACACGCCCATTTCACCGATTTTATCTCCGTCACCATCTCATCTCCAGCTTACTGCCACTATCACCACCCCAAGAATAGTAACACTATGGACACCCCCCCTCCAGCCCCCTGCCACCCCTCCCTTTCCCCCCCAGCCTCATATATCCCAACCCCCAACCCCAGTCACCCTCCCAAGACTGCAAAGTGCGGATGAGACCAAACAATCCCCCATTGTTTGCAAATCAGCCCCAGAGCTTGGACGCCTTTGCACACCTTGACTAGGATGGGGAGGCAGGAGGAGGGAAGAGGGAGGAGGAGGGAAGAGAGAGGAGGAGGGAAGAGAGAGGAGGAGGGAAGAGAGAGGAGGAGGGAAGAGAGAGGAGGAGGGAAGAGGGAGGAGGGAAGAGGGAGGAGGAGGGAAGAGAGAGGAGGAGGGAAGAGAGAGGAGGAGGGAAGAGGGAGGAGGGAAGAGGGAGGAGGAGGGAAGAGGGAGGAGGAGGGAAGAGGGAGGAGGAGGGAAGAGGGAGGAGGAGGGAAGAGAGAGGAGGAGGGAAGAGGGAGGAGGAGGGAAGAGGGAGGAGGAGGGAAGAGGGAGGAGGGAAGAGGGAAGAGAGAGGAGGGGGGAGGAGAGCGGAGGGGGGCATGGGGGAGAAGGAGAGAGGGAGATGGAAGGTGGGGAGGGAAGATGGGAGTGGGAGTAGAGAGGAGGCAAAATGTGAGAGGAACAAATGGGGAGGGAGTGAAGAGAGGAGTGGGAAGGAGGGGGAGGGTGAATATTTGTTGGGAGATGGAATGAAAAGGAAATAAAATGTTGAGAGGAACACAAGGGATGGACGTGAAGGGAGGAGAGGAGGGGTAAGGAGAGAAATGGAAGTTGGAAAGTATTTGTTGGGGGAGAGGGAATGGGGATGGGGGCAAAATGCGAGCTGAGCAAGAGGGATAGGGGAGAAAGGCGGGGAAGGGGGGGTAGAGCATGAAGGCACGGACAAAAAATGGACAGTTTGGGAATGAGGGTGACAGAGAGAATGAACTTAGTGTAGAAACAATAGAGGGAATTAGGGATGAGAATGGGTTGTGTGGATTAGGTTGAGGAAGAGCGAGAGAAAGAGGAAGAGGAGAGGTATGAAAATGAGAAAAGGTGGAGAGAGGGGGAGAGAGGGGGAGAGGGGGGTGAGGGATGAGGAAATAATACGACGGAGCCAAAGGGGCAAGAGAGACGTAGGAGCAGGTGCGTTTCGATCCCGGGCAAGAAGACGGAGGTACGGCAGCGAGACGTGAACAACGGCGTCGTGGAGTGACGACGTCGGGCGCATCGCACGTTGTCAAGCCCGAGAGGAGAGGATGCCTACTTCCCGCTTTCAGGAGTCTTGTTTCGCACGATAGCCCTCACAGCTACTTCCATTTGAGACACGAAGTGCTCAAAGGGAAAGAGTTCTCTCTCTCTCATACGATCTGTTCGTTTGTACCCTGCTTGCATAGCGAGTTTCGTATTGCTATTTGTTCTACCGAGTCAAAGGCCTTCTCATAATCTACAAAAGCTAAACACAGAGGCATATTATATTCTGTCGTTTTTTCAATTAGTCTCTCTCTCTCTCTCTCTCTCTCTCTCTCTCTCTCTCTATTAGGAACATTACATTCAAAACCAAAGACTTTCTGACATTTGACCTTTCACAGAAAATATCTTTTTATTGATAATACCTTATTTTTTAAAGGATTGGGAAGGACAATTTTGTAAAAAGTTGGGTATTCTACCAAGCACGCTACAAAATCATTGTATTTCCTGTTGGACGGTAAAGATAACGATACAAGAGAGAAGAGAGAGAGAGAGAGAGAGAGAGAGAGAGAGAGAGAGAGAGAGAGAGAGAGAGAGAGAGAGAGAGAGAGGAGAGAGAGAGGAGGAAAAAGAGTAATTGAGAAAATCAAGTCAGTTGGGCTCAAGGGAGCACACTTCAGTGAGACTTCAGCGAAACTTTCTCCGGGGTAGGACGGACCAACGTGCTGTAAAGGATTTCCGACGAGTTTCGACGATTAACTGGAGACTCGTAGAACTCCTAACGAGAAAACAGTTGCTTCACGAGCGAGGGATCCTTCTGGCAGAACTGGAATACGACCAGGAATCGATCTTTCGTCGTAATAAAGTCGCCTTTCGGCAACCAGAATAAAAAGTGCAGGTGAGTCACAAGCAATGAAAAGAGTCAACTCGCAGTGAAAACAAACTGGATATGAAGAAGGTTTCCGAAGGAGTTCAAGCTATTTTTGGTTGACGACCTTCAGCTAAACCACGTTAACTGAATGAAACAGACATATTCAGGCTCGCGTCAGATTATTTTATTCAGCGGAGGAGGTAAGGAAAGCATGTTACCGGCACCTAATAATGTATGTATATATATATATATATATATATATATATATATATATATATATATATATACATACACACACACACACACACACACACACACACACACACACACGAAACCTCGCCAGAGAAGGAAGAGAGAGAGAGGAAAAATCTGAGGAAGAGAAGGACCGCGAGGACAAAACGAGGTCGGTCGGTCAAGCTTGCGCGTCCTCTACTGCGCAGACGACCTTTGGCGCGCCGTGCGGGTTGACACCTTCCCACCATAGGGCGAGAGGGGCCCCAAGGGAGAAGGCCATGCCTGCCTGCCTGGCTGCCTGCGGCCGAAGCCGTCGTGGGTGATGTGCGACCGCGAGCGCCTGACGAGGTTCACGTCACGTTGTGCTATGTGAATCGACCCGTGACGACGATCGCGGCCACCTGACGGCAGTAGCTTCGGAGAGCGAGAAAAAAAGAAAGACAGGAGAGATCAAGTTAGTGACGAGAACTACTACGACACATTACTCGCAGCTAAGTAAAAAGCAAAAATAAACAGATAAATGAAAACAAACAGATGAAAAAAAAAATTACAATAGTACAATAAACCATGCTATCTTTTAATAATAAAATTAGTAAGAATAAAAGAAACATAAGGCTGAGAGACGAAGAACGATAAAAGGACGTTGATTAGGATAAGAGATCGACTGGTGAGGGTGGAGTTCACTATTACACAAGACCCAACTAGAGAAGAGGAGAGTAAGGGGGGGAAAGGGGCAGTGGGTGCCTCAATCGAAGGGAGAAAAATGTGAGAAAAAGGGAGGTTACCGGATACTGAAGGTGAAAAATAATCAGGGTGAAAATCTATAATAAATAAAACAAAACAAATAAAAAAAAAGAAAAACACAGAAGAGTTTGGATAATCTGAGGTGGAAAAAAAAGAGCACGTGGCTATAAAAAATTCGTGAAAGCCTTCAATTCCATAGGAACCCCCCCCTCCACCCTCCGCCCCCCCCAATTCCAGTGGAAAATTCCTCAACTCGCTCGCGAAGAAAAATAAAAGATCAAACGACGAAACTTTAGGATGAAAAATCCGGGGAAAATGAATGGTAAGAGGGGGGAGGGGGAGAGGGGGAGGGGAGGGTAAGGAAAAGAAAAGAGAGCGGAGAAAGGCAGGAAGGAGGGAGAGGAGGGTGAGAAGAGAGAGGGTAAAGTAGGAGAAAATAAAAGAGTAGAGAGTACAGACAGGAGAGAGGGGTAAAAGAGAGAAAGAAATGAAAAGAGAGAGAGAGAATGATGGCGAAGAACATTTAAAGATGAAAGAGAGAGTAGAGAAGAATAGAGAACATATCAAGTGAAATGAGACGCCATTGAGAAAGTAAGAGTCAAAGAACAATGGGGGGTGGGAGCATAAAGGTAATGATAAAGATGCAAGTAAAGTAAGAAAAAAGAAAGAAAAGAAAAGTAAAGAAAGTAAGAAAGTAAGTGTCAAAGAACAATGGGGTGTGAGGAGGATAAAGGTAATGATGAAGATGCAACTACAGAAAGTAATAAAGTAAGAAAGAAAAGTAAAGAAAGTAAGAAAGTAATAGTCAAAGAACAATAAAGGGTGGGAGGATAAAGGTAATGATGAAGATGCAACTAAAGAAAGTAAGAAAGAAAAGTAAAGAAAGTAAGAGTCAAAGAACAATGGGGGTGGGGAGGATAAAGGTAATGATGAAGATGCAACTAAAGAAAGTAATAAAGTAAGAAAGAAAAATACAGAAAGTAAGAAAGAAAGAATCAAAGAACAATGGGAGGTGGGGCGGATAAAGGTAATGATGAAGATGCAACTAAAGAAAGTAGAAAGAAAAGTAAAGAAAGTAAGAAAGAGAGAGCCAAAGAACAATGGGGGTGGGGAGGATAAAGGTAATGATGAAGATGCAACTAAAGAAAGTAATAAAGTAAGAAATAAAAGTAAAGAAAGTAAGAAAGAAAGTAAGAATCAAAGAACAACGGGAGGTGGGGCGGATAAAGGTAATGATGAAGATGCAACTAAAGAAAAGGAGGGAAAAAAAGAAATTGCAGAAGGAAAGAAAAAAAAATAGGACAAAAGGAGAGCTGACGGCACAAAAGAATGAAAGAAAAGAGTAGTTATGGGATAAACTAAGGACGGAACACGAAGGAAAAGAATGGAGGCCAAAATAAACGACGAAAAGATGGCAAAAATAAGCACACAAAGAACTGCGGCTGAGGGAATAAAAAAGGGAAGTGGAGGGTAAGAGATTGGCAGGAAGAAAAAATAAACAAATAAAAAAAATGGGTAAATTAAATAAAGAAAAAAATAAAGGGAGCCTAATGAGGACCTCAAAAGTTCGACAGATCAATTAGAGAAAGCAAGAAGAGGGAGGGAAAAAAATGGGCCAAGACAGGATAAGGAAAATCTAAGGCCCCCCCACCCTTAAAAAAAAAACCCACACGATTCCCTTTTAAGGCTTCATTCCACCATCGGAGGATTCAAGCTGGCCCCAACGGGAAGAGACACCCTTTGGCACAATATCCTTTACATATTCAATTTTGGATAAAACCAGATGATCCTATCAGTTGGTGTGTGTTGTGTGTGTGTGTGTGTGTGTGTGTGTGTGTGTGTGTGTGTGTGTGTGTGTGTGTGTGTGTGTGTGTGTGTGTGTGTGTGTGTGTGTTACAGTAGTAAAATGGTCACATGGTACATGCAAGGTCTTAAACGTAAGAAAAAGAGCGAGAGAGAGAGAGAGTGTTTGTGTGTGTGTGTGTGTGTGTGTGTGTGTGTGTGTGTGTGTGTGTGTGTGTGTGAGTGTGTGTGCGCGTGAGTGCGTGTGTGTGTGTGTGTGTGTGTGTGTGTGTGTGTGTGTGTGTTTGTTACAGTAGTAAAATGGTCACATGGTAGTAAAATGGTCACATGAGAAAGAGAAAGAGCGAGTGTGCGTGCGCGCGCGCGCGCGTGTGTGTGTGTGTGTGTACACCCGTCTGCGGATTACTGTGTGTGGTCCAGGTCTCTCTTCCATACACATCCAACTCTGGGTTCTTCCCTCTCCTCAAAGTTTCCCCTTTCTCAAAGTCTTTTTGTCCAAATTTCCCTTAATTAAATAAACGAGGGGGGCAGTAGCCTGACAGAGGGTCTGAGTGTAAAAAAAAAAGTACATTATGAACTGGGGAAAGTGGAGGGGGAGCGGGGGGGGGCGTTAGACCACTACCAAGAAGTTCCTCGATTCTGGTAACAAAAATCTAGCCTCCATCTTTCCTTTGCTCGACGCTGCCTCCTTTGCCCTAAGCGCATGGGCAGCCATAGAAGGAACCTTGAGCATATTTTATCCTTGCAGAATATTGAAAATGTAACCTCATAATAATAATAATAATAATTGAGGCTGTCCCTTGAGTTTCTCGAGCAAATAGGTCTTTTTACGTCACCGGCTAGCTAGCCCTGTCATGACAACCCTCCTCTTTTATCCGGGCTTGGGACCGGCATGGGATTTAGATGTCATTCCCCCACCTACAGTTTGTTACTTCCCGTTCTTTATTCGAACCCATCTTTTCGACTTCATCGTCACTTCCTCAACCCTTAATTCGTACTCTGTAGAGGCCCCGACCTACCACTACCACCACCACCCGACCCCCTCAGACCCTCCCGACGAGACGCGCGAATTCGTGTTAAAACATACATATCCACAAAGCGCGGACAAGTGGAGTAGCCGTTCATGCTCGCCCAGAGGCGTCAACAAGGAATAACGTAACACGGAACATCACACTCACACAAACACGCACAAGTCGACGGTGCAGTGGTACCGTTCTCGACCGTTAACTCAACGATCTGTGTTCGAAACCCGTCCAGGGCTGAAAAAAAATCAGAATTCCGACTCTGGAGGACAAGGAATTTTGTGTGTGTGTGTGTGTGTGTGTGTGTGTGTGTGTGTGTGTGTGTGTGTGTGTGTGTGTGTGTGTGTGTGTACGCTATCGTGTGTGTGTGTGTGTACGCTATCGTGTGTACTGGCGCCATTGCCTACGTGCGTGCGAGAGCGCGTGCGTTTGTCCATGTATAAACCCGATTGGACGGACGACATAATAAAGGCTATGAAGTGCAGTCACAACGCCCTCCCTCCCTCAATGCCCACCACCACTCCCCTCCATCCTCCACAAATCTCACTGTCCACCTCCGCATGATTTCCTCCATGTTCGATTAATTACTGGTCAGCAACAACACTGGATCTTCAAGTCAGTTCCACACCTCTCCGCTGCCATACATTCCACTTTCGCCACAATCCACCCACATCCATTTCCTTCATCCATCCATTCATCCACTCCGGCCACCTTCTTGGTAAAAATCATTCTTGCCCACTCAAGCCATCCACCAAACTATCCTTCTTCACCCTTCACACCACGTTCGGGTCTTCCTCCTCCTCCCTCTGTCCCAATTGTATCCCTCCTCCTCTCCTATTGCGAAGGAGGTGTCACCGTGGCGCCCTCGGGTGCCACCTCCCGGCGCCTGGCACTTGGCACTTCTTCCTCCTGGAAGAGGGCGCCCGTCCGAGGCTTGCCACTCTGTTCGTGCGATCTCGAGGAAGTGGCACCACCTTGACAAGTCCCATGGGATGGAGGAGCACGGGACGAGGAGGAGGAGGAGGAGGAGGAGGAGGAGGAGGAGGAGATGGGTAGAGAAGAAAATGGAAAGTGAGGAAGAGGAGAAGGAGTAGGAGGGGGGGACGGGAGAGGGAAAGGAAGAAGAGGAGGAGGAGGAGGAGGAGGAGGAGAGAGGAGGAGGAGGAGGAGGAGGAGGAGAAGGAGTAAGAGGGGGCGGGAGAGGGGGAGGGGGAGGGGGAGGGGGAGGAGGAGCAGGAGGAGGAAGAGGATATAGGTAAAGAAGAAAATTCAAAGTGAGGAAGAGGAAAGGGAGGAGGAAGAAGGGGAGGAGGAAGGAGGGGGAGAAGAGGATGAAGCAGGGAGGGGGTGGAGGAAGAGGAGTGGCGCTAATAGAAAGTAATAAAAGTTTGGCGTTATCCAAAAAGCGTTGAAGAAGTCATTTTGTTTGTTATAAGGCCTGCTCAGCACCTTTTACTCGCACAAATGCGCGCGCGCGCGCGCACACACACACACACACACACACACACTTGATGGCGCAGTTGTAAATTCCCGGCTGCCACTACGGCGGTCCGGGTTCGAGTCCCGACCAGGGCTGAAATAATTTCAGTATCGCTGCGCTGAGAATCGCTACTCCAACTCTCGTGGGCGGAGAGTTGGGATGTGTGCGTGTAAGGTTACAGTATTACCCATAGACCGGTCATGAGCTCTCTTTCGGGAGGGAAATAGCTGTCGATCACGAGTCCAACACGTGATTCAAGACCATGATGGTGAATCACACACATTCAACACTATTTCAGGGGCCAATGGTAACCAATAGCTATCTGACGAATGCTATCATGCGTATTATTGTAACGTTACTTTACAAGCAAAATGATGACATGCTATGACGTCATCCTCACTCCCACGTAGGGAAAATGACGGGGGGCCCAAGAACACCCGAAGGCGCCGGCGACCCTATAACTTGCTCTAAGAAGACGTCCTTGTATGCGAGCAGCATATTACCACCCCGTGCTCACAGCAAACGTGTGTCGAAGTTATAGGGTCGCCGGCGCCTTCGGGTTCGCGGTCTTCTATGCCGCGACACAGAACACTTCTAGGGAGAACCCCTCGTGAAAGATGAGCTACAACACATATTCTGTTTTGGTGTCGCCAAGATTTTTTTTTTCTTTCAAGCGAAAGAAGTTGCCTCCCGCCTTCCACATCAAAAGGGTTGAGCTCACCTCGATAGACATCTCTGCTGCGATTTTATTCGGCTGATAGGAAACCTCCGCTGCATTGCAAGAGGCTTTTGAGACAGCTAAGGAGAGATCCATCAAAGTTACATATAAAGTGAGAGAGAAACGCTGGGAGGTTGTCTGTGTGTGTGTGTGTGTGTGTGTGTGTGTGTGTGTGTGTGTGTGTGTGTGTGTGTGTGTGTGTGTGTGTGTGTGTGTGAGAGTAGGTGCGTGTGCGTGTGTGCGCGCGCGCGTGTCTGTATGTGTGTGTGTGTGTGTGTGTGTGTGTGTGTGTGTGTGTGTGTGTGTGTGTAGGTGTGTGTGTGTCTGTGTGTGTAGGTGTGTATGCGTGTGTGTGTAGGTGTGTATGCGTGTGTGTGTGTGTGTGTGTGTGTAGGTGTGTACAGGTTGTAGGTGTGTGTGTGTGTGTGTGTGTGTGTGTGTGTGTGTGTGTGTGTGTGTGTGTGTGTGTGTGTGTGTGTGTGTGTGTGTGTGTGTGTGTGTGCGTGTGTGTGCGTGTGTGTGTGTGTGTGTGTGTGTAGGTGTGTGTGCGCGCGCGCGCGTGTTTCGTCTATGTGGATTTATGAGTGCATATCCGTGAAGGTGCGTGGGTGAGCGTAGGTATGCGGCTGGTCGTGCGTGCGCATCCACAGACAGACAGAGCAGCAGCAGCAGCAGCAGCGGG
>NC_134794.1:47854195-47894195 GCF_046742065.1 Oratosquilla oratoria | reverse complement strand
ACACACACACACACACACACACACACACACACACACACACACACACACATTACCCCCTGCCCTCGAATATTATAGTACCGGCTCGCACCGCAGCGATACTGAAATTATTTCAGCCCTGGGCGGGAATCAAACTCAGGAACGCTACGAGCCGTGCGCGCGCGTGTGTGTGTGTGTAAAGTCACAGCATTACCTCTGGATTGGGGGAAACGAGCTGTGAAGCTCTAATCAAGATGGGTAAAGCAACAAGTACAGCACACGTGATCGAAGGCCATGGCGAATCACACACACACACACACACACACACACACACACACACACACACACACACACACACACAATCCAACTACAAGTACAAATACAGGCTTACGAAAAGTCTTACACACGTGAACATAACTAACACATCTATACACATACAACGTGCAAATAAATACAGTAACTAAACAAATGTATAAAAACAATAAAATAAAATTAAATTAAAATCCGACTTCCTTTATAAGACTACACAACTAATTCTTAGTCCATATTATATATATATATATATATATATATATATATATATATATATATATATATACATATACATATACACACCAAAGGCTTTCTCCCTCTTACAAGTGAGGTAGCCAAAGTCAAAAGGTATAATTCCACTCCCACCTATTTCATCCCCACCCACTCCACTCCCACCCCTTCCTCCTTCCCTCCATCTTTTCCTAGCTCCTACTGAAGTTACTAATTCTTAGTAACGTAACGAAATCGACAACATTTTTAATTAGGTTAAGTGTGGGGTTAATCTCAACGGAGACAGCCCACCCCACCCCCCACCCCTAGGAGGGTCGCCCTTTATATGCATAAAATTGCCGGTCATGGAAAAAAGACGCTGCAGTAATAAATGAATTTAAGCATTCCAATGTAAGAAGACTAATTCATGCATGAGCACAAACTCGTATACAAACACACATGCACGCGCGCACACACACACTATACATATATATATATACATATATATATATATATATATATATATATATATATACATATATATATATATATGTATATGTGTGTGTGTGTGTGTGTGTGTGTGTGTGTGTGTGTGTGTGTGTGTGTGTGTGTGTGTGTGTGTGTGTGTGTGTGTGCTTTTTTCGTTAAATAAAACAGGCAAACCTAAACCCAAGCCTTTCTCTTTATATCTTTCCCTACCTCTTATCTTCCTGATGTTACTTCTTCTTTCTCCCTACCCCCCCCCATCTCTCTATGACTTTGTGGTTGCAAATCAGTCTACTTATGTCGACCACATTTCTCTCTCTCTCACGTGATCCACGAGGAGAGTCCTACAGATGGCCTGCGACTGTCTTGAGAAGAAAATGGAGAGGGGGGCAGGGGGGGCGCAGAGTGGGGGACGTCCTTGGTAAGGCCGACGGGAAATGCTGCGTTGGGTCCCTGCATGGTAACCTTAGGAGACCCCCCCCCAGCCCCTCCTCCTTCTCCCCCACCCCCCTTCTCCCGACCCTAACCGCAGTCTGTGCCCGTGGCCGAAGACCACCTACGAAACCCCAACTGGAACCTCTACTTTTTTTTCGTAACCCTCCAACAACGAAAGGGTTCCTCAGAACCCAATAACAACGCCCGACATTTGAACAAAATCGTTCAACTGTGACAACGTATTGTATTGTTTTACAAGGACACGCATTTTTCTTTTGGAGAACTTTGTTACCAAAGTCCACGACGTTCACGAATTGTTTTTCATTTCATTATTCAACCACATTATCTTTTTATTTCTGTGTGCTGCTGTGGAGCATTCTGCTATACATCGATCCAGCCTCATGGACAGGTAGACTCTCGGTCGATTCACTGGGGCACCAATGACAGCCATTTGCACTGGCTACCCCCCCCCCCAAGTAAAACTGGTGGCTTCGGCAGCAGCAATAGCAGCTCTCTCTCTCTCTCTCTCTCTCTCTCTCTCTCTCTGTCTCTCTCTAATTTATTTAACTACTTGTTTATTTATCGATTTTCCTCCTCCGGATGTCGCAGACACTTCGGGACATTCTTGGCCTGAGCGAAGGAACAAGGCCTTCCCTCCCGGGGTCAAACGCCCCAATGGGGGCAAGAGGTCCTGGTGTTAATGGATGGTTCCCCTTCCTCCTCGAGTGGTGTCTGACTGGGAGCAAGCTCGAACCCTTTTTTAAAACAAGAACGACCACCTCTTGCATCTCTCCCAGAGGCTTCCCCGTGACTGTGTTGCCTACTGCATTGGCCCCTTTGTTGCATTTTACTTGAGTGACTTTATTCTACATGTCGCCGGGCGATTTTATTCAGCAGCTGAGGTGGGGCGATCCATTCCTCAGAAAAAAGGTTACGGTTGTAGCATGCCTTTCGCTAAGGTTTAAGACTTTCGTCGTGGATTCAAGCTATTGTCCGGCGATTTAATTCGACCAAGGGACACCCCCACCCACCCTTCTTCTAAGTCAAACGGTGCCTTAATCTGAATCCTTCCAGGTACATTAACCCATTTCTTCTCCAGCCTCCTTCGATTCTGTATGCAAGCACCGCGACTGGGATATTCCCCGACATCGCCCAAGAAACCTCAACGACGTGGTTTCCAGCTGGCTACAGATGGTGGTAACCGTCTGCAAACCCTCCCAGTGAGTCTTTACTTGGGGGGTCCAAGGACCCCTCCGCCCCCGTGGGAGGGTGTGTGGGTGCTGGCACATAGTGTCTGAAGGGGGGAAGGGGGCACAATGAGAAAATTAGTGGGAGTGAATGAGTGGATGCTTTACGATTTAGTGGACCCCCAAGAGGTTCAAGAACAGCAACACAAGTACTAGGAATACGTGGGAAAACAGGTTCAAGAACGACACCTTTAAAGGGACGTCTGAGACGCTATCGTCGCAACAGACCCTCCTGCGTCTCTGCCGCGACCTCGGAGCCCCCCCCCCCTCTCCGAACCCCCCGGATGGGTCGCCGCCTCTGTGTCTGGAGCCTTTCGCAAGACCCTCCCCTTATCTCCTTATTCCGGGACAGCCCTCACCGGAACTCGTGACGACTCGCACGATCCCGAAGTCATGGACGTGTGGCAGTCAAAGGCGCCATGACTGGACAGCGCGGCGTAAATGCCCACTAATTCCTTCAGCTTCTCTATCCCTTCCGCAGTTTCCCCTTCCTCGCGCGATCAAGACGTAAAAATAACTTTGACGCGCGCGCAGAGTCAATCCGGGAAGAAAGACGGCGTTGCAACACATCAATTGTATTGAGCAACTGCAACAAAACCTCTTCAATAGAACTACGAGAAGAGAAAATAGGGTGACGGGCCCACCAGAAACCTAACTACGGAGCTATAGTGACGTACCAAGACCCGTACAAAGTCCGCGAATGAAGGCCCGACAGCTTACGACCGACTTCATGCGAATGACGTCACATCGCCCTGTCGGGGTCTGAAAACAAGGGTTAAGCGACGTCATGTTCCAGTGCCACGACGCACTTCAAATGCTTTGTTCTGGACGACGCCTTACGATTCTGTTCAGCACAAGAGTAGACTCTGGAATGAGAGGGTTTGAGACTATCTGGGTTCATCCCTTACGTGGAACATCTCGGTCCGAAGAGGTGACTGACAAGACGCGAGTGGTGGTTGCTGTGGTTGGCTGGACAAGAGGGTGTGAATGAGTGAGGATTTTTTTTTTTTTTTTTTTTTTAAATAAGGGGTAGAGACAGATTTAGGGAAAGAAAATCTTAAAAGGAAAAACAGGAGCATGAGGAGGAGGAGGAGGAGGAGGAGGAGGAGGAGGAGGAGGAGGAGGAGGAGGAGGAGGAGGAGGAGGAGGAGGAGGAGGAGGAGGAGGAGGGGGAGGAGAACCTACAGGGACGACACCCGTGGTGTGGTTTCTTATTAATAAGAGGGCTTTTATCTTCGACATAATACTTGAGGTCTACCTTATAAGGCGCTGTGTAGACCAGAGGGGAGCTAGCGGGACGCAGAAGGACCATAAGGAGGATGAGGAGGAGTGGAGTGGAGGTAAAACAAGGAGGGAGCAGGAGGTGGAAACGGGGGAGAGGGAGGGCGGAGGGGGGTGAAACGTGAACACAGAGGAAGAAAAAGAAACGAAGGATGTGTACGAGAGGAAGAGGGAGAGGTAGGAAGAGGAGGAAAAGAAAGGGGTGTAGGAGAAAAAGGAGGAGGAAGTGAAGGAGGAAAGGGCAGAGGTGAAAGATGAGAAAGGAGGAGGAGGTGAAAGAGGAGGATGAAGAGGAGGATGAAGAGGAGGTGAAAGAGGAGGATGAAGAGGAGGATGAAGAGGAGGTGAAAGAGGAGATTGAAGAGGAGGAGGAGAATACGAAAGAGATAAAGGGAAAGAAGGAAGATATGCAAAAGAGTATGATGAGGAAGAAGCACGACCTTGGAGAAGAAAAACAAACAAGTCAGAGGGAATCGAGAGGAACATGATACTTGACTATCGCTGGCGATCTCGGCCGTCGTGTGGACAGATAAGACGGATAGACAGAAGCTCCTTTGGCCGTCCCGGCAAGCCCAACCCAACATGGACAGAGACAGACGGGGGGGGGACCGCAGTCTGATGTGACGCAACCCCACTTGACCGGCTGCGACCCCGGGACGGCCGCGGGAAGCCCCGGCAGGAAATGCAAGGTCCTCAAGCCCGAGGGAAGGATGGCCTCCTCCTGAGGAGGAGGACGAAGAGACCAGGCCAGAAAAGTCGAACAAAGTCAGGAGGAGGAGGAGGAGGAGGAGGAGGAGGAGGAGGAGGAGGAGGAGGAGGAGGAGGAGGAGGAGGAGGAGGAGGAGGAGGAGGAGGAGGAGGAGGAGGAGGAGGAGGAGGAGGAGGAGGAGGAGGAGGAGGAGGAGGAGGAGGAGGAGGAGGAGGAGGAGGAGGAGGAGGAGGAGGAGGAGGAGGAGGAGGAAAAGGAGACCTGGACCATAGTCTAGGTCGTTAGCCCGGTGCCCGAAGGTCCTCCTTCGCCTCGCCTTCGAAACCAAGCCAATTACGAGAACTTCGCATACATTTCGATCTGTCTTGTTCGTGGAAGGCCCGGCTTGGGGGACTAAGGGGTGGGAGTATATGAATTGAAGGAGGGAGCTTAGACGAATCGGAGATGGGGGGAGGGGGGAGCGAGTGTAAAAGAGAGGAGAAAGAGGGAGATTAAGCGAATGAAAGAAGATTTGTAAGAGAGACTTCAGACATGACCAAGAAGACACGCAGGCGATGAAGAAAGTAAAGTCCAAGACGAAAACGGAAGAGGAAGTGGAGGAGAAAGAGGAGGAGGAGAAGGACCAGAAGAAAGTGAAGAAAGACACGTTGGCAACGATGAAGATACAATGACGAAGAGTCAGAAGAAAAACCGGAGAGAAAGAATAGAAATGAAGAAAAAATCAAAATACGAAAAGTATGGAGACAAAAAAAAAAAAAAAAAAAAAAAAAAAAAGATGACGACGATGGGAAGAAGAAGAAAAAAAAAAGAGAAGCGAAGAAGTAGACAAAGAAGAAATTAAGTTGTGAAATAACAGTCCCCTTCTCTTCCCTTCACCATACGCATAATCACCGTCATCAGCGTTAACTCCATTCCATTTCCGCGTCCTAATTCGTCACCTAAGATATAATTCCAGAATAAAGGAGGTGAAAACCCTCTTGTTCATAAAAGAAACCACACCACGGGTATTGTCCCCGTCTGTTCTATCTTCCTGTCTTTCATTTCAAAATTCCACTTCCCTTGACTACTCTGAACTCTTTCCTAGTAATATACAAGTATATATATTGTCAGTGTATTTGGGCAGGAGTTTTTCTCTAATGCATGCTCCCTAGCGCACGTGACATTTCGTCCCTGCCCGTAATACCAGGTGACCTCCCCCAGTGATTAGCAAGTATAGGAACTCTAGTATAAAACTTAGATCTTTACTAGAATCTTCGGATTAATTCTTATCCCTATAGCTACTGAAGAAGGGTCTTGAACCCGAAATCGCGATCTAGCTAATATGACTACATACAGCCAAGTCATAAATTTCCTTCCTAAGGAAAACAAATCCTTAATAAAGTATATGGAAAATACCATTAAGAAAATTATTAATGCACAACTAGCCATCACTTTTAATGAAGTATATATATATATATATATATATATATATATACACGTCATCAGTCTTCAAGAGCTCAAAAATTCCTCCGACGCTTCCGCTCGCTGTGTTTGCCCTCGTTGCCGCCAGGCGATTCTATTCAGCTTCCGGGGGGTATGAGAGGGTAAGCACCCTAGGTCAGGCCCTTTATTTCATTAATCTATTTATTCTAGTTACCCCCTCATTACGGCCACGTTCGTTATAATCTTATTCGGCAGACGACCCTTGCAGTTACATTACATATTACTTACCGTCACAAGAAAGGACACCTCCCCAACTAGCTATCCCACGACCACAACACGGGACAAGGCCTCGCCATTGCCACAACCAGCGAGGATCTGCCCTCCATACCTCCCGATGCCTCCAAAGGAGGGAGAGGGCGGGGGGGGAACCCGACCCGACATCCTCCTAATGGAACTATTGCTTAACGGCACTCTCTCTCTCTCTCTCTCTCTCTCTCTCTCTCGTGACGTGAGGCCGAGGGAGGAGGAAATCGCCAATCCCCCCCTCCTCCTCCTTCTCCGAAAATTCTCGTGTCTTGCTTAACACGAAACGCCCATTTCAAGTTTTCAATTAATAAATACTTTTTTCTTTGTTTCGGGCCCGCTCGGTCATCTTTTGTCACTGGATGGCAGTAGGGGCGTGGGAGGGGGAGGGGGGGGCGGAAATGTCTAGTCCCCTCCCCTCCCCTCCCCCCCACTGGAGGTGGGTAGGTGGTACTGGTAACTGTGGTGGTAGTGGTTCTGGTGGTGGCTGAGGTGAAGGTGTTGGTGGTGGTGACGACTTTGGTGGACGACTATGTGGGTGGAAGTGGATGTGGTCGAAGGTGTTGGATATGGTCATGGTGGAGGCGATGGGAGTCGCAGAAGCTTGAGATGGTGGTGATAGTGGTGGGGAGGGTGATTGCCATCCACTTCAGCTGCTGCCAGACAATTCCCCTCAGCAGAGAGCCCCGTACAGAAGTGAATGTTCGCAAAACTTCCAACACTTCTTTGTGAAGCAGGACACCCAACGGACACCCGCTTGTCATGAGGCAGATAAGCAGACAGATATAAAGATAGAAAGACAGAGGGAGAGGGAGAAAACTTGCAAGAATGTGAGCGAGTGGGTGGGTTTGTGTCCTCACAGCCTCCAAGTTGTCTCCCATCCCCACTCTTCCCCATCCAAAAATCTTTCATCCCCTTCTCTTCCAATTCCTCCCCAGCGCCGTTTTTCAATTCCCCTTTCCTCGGGAGCTACGGTGGCCCGCTGGCAAGTATGTCTGGCCCGAGGCTGGATCGTTCGCATCCTTCCCAGTTTTCTATTTCCTGCAAGGAAATGGTTTAGGCCTCCCATATTCTCCACAATCCTTTCCTTTTGTTTGTTACGCGGTGTACACAAGCGCGCCCACACACACACACACACACACACACAGACACAAAAACACTGTAACGCATTGGTGATCCTGCAAGAACATCATCATCATCATCATCACCCAAACCTATTCCATCAATCGAATCCAAAAACAGTTCCACAGAAGGTGTGCGCGGGGGTGGGGGGTGGGGGTGTCCTAACACCCGTGTCCGATGGCTGGGGCAGCAGGAGCTACCCTCTGCTTCCTCCCCTCCCCACCCACCCACCTCTTCCCTCGAGCCCGAACTCGTTTGCAAGCACAACCACTTCAACTACCAACAACTACCTCTGGCTTCCCCTCCCTCCGCGACCCTTCCACGATCCTCGTCCCGAGGCGGGGTTTCAATTGCCCCTCCCCTCCCTTCCCCCTCCCCTTTCTACTCTTTGCCCCAGGCAGGCGGGTCTGCAACAGTTTCCCCTCCCCTCCCGCTTTCTCCTCTCTACACTTTTTTCTCTTCCCATTTTCTCTTCTGAACACAATTTTCTCCTCTCAGCATTTCTTTCTTTCTCTCTATACCATTTTCTCATATTAACAACTGTTCTTCCTGTGTACATAATCTCTCTTCTCTAGCCTTCTCTCCCATCCCTCATCTCTATGACTTTTCCTTCCTTGTTTGTTTATTCAGTTATAGTACTTACTATACTTCCACTATCCCCGTCCCATGGGGTAGGAGGCAAGCCGTGTCAAAAAGACATCAAGCTAAATATATGCCAGGTTCACAGGAACGTTACAACGCTGCAATCACAAGAGAACAAATCTGGAAAAAGGGGAATAATTCTTTATGAATTTCTACCCCTTTCCCCTCTCCCTCACTCTATTTCTATCAGTTCACCTCGTTCTCCCATGTCCACCTCTATTCGCCAACATATTTCATTCTACCTACTGAAGTTCATTTCTATCGACTTTGGATCATTCTTATTAAAGGTCCACAAACCATAGCGGGTTGGTGGTTAGTAATGATGTTAGTGACGTCGGTGATCACACACGATACCATCTCACTAACAACTATTCCTCCCCTAAAACTATCCCAAAGCACTAATGCACACTAAAAGATTCCTGTTGTTCACACGATGGAAGTCAAGGCGATGGTAACACTGATGGTCGAGTTGGGAAGCGATATGTTTGCACACCAAGCCGACCTTCCGGAGCCCTCACTAGTCTACAGTAGGTGTGCCCAAGCCCCTTCGACCACAGCCAATGCAATACCCCCATTCCCCGCACATAAATCTAGCCTTCCTTCCATAGCACGCACGGGCGCACACACATAAGCTCCCCCTCGTAAATACGTGTACACAAACATGCATACACTAACGAGGACAAACGCACACATAAACGAGACGCATGACCGCGTACGTATACAAGCATACGTACGCGCGTTCACGTGCGCTAATGCTTGTTCTTACAAGCACGCACACATATACACACACGTGCATGCATAACTAATCCATATATAACACATATACAGGATATAAAAAAAAACCTTACAGATTCATCATATCCTGGAATAGCTTTCAATCCTTAGATAATCTAGCCCATCCTAGAACAATGAGAGAGTTCAAAACTAGTTATGATTAGGCGCTATCGAGTTCAGTGCACCAGCCACCTTCCTTGCATTCGTTAGTCCGAGTTCCATTTTCAGTTCCACTCCTTCAGCAGCTACTAAATCCACCCCTAAAATATCTTAAATCCTTTTACCACTTTTAAGTTACTTTTGACACGAGTTGCAATATTCTCTCTTTCCTATTCGGTTGAACTTGCTTTATCAACATTCACTCTCAACTCTTTTATATTCTTTATCTTGGGGATACGTTGTTCCTAGATCCTGCAAACCCTCATTCTCACTCATCAACTTTTCATCGTATGTAAATATCATGAGGTCTAACTTCGTCATACCCGCTCCTTCACCCACCAACACCCAACCCTTGGTCCCTTCCTTCAACTCCCTCTGAAGACCATCCATGTGCATATTAATCAACCAGAATGACATCACACATTCCATCAATCCTCGCAGCACTTAGAGCCGTTTAGTCGCCGCTCCACACACCCGCACGAGTCTGACCCTCTAATAAAGTTATTTACCGCTTTGTCGACCTATTTATCCCCAACACATTAAACACTTCTCCATGCACGTTAGCACATGCTTTTTTTCCAATTCCACCAACGCCACATAACTAACCTAATTCTTAAGTCCTTTCTTCATCTAGTATCAACCTGAAAAGAAAAGAAAAAATCCCAGGAAATACTTCCCCCAACTCCCTCCCTTTTGTTCCACGGCACTGAGCCACCTCACCGGCACTCCCCGGCCCGGCCACTACTCCCGCAAGCGCAACGCCAAATGTCCGAGTGGATATAAGCCCGCCGCCAGTACATTACCATTTCACGGCCGCGCACAAGATCAAAGACTCCACAGTGCCGCATTACACGCTGGATGGACGTAGTGAGCACAGTGGTGGGCCCTGGCTCGAACTCGGCCTCAGCGACTTCGGGATTTCGAGCTTCCGGCGGGAGGCGGAACCTTCCCTTCGGAATTAGCTTCTCACTCTCTCCAGTCACCTCCCCCCCCTTTATTTTTTATTTTATTTAATTTGATTAATTTATTCATTATTTTTATCTATTTATTTATTTATCTTTTAGTTCTTTCGGTGTGGGAGTTCGCAGGATTCATCCCACGCTTCCGGCAGGAGAGAGGAATATTCTTTTGGGAGTTAACTTTCGAAATAAGAGTTCGGGGGACCATCTCCCACGTCAATAGTTTAGCAATGGACCTGCCCTGACGTTCTCCTTGATACTGGCATCCTTTAAGTCGTATCCTGGCTACTGACAGTCGATTTCATTCAATTGAACGAAACCCTACTCTTGTCAAGGCGCCAAATATATAAAGAACCTTTTTGTTGCTGTTACACTATCGTATGTTATTCTGTCCATTATCTGGCGAGATGAGTCTCCCACGTTCAAAGATATTCTTTAACATGACGATTTTACTCAGAGGAGTTGCCACGGACATGAATAAACAAACAAATAAATAAATAAATAAATGATAAATAAAATAACCTGAATGATAGAAAACGTGCCTGCTGGGACGTAAGGAGATAAAGGGAGTGATTCTCGGCGATGGTCTCCACTTGGGAAGAAAGGAACTGGACCGACCAAGTACGAAATCAAAAGTCCCAACGAGGTGACATATCATCTCACCCAAAAAAAAAAAAAAAAACTCCAACCCGTGATTTTCAGAACATCCCTCAACAGCGAGCGACCATTAGTGCAAATCATGGATCTCTGGCCAAGCCAGACACACTAATCACTTATGTGAACGATTAACCACTAAATCGTGGGTCCTCACGATGTTCTGCGGCGTAGCAATCCCTTCCGATGCTTTAGCCAAGTCCAAAAAAGTAACGCCCAGACCCGTTTTTTGTTCGAGATCCGAGCGCACGCTGGGCGGCAAAGGGGTTGAGCGCGGGAGGACAACTTAGGAGCAAATGATAGTGTTGTCAAAGGCAAATATGGAGGTACAAGACTTCTGGCGATGCGTTCAGGTATTGGAAGGGCGGGAACTGACCCAGCTAATTGCACGGACAGAGTCTCGGGTAATTTGACGACACCGGTGTTAACAACACTCAAATGCGTTGTGAAGAAATTCAAATTTCATAGGATTCTGTTCTGTCTAACGCTTTGGGGGTTTTATCGAGATTAAAGGGACCTTTACGACCGAAAGACGTACATAATCTATATTACACTCGTTCAGCAACTCTCAGAGAAACTGTAAAGAAATGTGGATATAAAGGATTTAGCTGTGGCGCCACACCAGTCCAATCAATTTAGAAGAACCTGTGACACTGAGGGGGGGGGAGAGAGAGAGAGAGAGAGAGAGAGAGAGAGAGAGAGAGAGAGAGAGAGAGAGAGAGAGAGAGGGAGGGGAGAGAGAGGAAAGAGAGAGAGAGAGAGAGAGAGAGAGAGAGAGAGAGAGAGAGAGAGAGAGAGAGAGAGAGGAGAGAGGGAGAGGAGAGAGGGAGAGGAGAGAGGGAGAGGAGAGAGGGAGAGGAGAGAGGGAGAGGAGAGAGAGAGAGAGAGAGAGAGAGAGAGAGAGAGAGAGAGAGAGATATGTATAGCTACGAGCCAAGCCATCACCTTTGCCTTGTGGCACATGCAAGCATGTTTTTATTTACATTAATTTATTATTATTATTATTATTATTATTATCATCATATATTTGGGGGGGGGGCAAATAACCCTGACAGGAGAAGGGCGAAGTGCAAATGAAAGCAGTCTTGGATGACATACAAGACATTACAATTGGTGTTGGCAGCCATTGCAATGGCTGTGATTTTGACACCGGTACTACTAGGAGAGCAGAATGCTCTCTCAGGCTCCTTCCATAGTTCCTCCACCGTAGGTATATTGTGTTTGTGGCTGTGTCGCCGGTGCTGTGCAGTCTGTGAACCTGTAAAGAGTCACAGAACCGAAGTACTGCCTCACGGCGTGTTGGGCCTCTCTCCCTCCTCGTGACAATGTCAGATTTCGATCCCCAACGGCCTCCAGTAACTCCCACTTGCCCTGGCTGTCCGAGCACAAAGGAGCAAGGGTGACGGCTTCGGCCACAGCTAAGCTCTTGATAGCGGACTCTCCTCGTTTTGAAAATGACAACTTTGAGGCCTTCTTTCAAAGGACAGGTGGCGTTGGCACCTTTCAGGCACTGTGGCCTGCCTCATCTCCCCCCCCACACACACACCTTCTCGGTGCCACCAGACGGGTGCTACGAGAGTGCCAGCCAAGCACGAAAGGGAGTGTTGTCTCAGAAGTCGTGCTAACGAGCTGCGTTGTGTAAGACCCACGGTGGCGGACTTTCCAGACTCTGCTCAGTCAAAGGACAGATGATTCCATGCGGCTCAGGCTCTGGGCCCAGAAGGCTCTCCGTCGATCGATACTTTTTTTTTTTCGATAATCTTAAGTAATGTCTACGAAGAGGAGGAGGAGGAGGAGGAGGGGGCGGAGGAGGACGAAGAGAAAGGAGAGAATGAAGAGGACAAGGACAAGGAGGAACACGAAAAGGATATAGGGGGGAGGAGGAGGAGGAGGGAAAGGATGACGAGGAGGATGGAGATGACGAAGAAAAGGAAGGAAAGAAGGTAAAGGAAGACGAGGAGGACGGAGATGATGATGAGGAGGACGAAAAGGATGCGAGGGAGGAGGAAGAGGAGGAGGAGAAAGAGGTTTTCCTAACTAATTGGCCGACTTCGTCGGGTGTCATGGCAACGAAGGACGACAAGAAGCGCTCAGGAGTTGAACGCTCCCCCACCCACCCCCGCCCCACTTTCCCCTGCACTCTCCTCCTCCTCCTCCTCCTCCTCCCGCCTCCAACTGCCATCTTCCTCCAGGGCCTACCTGCCCTAACTGATGGGGGGCGGGGGGACTCCACTTCCACCTACTCCCTGACAAACTACTCCCACACCCCCTTGCAGTTCCCTACTGGAGACTCCCAGCTGTTTGTGGTTTGTTTATATAAGAAATCACTTCATCCCTTAGCCTCTGTGACGCACTTTCTTGATTTTCTTCCGACTTGTGAAAGACGATATAAATCAGAGGTGACGTAATTTATGACCTTTGGTCTAACTGACGTCATTATTCAGATGAGATGAGGGGGAGGGGTGACGTCACTAAAATGAAGTTAATACTTGAGTTCTTTGGTAAAGCGAGATACATTGACACTGCCTTACAACAGGTCATTTTAATCAGTGGACAGGTGTACAACCTACCCGACAAACAGCCGTTTTTGAAAAATATATCACATTCGTGGGTTGTTTAAGAAGAGGAGGACGAAGACAAAGAAGAGGAGGACGAAGACGAAGAAGACGAGGACGAGGAAGACGAGGACGAAGACGAGAAGACGAAGACGAAGAAGACGAGGACGAAGAAGACGAAGAAGACGAAGAAGAAGAGGAGGACGAAGACGAAGAAGACGAGGACGAGGAAGACGATGTTAAAAGACTAAGACGAAAACGAAGACGTAGGGAAAAGAAGACGGAGACGAAGACGACGACGATGACGACGCGTTCTGACGAGGCTGCCAGATGCGGCAGAAAAATGATCTTCCTCGCTGTCGCACCATCATTTACTTTCTCTCAATATCCCTCCAGTGTTCCGAGCGACAGAAAAACACAAAACATCTGTTTTTCCGCGGCAAACAAATTCTAAAAGTGCCTATTATTTCACAGCAAACATCATTAAAGAGAGCGGATAGAGAGAGAGAGAGAGAGAGAGAGAGAGAGAGAGAGAGAGAGAGAGAGAGAGAGAGAGAGAGAGAGAGAGAGAGAGAGAGAGAGAGAGAGACAGAGAGAGAGAAAAGAATGTTCTCGCCTCATAAATATGTCTCCACTATGGAGTCCATTCGAACATTTATGCACTACCATTGCCGCAACCACGTAATTTCTGGGGGGAAACTCCGTAGATACGCACACGCGCGCACACACACACACACACACACACACACACACACACACACACACACATATATATATTAGTATACCCCCTTATCTCTCTTCTCTGTGTGTGTGTGTGTGTGTGTGTGTGTGTGTGTGTGTGTGTGTGTGTGTGTGTGTGTGTGTGTGTGTATGCGCGCGCGCAATTCCATCCCACACACTCGTTCATTCACACACGCAAACACATAATCTGGCAGTTTCTTGTAGTATATACACTCGGGGCAAAAAGTGCTGCTGCTGCCCACATCCCCCCCCCCCCGCCCCCAACCTCCGTCGCTTGCAATCCCTCGCTCCCTTCCACGCTCTCCCCGTCTCCCCCAAGCGACGCCGGGCACCCGCGATAAACATTGCAACTTCCTGCTCGTTCCCCCCTCCCCTCCCCCGCCTTCCCCCCTCCCCCGTCATAGCACAAAACCCAAGATAATAAAAACATTCCCACAGTTTCTACGTATCGGAATCACACCAACAAATTTTGCTCTCCGGACTCAATTTCTATTTCATTCGTTTATCGATTTATCCATTTGCTTTTTCGTTTATCATCATCTTTATTATTATCTTTTGTGTGGACCAGGGGCGATTCTAAGGAATGTTTGGTACCGGGAGGCGACAAGCGGTTTCCTTCAGCTGAGGGGCACTGACAACGGCCTCAATGGGGCCTGGACCCCGTGTCTTAGCCGACGTCCGCTCTTCAGATGAATAAAATCCTCCGACACCACAAAGAGCAAAAATGTGTGTCGGTCGGTGCTGATGGGTTTGAAAGCAACGAAGACAAAAAAAAGAGAAGAAAAAGCGGGAGAAGTGGAAGGCGATGAAGAAAAAAAAAAGAGGAAGGAGGAGGAGGAGAGAAGAGGCGAGGTAGAAGAAGGAAACAGAAAAACTAAATTTAACGTTACAGCAAGCTTGAGTACACCAGCCCGACTTGTAAAGTCCAACTCTGCAGTCGTGACTTCGGAAGCCAGCAGCGCTCGAGAACCTAAGGGACTTCGCCGAAGTCGAGTCGGAAGTGTCCCGCGTGTCTGAGAGACTCTTCTCCTTCCAGGAGCCGCGACCAAGTTCACCTGCCTCAACCTCGGCCACAAGCTCAGGGTCCTTGGCCCTTTGGCTCGCTTCCTGCACGATGACCATGCTCACAGGATCATCCCTGAAAGTGGTCGACGCCACCACCTACGTGGTTAAGTGCTACGAGGAACTGTTGGATCAATCGTAGTTCGGTCTATCTTGTGGGGTTCAAGCCTGCTGTTTCACGTATTTGCCGTGTATGCTTATACACTGCTGTTCTTCAGTCTCTTCAAGAGACCACTTCTTCAGCGATGATGAAGGCATACCACCACATACCACTAACTACCCACTTGAGAAACCCTGCCCAACACTCCTAAAGGGACATGTTTGGGACAGCGGACCACTACCACCACCAACCTCATCTTTACTGATGGGGGGGACACAACATACTCGTATGCATACGTACAGTCATGAGGAAAACATTTGACCAACCCAGATATTTTCACGATGCAAAAATAAAATTCTTTGTTAATTTTCTTTGATCTAATCAAGAGAATTACCTAACTGTAAGCTAGTTCATAAGAGATCATATCACGTACTTGAAAAAAAATCATATTGTCGTCGTGAGAACTTGAACGTGAGTCCGAACTTTTGCTTACCAAAGAGATACCACGAAGATGAACAAGACTGCCTGAATGAGGCCTGGCCGAAAGAACAAGTGAGATACTCCTCCCTCCTCCCCGCTAGGGGACCACGAGTGTAACAATGAAGGTGAGGCACAGAGGTCCTCTTCCCCACTCCCAAAGGATAGGCCGGCGGTCCTGCACCGGACTCTGAAAACGGAACATTTCCACTGGTACTTTACGTTCCGGCAGTGGCACTCCTCCGGGGAACTCCTTCCGGGACCCGGTGACCCCCCCCCCTCCCCATGCGACCATCAGAAGTCCGGCTTGTCTCCACTCACCTGGAAAGAGGAAAAATAAAATCATTAGGACAAGCGACGTCATTTGTATGTGTGTGTGTGTGTGTGTGTGTGTGTGTGTGTGTGTGTGTGTGTGTGCGCGCGTATGTGTATGTAATCACTTGAGATATCAACTGCTGATAACAATGAGTGTCACACTGGCACGATTTCGATAGTAGAGCAAGAGATATTCTTAGAGAAGCACGCACGCGCGCGCGCACATCCACCACACAAATAATTAACAAGGGCATTATAAGGTCAGAATTTGCCATGGGGAATGCAAAACGGGACCCTACGAGCAAAAGTTTACCCTGTATACTACACCTAAGTAAACACACACACACACATACATACACACACACACACACACACACACACATATATATATATATATATATATACACATATATATACACAAATAACAATATAATTAAGATAAACAAGAATAATTAATAAACAGTAAATCATATATTAATGTTCTTCAATAGAAGACAATAAAACTACCATAATGCTGAATGATTCATAAATAAGATAGTGAGGGGGTAGTACAGGATATCAATTCGAGAAACAAGAACATACTATAGTAATGATTAATTATTATCGATCTTCTCACCAAGCATCTGCCAACTCTACCCCCACTCTGGTAGTGCTGCTGCTGCTGCTGCTGCTGCTGCTGTTGCTGCTGTTGCTGCTGCCCAACGTCTTTGATCTAAAAACGGCCAAGCGTCGCGTCGGGCACGGTGCAAGTACGACTCCATTGCCGCGACGCGACGCCAGACATAATGACGCGGGAGAAGACCAAGACATATCATGCCCCGCGCGATTTCTTTCTTCTCTCTCTTGCACCGATGACGTCACGTACATATCCCTGTTAATCTCTCCATTACCGTGTGGCTTTTTTTTGTGTTCTGGGTGCCGTCAGACGATTTAATTAATTTCCGTGACACACACACCCCTTGGCACCGAAGCGAACTGGTAATAATTTATCCCAGTTAACTCCTTCCATAGGAGATTAACATTTCCCCAGTTATCCTAACTGGATTCATGGGGATGAACACGAAATAAACTATACAGTGAGTCACTGTGCTTACAATATTACCACCAACGGCACTGAAATTATCTTGTCAAAGATCAATGCCGGATACAACCCTGCACATGGCGGTCGTGCCAGATGGAAAGCGAATTTGTCAAAACCCGTCAACCCCCTCACCTCCATCAAGAGGTGCAGCCCTGAGCGGCTGACACTCTGTCAACTTCAACTGCATTTCTTACATTTTTTCCACACAAGGAGAGCAGACAACCAGCAACTGCCCACCTCCTCTTAAAGTGACACAGAAACAGCCCCGCACTAATAAATTACAACAAAGACAACAGTAACAGTGGCGGTTCACCGTGACTGTGAAGAGGTCTTCTAGACATATCCAAGTAAAGTCCACATTTTCTTCCCACATCCACCACCACAACCACCATCATTGGCACCACCACCAGTACCCCTTCCTCATCATCATCTTATCACCATACTGATACGAACGGCACCATGTTTACCACGTCCTCCGATATCGCCCCCTTTGCCGCGGCTTGGCCGTCCCCATCGTGACTCACTCATCCTCGGACCTTGAGGAAATGCCACTCAAGGAGGAGGAGGAGGAGGAGGAGGAGGAGGAGGAGGAGGAGGAGGAGGAAGAGGTGCCTCGCATTGAAGGACGAGGGTGGAATGACGTGCCGTCCACCGAACTCGGGTGTGAGAGAACGTGTCCTCTTCCTCCTCCTCTTCCTCAACGTCCCTCTCCAAGCACTCTCTTCGAATCACACCTCCTTGCTAGGTCAGTGAAGCACCTGGATGCCATATTAACATCAGACGCCCGGGTTCGATTCCCGGTTGAGGTTGGAGCAAAAGAAAACGGCCCGACTTTGCACGTTCCACTTCCTTAGGACAAGGCTGAGATCTACACCAGAGCCCCCTCCCCCCCCCACGCACACACATGCCTAGACTAGGTTATTTCTACGCACACGACCTGGAAAGACGAGCGACCATCCATCGCAGGGCAGGTGCGTGCATCCTTCACATGAACAGTCACTGGGTTGTTTCATTCAGCAGTGAGACACTACGAGCCCAACGAGTTAACTTCAATGATGATGTGGAGATCACAAAGAAAGCAGAACTGGAGGTAAAGGCGGGAGAAGAAATGTAGGCTGTGGTGAAGGAAGAAGAGGAGGAGGAAGAGGACGAGGAGGAGGAAGATGACGAGGAGGAAGAGGAGAGGGAAGGGGAACAGAAAAAGGAGGCAGAGGATGGCAAAGAAGAGGAGGAAGAGGACGAGTGGGTGGGGGAGGAGGGGTATGAAAGGAAAGAACAGAAAAAGGAGGAGGAAGAGGTATGAGAGGAAAGAGGAGTACGAGAGAGAAGAGGAGGAAGAGGGCGAGAGGGAAGAGTAGGAAGAGGGAAGAGGAGGAGAAGGACGAGGGGGAAGTGGAGGAGAATGACGAAGAAAGGGAGAACGAGAAAAAGGAGGAGGAGGAGGAGGAGAGGAAAGGGTGGAGGTGGAAGAAGAGTAAGAGGTTGGAGGAGGAGGAGGAGGACGAGGGGGAAGAGGAAGAGAATGCCGAAGAAAGGGAGAACGAGAAAAAGAGGGAGGAGGAGGAAAGGAAAGGGTGGAGGTGGAAGAAGAGTAAGAGGTAGGAGGAAGAGGACGAGGGGGAAGAGGAGGAGAATGCCAAAGATAGGGAGAACGAGAAAAGGAGGGAGGAGGAGGGGGAGGAAAGGGTGGAGGTGGAAGAAGAGTAAGAGGAAGAAAAAGAAGGAGAAGAGGAGAAGGGGGTGGGGTGAGGGAGAGGAGCGACTGAAGCAACAATTGGCTAATATTCCGCGGGAGTAGCAGGGCGCGGGGGGGTGGGGGGGGCGGAGCCAGGGGTCTGATGAGTGCCAAAGTGTCATTCCTTCCTTCAAGCAGACCGTAGCTAAGTGTGGCACTGCTTAAGACAACCACATCGCACCCCCGACATTCCCAGCGGGTTATAAAGTAGTTAACTTTAGTTAAATGACCACAGAAACTACAGGAAAGGGCCAAGATCTCGACTTGAGTCACGCTGTGGTATGTGACACTAATTAGTGGCCCGGACTGTCTTGTGGACTACGTCAAGTGAATAAAGTCATCTGGCGATTGCAAGTCCCCAGTCTACAGTGACGACCTTTTGTAGATTGTCGTCTAGTTCGTTACACTGTAGAGGCGCGGGTCAAGATTTGAACGGAGACTGTTAGGGTCGAGACACCAATGAGACTAAAGTCTCCCATCCGCATGCAAGATGTAATGTCAACATGTTCATGGGATGATTGAAAGATAAATGATAAAAATTAAATAATCAAACCAGAAAAAGAACAAAACAAAATCACTAAAATTGAAAAAAAAAAGGCCGAGACTACCTTGACGCGATACTCCAAACGTTAAAGAAATGTCCAAGGAGCTTCCGTCACACCTTTTGTTGTTGCGACGGCAGCGGCGAACAAATATCAAGTTTCTCTCTCTCGCCCCCTTCCTTTATTTTTATTTTATCTATTTATTTATTTATTTTTACAAATTTCCACCCTTCCCATTTCCAAAGTATTTGATCTCAAGAACTTCAAAAGGCTGCCACGGTAAGCTAACCGCTGGATCATCGCGGCTTTCCTGGTTCTGGCACCAATTATAAAACAATAATAATGATAATAATATCCATCCATGCATCCATATATCACGAAGACCTTTCTCCCTTAGAAAAAGGGTGGCAGTCAAAGCATGTACTCTCCTTTCACCCATGTGTACTAGACCCGTGACTTCTTTTTCCACTTTCATCAACTTGTCACAATGTACCAGCATATATATATATATATATATATATATATATATATATATATATATATATAATCACACACACACATGAATATCACGCCCTTCCCAGAAGAGTGACATCACCTCCAACCACCTACCGCCCATCATCCACATGACCAAAGCCCACTTTAGCCTGTCGAGGCAGGCAGCCCAGCCACGTGCGGCGACGACGACGACGACGACGACGACCAATGCCCTGTGACTTTACCCCACCCCTACCCGCCGTGCAGATACATCAGCCTAACCCGCCCACACCTACACGCCCATTGCCAACTTCCCCTTACATCCTCCGCCTACCCCACCGCCCACGCAGCTTCCTCTACGATGTCACCCCACTTCTGCGGGCGGGCTCACGTGACGTCACGGGACGGGCGAGCTTGACGTGTCCGGTGACGTCACACAAGCCTCTCGTCACGGTCGGACAAATAACGGGGCCGGCTGCTGTGCAAACAAGGAGAACGATCGACGGGGCAAAGTAAGCTCAAACACGGAGGAGGGCTGCTCCTGTCAACAAACAAGTACTCCGTCGTGCAAGCAAACAATCAGGGCAAACCAGCGGCGAATAATGGGGCCCTCACAAGACCGTGGCGGCGGCGGCGGCTGCGGCAGGGCACGGATGACTCAATTCTCTGTATCTCTGTCTATCTGGTCAACCTGCACTTGCCTGTCTGTATGAGCCTTAGCTTGCCTCCTGTCTGTCTAAGCTTCTACTCAGTTTCCACCATGTGTGTAAGTTTGTCCATTTGTCTGTCTGTCTGTCTGGTCAGCCTGCATCCGTCTGACTATTTGTAGGGGCTTCTACTAAGACTGCACCCTATCTATCAGTCTGTCTGTATGGGCAGATATCTCATTCTGCACCGTTGTCTGGTCAACACTTCTTTCATACTTTACCTCCTTTTCAGTAGCGGGTAACACTTGTGTTCAGTTATCCAAGAGTGACTAATGGGAAAGAAACTAAACGAAGCAAAGCGCTTTCGTATATTCTCTCCCAGTGGTCACTCTTGTTTAATCCATCATAATATTCAGCCGGAATGACCCTTCTGCATCACACATTCTATCATGGCTAAGTTTGGGCGATTTCATTCAGTTAGAGAGAGAGAGAGAGAGAGAGAGAGAGAGAGAGAGAGAGAGAGAGAGAGAGAGAGAGAGAGAGAGTGTGTGTGTGTGTGTGTGTGTGTGTGTGTGTGTGTGTGTGTGTGTGTGTGTGTGAGAGAGAGAGAGAGAGAGAGAGAGAGAGAGAGAGAGAGAGAGAGAGAGGTATCTCGCGTGTGGGTTGACAACTAGTTACCTACACACTTACCCTCTCTGCACCTTCATTTTATAAAAAAAAAAAACATCCATACAGTCCGCCACGGTACTGATGGGGTTATAGTCCCCCCCCATGAACCCCCTTACTACAAGTCAGATCCCCCCTATCCCTGTCAACCCCACCCCTCCACCCCACCTGGGCCTTACGTGTTGAGTGAACAAGGAGACATAGTACACTGCAAGGCCATATTGGTCACAATGGGCTATCTCCCCACCCACCCCTATCCTCGCCGCACGCCCACGGGCCATCACGCCCGCATCCGCACCTACTGCCGCTCCCATGCACGCCCCCCAACCCACCCCCTAACTCCCCCAGAGGCAATGTGCCATGTCATACTGGATCAATGATGTGCATTATTCCTTAGTGCATCTCACCAAACACACACACACAAACACACAGTGTGTATACATCTAGGTATACGCGTACACAAGTTCATACACACAGTGTACTACAATGTGAATGTACAAAAGAGGAACATCAAAGCATTCATGTAATAAACTTGTGTTTTAAGTACATAAAAATACGGCATTTTAGCAAGATTTAATGGATTCAATACTGAACACTGCCACTACATAAATACACGGACACACACACAATGTAGTTGTTACTCGGTGTGTACATTCAAGCAGATATACACTTTTTCTATCCTGTATTTTGCATGCTTCCATATATCTAATGACGCCCCTTTCACCCTAAAAGAAAATATTCACTTTTGTCCCCTTTACTTTCTCTCGTCGTGTTACTACTATGTATACCTACGCTGCCTCTGGCCTACGTGGAACGAACGACTATGTATTCTTCTTACAAGTTCCGAGAACAAATACATTCCAAAGTTCGACAACAACTTTGTTTCCCATATATATATGTATATATATATATAATATATATATGTATATATATATATAATATATATATGTATATATATATATGTTGCAAATATATTTTAGTATTATAGTCTTTCACACAAAATCTCGACGAACTTTTGTAATCCGGCTGTACGGACACATGCATGAACCCCAAAGATTTATTTTAGGCCAATGGACGAAGGCTTCGGCCGTAGTTCATCGTACCATGAGCGGTACGATGAACAATTTGAACAGCGGAGGTAGTTCATAGAATGTTCTCGAGCGGGGGGGGGGGGATAGGAGGGATTCCAGACCCCGGATCCAGAACAGACACCGGACTTTGGGGACACTGAACTCTTTTGTGTCTATTCAACCTGCCGTCAGGCGATTTCATTCATCCGTGAGACTCCCCCTCCCCCCCGACTCCATTCCGAGAAATGACGTGGGTGATACGTGGACGCAACGTGGGGCGGTCACTGATGCAACCGTCACATGTATATTTCGTACTTATGCAAGCTGAATGCATTATTTGTAAGGACGAGGACCTTTAGGGGGGAGATAGCTGCCACTACTGCCCTTCAGTCTCATCAGACGTCCCCAAAAGAGGTCGATATAATACAGCTGAAAAAAGATAATTGAAAAAGCCGACAGGACGTGGTTGAAAAAAAAACCCGACATGACGTATCTGAAAGAACCGAAATGACATTTGGATAAACCGACGGCATGACGTAATCAGAACCGAACCAACAACATCTAAACCCCATTGACCTTAACGCGGCAAATAATTGCTCCAGTAAAACCATAATCTAATTTCACTGAATCTTCACAATGGTCCACCATTTCCTGTTTTCTTGATAACATCAGCAATTCAACAATACGTGAGCGCCTCCTCAGATTCAACTGGATGACATTTCCTTTCTGGCTGCCGCCAGCCGATTTTAATCGGCTCTGGGAGGGGGGGAGGAACCTCCATGTACAGCGAAGGAGTTGATATTGGTTACAACCACGTGGAACATTTACTAACCACGTGGTGGTACACCCGGGGGGCGGGGGAGAAGGGGAAAGGGAAGGGGGTTTCGACCCACATAGCAAAGTAGATACAGCAGGGCTAGGGGGGGAGGGGGGTAAAAAAGAGATTATGGCTCGGGTATAGTAGTAAAGGACGGAGAGTAAGAATGAGTATGGGTATTGAAGATTGGGTATGTCATGGGGGTATGGTAATGGGAGTGGGTCGTACCATGGGTATGGGCTGGGTTTGGGTCATGCTTGGGTGGAATATGTGTGTGTGTGTGTGTGTGTGTGTGTGTGTGTGTGTGTGTGTGTGTGTGTGTGTGTGTGTGTGTGTGTGTGTGTGTGTGTGTGTGTGTGTGTGTGTGTGTGTGTGTGTGCGCGCGAGTGCGTGTTCAGATTTGATGGTGCGAAGCAGGACCCCCGGCCTATTCCCTGAGGGACGATATAAATCTGGAGCATATTTCTATTTCAATTTGACAAACTCACAATCGCGCCGACTTGGCGAGCCTCGAGCCACAAAGGGACGCCGCCGCACCAGGAGACGCTCAGCTGCGACTGAGGCCGTCACCTTTGCCCTTCGTACTCGGTACTCCCTGCCTCTGGGCACTGAAGAATAGAGCAAGGTGGTGGGAGTCAGGTTGGGACTGTGTGTGTGTGTGTGTGTGTGTGTGTGTGTGTGTGTGTGTGTGTGTGTGTGTGTGTGTGTGTGTGTGTGTGTGTTTGGGCGGAGGGGGGGGTGCACTAGAGCATGAGAAAAAGGAGCGAGGACCCGGAGCGTGGTTGTGAAACAGATAAAGGCATTAGGAGCGTGAGCATGAGCATGGGAGAATGGTCATGGGAGAACGAGACATGGCCGAGGGTATATGGTCACATACATCATCCATATAAAGAAACGAAATGGGGGTGTGGGGTAGAGGGGACCATAGGGACCGGTAATGTGCATTACCCTGTCAATGGGGGCAAGCACATAGCCGCACTCGGCCTTCCCTCAGCCACCTCAGGACGGTGGCGACGTTCTACTCTCTGATTGGCGCCGGGCGATTTTATTCAGTTACTGAAGTGTCACGGAGCTGACGGAGTTGTCACTTCCTAAAACGACCCATTTCGGACTTCATCTGCCGCCAGGAGATTTTATTCAGGTTAATCGAGGGCGAGTAGGCCACCGTCATGTCATGTAAAACATCGGGGGTCCTCCTTGTACGCATTTTGCGGCTGCCGCCAGACGATTTTATTCACCTGAGCCACCTCTCCTCCCCACCTCTATAAGAACCCTGGACTACCTGGTTGCTCTCATGCGATTTTATTCAGACAAAAACCCTAAAGGTAATTATAATAATTTTTCGTCAACTGTATACAGGGACGGTCACAGAAGTCCTGTCGAAGTGGGGAGAGGAGGAGGAGGAGGAGGAGGAGGAGGAGGAGGAGGAGGAGGAGGAGGGATGTGATCTGAAGATCCTCGTGGCTCCGGGAGGAAGGGAGTACGGTGATGTCTGGGAGGTGGCGAAGGGAGTTCGAAGGGCTCCCGGTTGTGGAGGTGGAGTTCCAAGAGGGAGTGTGGAGGAGTAGGGCGAGGGAGGGAGAAGTCGCTCAGGAATGTGGAGGTCGTAGAGGAGGAGGTGGAGGTAGAGAAGTAGGAGGAAGAGAAGGAAGTGGACGAATGAGAGGAAGAAGAGGAAGCAAAGGAGGAGGAGGAGGAGGTAGAGGAGGAGGTGGAGGTAGAGAAGTAGGAGGAAGAGAAGGAAGTGGAGGAATGAGAGGAAGAAGAGGAGGCAAAGGAGGAGAAGGAGGAGAAGGAGGAGAAGGAGGAGAAGGAGGAGGATGAGGAGGAGGACACTTTCACTCCTGCACATACACCTCATGTCCTGACTGGCGCCAGGCGATTTTATTCAACCGAAGGCAAGCGCACCAGGCACAAGGAAACTTAAATATATATCTCGACTGAAATCTTATATATTAACTACTCTCTACACATTCTAGGTGCCATCATGTTATTTCATTCAACCAGGAGATCCCTCCTCACCCCCTCTCGACCGACCAAGAGGCTGTTCTGGCCAGAGGCCGCCTCCAGCAACGTGTGGCATTTGCTACAAAGCAGTCCTCCTCGAACTGACTTCGAGAGAAACGGGAGGAGTGGAGGAAGACCTTGCGCCGGTGGAACAAGCAGTAGCGCAGGAGGAGGAGGGGGAGGAGGAGGTGGAGGAGGAGGAGGAGGAGGAGGAGGAGGAGGAGGTGGCGAGTGGTCTAGGGAGTATATGGGGCGTATTGGGTGTGACGGGGATGTGCAGATTACGGACGAGAATTATGTGGAGGAGGGAGAGTAGTAGGAGGGCTAAGGAGTAGGGAGGAGGAAGTGGCAGAAGAAGAGGAGAATTGGGAGGAAGCGGTAGAGTAGAATGATGAAGAGGATGATGGAGGACAAGAAGAATGAGGAAGAGGATGAGGAAGAGAATGAGAAGGAGGACGAGGATGGAGATCGAGAACTACATATGTGGAGGGCGGGGAAGGAATGCTACCGCCAGAGAGGTTCCGAGATAAGGAGGAGGTGGCGCGGCGCGGTGGCCGGGGCGCCCTCGAAGCTCCTGGCGCTCCGACAGGCGACGTGGGCGAGCTGGCCAAGTCGAAAACTTCTTCGGCCGCCGTCGAAGTAGAACGAAAAATGTCCCAAGGTTTCTGCCCACTTGTGGAGCTGGGTCTCTATATTGTGGAGGATGTGGAGTGAGGGTGTGACCACAGTCGGAGCGGTGTCGTCGGGCATGGAGGGCGGTGGAGGGAGGGACTTGGAGGGGCCATGCCAGGATGTGGAGTCAAGTGGGGCTCGAATGTGGAGGAGGCTAGGCGAAGTGGAGGGATCTGCGGGAAGTATGGAAGTACAAGGGAGTTCGATGGGAGTCAGAAAGGGATTTAATGGAGAGTTTGAAGTGAGTTAGATGGAAATTAGGAGCGAGTGGGAGGAGTGTTAGATAAGAGTTGGCCTACAGGAGTTGGAGGCATGTTAGGTGAAAGTTACAGTGGAGATCGACGGAAGTTTAATGGTCCTTTGAGGGAGTTAGTTAGAGGGTTAGGGAGTCAGATGGGATTTATGAGTTAGAGGGGGTGTTAGATGAGTTAGCCAGGAGTTGGAGTGATGTTAGATAGGAGTTTGGTGGAAGTTCAAAGTTAGAGAGGAGTTAGCGGAGAGTTACCGAGAAGCTCGATGGAAGTTTGATGGCCGTTTGAGGGAGTTGTTAGATGGGAGTTAGATGGCATTTATAAGTGAATTAAAGATGTGTGTGGGTAACGTAAAAGGGACCTCGTTTGGGCAAGGGAGTGCTAGTCAAGGATGGGGAGGAATGTGGAGGGAGTGGAGGGAGAGACGAAGGAGGGCGAGGAGGGATGGGAGGGAGAGGTTGAAAGAACGTGGAGGGAGCGAGGGGAGGGGGGGAGAAAGGAGGAACGTGGAGGGAGTGGGTGAGAGGATGGGGATGAGGGACCTCGCCAGACAGCATGGAGCCTTGCCTTTGGATGAGAAGTGGAGTAGGGTGGGTGAGGGAGGTGGTGATGGTGGAGGTAAGGTGCAGGTGGAGGTGGAGGTGAAGTTAAAGGTGGAGGTAGTGTTGGAGAAGGTGAAGATGGAGGAGGTGACCGATAGTGTGGGTGCAGCGTTGTTGGTGATGGTACTGTTAGTGATGGTGATGGGTTAAGAGGAGGGGGGAGGGGAAATGAGGAGTTGGAGGAAGGAAAAAAAAAAGGAGGAAATGAGATGGAAAGAAAAAACAATGAAGAGATAGAAGAGGAGAAAAAGTTGAAGCTCAAAACAAGAGAGATTAAAGACGAATGAAATGAAAAGGAAGAAGAGAAAGACGAGACGAAGAGAAAGACGAGACGAAGAAAAGACCAGAGGAAGAGGAAGAGGAGGAGGAGGAGTGCCCCCCCCCCCCGTGCGAGGACGTGTGGGGCGAGGCACGGCCTGAATATGCGCCAAGAAGAACAACCGAAGATATAAAAAAAAAAACGAGGAAGAAGAGAAGCAGGACGGGGAAGAGGGCGAGAAGAGGAAGAGGAGGTGGAGGAGGAAGAGGAGTGGGAGGAGGCCAATCTACCCAAGAGACCGGTCTTGTTTGACTTATCCAGTAGACTCGTCTACTTCGAAGACCTACCTCACCTAACCAGTAGACGATGGACAGGCGACGATGAGGGACTGGTTGAGGTAAAGGAAGAGAGGGAGGGGGGGAAGGAGGAGCGGGGAAGGAGGGGGGGAAGGATAAGGAGGAGTGGAGGAGGTGTAGGCGGAGGTGGAGAAGGACATGGAGGTGGAAGAGGAGGAAGAGGAGGTCATGGAGGCAGAGTTGGTAAAGGAGTAAGAGTAGGAGGAAGAGGAGGAGAAGAACAGGAGGAGGAGGAGGAGGAGGAGGAGGAGGAGGAGGAGGAAGAGGAGGAGGAGGAGGAAGAGGACAGGGCCAAGTAAATCTGCTAGAGGCTGAGTATAACAAGTGACATCAACACTGTACCCCCTCCTCTTCCTCCAACTCCTCCCTCCCTCACCCTTCGCAATTCTTCCACTCGCTATGCCATCGTCACCATTACCAACCTCGCCCGCAACACACGCCACCTCACATAACTGCCAACATCACCGTTCCCTGCCTACAATGCGCGCTGCCATCACCACTCATCCTGCCAACATTCCACCCAAAATATAACTTGGTGACACTATTGCTGACATCGCTAACCCTTCCACCACCATCTCTTCTACCAAATTATGCTGCCAACACAACTAAAGACTACCACAGCATAACCTCTATTGTCGTCACTATAGAATCCAATGCTACTATACCAACTATACCTACTATAGTCACTAACACTACTGTTCTAACTATAACCACTACTATCCACTACCTCATGACACCATGAAGAAAATAACCAGTGTTCTTCAATGCATAGTGACGTGTTCTTGGCTGATTAAAATCGCTCAGTGGCAACCAGAATTAACGCTTCACCTACACTACTCTACCTGTTAAACAACTCAAAACACAACATCCCGTTGTCTACCCAACCAACCAACCAACCACAAACAAACTTTCCCCATCACAACCACCAACCAGGCAAATTCACCCCCGATGACGTCAACACAACCACCACCACTACCACCACCGCCACCACATTAACCACTCACCAACTACGCAGAACAGAAACATTCAAAACCGCAGCTCCAAGAACAAGTTGTTGTTCTTCTTCTTCCGCCTTACCTCCTCACTCACTCACATTTCCTCCTCCTCCTCCTCCTCCGCACTCAACCCCCACCAGACCTCTTGGCAACACTAAGTGCCACTACACTAATTCAGAGCCCGAATCACTCCTCCTCCTCCTCCTCCTCTTCCTCCTCCTCTTCCTTCGCCGGAATGAAACAATCCCAGGTTCCTTCTCCCCCGTTGTCTCGTCGACCGACCAGCCCGTGTTCCTCAGGGAAAACGTTCCCCCTCGGGAGGCCCCGTCAGGAACCTCCCCGCTACCCCGCGGGACATCGTGACGTGGCAGAGGCTTGGTGAGGACTTTTTCTCGCTTCCATTCGTGTCCTCGTAGGTAGAATTCATTCACTGCTCACCCGTGTCGTTGGATATCAAGAACACAACACACGACGACGCAATATCCTTAAGATGAAAAAAGTATCACAAAATCATGCAACAAGTATGCAGTTTGATGTCATATTCAATTTCACACACACACACACACACACACACACACACACACACACACACACACACACACACAATGTACACATAAGCACAAACATACGTGCGCATACAAATATGTACGTACGTACATGCCCGTGCGTACACAATGGAACCACTACCATCAACACGAGACCATTTGGTCCATAACTAGGCAAACTTCGTCAGAAAAGGGGGAAAACACGGTTTCGCATAAACAAAGAGAGAAATGCATCATGGAACTGTGCCCATCACAGATAGGAAGAGAGTGCCTCATACATCAGACAGAGGCAGAGACTACTGAGTATATTCCAAAACGCGCTGTGCTAGCGGGACACCGCATTACGCCGTGCAGGAGCCGCAGCAGCGCGCCACGCAGTCTCTTCTTGCTTCACAATGGCAACTTGAACACTCATGAATCAGACCAAAACTATGCACCACCCTGTCGAACACCACCAACATCCACCCACCCTCCTCCTCCTCCTCCTCATTTTCTTCTTCCACCACTCTCCATAAGTGTGTGTGTGTGTGTGTGTGTGTGTGTGTGTGTATATGTGTGTATGTGTGTGTGTATGTGTGTGTGTATGTGTGTATGTGTGTGTGTGTTTGTATGTGTGTGTATGTATTTGTGTGCATGTGTGTATATATATATATGTGTGTGTGTGTCAGTGTGTGTGTGTATGTGTATATGAGTGTGTGTATATATGTGTGTGTGTGTGTGTGTGTGTGTGTGTGTGTGTGTGTGTGTGTGTGTGTGTGTGTGTGTGCATGCACATGTTTACCTAACACTATTCACGTGTTTATAGCAAAACACTGTTTAACCATCCTTCTCTTCCTACTCTGCATATATATATGTGTGTGTGTGTGTCAGTGTGTGTGTGTATGTGTATATGAGTGTGTGTATATATGTGTGTGTGTGTGTGTGTGTGTGTGTGTGTGTGTGTGTGTGTGTGTGTGTGTGTGTGTGTGTGTGTGTGTGTGCGCATGCACATGTTTACCTAACACTATTCACGTGTTTATAGCAAAACACTGTTTAACCATCCTTCTCTTCCTACTCTGCATAGTGTGTGCGTACGGGTGTAAGTCTATATTCACGTGCTTGAACTTAACCACAATACTTCAGTTGAACTAACCGAGAGGTCATGTAGCTCCAAATAAATAAAATCACTCGGCGGTAAACTTAATACAACACCTAATCCGAGTCACGCACGAAACACACACACACACACACACACACACACACACACACACACACACCGGGAGAAGTAGTACTCGAGGTATTCCGCTCATCCTCGCGCACCCCTTGAGCAAGCGGTAGGGGGGTGGGGGGTGGAGGGTTAAAAACAATCGCCATTAACCACCAACTATTTCCTCCAGTTATACGGTACTACTCCGTATCAAAGTGAACAGGATTACCATTAGTTTAACAAAAGTGAGATTAACTCGACAGGAATTAAATTAATTCATGCGGGCTCATAGTCAGTACACACGCGTGCACGTGTGTGTGGGATTCACAGAGATCTTGGCTCACGTGTTGGACTCGTGATCGACAATCAGTACACCTCCCGGATGAGACAAGAGCTCACACGTGTGTGTGTGTGTGTGTGTGTGTGTGTGTGTGTGTGTGTGTGTGTGTGTGTGTGCGCGCGTACTCGTTATCCTCGTGTCGGAATCGAATCGCACGCTTCTTTCTGATGTCATGCGCCAGTAGTCTATGTACAAAGGATATATGTAGGTTGTGGCTTCCGCCACAGCTAAACGCCTCCTGCCGTATGCCTCTCGCCATTAGCTGCTACACGTGGCACCGGAGGACGACCCCCCCCCCACCCCACAGAGCCTGACCGCATCCGCTGAGTTGGCACCTAACAACAAACGGTTTCCTGCCATTCACAGTAAAGTCTAACCGCAATTTCCAACGTCTTCTGATTACGGTTAAGTAAACAAGTAAACAAAACAAACACAAACAAGTTCACCACTGGATAAGGATACAGTTATTCAAAATCTACAAGGGATGGTGGCGTGATGGTAGGGAGAGTTTCGTACATCAAAGGGAAAAAAAAAAAAAAAAAAAAAAAAAAAAATCCTTTACGCCTACAGTCCAGTAACACTGTATGCTGATATTGGCCTCGTCAAAACCACAAAATGTTTTCCCCACGCTCGGGTACAGTGATCCAGCGACACGTATCACAAACTTAGGAACTGGAGGCGATAAGAGTACTGCTGCTGATAATGCCGGGAACGGGGGAAGGCGGAGGCGAGTTCTGAGTCTCTAGTTTCATATGGAAACATAATTTCTTGGACAGTTTCCGGTGGAAGTCACGGACGCTTTGTGTCTGCCCACGCCTCTACCCCATGCCAGACCCAAATAAGGCTTTTGTCACATCAAGCAATCATGAGGATACATAACATCACTGTCTGTTGTCGTTGTTTTTGTCGGCAAGAGTTACGGATAATCCCAGTCGCCTACTTAGTCTCCTTCCTGGCCGCGTATACTATGTGAATGTCTACCCGCTCTCGAAAAGCGAATACAATGGATACATAAATAAAAGATAAAATTACAAAACACTAAACGACTTCATTCCGATCCTGAAGTCCCCACCCTGGCCTGAGTGCGGTCTTGGTCGTTCACGAACCAAATCAAGACGATGGTCACCCCTCTGTTGTCGTCAAACATAATAAAATATGTAAGGGACGCCACTCTGTTGAGGGAATCGTCCGCACGTCCAGTGTTCGACGTGCGACCCTATTTCGATAGAAGGTCTGCCCATGTCACAAGAATTCACTCCACTTGGCGTATGACGCCACACAAAAGGTCCACACCGTCCAATCAACACACCAATCAACATACTCCAATTTCTCGAGAGGCGGAGCCTACCAAGTTCAAGACCCAATGAGAGGCCTCGACTTACACTACGTCAACAGAGCTGAGCGTCGTGCCGTCAAGCCTCTTCTCTAGGGTGAGCATTGACATATTCGTGAGTTACGAAAAAGAAGTTAGCCCACGTCACCTCTTTCAGTTCAATTTACACATGTTCACCTTTGAACTCCCGGCATGCTCTTGAGGTGCACTGCACGGGCGGCGAAGACAATACAGCGTACTGCTAGCGGCCAAGGAGGAGTACCGCCGGGGTGTGCTTCGTTAAGGCCCAATTTTACGATGCTGCGGCAACCCCCCCCCTCCCCCTTCCACTTCCCCTCCTCCACCATCTCGGCTACAGATGCAGGCCCTCCACTTACACAGATGTGAACCCTCCAACACCGGTGAACAATAATCGCTCAACATGACAGGTGTTCTGTGGAGTACGTAAAGAACACTTGTCCATACGCTCAATCGTTAGAAGAGATCTCTCCTTTCTCATCTCCACCCTTTCAGTACGGCCATTAACTTACCTGGTCGCAATGTTCTACTGTGTATAACTTTGTGTTAGCTGTCACACATTTATAGTACATACATATACGAATATATTGTATATGTATATATACGTATATATTCTCCTTTAACCCCCCAACCTTCAACTCCAACCTCACACATGCGCGCTACTTGGGTACTAGTTTTGAACCAGGTTCTCGGGAAGCATTCTCAGTCTCTGCGTTTCAAGTGTGCAAAGTTTGAACATCTAAGTAGATCTACAGAATATATAAATCATATTTTATATATCTTTATGTGCACACACACACACACACACACACACACACACACCCTCAACCATATGCAGCTTCCATACACAATATATATTATATATATATACACACGTGTGTGTGTGTGTGTGTGTGTGTGTGTGTGTATGTGTGTGTGTACATACACACTCTTACACACAGAATATATACAAATCTGAGAAAACGTGTGACTGACATAGGCAAGGGAAAAACGCTAATCATAATAATAATAACACAGGAAGGGCAAACGTTTCGGTTTACGAAGGCATTTTCAGGATTCCTCTATTTCTACAATTTACACCAATTCATGTCTTTCCCTTCCAGAGTTTTCATGATTACAAAATTCAAATTCATTATCTAACAGTTTCTTTGTCTATCTATTCATGAGAATTATAAAAATAAATACTACAGAGGAAAATGCATCACGTACTCCAAGAAAAAAAATAATAATACTGACGTTGCGGGAATTGTAGTGTGGGTCAAAATTTGTTCGTGCTTGTAAAACACCAGAGATTTTTTCTAACAATTGCACCGACAATACAACTATTGTCTGTTACTATTTCACCTATCATATGAAACACACAAAATACTCAGGAACAAAAGTCACATTTGCTTAGTGAAATCTCGCAAGATAGTTCAGATTTTGAGGACCTATGCAAACCAGAGAGCATACCAATAACAACAACAACGACAATAACAGACCACAGCCACTAACCAGCCCCACTGATAAGACATCGGTATCCATGATCGCCAATCAGAGGGCCCAATCACCAATCAGGGAGCCCAATCGCCAATCAGCGGGTAGAAGCGTGTTTAGCAAGGACCCCAGGAGTCTCACCCTGGGAGGATCCACGCTGCTCCACAGCCGAAGAAGACGAAACGAGCCCCTTGCCTTATCTCTCCCAAGATGGTAGTAGGTGCTCACGTGCCACCTTATCAATCTGGCTCAATGTTTCCTTCCCCTAAACCAGATCAACTTGATCCTTTCCAACTTCGGCACCCCCTGGAGTCCAGTTTTGGCAGCCAAGCACACCAACATCTGGCTACAGAGCCTGTAGTTGCTACATAACTACAAGAAGCATTTATTTGGGTGTCGCCAAGTGGTTTACATACAGCTTGTCCGCTGTTTTATTAATACTATTAGCGGAATGCATGTATTAATATGAAGAAGAATGAAAAATAAAATTAACGTGACTGAAGAGCTACAAAGATGATTGACGAAATATTAAGATCGAGTGATGATAATCCCAAAGGGATTTTGTCACCATAGGGACCACAGTGCGGGTAAGCACGAACACACACACACAAACACACACAAAGGTCGCCTTGATAGCCTAGTCACGGGACCTTAATTAGACTAAGGATACAAAAATGAAAGTGGTGGCACCCATAAACTAAAACGCTAACGATTATAAAGATAATTTGAGTAAAACGAGTCCAAGAGGAAGATGGGATGGCCTTTCAAAAGACCTATTAAGGGTTAGGGCTCCCATGGGATGATGAGTCTTGTGCAAATAAAAATGCACTGCAGTGGATGCTCTCTTCCACTGTGTGTGTGTGTGTGTGTGTGTGTGTGTGTGTGTGTGTGTGTGTGTGTGTGTGTGTGTGTATGTGTGTGTACGCGTGTGTGCACTCAATACCATCTTAGTTGTGTTAATTCCTAAAGTTACATTATTAACAGACTCTAATCACACTTCCAATTGCTTTGTATATACAAGGTCTATAGTCGACTACATTCGTGATTGCGCAAGCTCTTGCACTACAGGTTAAAAAAGCCTATGAGTGCAAGGTCTGTTCGCACGCTGGGGGCGGGGCTTAAGGGATGACGTCACATGGCCTCACTCGGTTCCGAAATTACAAAAAGAAATGGTGGCGTCGAGACGTCATCGTGACCTCTAACGACATTTACATACAAAAGTGGAGTTTGCGAATGCAAGAAGGAGGAGGAGGAGGAGGAGGAGGAGGAGGAAGAAAGGGTGGTAAAGGAGAAAGAGGAGAAGGAGGGGGAGGAGATGGAGGACAAGAAAGAAGAGGAGGAGAATTAGGAGGAAAAATAGGAAGAGGAATATGAAAAGGAGGAAGTGGGGGGGGGGGGGGTCGAAGAATGATTTCCATGTCTGTCGCTGCATTCCAGCAAGCAAACCCACACATGAGAGAGAGAGATCCTTGGCGTGGGACCCAAGTCCCTTCGTTGTCAAAAATCGACCTTCGCCCGTCGGAAGTCGGGTCAATCTTATCGGCACCCGGTGACCCCTGCTTACAAGACTCATCTTGAGAGAGAGAGAGAGAGAGAGAGAGAGATAGAGAGAGAGCGCGAAAGAGAGAGGAAGAAAGAGGAGGAAAGAAAGAGAAAGAGAGATAAAGAGAGAGAAAGTACACACATCGGTCCTCATGAAAGAAACCACTCATGGCTTGCAGCGGAAGCCCGACATGGTACACAGAGACTAGACCGTGTGTGCACACAAAGAACACACACACACATATGTACACACACGCACGCGCGGGCGCGCGCACACACGCACAAACTTCCCACAAGCAAGAACTCATGTTCGTAAACACGCTTAGTTTAAACAAAAATATACATTCGCGCGCGCGCACGCGCATGCACACGAACGCACACATAGCCTATATACATGTACTTTGCCTACACAAACACGCCCAACAGCGGCGTGTATAAACATACATGTTTAATTTCCCCGAACAAATACACTTATACATAAGAAAACACACATATACACACACAAACGCAAACATACATGCGCGAGCATACCCACATTTACAAATACACACATACATGAACACAAACACACAGACACACACAACCTCCTAAACCATACACAGCTTCCATATGTACAGACACACGTACACGCGCGTGCACACACACACACACACACACACACACACACACACACACACACACACACACACACATACACACACAGCGAGTGCAGCGTGCATTCGCTGCCTAAACATGAACATTGCCAGCAGCTTCTTGGGTGCACCCCAATCCGCGTTAGGGCAGTCCGCCCTTCTTCCTGGAAAGCCCATGGAAGCTCGACAAACCCGTCCTACGTGCCGAAGCGCTCTCTTCCAGTGACCAGGTACTTGTGCTCTACTTCGAGATGGTCGCAGGTATCTTGTACAGACACAACCTAAAGTGTGTAGACAACTATGGTGTATCCGTCCGCATCTGCTGTAGTCGCCACGTTGAGAGAGATACTCGTAGATAGATAGATAGATAGATAGATAGATAGAGAGAGAGAGAGATTTGAACGATTGAAAAAATAAAATATAGGAAATGAAATATTAAAAATAATAATAATTGGCCTCAGTCTTGTACACCGGCAAGCGATTTCATTCTGCGCCCTGTGCCCATCGTCAGCAGCAAATGGGTTCAGATATCTCAGTGGCAATACACGAGAAATAAACAATTCTTGGTAGAGATGACCAAGACCAGGAAAATGTTCCCGACCTTCTCTTCAGTCGAGGGAAAAGACTAAGCATGAGCAGTCACGAGTCAACATGTTGATCCAGCCAGAGTTTTTCGTGACACCAAAAAGTTCTTTGTCTGGCAACTTTTGGCTTTATCTACTCAAGAACCGAATAGATAGGAAACTAAGTAGGAAAATGTACCACGTACTCGACAGATAATATATCATTTTGACGTTTTGAGAACTGCAGCATCGGTCAAAAATTTTCCTCATGACTACAATATCTGTTGGAGAAAAGGGGATTTTTTTTTTTATAGAATTACGTACATATGAATTTTCTGTTTAAAATGTCTGTTCCCGAGTATGTACAGTCAGATTTCTAAATATGAGTGACATCATTCATTGCTGAATAAAACCCCGAAAACTAGTAACAAATAGATAAATAAATAACAAATAATCATCGGATACCATATGTTGACGAACTTTAGAATGTTACTTCACTTGAGTGCAATCATATATTTTTTTTTCTATTTCATATATTTCTTTATTGTGAGCGAACTTTGATCTCCTGGTACCATGATGCAAATCTGCCCCTCTTCCTCCTTCAACTGAATAAAATTGTCGAGCGTCAACGCGATGGTGTCACAGGAAAGAGTGGGTTCCTAAAACACACACACACACACACACACACACACACACACACACACACACATGTTTACATAGCATTACTGTTTTAATGTATGTATATATGGATGTATGTCTATGATTAATATGGATTCAGTATACATTTAACTAAAACCGTCCTCGAGTAGCAGGCTCACAAGACGGGCAAGTCCTCCTCGGAAGACGAGGACGGTGGGAGGAGCAGCTCCCATGACCAAACAAGGGCACGGCCAGTAGTCCGAATGCGAGAGGAGGAGGAGGAGGAAGAGGAGGAGGAGGAGGAGGAGGAAGACGGGGAGGAGCAGGAGGAGAAGAAGAAGGGCGGAGGCGGCGAACGATGAAGAACTGCTAGGAAGGATCTCGAGGGGGGGAAGGAAGGAAGGACGGGGTACTCGGGGGGGAGAAGGGGGGAGAAGGGGGAAGGGAGGGGATGAGGTAATGGGAGCGGGAGGAGGAGGAAAGGAGGAAAGAGTGGAGGCTAAGGAATAGAGAAAGATATGAAAGATAGGTAAGGAGTGTCTAAAGGGGGGGTAATTCTGGGGGTGGGGAGGGATAGGAAGGGATATGGAGGAGAGGAAGAGAGGGGGAGGGAGGGAGGGAGGGAGGGGAGGAGGGAAAGATTGGAAGGGGTAGGGAGGGGGACGGAGGGAAGGAAAAGATGGGGAGGGATGGGGAGAGATAGGAAGAGAAGGGAAAGGAAAAGGGAATGGGAGGGGAATAGGAAGAGAATAGGAGGAGAAAGAAAGGGAAGGGAGAGGATGAAAAGAGATGTGGAAAGAAGAGAGAGAAGAGAGGCGAACGGAAAATGAAGAGGGAATTAAGATAAGGAACCAGTCCCGAAATAAAGGTGATCTTGGCAAGAACAATTACATAAAAGACCTAATAATGACAAAAAATTAGAAAAAAGATAATTAAAGAGTACAAGACGAGAGGTACGAGAGTGAAGAAGAACAGGAATCGCGGAAGTAGGGGGAGGGGGAAGGCGGAAGAGGGGGAGTGAGGCAGGGGGGTGGATCAGGACAGACAACGAATATGACAAAAGAGAGAAAGAGGTGCACAAGAAAGAAAAGGAAGAGTAGAGAGAGGAAGAAGAGCGAGAGATGAAAGAGGAACAAAACGGGAAAGGATATGGGGTGGGAGGGGAGCTGAGGGAGAGGGGGGGAGAAGGGGAGAGGAGAGGGGGAGAGGGGGGAAGGGGAGAGGAGGTGGGCGTAAAAAAAGGAGAACATGCGCATGACGAAGAACGTGGAAAGGAAAGGGGCAAAGGGAGAGGATAGTGAAGGGAGGGGGGGAGGGAGGGAAGGGGAAATAAAGATGGGCAGAAGATGAAAAAACGTAGAGAGGGAAGAGAGGACACGGTGAATGAGAAACCGTGCTCTTGAAGGACAAGGTGGTTGCAAGAGAAAATACGGGAAGAGGAGGAAGAGGAGGAGGAGGAGGAGGAGGAGGAGGGATACAGGTCTGGGATGTGTAAATGAGACATAAAAGAAAATATGGAAACACAAGAGAGTAAAAGGAACACGAACACACCACACACATACAACTATATTATTTATATATATATATATATATATATATATGTATATATATATATTAATGTATAAATATGCATATACACGTAAGCACACCACAAGGTAGCTTTTCTATTGACAAGTCACCCGTTCATCATGGTGAAACCCCCTTTTTTCTACTCACCACTAAATCAGCTGGGGAGGGGGTGCGCCGCCGAAAAAATAAATAAATAAATAAATAAATAAATGAATAAATAAAAAATAAATAAATAATAATGATGATAAAAATGGAGCCTGGCGGACATGCCGTGTGACGTGGGTGGACCAGGAAGGACCAAAGGGTCTCAGGCGAGCCAAAAGTACAGAGGAAGATGGACTGGCAATCTGTCGGTCAGCCTGTCTGTCAGTCAGTCAGTCAGTCAGTCAAAGGTAAGAGCAAATCATCTATTAGACCACTTGACAACTTCAAAAGGATGTCCTGGGGTGGGCCAACCTGTAGTGATTGAAGAAGAAGAAGAAGAAGAAGAAGAAGAAGAAGAAGAAGAGGAAGAAGAAGATAAAGGTGACGAAACAAAAGGACAGGAAAAACGACTGAAGGGAAGAGCAGATAAAAGGGAGGGGTAGATGGAAGAGGAGAAGAACTGAAGAGGGGAGACAAGAGGAGAGAGGAGAAAAGAGAACAGAAGAGAGAAGAGAAAAAATGAAGGGATGGGAGAAGAGGAGAAGAGAACTGGAAACGGGAGAGAGAGGAGAAGAGAGCTGGAAACGGGAGAGAGAGGGAGAGGGAGAGAGAGAGAGAGAGAGAGAGAGAGAGAGAGAGAGAGAGAGAGAGAGAGAGAGAGAGAGAGAGAGAGAGAGAGAGAGGAGGGAGAGATAGAGAGTGGGGGATGGGAGGGGGTGGGAGTCGAGCAGGGATCAGTCATCAAATGGGCGTGGGGTCTCGGCCAAAAACTGGAGGAGAGATGGGCGTGGGCCCTGCGGCACGCCCTTCGTGCGGGCGTGCGGGCGCGTCCGTACTGTTCTAGTGGATGCGCAGGAACAATGTCTCTTTTTGGTCAACGTGGATGACGCTGTATTCCGCTTATCTGATCGTGGGTGTGCACACACAAGTATTGTGGAGATTTGATATTCATTTAAACACAAACATACGCGCGCGCGCGCACACGCACGCGCACACGCGCACACACACACACACACACACACACACACACATTCGAATGTACACAGACTGCACACATATACAAATACTCTTCATACTGGGTAGTCGTCACGTTTCACCCCAACATACCCCATATACACTCGCATATATAAAAAAAAACAGTGCAAGGACAGCTTTGCCTGCCTGCCTGCCTGCCTGCCTGCACGCGGATGCCTTCCATGTGTGGCCACATCGACGTCAATTCGGCCCTAGTTAGCCCAGGTACCCGCTCAAGAGGGCCCCCCCGGTGTGACCAATAACCAACAACACATCCGCGCCCCGCCTGCCTACCCCTTGCACGCCCACGGCCCCCTCACCAGGCCCGCCATATACGCCCACGTATTATACACACACGCACCTCAACATGCCCGCCCACGCGCTTCGCCTACCACGCCTTATTTGTCCCCCACACCCCCATTCTCAAGTGATGGAGGGAATAACACTGAACCACCAAGGGAGTAATGCTCATAGGGAGAACCATTACTGAGCGGGTTCGAGTCCCGTCCATAGAGACGTCGCATAGGTTCCGTGGTTGTTGGTAATCAACCCGGCGTCTGTAGGGGGAACACCTGGGGTATGGAATGAGGGAGTGTGTGTGTGGGAGGGGATGGGGGTGATAACTCTGCAACGGTGATATATTATGGCCTCTGCAAATTGTAGTATTTGCCGGCCAAGATCTAGTCAATCGCAGTATGAAGGTTCGATTTCCTCCTAAACCACATCGACTTTGATCAAAAAGATCAAGAATCGATTACCTAGGATGTTAGAAACCTCGTGCACTAAAACTTGAGGCTCCTTCCTCAACCTCACCCTCAAGTTCTGAGGTTAACCGAATGGACGCGCTCCACAAGCCAGCCCGCAGCATCTTGATACATCGTGAA